>NC_067141.1:43263465-43926965 GCF_903995435.1 Acomys russatus | reverse complement strand
TATTGAATGTCTATGATTTACATATCATGCACCAAAATCCCTTTCCCAGTAAAATAAAGCAGACAAACAAGCAATCTTGTCACAGAAGCTGTAGTGTATCACCCAGTATAGCCTTTTGTCCACATATGTTTACTTTTAAATGTTCATTGCTACAAGTCATGGGTCTGGTTGGAGGCCTACACTATTATTACCAGATCCTCACTGGGACTGCTGTCAGATATCCTGTTGTTGCTGTGTGTCAAGGAGATTCTTAATCTTTGAATCTGCAGGTCCAGCCCCATCATGTGTTCCAGCAGGTCATACATGGAGTAGATGTTGGGGTGAGGTTCATTCAGAGCCCTGGATCAGGGCCTGTTCCCTTGTCCTCAGGGCAGGCCCGCTCTCTCACTCCTGTGTCATCATGGCAGAGCCAGCTCTCCTGTTCCCATGTCTTTAGGGCAGGGCCTGCTCATGCACTCCCGTGTCCTCGGGGCAGGGCTCCAGCAGTATTTTTATTGTTCAGGATTGTTTTGGCTATTGTGGGTCTTTTGTGACTCCATAGGAATTTTGAGATTTCCCCCTCACCAATTTTTGTGAAGAATTACATTGGGATTTTTGACATTTTAGGTTGGCAATTTTTACAATATTAATCCTACCAACTTCTTCAAGTTCTTTCTTTGGTGTATTAAAATTTTCACTGTACACGTCTTTTCCTTTCTTGGTTAGATTCATCCCAAGATTTTTTTTATGTTTACTGTTGGTATATAAAAGGCTACTGATTTTTTGTGTGTTTATTTTAGGTACTTGGCTGAATGTGTTTAATTAGCTTGAGGAGATTTCTGATCTTTAATGTATAGAATAATGTGATGGTAAGATCCTACTGCTGAAGATGGGACACACTTGAGTCATAGGATGTGGGAAAAGTCAAGATGGTACTGACCTGGAAGTTTCATTACTATCAACTAGCTTTCCGAATGCTCTAAGTTCACTGCATGCCAACAGTGGAGAAAGGCCATCAAGTATATAAATATATAATATATATTTCCCTGTGTTGCTGTTTTGATTGCATTTATATCTGTGTGAGAGTGTCAGATCCTCTGGAACAGGAGAGATGACTCAGCCATTAAAGGCTAGGCTCACAGCCATCAAGTCTTAAATAGCAGCGAGCCCTACAATAACTAGCTTGGCAAGACAGGCTGGTCAACTGGTATAATAATGGCACAAATAATGTGGCAGTAACTAACCTCTGGTTGGATTTAGAACCCATATCTGGTACTATTAAGTAGGCCAAAAACCTATGGCTGGCTCTGTCATGGACCCTACGGGAGAACCCACTACTAAATTAATAAAAGCAATAAACTATAATAAATTAATATTAATTATAAGTTAATAAAAGTAATAAACTATTGATCCTTATGTCCATACTAGTGCACCTCTCAACACTCATCAGAGAAGTTTCTTTATTTTTCCCTTTTCTTTTTTTCCCCCAAACAGTATTTCTCTATGTAGCCCTAGCTGTCCTGTCTCTCATTTTGTAAACTAGGGTTGATCTTGAACTCAGATATCTCCCCTGCCCTGACTCCTGGGGTGCTGGAATAAAGACACCCATCATCACACCTGACCCATAGATTTTTTTTTTATATGCAGTTGATGGTGATTAATTAAAAGACACACAACTGGTCAATATACTGAAAATAAAGAGACTGTGGAACACTGGACTCTAAATGGAACATCTAGGCTCAATCATCTTCCTGCAAGGCTCAGGGAGCATCCTGGAAGAGGGAGCAGGAAGTAGAGGAGAGAGGAGAGGGGTTTGCAAAAGCAATCAGCTCTTCTTTGAAATAATGTTACCATGTAAGGTGCTGCCATTCCCAGCTCTGTCCCCAAACAGAGCTAATAGAACTTTACTGTCTAGCCCTTTCTTGTGCCTTTTACATAGCTTCATCTGTATCTATGAATGCTTTCTATGTACATTGTAAATGCTCATATTTATGTACTTATTTAAATTAAAAGGGAAGACATAGATAGGGCTTCAGGGGGTCTCTCTATCCATTTCTATGACCTTCTGTTGGGACCAAAAGTATAATTGTCAAAATTAAAACATACTTTGCAAGCTACATATTAAAAATCCAGGCCCATTGAGATGCCTCAATGCATCAAGGCACTTGCTGCCAAACCGTATGACCTGAGTTTAATTTAATCCCAAAATCCATGTAGCAGGAGAGAAATGACTCCCCAAAGTCATCCTCTCACCTTCACATGCATAGCATGGCATGGCACAGGGGCTCCTTTCACTCCCCTAATCTACTACATACACACAAATAAGAAGTAGTTTTTTAGGGGGCTGGAGAGATGTCTCAGAGGTTAAAAATCACTGACTGCTCTTCCAGAGGTCCTGAGTTCAATTCCTAGCAACCACATGGTGGCTCACAATCATCTACAATGTAATCAGATGTCCTCTTCTGGTGCACAGGTGAACATGCAGGCAGAACACTGTATACACATAATAAATAAATAAATCTTTTTAAAAAGTAGTTTAAAAAATCCATGTGATTTAACAAGTACACCAACCCCGAATCCCCACACCACAAATGCAAGCTCCACCATATGAGTAACAAAGAAGCAGTTAAACCAAGCGGGGGATAGAGATGGGAAATAATCATATTCCTGTTATCTGTAGGATCTGCTGTGTTCTTGTCAGGCCTTATCTACAAAAGGCAGAGCCATTCTTAAAACCTTAACAACAACAACAACAACAAAATGTCCAGGTTATGCACACTGTTCCCTTTGTATCTTCGGGCTGGCCAAGGAGTACAGAACACACTAAAGTGAAGAGGGTTGGAGACCAGTGTTTCTGTACTTCAAGGTCAGACTGTGCGGTCCTTTCCGACAGGCAAATATCGTCTTTCATTATCTGAGAACAGTATGCAGGGCCCGGCTGGCTTTGCTGGGAGCCTGGGGAGGATTCAGTATCAGATCCATCCAGCTCACTGTGCCACAGCTGCCTCTCGGCCCAGTGAGGGGAGTTCAGTCTTTCTCAGCCTTTTACAGAAAAGAGATCCTTCTGTCGTCAGCTTGAGTGATGGTCAAGGCCACCTGTTGCCAGACCTCTACCAAGGACTACTGCAAGACAAGTCAGTGCCCACCAGCATCTCCCTGGTCACCATGGTGATGCCAGGAAACAAAGAAATCTTTCTAGAAAAGTTCTGAGTATGGAAGCAATTCTCTTTGTCTTTAATAGTGTTTTATACAACAATTGTTAATGAGCAAAGCTCTAAGCCTCTGGCTTCCCAGTAACGGGGAAGCATGCTTTCTCTTCATGAGCATGTCCACCAGGTACAAACTAGTACGTGCTGGCATTTGAAAAGATTTTCATCAGTAGCACGGGAAGCTGGGGCTGGAGAGATGTCCTAGGACCATGTGTTGTCTCGACGTTCACTCAGATAAGACAGTCTTCTAGGGCCCTGCCTGCAGCCAAAGAAGGTCCTAGAGTTTCACTGGAAAGCTTAGCAATGCTCATGAGCAAGGCCTGACACCTCCCACTCTGCAGGCATCTCTGAACCATATCAGCAGAGCACAGAGGGCAGGGATGTCCTTGTGCCTTGAGGTCTGACTCCCTGAGCGATTCTGCAGCTTCTTTCCTCTCCTTTGGGCCTTGGATTTCTCACCTGTGTGTGTGTGTGTGTGTGTGTGTGTGTGTGTGTGTGTGTGTGTGTGTGTGTGTGTGTGTGTGTGTGTGTGTGTGTGTGTGTGTGTGTGCGCGAGTGCGCGCGCGCACAGAGATATAAGTATATTCCAAATCCTGACAGCTCTCAGCATGCCAAACCTTCAGAGCAACCAGGAACCCAGTGTTCTCAGAACTCCTTTACTGAAAAACACCCAGGAAAGCACCTTCCAAAGTCGCCGCTAGGGGGCGGGCTTCCTCACCTTCAGAATCTGGTCTCCTTCTTGCAGGCCCTCCTGCTCTGCTGAGGTGCCCTCCTGAATGCCAGCCACAAATATCCCAACATCGTTTCCACCAGCCAAGCGGAGGCCCACGCTCTCGCCCTTCTTGAACTTCACCATTTTGGTGTTAGGGCTGTCGGAGGTTTGGTTTCAGAAAGGAAAGAGGAAACATACTGTTTAAAATGAAGGATTCGGGGCTGGAGAGATGGCTCAGAGGTTAAGAGCACTGTCTGTTCTTCCAAAGTTCCTGAGTTCAATTCCCAGTAACCACATGGTGGCTCACAATCATCTATAATGAGGTCTGGTGCCCTCTTCTGGCATTAAGGCACACATGGGGCCAGAGTACTGTATAAATAACAAAGAAATAATAAAATAAAATGAAGGATTCACATCAAGAGATTAAAGATCTATTTTCTAGCTCAGGAGTGACTTCATGGTTTACAAAAGTTCCCTCTCATTTTCTCATCTGTCTGATATTTTCTCTCCCTGGGACAGTGATAGGAACATCTACCAGCCCACAAGGAGCCAAAGTACAGAACTTACCACATTATCTCATCTAAGATGACAGAGTAAGAAGCCAGGGATTGATTCTACCTACCTGATAGGAGGATGCCCTCTCAGGTCTATTCTAGCACAAAAAGATGATGAAGAGCCAACGAAGCCAGTCCTAGTCCAACAACTGCAGTCGGGACACCACTCAATCTGTCTCCTCCTCCCTTCCCCCATCTGGGACCATGACACCCCTGCAGTCTCTCCTTAAACACTGTAGTCTGAAGCTGCTTCACCTGTTCAGGAGTTACACATCGGCATGGTGCGAGCGTTCAGAGAAACGTTCAGAGAAGAAGCTGGGTGGGTAAATGGAGAGATGCCAAAGCCGCAAAGCTCACCTAATCCCATTTTTTTTTTTCTTTTCTCAGAAATGATTCCTCTTTCTTATGAGCATCAGGAATAAGGTTGGTTAAAGGTGGCTGAGTAGAGCAAAGTCACCACCTGGGTTGAAGAGGACACAGCACCACTGCTGTGGCTGTCAACTAAGAGAGGTGATGAGTGTAAGAGGACAGGGTGGGGCCAGAGGGTAATAGAAGTACATACCCGTATATTGCTCCATCTTCAGGACTAGGGTGAAGAAAAGTTCTTGGGGCCGTTCTGGGTTGAGGCACTGTGGGTTTAAAGATTTTTATTTGGTTTTGTTTTATTCCTAAGAGATTTTTCTTCATGCACATATATGTACCGTGTGCGTGCCTAGTGTTTGTGAAGGCCAGAAGAGGGCATCGAGTCCCCTGGAACTAGAGTTACAGAGTGTCATAGCCACCATATGGATGACGGGAAACTCTTAACCCTTGAGCCATCTTTACAGTCCCCAGGAACTGTGGATTTAAAAACAAAAACAAAAAACTTTTGTATTGTAGCTTAAGTGTGTGTATCGTTTTACCTCGCATGCAGGACACTGTGGACTCCATCAATATACCGTGAAAAGAAATCACAACAAAACAAGACAAACAACTTCTTTTTTATCATCCAGACCTTCGGGAGCTTGTCCCTTAATATAAAGAAAGCAAAATCTGCAGGCTTTAAATGTGCCTGGTGCCACAATCGTGCCATCCCATCAAATGGCAGAACAGACCTTTCCCTGCTCACTAGCCCCATTCCCAAGTACTTTCCCTTTCTTAAACTGCCCTCCTTTTATTTCTTAAAAAGAAAGAAGGAAAAAGAAAACTTAAAGATGAAGCTTCACTTTAAGGCATTAATAGTTACCATGGTTAATCAAGTCAGAGAAAAGAAGTGCCCAAAACACAAGGTTCACATGTAGGAGGCAGTGCTCTTCATAGCCAGAAAGCAATACCATGTTCCCCACATACAAATATTTATGTAACTAGAGTTATGATGATGATGAGAGTGGTAGGAACAGTTAGGGTGATGTGATTGGGTTTCTGGATAGAGGGCAAGAGGGCTATAACTCAAAAGTGTCAAAATGTTACCAATTCTATCATGTATTAGAACAGATTTTATCTCCCACATTAAAACAGAAAAATAAAGAGGGTCTCTTCCCTTTTACAAATTATTTTTTAAATATATTTGCTTTTTTTTCCAGCCATTCCCTGGTAATACCAAGCCCATATTTCTGAACTCAAGCCTTCCAGTCAGTGGAGCTGGGCTGGGAGCATATGGTTTGCATGAACCAGCTTGTGTAAAACATATACAGAGAAAAGAATGATCTGGAAGCCTTACCTGGCATTTCTTCCTGGTACTTGGGCTCCTTGGCCTCAGTGGCACCTGCAGCTGTGATGTCCCCTGTGGACTTGAATGGAGTGGGTGTGGCGCCCATCCTGGACAGTCGGCCTGAGGTGTCCTCTCTTGAACTGAAGCACATACATGGTCTTATCTCAGCAGATTCAGTCGTAACACACAGTCACGCGCATGCACCGGGTCTAACAGAAACGAAAGCCCTCGCCACACCGCCTTACCTCGGCCTCTCCTTCAGCTTCTCACTGGAGGAATGATAATCCTGATCAGAGTACTGCTGGCGTCTCTCCTCAGGAGGAAAAGATCGGTTGGACTCTATTTCCGAGATATCTGGTTCAAAATAAGAAAAGACGGCTTCAGTGAGACACATATGTACCAAAACTACACTGTTCTCTGAGCAGGAAACATGAGGGAAACCATCAGCTTAGCAGTTCTTTCTTTTACTGAGGGAGGAAAAAAACCTTCCTAGTTTTCAGAGAGTGAGAGAGACATGACTTACTGAAGAGGCATCAAATACAGAGCCTTACACTTCTCTCCTCCCATGTGTTTTCAAAGCTGTGATAAGGAGGCCACGATCCAGCTACAAGTAGTGTCCTTCTTTGTTTGCTGTAGAAACTGCTTCCAGAACCATTTCCAACCAAACTGGGCAGATGACTACGTCCCTTATAGAAGATGCTAAGTGTTAACCTGTTCTCCTGCACGGTTATCTATAATACACAACACACTGCAAACGCCGTGTCAACTGTGCTTACACTGGACTGCTGGTAGAACAAGAAAAAGAACCCTGGATTTCCTGGACTCTTTTCCCCACATAGTTCAACCCATAATCGCCTGATCTGAGGCTGTAGAAACCGCTCTTGCCAAACAGACCAGCGCTCCTTAGAGTTTAATGTATATTCAAACCATGCAGGGATCTCGCTGGATCAGGCTCCCTGACACTGACGCTGTGCAGACCACATGGTGAATGGTAAGGAAATGAACTGTAACCGACTTCAATTGGTGGCCATGGTCTCTTTGCTTCCCTGCTTTCCTGTACTATACTCACAGTCCAGACCAGCTGATCAGACTTCTGGTAGACTGAAATGAAATCAACTTTCAGAACTAGGCATGTTGGTGTACACTAGGAAGCGCCGAGGCTTCTTGCCTGCCCACAGTGCCACTTCCCCCTGTAGTGTAAACAAAGGACCAGTGGGGAATCTGACAGTGGGGTCTGGGATAAAGCCACCCCTCAGGTAGCTTGTACATATGATGGAGCCCTCTCCTGAGCTATACCCCAGTCTGGAACTATTTCAAGACAAGCACCAGTTGCCACGGCTTTTAGAATACGCATATGAGGGAGTATTAGCAACCTTTTCACTAGACCCTGATAGGATTCAGAATCCGTCCTTTCCTTCCCAAAATAGCAAGAATTTTTCTTTTTTATTTTATTTATTTATTTATTATTTTTCTTTTAAGTGAAAAAAAAAAAAAGACAGTTTTTAAGGAAGTAAGGCTCTTACTACAGTCTTAGTATTTTCAAGAGGAATAGATGAGCATTCAAAAGCCACACGTTTTTGTTGGAATTCTCTTTGTGGAGACAGAGTTGTAACTAAGAGACTTTAACGGTATTTTATCCTTGCTAAGAGATTTGACCCATAAAGGGAAGTGTGGGAGGGTGGTTTTACACATCTATCATTCTCGAAGAGAATTTGTGCCACTGCTGTGTTCTGAGACTGTGGTTTATGCAAACATTTGAAGGATTTAAAAATATTGCTTTTGGCAATGACCTAGTTTGTGCAAACTATAGGTATGTGGTTCACAACACAACTTGGAAAATGTGGATACACAGACAGTTTTGGGTTTTTTGTTTGTTTGTTTGGTTGGTTTTTTTGGTTTTTTGAGACAGGGTTTCTCTGTGTAGCCTTGGCTGTCCTGGACTCACTTTGGAGACCAGGCTGGCCTTGAACTCACAGCGATCCACCTGCCTCTGCCTCCCGAGTGCTGGGATTAAAGGCGTGCGCCACCACCGCCCGGCTCACACAGACAGTTTTTATTTACAAGACAACTCGATTTAACATCCTCCAACACCTGTTCAGGAGATCCAGGAGAAACTAGACCATGCTCTCGATAGAACAAACGTCATATTTCTAATCATTTGTTGAGAGCTAGAATGTTTTTAAAACACTTTGCAAAACAAGATGTAGCAAATGTCAAATGCATACCTATGAAATAATACTTGGGTTATTTTCTACATATGTCCTTGATGTTTAGATACTATGTGACAGTGCTGGAGATCATGAATAGCAGGTGAGTAATTATGCCCTAATTTGACTCATATAATCACAGAAGATGGAGAAATTCCAGAGAGAAAGGGAAGTTGTAAAAGATGTGGTTAGTCAGGGAAAAGTTCCTGGAGCTGCTGCTCGCAGGCAGCTGGCCTTTAATCTGATTTTACCAGTAGTCTTACTGGAAAAGCTAGTTTATAGCCAGAAAGGAGTAGCTCGGGGGTCTTAGAATGACCATCCCCCACAATAAACAATAAACCACAACAGATGTTTAACTGCCAAACCACGACAGGGTCAGCTGGTTTCTGGTAAACGACAGACTGCTGGAGAAATAGGAACCTAGGCTCTGACAAGATGGAAGAACATTGGCCTTATATCCCATCTCCAACATGTTTGAAGTAGTTGGAGCCTGCTTTGCTTCATCATTCTTGTACATGTGTGATTCCTTTTCCTCTTTCTTTCTTTTTCTCTCTCACTAGCCCCAATTGCTAGAGCCATCAGCTCTGATCTCCAGATACCAGAGCCATTAGCTCTGGCTGTTAAGGAGTTAAAAGAAAGTTCAGAGTCACCAAGACACCAAGAGCAAACAGCTTTTGGTCAGCAGACATGATAGCCAGAAGCTATCAGCCTGGCGATTTAAGAGTTAAAGAAAGTATAGAGGGAGGCACTAGTCATATACAGTGCTGGCTCCTAAACACCAAGATGCCACCAGCTCTTTGGCTTCTTCCCCCCATACTCCCCATCCTCGGCCCCAGATGCAATGTCCTGCATGAGTTTATCCCTAAAATGTCAAGGCAGGACTTGAAAAGCAAAATAAAGCCACACTGACAGGGGTTTAAATGCAAATTGTTTATCTAAGGGAACAGCCTTGTGGAAGGCAGAAAAGATTGACAGGCCCAGGCTGACGTTATCTCAAGAGGCAGGAGAAGGGGACTGTCTGCTGTCTCACACGGGATGAGCTGCTATAACACCAGGTAGACCCTCTCACAGCATACTTTGGCCTGAGCTGGAACAACTTCAAAAAAAAATTGATTCTGCGTGAAACTGTGTTTATAAAGTCTATCTTTAGCTGAACGTGGCCATACCTGTTATTCCAGTACTTGATAGGTGGTAGCAACAGAATCAGAAATCCAAGGCTAGCCATGACTACATGGCATACTGGAGGCTGACCAGGACTACAGGAGATCTTTTCTCAAAAAAGGAACAACGGCACTTTAAATTCAAGTTAGAGAGATAGTAATTGCACCCCAATTTAGGATGAGAAGAACTACATCACCTTTAAAAATAAAGCCTAACTTGGGGCCTGGAGAGATGGCTCAGAGGTTAAGAGCACTGCCTGCTCTTCCAAAGGCCCTGAGTTCAATTTCCAGCAACCACATGGTGGCTCACAACCATCTATAATGAGATCTGGTGCCTTCTTCTGGCTTGCAGGTGTACATTCAGGCAAAACATTGTATACATAGTAAAAAAAAAAAAAAAAAAAACCTAAACCTAAATAGAAGGAGGCTGGGATTACAGGGTTGGGGAGATGGCTCGATGGGAAAAGACGAGTCAGTGCACACAAAGGAACTTGCAGCCAAGTCTGACAAGCCAAGCTCAATCCCTGGGACCCACAAGGTGAACGTCAATCACTCCCACACATGCTCTGACCTCACACAGTGCTGTGGCATGTGACTGTGAGCATGAATAAGGCATTTAATAAGATAAATAAATAAAACGCTAGTATTGTGATCTTGAAAGAGGAAAGCACTAAACCCTTTCCAATGTTCTTACAAAATGGGAAATAAAAGTTTATTATCTATCATGGATTTAGCAATGCATACAAGTAAACCTAGGAAACACATAACCTACTTCAGTGTTTAAAAGGCTAAGCTACACAATAGGAAACTCATGACATTATAATCCCAAGTCAGGGTTGATAAACTAACACTACACTCAGAATAAGTGAAGATCTTTATCCAAAGACAAGTTTGTGGGGGGCCGGATGTTCAAACTGCTTACAAACACAAAAAAAGCCCAGCTGTCTCCACATGCCTTTGGAATTGCCGGCACAAACACCTGGCACCTGGCACCTGGCACCAGACAGCTCCGTTTTCTAAACGAAGCATCAGGTTCTTTATTTTTGCAACCTGAGGTCCACATCTCAGGGGATATATGATATCAGGGCACATGGAATCAGAAAGATGCCTGGAGTTAAATGGGCAAACCACATTGAAGAATTTGTGATGGCTGGTCTGGAAGTCAGGACACGTGGGTACTGGCCCTGCCATGAAGTTCTAAGGGTAAAAGGAAATTGTTCCCTTTAAGGAACTGGTCATCTTTCTTGAAAGTGGCAGAACCTAGAATGATTTGGCGCAGGACGATCTCTGTGGAGTCCAGAAAATGCACACTGACGTTGGCAGCTTAGGTAAGGACTGCAGACCACAAGCCGACAGCAGGTAAGGTGAAGCGAGGCAGAAGCAGGCTTGCCTAGAGGGGGCGTGCGTGCGTGCGTGCGCGTGCGTGCGCGCGCGTGTGCGTGAGTGTGCGTGTATGTGTAGGATACATGTGTGTGCATGTGGAAGCCAGAGGGCACCCTCATTCTTCAGGCACTATCCACCATTTTCTGAGGTTTTGGAGACAATGGCTCTCACTGGCCTGGAGCTTGCTCAGTGGACTTGGCCGGCCGGCTGGTCAGCAAACCCCAGGGATCTACCTGTCTCTGCCTTCCCAGTCCTGGAACTGTACGCATGCACCAGCAAGGCCATCATTTTACAAGGGTGCCAGGGACCAAACTCAGGCTCCTGCGATAATATGACAAGCACTTTACTCGCTTAGCATCTTATTAGTTCATGGACAGAAACTCTATAATGTGGTTAACTCCACTCCTTTAAAAATATATTGGGGGCTGGTGGGAGTGAGGGTGGGGTGGTGTCAGGCTGGAGAGTTCTTCCAGAGGTCCTGAGTTCAATTCCCAGCAACCACATGGTGCCTCACAACTATCTGTAATATGATCTGGTGCCCTCTTCTGGTGTGCTAGTGTACATTCAGGAGGAGCATTGTATACATAATAAATAAATAAATAAATCATATGTGTATATATTCAGGAACCTAGATTTTTAAAACAAGCAAAAATAAAAACAAAACAAGACAAACAGATAAATTGACTTTATAGTGTATTCAAAAGGCCAGCAGGAGAGGTGGAGGCAGGTGTAGCTTTAGAGCCCACTGGCCAGCCAAGCTAGACTAAATACTAAGCTCCAGGCCACTGACAGATCCTGTCTCCAAAAGTAACATAAAACACACCTTAGGAAAACCACCCAAGGTTGGCTTCTCATCTCCATAGACAGGCAGATGCAGATAGATAGATAGAGAGAGACAGACAGACAGACAGACACACACACACACACACACACACACACACACACACACACACACAGACACACTGAACCTCTTGACTTATAAGCCAGTCTTTTCACATTTACTGCGGACTTACTACTATTAAAAGATAGGTCATTATAGACCAGGTGGGGAGAGGGTATATAGGCCAGTGGACTGGACCAAGGGCCTCTTGTGTTCTCAGCATGTGAGGGGGCATAAATTCAATTCCCACCTCAAACACCAGAAGGGAGGGTGAGATCGAGAAGGAAGGGTGTGACCACTGGGAAATGTTACTTCAACGTCCTCAAGCAGGCACAGGTTACTTTCATTCCCTCTTCCCTTTCACAGTCTTTCTCTCTGAGGAGAGAAGCATCCCCTGAAGTGTTGTATAGTAAGCAGCATCTGATCAAAAGCACAAGAGCATGTGACTCTCTGGGACAAGCTCATTCCTGCCAGCCAGTTGCAGGGATGCGCTGCCCACCTCAGACAGATTAAAAAACAAGACTGTGTAGGCAAAAGTGAGAAAGATGATGACCTGGGAGACACCAAGGCCAAGAGGAGGATGCACAGACCGTGCAGAACTCACCTTCTGCAGGGTCACGGTGTATTGCTCCCATATCAGCTCCTCCATGCCTGGGCCCTGTGTGGCAGCAAAGACAACTTGAGTGAACACCAGACACAACCAATGTCAGAAATAAACACATACACACACACACACACACACACACACACACACAGACACACACACACACACAGACACACACACACACACACACACACACGCAAAAGTAAAGAAACTGGTGCCAGTAATATAGGTAAAAGGTGGCAAGGGACTGAACCCAGGTTGGTGGGGTCACACAGCCCGTCTCTTTTCCACTGAAGAAGCTATGGCTTCCACAAAATACCCACCAGGTCATGAAAAAACCTACTGGTGAATGTAACTGGACCGCAAGCCCAGGAGTCCCATGATTGTTCATGGTGAGGCCCCAAAAGAGGGGGACTGGGGACAACTTGAATCCAAGTCTACAAATACCTCAGTTTAATAACACACACATTCCAGCAGATAATTACATTTAAGACCTCTGTGTTCATAGTTCTCCTACACTAAGCTGCAAGGCATAATTTAAACAGACCATCCTTATTTGTAATTACAAAGAAGCCATTAATAAGCCCCAAAGGAAGGTGCTAATTTGGCAACAATGACACAGCCCCGCCTAGCGTGTGATTTTCAATCTGACTCAGCCCATTTATCATTAAAATACAGCTTCACTTTAAAAACAGCAAATACACACACAAACCGCCACCCCACAATAGATACTAAGATAAAGGAAATTATAAACTGCTTTGTCAAAAGGCAGGTTCAGAAACTACCCATTACCGCTGCTGGGCTAAGTGCTGCTTTGCAGGGTTGGCCCCGTGGGACAACACAAGGTAAACTGATCCTCCCAGACCTATGGCACCATGAGAGGATGGCTCACACAGAAAAGAGACACCTGTGCTTTTGTCCTTTATCAGTGAGCCTGGTTAGGGCTGCGAACTGGGTGCCTACACAGACATCCCTTTCCTACTGGAGAAGAGAGCAGGAGTGTGGAGGACACACCCTTGGATGCAGTACCAATAGCTGGAAGCTGCCTCAAGTGCCTGGACTTCCCGAGGTCCCCTAGAGCCCTGCATAGCATAGTAATGCTGGAGACCTCAGAGCTTAACTGTCTTGGCACCCAGGAATTTTCTGCCTTGTCAAATGCTCCATAGTTGTATTGTCTGATATGGACACCCATAACTTCATGGGGCCACTGTGACCAGAACTGAGTGTCTAATTTCACTTAATTTTAATTAGTTGAAGACTTTAAATAGCCATAGTTACTACAAAGTATTAACCATATCAATGGCTTAGGTGGGTTCTAATGCTTTATTAAAATATATCCTACAGGGCTGGAGGGATGGCTCAGCACGTACTGTTCTTCTGGAAGACTCAGGTTCAGTTCCCAGCAGCTCACCACTATCTGCAACTCCAGATCCATGGCATCCGACACTCCCTTCTGACCTCCAGAGGCACTGGACACACACAAAGTACACACACACACACACACACACACACACACACGCGCGCACGCGCGCGCGTGTGCGTGCGCGTGCACCAAATATTCATACACGTAAAACAAATCTTTACAAAAATATATTCTAGAGTACACAGCTTCTCACCGCACCTCCACACTTGCACGATGTGCAGATTAAAAAGTGCAGACATTTCTAGCCTCTTGTAAATAGCTGCTCTGCATTTGACAGAAGCTCTAAGGGCTGTGATGTCATCATAGCCACTTGCCAAGTATGCCAAGACCTGGGTTCAACCTCCCCCCAACTTTGTTAACAAATAAATAAATCAAAAGCCCAGGCTTGGTGACACATACTTGTAATTTCAGCACTAGGGAGCAGAGGAAGGGAGATCATCAAAAGTTTTGAGGCAAGCCTGATCTACACAGCAGGTTCTGGGCCAGCCAGGGCTACATAAATAAGACTCTGTAGGTGTGTATTTTTTAAAAAGCTATTTTATTGGGGTTCTTATAACTCTACCTCCCTTCCAAGCCTTATCCACCCTAATACCTGCCAACCCTCCAACACTAGATAGGACAGAAAGGTTTGAGGGGAAAGGGGCAATGCATGTCTCTTTACTACTTCCTGCTGTTTAGGGATGTATTTCCTTAGGGAAAGTACAATATTTCTAGTCAGGATATCCTGCAGTCCATCAAACCAGCAATAGCAAGCACAGCAGCAGGATGAACCAGCAGCACAGGTAGGCAGCAGCAGGGAGAGCAGCCACCATCCTCTTCTTCCTTGGAGCACCCCCTGATCCCCCGCTGCCCCACCGCCCAGGCTCTGACATTTATAACTTTTCAGAGTTCTCAGAATTAAACTATATGCAGATGGCAAAAATCACGCCTCTCTCAGAGCCTGCACGAGGCAAATAGTCTGTTGCTGTGGACAGTCTGAGGCAGCCCTATATCCCATACCTGGGACTAAAACAATAACATGTTTACATAACGTAACTGAGTTTTTAAAGAAACCAAAATTACTACAAGACCCTATCTCGGGAGCCTGGCATGATGGTGCACGCTTTTAATCCCAGCACTTGGAGGGCAGAGGCAGGCAGATTGATATGAGTTTGAAGCCAGCCTGGTCTACAAAGGGAGTCCAGAACAGCCAAGCTTACACAGAGAAACCCTGTCTCAAAAAAACAAAACAGAACAACAACAACAAAAGACCCTATCTCAAAATTCAATCAATCAATCAATCAATCAATCAATCAATCAATCAGTCAGAGACAGGCTCTAGCAGTTTATGGTCATCATTAACCAAATGTGATGCTTCTTATGCTTTTTCCACAAAAAAGACTTTTTGAAAACAGTTTCATATTTCAAAATTGCTTTTAACAATATTAAGGTTGTTTTTCCCCCCTGCAAGGGAAAAATGTACACATGTTGACAAAATTTAGTAAATGGCACTTTGAAAACTGTAAATAAGGTTGGGGGAATCTAGCTCAGTGGCAAAGCAATTTTCAAGCATGTATAATGCCCTGGGTTCAAGTACCACACAAAAAAATTAATCATCAACTTTATTTTAAACCATTAACCTATGGCATTATTTAAAGCTTGTGGTTTCAACTGTATATGTATTCCTGATATACTTAAAATGTCATATTTTATCTGAGTATGATGGCACACATCTGGAATCCCAGCACTAGAGTTGAGGCAGGAGGACTGAGGCAGGAGGATTATTGTGAGTTCAATGCTAGCCTGAGCTACCAGAAAATTTATGGCCAGCCTAGTATTCCTAGTAAATTCCCACCTAAAAGCAAAACAAAACTAACCCCCCCCACCCCCAAAAAAGAGAAGGGTATGAATATGAACAAAATACATTATATAAAAATTTTCAAAGAATAAGGTCACTACTTAAAGAAAAAATTCATAACTTGATTCATAAGAGAATATATTCTTGTGGTCTTGTGAGGGGGTACAAGTGCACAAGAATGACGGCCTACTATCCCTATTAGGAAATCTATAGGGAAGACAATGAAAAGCTTCAGATTAAGAGCCAGATCAGAAGAGGAGGCTGCTGAGGTGGGGAGGGGAATGGTGAAGTTTCCTCTAAAGAAACCCTCAGAGTCAAAGACAGGATAGTGGGATTGCACATCAGTTAGTCTTGTTAATAACTGTGGCTTCAGAAAACAAGGCTGGAGCGGGGCCTTTAATCCCAGCACTCGAGAGGCAGAGGCAGGTGGATGGCTGTGAGTTCAAGGCCAGCCTCGTCTACAAAGTGAGTCTAGGACAACCAAAGCTATACAGGGAAACCCTGTCTTGAAAAACCAAAAAACCAACCAACCAACCAACCAAAAACAGAAAGTGGGTGATGAAGTTTCCATGGCAAACTTTAATGAAAAATTTCAGGAGCTGGAGAGAAGCTTTACTTTCACTAAAATCAGGGACAAGACAAGGCTGCCCACTCCTGCCATATTTATTCAACATAGTACTTGAAGTTTTAGTTAGCGTAGTAAGACAACTAAAGGGGATCAAAGGGATACAAATGGGAAAGGAAGAAGTCAAAGAATCACTATTTATAGATGATATAATAGTACATGTAAGTGACCCCAAAAATGCCACCTGGGAACTCCTACAGCTGACAAACACTGTCAGCAAAGTGGCTGAGTACAAAATTAGCTCAAATGAGTTGGAGGCCAGTCATAACTATCGGAGTTTCAGCCTTAAAAATAACTTAGGATGCAAATTAATTAATAAGTGAAAAAATAATAAATTGGGGACTTGGGGGCGGGGCAGAGCTCTGTGAGCTCAAATCTAGACTGGTCTATATAGCAAGATTCCAGGACAGCGAGGGCTATGTAGCAGAGTTACCCTAACCCTAAAACACCAAACCAACCAAACAAATATTTAAAATGATACTAAGCACCACCAGCTATCAGAGAAAACCAAATCAAAACCATCCGTGCCAAGTTAGATAGCTCAATTGAAAAACACAGAAAATGGTGGCAGGGGAGAGGGCTTAGTCAGTAAGTTTGCCATGCAGAAATCTCAAGCTGAGTCTGGATCCCCAGCTCCCATATACAACCCAGGCACTATGGTGTCTGTCTGTAACCTCAGGGCTGGGTG
This sequence comes from Acomys russatus, assembly GCF_903995435.1. Classification (NCBI taxonomy): domain Eukaryota; kingdom Metazoa; phylum Chordata; class Mammalia; order Rodentia; family Muridae; genus Acomys; species Acomys russatus. The sequence goes on along the minus strand of NC_067141.1, from coordinate 43,910,014 downwards.
ATGCAGAGACAGGCAGATTGCTGGAAATCATTAGCAAGCAAAATTTAACTGAATCTGTGAGTTTCAGGGACAAGAAAAGACTTTGCCTCAAAAATAGATAGATAGATAGATAGATAGATAGATAGATAGATAGATAGATAGATAAAACAGAGGGGCTGGAGACATGGCTGAGGCTAAAAGCACTTGCTGTTCTTTCAAAAGACCCAGGTTCAGTTTGCAACATCTACAAGGCAGCTCGAAACTGTATATAACTCTGGCTTCAAGGAGTCTCTGTGCACTTTTCTGGCCTTCAAGGGCACTGTACATAGGGTGCACTGTATGTAGGCAAAACACTCATTTACATAGGATAAAAATTAAGTCTTTTGACAGGTGTGGTGGTGTAGGCTTTTAATCCTAGCAGTTGGGAGGCAGAGGCAGGAGGATGGATGTTAGCTCAAGGCCAGCCTGGTCTACAAAGTGAGTCCAGGGCAGCCAAGGCTACACAGAGAAACCCTGTCTCAGAAAACAAACAAACAAACAAAAAATTAAGTCTTAAAAAAAAAATAAGATGGAGAATAATAGAGGAAGAAACCTGAAATCAACCCCTGACCCTATGTGCACCCCCCCCCCCAGACAGGAACACATACATATACCACACACACACATGGACACACCCACAGGAACACATACATATACCACACACACACATGGACACACCCACAGGAACACATACATATACCACACACACACATGGACACACCCACAGGAACACATATATATACCACACACACACATGGACACACCCACAGGAACACATATATATACCACACACACACATGGACACACCACAGGAACACATACATATACCACACACACACATGGACACACCCACAGGAACACATACATATACCACACACACACATGGACACACCCACAGGAACACATACATATACCACACCACACATGGACACACCCACAGGAACACATACATATACCACACACACACATGGACACACCCACAGGAACACATACATATACCACACACACACATGGACACACCCACAGGAACACATACATATACCACACACACACATGGACACACCCACAGGAACACATACATATACCACACACACACATGGACACACCCACAGGAACACATACATATACCACACACACACATGGACACACCCACAGGAACACATATATATACCACACACACACATGGACACACCCACAGGAACACATACATATACCACACACACACATGGACACACCCACAGGAACACATACATATACCACACACACACATGGACACACCCACAGGAACACATACATATACCACACACACACATGGACACACCCACAGGAACACATACATATACCACACACACACATGGACACACCCACAGGAACACATACATATACCACACATACGTGCACACACACAAACATACAGAAAATTATAGGAATTCAAGTGAATGAAGATGTGAGGAATGGAGCCATCTTACATGGCTGGTATAAGACACAGATAAAGAATGATGCAGCTGCCATGGAAACCAGCTCAACAGATCCTGATTTCAGCAGATTTGCCACACACTTTCTACTTCTAGGAACACACCCAAGAAAAATTAAAATGTATGTTCATATGAAAACTTCTACATGAATGATCACAGTACCACTATCGACTCATGCCAAAATGTAGATGAATGAATACAAAACGATGACCATTGATCATTAATATCCATAAAAAGAAATCAAGTCGGGGCCAGGCATGTAACTCAATGGCAGAACCCTGATGAGCATGCATGAAGCCCTCAACCCCATCTCCAGCTCTACTAAAGAAACTGTGAAAAGTGTAGGCTAAGCTAAGGAAGCCAGCATGAAAGACTACATGTTGTATAATCTCATTTGTAAAAAGTGTCTGGTAGTCAAGTGTGGTGGCCCCTGACTGAAATCCTAGCACTTGGGAGGCAAAGAAAGATTGCTAAAAGTTCAAGCCAGATGGTCTGCATAGTGAGACCCTGTCTCAAAAAACCAAACCAAACCAAACCAAAAAAACAAAAAACAACCCCTCCCCAAAAAAAACCCAAACCCAAAACCAAACAAGGCCTGATGGTGGTGGCATATGCTTTTCATCCCAGCACTGGGGAGGCAGAAGCAGGCAGATCTCTGAGTTTGAGGCCAGCCTGGTCTGCAGCTCAGGTTTCAGGACAGCCAGGGCTACACAGAGAAACCCTGTCTTAAAAAAAAAAAAAAAAAAGCAAAAGTAAACAAGCAATCTAAAACAAAATTTAAAAATAAAGAATGCCCGAAATAGATGAATCTATAAACAGAAAGACTGTCCTGGCTAGTTTTATGTCAATTTGACACAAGCCAGAGTCACTGCAGAGGAGGGAGCCTCAGTGAGAAACGTCTCAATATGATCAGGCTATAGGCAGGCCTGTAGTTTCTTAATTAGTGGTTAATAGGGGAAGGCGCAGCCCATTGTGGGTGGGGGAATCCCTAGGCTGGTGGTCCTGGGTTCTATAAGAAAGCTTGTAAGCAACACCCCTGGACTTAAGCTCCTGCCTCCAGGTTCCTGTTCTGTTGAGTTCCTGTCCTTACTTCCTTCAGTGATGAGCAGCGATATGGAAGTGTAAGCCAAAGAAATGCTTTCCTCCCCAGCTTGCTTCTGGTCATGGTGTTTCATCTCAGCAATAGGAACCCAAACTAAGACAGCCAATGACTACCCTTGGGACATTTGGGGGAGGGAGACTGAGTCATGCTGGTCAACAGGAGAAGGGTCTTTTCAGGCAGACAAAGCGTTCATCACTGTGATAGTTATATGATAAGCGTACACTGAATTATGCATTGTAATAGGTGAAGTGGATGGTAAATGAATACAGTCAATAAAATTAATTGCTTGCTCCCTTTTCTTTCTGCAGGGTCTCACTACGTAGGCTTGGCAGTCCTGTGTAGAACAGGTCAGCCTCAAACTCAAGATCTGCCTGCCTTTTGCTGGGACTAAAGGCATGCACCACCATACCCAGCTCTGAAAAAAAAAATTGCTTTTTAATTGTCTTAAATCTACAGAGAGAATTACAAACAGACTTGTTAACTGAAAAGTGTTAGGTAAATTAAAGAGCGCTAGGCAGCTGTGTGGCGTTTTCTAGCTCCTTCTCATTATAAATTCTTCTCAAATGGAGATAAGAGGCAGCTTTCTGTTACCATTTTACAGTTTACAAGCACTTTTACACATGAGAGGCCTCACTACAATCCTGGAAGGAAGGAAGTATTCCTCTAATGTTCCACACAGGCGTACAGCTGCTCTGAGTCTGTGATATATGCTGCTGTTGGCTCAGCTCTGCTGTGTAGCCCAGGCCAGCATAGAGCTCTCCAACCTCCTGCCTAGCGCCAGAGCAACAGGGTTACAGGTGTGCCACGGCATCTGGATATGTGCAGTGCGACTGACGGCATTTGGAGTACCAAATAGCACCTTCAGGTGGCGTGCAAGAAGAACATTATTGATCTATGCTGGTAATAAAAGTGTCCCAGAGTTGGTTTCCCAGGCTACACCAATGCCACAGTCAAGTCAAGCAAAACCTTAGCCATCACATGTTTCAAGGGCCAGCAAAAGAACCTCTTGCTCCTTTGGAACTGAATTCTCTTTGTTGTTGTTTGCTGTTGTTGTTGTTGTTGTTGCTGTTGTCGTCGACCTCAATGCCTAGTGCAGAAGCTGATGTTGCAGATGGTGCAAATGAAGAGCGAATGGACGCCTCGCTTCCTGGCAGTGAGCGGGAGCAGCAACCAAGCACCTGTGAGTCCATGTGGATGGAAGACGAGAAGAACCATGGTCTCCATCAGAAGACCAGGGTGACCTCAGTTTCTGTTCTGTCAGGTGAGAGAAGTTGAGGGGAGGGCTGGAGGAAGGGGTGGGGGGGTGCGGGGGAGGCTGAAGGGAGGACTGGAGGGGGAGCAGGAGGGCCCCCTGAGGTGCTTGTGAAGATCGGATCACAGTATGTTCAGAAATCTCTGGCTCCCATGGGTCATCCACCCAGTGTTACTGACACTAAATCAAAGTTAAACACCTTAATCTTCTCTATGGAGAAACCTGTGGAGAATTCCAACTCTCCATGAAGAGCAGTGCCAAGAGGCACTCACTTAGAAAAAGAAAGAGGGCCTGACATGGCAGTGGACGCCTTTAATCTCAGCACTTGGGAGACGGAGGCAAGAGGATATCTGTGAGTTCAATGCCAGCCTGGTCTATGTAGTGAGTTCCAGGACAGCCAGGGCTATAAAGAGAGACCCTGTATCAAAAAAAAGAAGGAAGGAGGAAGAGAGGGAGGAAGGAGGGAAGAAAAAAGAAAGAAAGAAAACAAAGGTGTTGATTAGAACTGGCAAACTCAAACTGATTTTTAAATTTGTTTAATTATAATTGTTGTTATTCTGTGCTTTTGGTGTGGGTGCTTGTTTGAGCTCATGTCTGTGCACTACTTCTAACCTCCTCATGCCGGCTTCTGACCTCTTAGGGCACTACACTGGTGTGGTATATTTTGAAAATTTATTTCAAATCTTTTTTAGCCCCTTCAAATCCTGCTGTGACTCCAATATTTGTTCAGACAACCTTTTTCTTAAGGTTCATTTGATCTACTTTCAAAGCTTAGTTGGAGTCAGTGTTGGAGAGACGTCCCAGTGTTTTAAGAGCTGTTCTTCCATAAAACCCTGGTTTAATTCCAAAACCCAATTCCAGTGGCTACATTGCCTTCTTCTGGGCTCCATGAGCACTAGACAGACCGTGGTGGGCACACGAAACACCCATACATATAAAACACTCCTTCCTTCCTTCCTTCCTTTTCTTTTCTTTTTTTCAAGACAGGGTTTCTCTGTGCAGCCTTGGCTGTCCTAGACTCACTTTGTAGACCAGGCTGACCTCAAACTCGAAGTGATCCACCTGCCTCTGCCTCCCAAGTGCTGGGATTAAAGACATGTGCCACCACACCTGGCTCTCTTTCTTTCTTTCTTAAAGAAAGTAGGGGAGGGGCTGGGGAGACAGCTCAGTGGGTAAGGCACTTGCCACTCAAACTTCGCTCGTGGAGGACAGTAAATGCTTTGCAGGTGTGGCGTCCAGGCTGCACTCTCAGCTGGGAAGCTAAGACAAGGCCCCTCGGAGCAAGCTGACTAGCCAGACTAGCAGACCATCAACCTCTGGGTTCAGATGAGAGACATTGTCAATGTGTAAGGTGGGCAGCAACTGAGGAAGACAGCTGATGTCAACTTCTGGCTTCCACATGCAGGTGCATACACATGTGCGCACACACATTCAAACATGCACGGAGGTGGGGGGAGGCTGGGGGCTGGCATGAAGGCTCATGTGGTAAAGGGGCTTGCAGCCAAGTCTGATGCTCCTATCACCAGGACCCATAAGGTAGAAGGAGAAAACAGTCTCCACAAAGCTGACCTCTGACTTCCACAGGAGCACCCTGGCATGTATGCCAGCAATATAGCCTCACACTCCCCATAAATAAACAAAAAGGTTTTTGTTGTCGCTTGTTTTGTTTTGTAATTTTGAGACAGGGTCTCATTGTGTAGCCTTGGCTGGCCTGGAGTTTGCTAGGAAACCAGGCTGGCTGTGCCCTCAGAGTTCATCCTGCCTCTGCCTTCTGAGTGCTGGGATTAAAGGTGAGCAGCACCAAGCTCTGCTATAAAGTAATTTTTCTTTTTTTTGGTTTTGGTTTTTCAACAGGGTTTCCTTGTGTAGCCCTGGCTGTCCTGTACTATCTTTGTAGACCGAGCTGTCCTCGAACTCACAAAGATCTGCCTGCCTCTGCCTCCTGAGTGCTGGGATTAAAGGCGTGTGCCACTATGCCTGCAAAAAAAGTAACCTATCTACCTTTCTTTCTTTTTTAAAGATTTTATTTACTTTACGTATGCATACTCTATCTGCATATACACCTGAATGCCTGAAGGGGAGGTCAGATCCCATTACAGATCGTTGTGAGCCACCATGTGGTTGCTGGGAATTGAGCTCAGGCTCTCTGGAGGAATAGACAGTGCTATCATCTGCTGAACCATCTCTCCAGCCCCTAAGTAATCTTTCCTTCTTCTTCTTCTTCTTCTTCTTCTTCTTCTTCTTCTTCTTCTTCTTCTTCTTCTTCTTCTTCTTCTTCTTCTTCTTCTTCTTCTTTTTTTTTGCTTTTTTTTCCTAAGTAATTTTTCTTAAAGTGCAGATTCCATTCTCAGTCCCAAGGGGATGTGGAATTAGAGCCCGCCTACATCTCTACTTAGGTAACAGATGCAGGTTGAGCTCAGGGTAACTCCATTTTATTGCAGCCTAGACAAAAGAAAATCCTCCTGGCTCTTCATCCTCATTAAGAGAAAGCACCTGCAGCTGTGCTACTTTGGCCATTCAGGGACACCGGGAAACTTTGTTCCTATTCTGCCCACATGACTCCACTTCTTTTTTTTTCTGAGACAGGGTTTCTCTGTGTAGTCTTGGCTGTCCTGGACTCGCTTTGTAGACCAAGCTGGCCTCGAACTCATAGTGATCCACCTGCCTCTGCCTCCCAAGTGCTGGGATTAAAGGCACCACCACCTGGCTGTAACTCCACTTTTACCTTACAGTCCTAGTCAGTATTCTCAGCCCCCTGTAGAAAACTGAGTGTTTTTGATGCCGCTTAGCTGTACATTTAAAAAGGTTAAAATGCTCAGTTTCACGTTCTGAATAATTTTAAGGAACATTTTAAGTCCAGAAACAAAAACCTGCAAATTTATATGCTAGCCAAATATTTTCAAATCTCAATGAAGAGCCAAGTGCTCTGGGGTGGAGTGGGTAGGTTTAATGTACTGTCTTGCCCCCACTTTTAAAATAGCGTTCAAATTTAAGACTGGGAGGAAGGAGCCAGGTTCTGTGATGCACGCCTGTAATCCCAGCACTCTGGGAGACAGGGGCAGGTGAGTCTGTGAATTCGAAGCCAGCCTGGTCTACAAATTGAGTCCAGGACAGCCAAGGCTATCACACAAAGAAACCCTGTCTCAACAAAACAAAACAAAACAATAACAAAAACAAAACAAAAATTTAAAAAATCCAAACAAACAAACAACAACAACAACCCAGCAGGTAAACTAATGGAAATTTGGTTTCTTTGCAAACTCAGTTGTGTTATGTAAATATGTTTTTGTTCTAATTCCAAGTTTGTGATTTTAGCTTGAGCTTTAGCTTGTCCACATCTGTTAATTGTCTCATGAGGACTGTGGCTTTAGCCAGCTGGTAATGGCCTTCCTCCTACTGCACAGAGAGAGGCATGGTATAGGGCTCTGAGGATATAAATAAGACTACCGAGAGAGCATGACATAGCCTGTGGTGTTGGCATGTGGCAAGTAGCTGTTTGAAGAGATCAGAGAAGGACAGTGTGATGGTTTGGAGCAGATAGATAGAGTGAAATGCTTTGGGACAGTGGCTTGGAGGAGACTGCCGGCTGCATCTGCTGTTGACAGAGATGGGTATAGCCCAAAAGAATCTGATTGACCCTAAACAGCCAGGAGAAATGAAGGTACCTCTGTCCCCACTAACCTTCTTTCTCCTGCATAGGATTGGAAAGTTGGAAGGGAGGTTGAGGCCTAAACACCCCAAATAGAGTTTAAAAGAAAGAGCTACAGTAAACAATGCAAATAGTCCTATAATCCCAGATGGTTTCAGTGCAGAAATCTACTAGACTTTCAAAGAAGAGCTAATTCCGATACTCCTCAAACTATTCCACAAAATACATTGCCAAACTCATTCTATGAAACCACAGTTACATTGTTACCTAAACCCCACAAAGACCCAACAAAGAAAAAAGAATTTCAGACCAATTTCCCTTATGAACATTGATGTAAAAATACTCAATAAAGTACTCAAAAATTCAATCCAAGAACACTTCAAAATTGTCATCTACCATGATCAAGTAGGCTTCATCCTAGGGGTAGTTCAACATACGAAAATCCATAAATGTCATCTACCATGTAAACAAACTGAAAGAAAAAATCCACATGATTACCTCATTAGATGTTGTAAAAGCTGTTGACAAAATGCAACATTCCTTCATGTTAAAAATCTTGGGAGAGATCAGGGACAGAATAAGCATACCTAAACACAATAAAGGCAATATACAGCAAGCCAATAGTCAACATCAAATTAAATGGAGGGAAACTTAAAGCAATTCCGCTAAAATCAGGGACTAGACAAGGCTGCCCACTCTTTTTGTATCTCTTCAATATAGTACTTGACGTCCTAGTTGGAGCAATAAGACAACTAAAGGAGATCAAGGGGATACAAACTGAAAAGAAAGAAGTCAAAATATTGCTATTCGCAGATGATATGATAGTATACTTAAGTGACCTTAAAATTTCTACTGGGGAACTCCTACAGCTGATAAACACATTCAGCAAAGTGGCTGGATACAAAATTAACTAAAAAAAAAAAAAAAAAAAAAAAAAAAAATCAGCAGCCCTTCTGTACACAAACAATATATGGACTGAGAAAGAAGTTAGGGAAACAACACCCTTCACAATAGCCATAAATAATATAAAGTATCTTGGTTTAACACTAACCAAGCAAGTGAAAGACCTGTATGACAAGAACCTCAACTCTCTGAAGAAAGAAACTGAAGAAGCTATTAGAAGATGGAGACATCTTCCATGCTCATGGATTGATAGGATTAACATCATAAAAATGGCCATCTTACCAAAGGCAATCTACAGATTCAATGCAATTCCCATCATATCAACACAGTTCTTTATAGACCTTGAAAGAATAATTCTCAACTTCATGTGGAAAAACAAAAAACCCAGAATAGCTAAAACAATCCTGTACTATAAAAGAACTTCTGGAGGTATCACAATCTCTGATTTGAAGCTATACTACAGAGCAATAGTAATAAAAATGGCATGATATTGGCATAGAAACAGACAGGTGATCAATGGAATTGAATTGAAGACCCTGAAATGAACCCACGCCCGTATGGACACTTGATTTTTGACAAAGAAGCCAAAACCATACAATGGGAAAAAGAAAACATTTTTGACAAATGGTGCTGGTCTAACTGGATGTCTGCATGTAGAAGTATGCAAATAGATCCATATTTATCACCTTGCACAAAAGTTAAGTGCAAATGGATCAAAGACCTCAACATAAAACCGGAAATGTTAAATCTATTAGAAGAAAAAGTGAGGAATGCTATAATGCAAGAATTACCACACACACCACTTGAACACCAATCCCAATGAGATATTAATGGTTTATTAGGATGCCACACCTAAAGACTGGTCATGACCAGGGACACAGAAAGAGCTTGGGAGCCTAACTGTGACATTGGTCTTCTACTAAGGCAGGATTTTTAATAAGAAAAACCATAACAAGGTAACAACCATGTAACCAGGTAGGAAGCAAGGGGGAGGGCAGAATTACATCATTTTGACCAGTTAAACACAAGAAGAATAGATTTTGTTCTGAGCACAATGTCCAGATAGCTAAACAAAGCATTTTAGGTTGATTGGCTAGGATGTAGGCTTCGGAACTTTTCAGTTCCCCACTCTTCTGGGAGAAAGGAACATAGCAGGATATTGTGGTTTTGTTTAAGTAGAACATAAATCATTAATTCAAGCAGAATGTTCAACAAGTATTGCATTGTAAGTAACAGGCTATTCAAGCTCCCAGGCAGGTAGAGCCTGAGTACCTGACCTTAGTTTTACCTTATGATCAAAATGGATTCTAATGTGCTAAGAGCAATAGCTGGTGTTCGCAGAGGAGCCACAGTTATGCTAGGAACTAAAGCAGGTCTTAACAGAGGGGCTATCGAATTTAAGCAGGTTACAACAGGGAATCGCTTTGAACTCATTGGTATAGGAAACAACTTCCTGAATAAGACACTAACAGCTTAGACTCTAAGATCAACACTTAATAAATGGGCCTTCTTGACACTGAAAAGCTTCTGTAAGACAAAGGACACTGTAACAGAACAAAGTTGCAGCCTACAGACTAGAAAAGATCTCTGTCATTTTTCTGTGTGTATGTGTGTGCACATGTGTGCAGGTGCCCTCAGGGGCCAGAAGAGGGCATCAGATCTCTTTGAGTTGTAGTTACAGGTGCTTGTGAGACACTCATTGTGGGTGCTAGGAACTGAGTTTGTCCTCTGAAAGATTAACAAACACTCTTGACCCCTGAGCTTCTCTAGCCACAAGATTTAAAAAAGAAAAGAAAAAAAGAAAGGAAGAAAAGAAAGAATAAAAAGAAAGAAAAGAAAAACTAACAACAATTAAAATGATCTTTTAGGGCAGATGGAACCTCTTTCTCTGTTAAGTCTGGGTGTTTGTTATTCTGGAGTGAGTGGGAAGCAAAGATGTTTCCAGTTTGTTGGAGCCCCACAGAGGTGCAGGGAGAGGGCTGGCTGTACTGCTCTGTGAACAAGAAGGAAGATCCAGAGGATGGCTTCCTGCCAGAGCTGCCATGCAGGAGGCTGGCAGGGAAACCCAGCCCTTAAGAACTGAGATATGGGCCAGCCTGAGAATCCACAATCATCCAGATCTCAGGCAGGTGCTGGCATTGGGCTAAGAACCTCTGAAGGCCGTTAGGAAGACAGAAAGCAGAGGAACCCTGCAAAGGCAGTCCGAAGCTTACGCACGGTAAAAGCCTTTGAACGGAGCATCATGTGTGTGACAAAGCAGTCACAGGCCTGCCTTGTAACATGCATTTACTGGTGTGTGGCTTCTGGGACCACAGGAAAGATGAAAAACCTCTGTTTTGAAGTGTGAGTGAGTGAGTCCACTATAGCCGTGTAGTTGTTGTGTCATCCATGTAATGTAGAAAGATCTGGGTGTGTTAGAAGGAGGAGTGTCCAGAGAACATAGAAGGTGGGTGTTAGCTGTTGTCTTTGCTGCTGCTGCCATAGAGCCTTGTTTGATGGACAATTGTCAGGTTATTGCAGTAGTAGTTGTTATTGTAGAAGGGTAGCTGGGGTGGGGGTTGGGATATGAATTATGTCAGATGCTGCTAGGCCTGTTCCAATTATGCATTCCCTAAGTGAACAATTACCCTAGGTGGGTCAGAGACCTCCAGGACCTGAAGAGCCCCACTGATCACCTGCCCTTCACTGGTCCTCACTAACTGGTAGCAACAGGGGCATTTTGGGTCTCCAGAAAGTATTGACAAGGCAAAGCCAGTAACCAGCTTGATTCACGTGGAAAATGGCCTCCGTGCCCTTGGGGGAAGGGTGGAGAGCACAGTTGTCAGGAGCTAAGAGAGCTCTCTTCTCCAGGGAACCAGCCTGGAATTCCACGGAGTCTGAACTGGCTCAAGCCCCAAAAGGGACAGCAGCTCTCCATTCTGATGGTTTAAGGCACACCACTTTCTAACACACCCAGATCTTTCTACATTACATGGATGATGGATGAAACAACAGCAATGTGGCTAGTCACTTGTATCAGTTCTGGGGACAGTATAACCAGCTAGCCCACACCAAAATCACTGCTGATTCGGATCCAGTCTACTGTCCACACCCACCATGTTCCTGGCCATTAGCTGTGGCCACTCAGCCTCTGCTACCTTAGAACCCCACTGTTCTCCTATCTGAGGAGCACCCTCAAGCAAGAAAAGGACCCTAAGTCAACAGCTGGACTTTTAAGAATCAGATCCAGCTGGGTGGTGGCGGCGCACACCTTTAATCTCAGCACTTGGGAGGCAGAGGCAGGCGGATCACTGTGCGTTTGAAGCTAGCCTGATCTACAAAGTGAGTCCAGGATAGTCAAGGCCGCACAGAGAAACCCTGTCTCCAAAATAAAAAAAAAAATCAGATCCAGTTTCTTGGAATGTGGCCATGACCCTTAATCTATTCTTGTGTGTGTGTACATTTGTATGTTTGTGAGAAGGGCATGTGTATCTGCAGGTAGGTGAGCATCAGTGTATGTATACATGTAGAGGCCAAAGGACAATCTTGGCTGTCATTTCTCTCTCTCTCTCTCTCTCTCTCTCTCTCTCTCTCTCTCTCTCTCTCTGTCTTTCTTTCTTCTTTTTTAGGTAGCATCTCCTGAGGTTTGGAATTCTGCTCTTAGACCAACCTGGCTCATGCCTTAGAGACCCTTGCTTTCTTGGGTCTCTCTCATCTGTATCCTATGGAACTGCTTTACTTCTCATGATCTCAGCTTTATCACATTGAAACTGTTCCTGAGAGCTGGGAATGGTGGATCACACCTTTAATCCCAGCACCTGGGAAGCAGAGGCAGGTGGATCTCTGTGAGTTTGAGGCCCGCCTGCTCTATAGAGCAAGTCTAGGACAGCCAGGAGTACACAAAGAAACCTTGTCTTGAAAAACAAAAGCTAAAAGAAAACCAAAAAGAAAAGAAAAGAAACTGTTCCTGCGACTATATTTCCATGTCACTGTCCCAGAAAAATGACATAAACCACTCTGATTCAATTGGCTTGGATCGCATGAGTGCCTGAATGAGTGGACAGTGATGTTAGCATCTGCCACTGAGGGCCCAATGGCCCCTAACCCACTGGCTGAGAACTGGAGGGGTAGAGGGAACATGTTGATCAGGAAGTTTGGGGAAACTTTTCCTAGGAGAAGGGGAAAGTACTGTATAACAAATACCGCGTTGAGTTGGGAAAATACCAAAAATTGCCTGATGTCTCTGAGCTTTGAATCATGGAGTTAGTGGAGATTTCTACTTTCGTGTGTGTGTCTTGCCAGATCTTGAATGTTTAGCACTGAGAAATGTATTCATTTTACAAGTATAGGACTACCTAGCCACCTCCACTTGTTAAATTCAATAAATAGGACAAACATTATATAGGTGGATTTTAAACTTTTTATTTATTTATTTACTTTGGGCTTTCTGCTCTGCTCTCCTAAAGCATTTTCAATAGAGCAATTCTTGTCATCTTCGTGGAGTGAAAACAAAGGCCCTGTTGCAGGCCAACTGGGGGAGGGGAGGATCCTCAGACTGGCTGCTGCCCACCCTGGCTCCGCAGGGCTTGTCTGGTTGGCCCTTCCCTGCTTCAGACGTGCTATTCTAGGTCACAGTAATTACTCATTCATTGAGCATGCTCTCCTCTGACAACTGAGATACCTCAAACTAAGAATAGGATCCTGACTGATGGAGGAAGGTGACAGGCACAAGCTGGAAGGGACTCTGCTCTCTGCCAGGGCTTCTCTAAAAGACCTAAGACTCAGATTCCGTCTTTGCTGATGAACTGGCTGCTGTTCTGTGCTTTTTCTACCCCAAATTTTCTGTGAACACTTCCTGTCAGCTCTGTAGCCTTTAAGCTACTATCCAGGGCTAGAAGCTTCTCGTGGGTCCCTCCTGACAGCTTTCAGCTGCGTCGCCTGGGCTAAGTGTTGCCAGACAATTCCCAGGGATACACTTGGGAGTTCCTGCTTCAGCAGAGGCACTCTGCTTTGAAGCCAAAAGGATATGTTTTACATTTTCTAAGAGCTTGTAAGAGAAATCAGTGAAACTCTGTCCCCTTCCATGATAAATTGGCAAAAGGTTTTGAAGGTAGAGTGTGGGCAAGTCCTGGTGTCCTGGGCAGTTTTCGGTTTTTCAGGCTTCTGATTTTTCATCTGTGTAGCAGAGAGGAAGCTGAGGACAGTGCTCAGAGAGCATAACAACCTGGGATCAACACCCAGCGCAGCAAAATAAAATGGGGGGTGTCCTGGAGATCACCTCCCCAGTGTGCTAAGAAACTGAACGTGGAAAGTCGGCAGCATGGTGGGATCTTCATAGACATCAGCCCACATTCTCTCAGAAAATCCCATGGAGTCAAGTGCCAAGACCATGAGTAGTGACAGGAAGTGCACCTTGACACTGGAGTTTCCTTCTTCTGGGCCTCCTTCTCGAGTCACCTCACACACAGGTCACTGTGTGGGCCTTCGCCTTGGGGGAAGCCAGGTCAAGATGAACACAAATGAATACACCCAGTAGGGTGGCCTCAGGCTGCTACAATCAGGCTCTCACGAGAGTAGACCTCAGACGCCTCTGTGAGATTGTGACCACCACAATGTTCATAAGGTTTGGGATTACTGTGATGGGGTTCTTGATGGTGCTGCTACTGTGGGAATTCTGTCTGTTGGTTTCTACAGATCTTGGTTTTCACAAATTAATCAGTAAAAATTGGATGCCTACTAGAAGTGATAAGTTAGAGGGATATGTATTGTGGGACTTTCTTGGATCCCACCTGTGGTTTAAATAAGACATGAGACTTCTAACATATTTGAAAGCTTAGGCTTTTTGCTGGGGCAACCTCCCAGATACTATCTAAACTTTACCTGACTATTCCCTTCTGTGCTTGAGTCTCTTTGGCACTCTCTTTGCCCAGAAGTTCTGCCCCTGTACTTCTTGCCCCAGCTATTGGTCGTCAGATCTTCATTACCTGCCACATCTCTTAGTATGCCTTTAGGCAGGGCTGGAGCCTGCCCTTCATGTTTTTGAGCAGGTGTGGAAGGGCAAGCATTTACTAATATAAAGGTGGTGATGGGCCATAGAAATCACACCACCAAAGTCCTGCCAGCACTCAGCTCTCTGCAGGTACAGTGATCAACAATAGAAAATACAGACACACCTTAACACTATGCCCTATGTACCTTCTCTTCTGTTTTAAGAAACATGGCGGGACTATGAAATGCCAGTGCTAACAACAGAGTCCCTAGAGCTGGCAAAATGCCTCAGCAATCAAGAACGCTTGCGGTTCTTGGAGAAGAGCCGCGTGCAGTTCCCAGCTCACAATCACCAGAAACTCAAGTTCCAGGGCATCTGATGTATTTTATGGCCTCTGCAGGAACCAGGCAAACGTATATACACATGCAGACAAAATACTTACACACATAAGCTAATTAATAAGTTAAAAACAAAGACAGAGGTCTAGCAAACATATTAGGGCTAGAGATGACAAGTGTTGGGCAAATTTATATTTCTACAACTGTACAGTTAGCACACATCTTTCGCACATCTGCCCATTTCCTGTCTTTCTGCCCTCAGCCAGGATGACTTTAGCAGCAGAAGCATCCTGTGAGGAAGAAAGACTTGGAAAACTGGCACACATGCATTGCCTGTCCAGTGGTGTCAATATAACTTGCCCAGTGTGTTTACTAAAACTTTGGAAGGCAAAGTGGGCACCTGGGGAAAGGAGAAGGCCTTCGCCCCATATGGTCTTTATTAAGGGAGTGCAAAATCACTTTCCTCTGAAGATGGTACAAGCATTGGGTGCAGAATCAGTGCTCTACCCTTTTGGGTCAAGCTAGGGAAAAGTCTTTAACCTTGATATAATTTAGTCTAGCCTTGAAGTAGGTTAAGGGCCGGTCTGGGCCTAGAATGTAGGATACATGGATGATAAGGAGGGACAGTGGCTAACTGTATCTACTCTTGTCAGTTTACCTTTTTGTTGTATTAGCTGTCCAGGAAGGAGAAAAATAGTACATTGACTGAGGTCAGTTTGCCACTTTAAAGCCCCTGCCATTGGCTCATTCTTAGCATTGCAATTTGTTATAAGCAGCTGTGGCTCTGTATCATTTATGGAAAGGTGGGTGCTTGCTTGTGTTCAATGTAGCATGGAAGACCAGCGTGTGAAAATGACTCATAAGCAGTTTGAGGATTTTTATTTTCATGTTAATGTTTAAGATCTGCCTCCTTTAAAAACTGTTTCTTTCTTGTAAGGGCATCACTGATCTCTGATTGTTTTGGGGCAAACAATGTATCTCAAATGCTACCTGGCAAGAGATGGTCACTGAATAACATCCTGGTAGCATCCTCTGCCAGCTTCTCTGTTGAGGTTGCGTTGGGCTTGTCTCAGAAGGGAGACTAGGTTCTTTATGCAGGAGAGGATCCAGGGGAAGGCGCTCCCTCTGGATATCTTATGTGCTAGTTAACTTTTCACAGCTCAGAGTCACCTGAGAAGGGAGCCTCAGTTGAGGGATTGTGTAGATCAGGTTGGTCTGTAGGCATGTCTGGGGGGGGGGGGCGTTGTCTTGATTATCATTGCTGTAGGAAGGCCCAGCTCACCATAGGCATGTGTACCCGAACTGTAAGAAAGCTAGCTAAGTATAAGCCAGTCTGCAAACCAATTAGCCATCACCCTCCTCCATGGCCCAATTGATGGCTCATACGTGGGTTTGCACATATTTATTGAGTGACGTTGGGTACCTGGTGTTATACAGGCAATGGATTGTGTTGTGCTGACCCTGTAGATCAGGCAGCCCACCAAAATCAGATGAGAAAATGCTAAGAAAAGGAAACAGTGCCCAGAAACATTCAGGGTTGGGGATAGACAACATACAGACAAAGTAGCCAAGACTGGAGTGGAGGCTTTGGCTCCTGTGTTATTCAGAAAGGCTGACTTTATAGACATTACTGTCTCTTCCTTTAGCACGCACACTTTCCTCATGCTGCCACAGCCTGAGAGGCTAGAGGCACAGTGCTGCACTGCTGGGGAGGAGTCCCCAGTTATTTATGACCCTTGTCACTGTCTGGGGCATTCTCCCATCGCTTCCAAGTAGCCCCTTGGGTAGATGTTATCCTTACCTCAGATCTTCTCGTTCATACCCATTCTTTCCTGGCCACACCTCATCCGAATGGTCTTCCCACGCGGCAGGTGTGGCTTTCCAAACATAGCAGAATCTTAGACTCGGGCTTGGCAGGGAAAGAGGAGAAAGTGTGGGAAAGCCTCAGGCTTAGGGTATCCTGAGGAGTAGGAGGCAGTCCACCAGTGCAGCATTCATGGAATCATGTGTAGAAAACTGTTGTCAAGTGACCAGATCTTGTCACTGCCTCTAAAGCCAGCGGAGAGCAATGTAGTTGGTGTCCAAGGCCCCACTGCTTTCTCTTGACTCCTGTAGAAGTCCCAATTGCTTTCTTTCTTTCTCTCTCTCTCTCTCTCTCTCTCTCTCTCTCTCTCTCTCTCTCTCTCTCTCTCTCAGTTTTTCGAGACAGGGTTTCTCTGTGTTATCTTGGCTGTTCTGGACTTTTGTCGATCAGGCTGGCCTTGAACTCACAGAGATCTACCTGCCTATGCCTCCCAAGTGCTGGGATTAAAGGCCTGCACCACCATGCCAGGGCACCTACTCTCTTTTAATGTGACTAAGTCCCGCAGGACTCAGCCAGTCCCCTGGTGCTGTTCCCTCTTGCTTCGGTGTCACTTGTCACTGGATTAGTTAGCCTTTTGCTGCTGTGACAAACCCCTGAGCAAGAATTCAAAAGGCAGAAGGATTTCTTCTGTCTCATGGTTTCAGAACTTGCTCCATGGGCTCTGCTGTGTCTGGCCTATAGTGAGGAGACCATCATGGCTGTGTGGGCAGAGCAGAGCAGAGCCCCTTACCCCACAGCATCCGGGAAGTAGAAGACAGGAGAAAGGGACCAGAGACAAGACAGAACCTTCAAAGGAACACCCTCAGGGACCCCCTTTCTCTGGCTAGGCCCGACTTCCTAAAGTTTCCACCGCCTCCCCAAATACTGAAACCAGCTGGAGGAAGCCTTTCCATGTGAGCTTGTGGATGGCAGCAGTCACCACCTCCAGGAAGCCTTCCGAGGTCGGTAACTGTTCCTCTCCCTAGCAAACACCACTGCTTTGTCTAAAATGCTACTTCTGTGCCTCTCCAGATTACAATGTCCACAACACAGGGACTCTTCCCTTTGCTTCTGTTTTAACTTCAGCACTGGGCATATATTAACTTTAACACTGGGCTGCTTTGCCATTCCTTAAGGAATTTAATTTTTATCATTATTCCGTGTTCCCATCCCTACAGTTTAAAGCCATTTTCTTAAAATGCCTCTACCAAGATGAAGCAGTGCCTGCCTTACCTTTCCCCTTTGCTTGGTCTGTTCTCTGAGTCAAACCCTCCAACTCATTTCGTTTTTATTCCACCATCTTTGTTGTCCTGCTCAACCTCTGCTGGTTTTAACACATCTAGTAAGATGGTGCTGTTGCCTTCTAAAAGTCATCCCTACGTAAACTTCCTTCCATCATCCGAGCAGTTATTTTATCCGTAAAGATAAGATTATGTTGCCCATTTTACATTCAGAATATCAGAGATTTAAATAGAATTTTCTTCTTTCTTGCATAAAAGAAGTTGGAATTTGGTTGGTGGATCTATTTATTTATTTATTTGGTACAGGGTATCATTATGTGGTCTTGGCTGCCCTAAAACTCACTTTGTAGACCACAATGGCCTTGAACTCAGAGAGCCACCTGCCTCTGCTCTAAAGTGCTAGGATTAAAGACTTGTGCCACCATGCTAGACCAACTCCCATTTAAGAAAAAAAAAAACCCCTCAATTTACTTTCATTTCCTTGTTTTATGCATAGGGATCTTTGTCTGCATGTTTGTCTGTGTACCATGTATGTGCCTGGTGCCCACAGAGGCCAGAAGAGGGTATTGGGTCCCCTGGAACTGGAGTTACAGATGGCTGTCAGCCTCCATGGTGGGTTCTGGGAATCAAAGCCAGGACCTCTAGACAAAAAGCCAGTGTTCTTAATCACTAAGCCATCTCTCCAGCCCCTCAGCTTCCGTTTTTAAGGAGTAAGAAGGAAGTGGCTGAGTTGGCCAGGATACACTAGAATGTGCTGCAGCGACAAGCAGCACCCAGCTTTCTAGTTAACAGCAGGAACTGTGCCCTCTTTCACTCAGGTCATCCTTCAGCTGGCCGTGGCTCTGCTTTTCTCATCTTCTTTCTGCAACTCACGGCGATGGAGCAATTTCTTTCTGGGACAGGGAGGCAGTTAAAGAAGCAAAAATCATATCTTCTAAACACTTTCAAATAATATCTTTTCAAGTAGCATATATAAACAGCTTTTTTTGTTTGTTTGTTTTTTGTTTTCCAAGACAGGGTTTCTCTGTGTAGCCTTGGCTGTCCTGGACTCTTGTAGACCGGGCTGGCCTTGAACTCACAGTGACCTGCCTGCCTCTGCCTCCCAAGTGCTGGGATTAAAGGCATGTACTTCCATTGCCTGGCCACAGATTTCATTTTAAAACATGCACATCACTGAACTTTGCTCAACCTCACCTCCCCATTGTCTTCTCCTGTCCTCCCCCCACCCCCCCCCCCATCCTCTCCTACCCCAAACAGTGCCCCTTCTGCTTTCATTCACAGATGTGTAAACCCAGCTTCCACATACATGGGAGAGGAAACATGCAATCTTTTTCTGAGTCTAACTTATTTGGTTTTACATGATCCTCTCCAGCTCCATCCACTTCACTGTAAGCGACTTAACTTCCTTCTGTATAGCTGAATGCAAATCCATTACCCAGGCACACAGAAACACCCTCCCCATAAACAAGCCACATTGTTTTTAGATCCACTCATCTGCTGATAGATGCCTAGGCTGATTCCATCTCCTTGCTATTGACAGTTTTTGGTGTTAAATTCTAAGTGCTACCGAAAATAATCTTAAGCCTGCCATCTCACTGCAATATTCATGATGATATTTAGTTTAGTTTTTTTTTTTTTTAATATTTTTCTGTTTCCATTACTGTCTGTCTTTCCCCTGAGCTCCTTGCTGCCTTTTGTTTCCAAGTTCTTGGTTTTGCTAGTTGGAGGACTTTCTCAACTATATGGTAGACGACAGTGATGTACTTGTTTTTTGAGAATAAGTCCCAGTGGGAAGGGGAGCAGCCATATCTAATAGCAAAGATACACCAAGGGCTACAACATGGAATAGAAATGCAAAACAACAGGAAAACTGACATCACTGGTCTACTGGACTTTGTTCTGGCAACAAATGTAGTCAGCAACGTGCCCAACCCCAGGACAGTAGGGACAAGAAAACATGTTTTACATGAATGAAGTCATAATTTTTATATTCAGCCCAGCAATCAAAGAGCGAGAGCAATATGGATGTCATTCAGGCACACACAAACCAAGTTTATCTCAGTGAGCTGGCACCTGCTCCTCACTTCCACCCTTGAGAGACTAAGGCAGGAGGATTTCAAGTTTCAGCTAGTTTGAGTTACATAGTGAGATCCTGCTTCAAATAAGCCAACAGGGCTTGGGCAATGGCTCACCTCCTATGGCCAGCAAGCATGAGGACCAGAGTTCAAATCATCCGAACCCACACAAACATTAGGTGGGCATGATGACTCACCGGTAACTCAGCAGTCAGAGGCAGGGGGATCCCCACAGTGAGTTGGATACCTAGACTAGCTTTATTGAAGAGCTCTGGGTTCAACGGATAGACACTGCCTCAGTGGAGATGGTGGCGAGTGACTGAGGAAAACTTTTGATGTCCACGTCCGCCTCCCAAAATTAGACCAAAAAAAGCACCCTGAATTTAACACTCCCAGATTTTTACAAAAAGGATTATAATGTATCTTGTTGAAAGAAAAATTAATTCAAAATGGCCAACAAGATGAAACAGTAGCACAGATGTGTAGAAATACCATCAACTATACTATCAGTCTGCTATAAAAAAAAATGGGAGACGCTTTATTTCTTCTTTAAGGCAGCTCTACTGGGGTATAATTTTCATGTCACGAAGCTCAGCCCAGCTCAGGGAGTTTCAGGAAACTGGACCAGATCCACAACTTGGCTAGGTTTGGAAGGCTCCCATCACCTACCAGTCCCTCATGGCTATGTGCAGTGCTCCTTGCTCCCATTCTGAGCCACAGACAAGTGGCTTCCTCTTTCTGCCTTATGTCCTTTTCTCGAAACCTCATGCAAATGGAGTTGGAAAAAAGACAGTCTTTCCTGTTAGGTTTCTCTCACTGGCCATACTATTTTTAGGGCTCCTCTGTGATGTTGCATTAAACAGTATAAGATTTAAATTCCTGTGTTGAATTTTAAGAGCGCTTTTGGGAAATAGCTACCAAGGCATATGGTTCATCCAGTCAGTATATTTCATCCCTTTTGTAATTGAGTTATGTAGTGGATGTAAACATGTTTTTGTTTTGATCTCTCATTCATTCATTCATTCATTCATTCATTCATTCTTTTTTGTTGGAGTAGGACTAGGCACATCTTCTCCTATTGAGGCTGGACAAGGCAGCCCAGTTAGGGAAAGGGATGCACAGGCAGGAAGCAGAGTCAGAGACAGTCCCTGCTCCTGCTGTCATAGCTCCCACGTGAAGAGCATGCTACACTTCTGTTACATATGTGTAGGGGGCCTAGTACCATCCTAAGCAAGCACTTTGATTGGTGGGTGAGTCTTTGCGAGCCCAGGTTAGTTGATTCTGAAGGTGGTCTTGTGGTGTCCTTGACCTCTCTGGCTCCTTCAATCTATCCTTCCTCTCTTCTACAAGACTCCCTGAGCTCTACCTGCTGTTTGGCTGTGGGTCTCTGCATCTCTTTCCCTCAGCAGCTGGGTGGAGCCTCTCAGAGGACAGTTATGTTAGGCTCCTGTTTGCAAGTTTAGCAGAGCATCATTAGCAATGTCAGGGGTGAGCTCACGCTCATGACATGGATCTCTAGTTGGGCTAGTCACTGCTTGGCCTTTATTTAAATTTCTGCTCCATCCTTTTCCCTGTACATTTTGTAGGCAGGACAAATTGTGGGTTGAAGGAGGTGTCCCTATCTCTCCATTGGAGTTCTTGTCTGGTTTCAGATGGTGGCTGTTTCAGGTTCCATGTCCCCTATTACTAGGGGTCTTAGCTAGAGTTACCCTCATAGGTTCCTGGGAGTTGCTCTTGTCCTAGTTTTCTAGCTCCCCACACTTAATCCATCCTATTCCTCCCCCCACCTTCTCTTCCATCCTGTTTCCTTCCTCTATCCCCCCATGACTATTTTATAATTTCCTCTTCTCAGTGAGATTCAAGCATTCAATTGGCTTTTTAAGACTTAAATTACCACATGACAATGTATAGGGCTTTATTGAGGCCCTTTAAGAGAAAGCTCCTTCCTCCTCAGTTACCTCTCAATCATGCAGCCAGGAGTGTGTGTGCCTGCCCCCAAACCTAGTTCATCCAAAGACGTGCTAAGATGAGGAAGGCTTAATTATCCCCTTAATGAGATAGTGGACTTGTCCTTCACTCTCCTGTAGCAGTGCAGATCCGCCCCATCATGCCTTCCCTCTCACTCTGTCTTTTCTTACTCATTTTCTTCCCCTTCCACTCTGTGGCTACTTGCCAACCTCCACTGCTGAACCTGCCTACATTTTTGGTCCCGAACTCATCCATCAGCCTCCTGCATCTGCCAAGAACGGTGGATTCCTTGCACTGTTGTTTTTCTCAAAGTCTCACAAAACTATTCACAAGCTTCCTTCTGAATCTGCTTTTTAAAAATTCCTATATTAATGAGATTAAGAGCCCCAAGGGGGAACTCTTGTGTTTCCCTGTGACAAAGTGGCTCACCCTGGCTGGCCCGATGTCTTACTTCAGGGCCCTTTCCTTGCTGTCTGTGGCAACGGAACTGTCGGTAAGTCTTCGAATAAAGCTTCTCTGAAGGCAAGTAGTCTCAGCTTCCTTTCTACCAAACCAACGTAACATCTTTTATAGTTTTATAAGTCTATTTGGGGTTCTAAATGACCCTTTGTAATTGGGTGTCTGCCTCTCCCCCTGCCACCAGGCTTTGGAACCATATTGCTATCATTTTGTTTGCTAAGTTTTATATGCCTTCAGTCTGTATCTTGGATCCTTCTGCACCAATCCTAATGCTTTTGCTTGCTGTATTAAAAACGCCTTGAGCAAAAGCAGCTCAGAGAGGAGAGCATTTATTTGGCTTATAAGGTTAAAGTCCATTCTGGAGAGACACCAGGCAAGAACTCAAGGTAGGAACCTGGAGGCTGTATCCAAAGCAGAGGTCACGGAGGAGTGCTGCTTATCAGCTTGCTCAGCTGCCTTTATTATACAACCTGGGACTCCCTGCCCAGGATGGCACCTCAACCCCCATAGTGCTTTGGGCTCTCTCACATTAATCATGAATCAAGCAAATGGTCCACAGATGTGCCCACACGCCAGTCTGATGCTCGGAATCCCTTCAAGTTTGTGTCACAGTGGCAGAGACTCACAAGCACTGCATCACAGATGCATGTATTTGGTCCCTTACTCATGTCCCTGGGATCTTGGAGGTGGTGGTGTGGTTGGTCTCTTAGTTTGTGTTGTGGCTGAATGTAAGAATTCCTCAGCCTTGTCTTTCATTGCTTTCTTTCCACCATCTATTCTATTCTATTGTTTGTTACATTCATTAAGTTTTTCTGTTTGTTTGTTTGCTTTTTGAGACAGGGTTTCTCCATGTAGCCCTTTCTGTCCCGGAACTCACTGTTTACACCAGGCTGACCTCAAACCCACAGAGATATCTGTCTGCTTCTGCCTCCTGCGCGCTGGCATTAAAGGTATGTGCCACTACCACCCAGTTTAGTTGCGCTTTTAATTTCAAAGATTTCGATATATTTTTTCTTCTCAAACTCTATCTCTGATAAATTTTTCATTCAAGTTTGAATTGATTTCTTTACTTTATGATGAGGTTACTTGAATCTTGATTATTAAAAAAAAAAAAAATCTTAACATTTGGGCAGCAATGGTGGCACACACCTTTAGTTCCAGTACTCAGGAGGCAGAGTCAGGTGGACCTCTGTGACTTCCAGGCCAGCTTGGTCTACCTATCAAGTTCCAGGCCAGCCAAGGCTATACAGTGAGGCCCTGTCTCAACATAACAAGATAAAAACTCCCTCAACTTTTGAAAAATCTCTTTTTGCATTTCAATACGAATTTTTGGTGGCATCATTTTGCTTTGCCTTTTCACATTTCTTGTGTTTCTGTGTTGTTTGTCCATCTGTTGAGACGGACAGCCATCCGGTTTCATATATGGGGCTTCTTAGTGAATAGCCTTCTTTGAGAGTGGTTTAGAGCTTGCGTAGCATGCACAAGACCATGGGTACAGGAACAGAACCATAAATAAAGAAACACTAGAAGAAGAAAAAAATTAGGAAAGAGAGGGTTGGGAGATGGCTCACTCAGTAAGCTGCTTTCTGCATGGCTTGCAGACCTAAGTTTGAAACCTGGCAAGTACTTATACGTACCCTAAAGCTGGTTATGTGTCCTGTGCTTATAGCCCAGGACTGAGGAACAAAAACAAGAGAGTTCCAGGCTTGGTGGCCAGCCAGTCTTGCCTATTTGGCAAGTTGTAGGCCAGTTAAAGAACTTGTTTAAAAAAAAAAAAAAAAAACCTGAGAGTGACCTCTGACCTTCACAAGCATGCACGTTTGCATGTGGCATTTATATTCACAAAAATGCACGTGTACACACACACACATATGTGGATAGAGAGATTTAAAAAAAAGCTGCCAATGTTTGAGAAGTTTAAAAACCAAAAGTACTCCTAAGGGTAAAGAGGAACACTGTACCAACAGCTTCACTTTAAAATATGAAAGTGGCAGAACTATACGAACATATGACATGTGCGGTGAGAAATGGAGCTTTTTTTCTTTTTCTTTTAGTTCTTTTGAGGCATTGGTTTAGTGTGTAGCAGCAGCTGGCCTGGAACTTGCAATGTAGACCAGGCTAGTGCCCAAATTTCAAAGGTACTATTGCTTCTGCCTCGAAATTGCTTCAGAGGCATTCTAGTGTGCTCTCTCTCTCTCTCTCTCTCTCTCTCTCTCTCTCTCTCTCTCTCTCTCTCTCTCTAAGTTTCTCGAGACAGGGTTTGTGTGTAGCCCTGGCAGTTCTGGAATCACTCTGTAGACCAGGCAGGCCTCAAACTCATAGAGATCCACCTGCCTCTGCCTCCCGAGTGCTGGGATTAAAGGCATAAACTACCACTGTCCTGCTCAGAGGCATATTCTTAATAAGCAGTAAAAGATAAAAATGACTTAGTCACTCTTTTTGAGGTAGTAGGAGATTTACAGAGATTTCTTAGATGCCATTTTCGAAGAAGGTCTCAATGTATTTTTAAGATCTAGTATTTCAGTTCAAACAGGGTTTTACCAGTTGTGCTGAAACTAGGAAGATATTTTAAACACTACACACGGATCGGATCCTAAGCTTTACAAATGATCTCTTGGGGCTGGGTCAGGAGGCAGAGCAAGAAACCAGCTGACAGGGATTAAGCAGGAAGGCGGGGCTTCGAGAGAAGAGTATTTAAGACAGCATGGAGAAGAAGGAGCTTCTGGCTTTTAGCTTTTGACTCCGGCCCCCCCCCCCCCAGCCCGGAGCTGTCAGGTGAGCTAGCAGGCTTTTTCCTCCTGGGCTGTCAGCTGAGCTAGCATGCTTTTGGCCTTGGACTTTTGGCTTTTGGGCTTTTTCCTTTGTGATGATAGGTAGAGTTAGGAAGGTCAGCTGGGTGCCTTCTCTGCCTCTCTGCACCATCAGGTTAACTTTATTAAATCCTGTGTACAGAAAGTTCTTGGATTGGAGGAATGTGTTAGGGCTGAGCCACACCAAACAAGTAACAGGTTTTTACAGTTCACAATCTCGGGGTTCACAATGGGATCCTGTAACAAGGGGGATACAGCTTAGTTGGTGGGACATTTGCCTAGATGTCTGGTTCTCTACACAGCATAAGCCATACATGGTGGCACATGCATGTAATCTTAGCATGTAGGATGTAGAGGGAAAAAAAGATTAATAATATAGTCTCAAAACAAACCAACCAACCAACAAACAAACAACCAGATAAACAAATCTATCTCTTGAAAACCTAAATTTAAGAGGAACATACTGGGAATTATATAGTATTGAGAACTTTTAAATGACCTTAAGAATAGTATACATAAACTTATTTGCTCAAAATCTGTGCGTGTTGTTTGATTGTGTTTTGTTTTGTTTGAGACAGGGTGTCACTATGTAGACCAGGCTGGCCTTGAACTCAGAGAACCTCTCCTACTGAGTTCTGGGATTAAAGGCTGTGTCACCACACTTGTTTATATTGTTGTTTGAGATAGGAAAAAGTAACCTTTATCTGTTCTCTTTAGTAGCCAGCTTCAGGACTTAGTCCTACATGACTACCACCACTCAGAGGTCATCAAGAGTTAAAGGAACTGAACATCTAACCAACTGCTTGTGGGACAAGGAAAGTTGTGTGACAGGGGAGCCAGTCCGGAGCAAGAGTGAGGTTGAGATGTGAGCAAACACTGAAAATCTCATCCTGAGACTGGCAGGAGTAGGACTGCGTCTACTCTGCTCTTAGCCTGCAAGTCCCAGCACATGTATCATTGTAACCCTCACCTCTACCACCCTTGTGGTAGTCGGTAGCCTGGTGGCAATGTTTCAGGTTAAACTTTCTCTCTCCCTGTAAAGACATGTCCAGCAAATGCCTGGCATTCCTCTTGATGCAAATGAAGCATTCTCAGCACCTTAGCCTCAGCCAACGATGTACATTCACCCCAAAAACCACTACCTGTAGGCTCCAACTTTTCCAAACCTACTTTATTTGGGCTTCTTTACTTTTTAAACATTTTAAAAATTAATTTATTCATATTACATCTCAATTGTTATCCCATCCCTTGTATCCTCCCATTCCTCCCTCCCTCCCATTTCCCCCTTACTGCCCTCCCCTATGACTGTGACTGAGGGGGACCTCCTCCCCCTGTATATGCTCATAGGGTATCAAGTCTCTTCTTGGTAGCCTGCTATCCTTCCTCTGAGTGCTGCCAGGCCTCCCCATCCTGGGGACATGGTTAAATATGGGGCACCAGAGTTCGTGTGAAAGTCAGACCCCACTCTCCACTCAATTGTGGAGAATGTTCTGTCCATTGGCTAGATCTGGGTAGGGGTTTGAAGTTTACTGCATGTATTGTCTTTGGATGGTGCCATATTTGAGCAGGACCCCTGGGCCCAGATCTGCCCATCATATATTTGGGCTTCTTTAAATGCTTATACCTTCCTTCCAACCCACTTACCCTAG
Source organism: Acomys russatus (assembly GCF_903995435.1). Lineage (NCBI taxonomy): Eukaryota > Metazoa > Chordata > Mammalia > Rodentia > Muridae > Acomys > Acomys russatus. The sequence continues at coordinate 43,883,264 of NC_067141.1, read as the reverse complement.
ATAGGAGAGAAAGGAGGTTTATGGGAAGAAGGGAAATAGACCTTGTTGGATTCAGTTCCTGGGAACAATTTTCCTAGTGTAGTCGGCAGGATTTCAGCAGACCAGCAATTCCACCAAACTTGCTGCTGAAACCTGGAGCAACTGGAACCCAGAGCCTCAGCCGGAGCTCAAAGCCTCGAAGCCTTCGCTGGAGTGGTTCTCTCTAGGAGCTTCTCAAAGTGGAGCGATGAACAGTTAAACAATACCAAAACCCAAAAAGCTCTGCCTCCTGTTTTGGGCTCATAGATATGTCTCCTCTCAGAGTCTGTACTAGGATGTTTTTCAACTGGCAAAAACCAAGCCCCCTGTCCCCACCCCCACCATGAGGTAGTTCAGCCTCCAAGTGGATAAACATCACCTGCTCTCTCACAAGTCTGTACCCCATCCCACACCTGCGATCAAAACAAAAATATGTTTATACCCATTATATATCCCACACTTGAGATAAAAACAAAAACATGTTTATATCCACTACAACGACCTACTCCCCAAGACTTATATAGCCCTTGTTCGGCCCCTCATAGAGAGAGCTGTTTTACTGAAAACTGCCTCTAGAGAAAGCTGTTTCTCCTACACTCAAGCCAGCCGAGATCCTGCCTAACTCACTGGAGCCTGCCCGTCTTCTCTCCCTCCAGCCCAGCCTATTGCTCAGGCGAACAGTGGTGCCTGGGTACCCAGAGGGAAGAGCAGACACGGACTGGCAACTGGTGGTGAATTGGGCTTCCCCATGACTCCTCCTTGGGTTCCATTGATTTGTTTAGAGAAACAGATAACTTAACATTTGCTCACTGTAAAGCCTGTGACAAAGCCTAAAGATGAACTGGTAGGTGTCACAGACATGAGGATATGTCGTAGAAGCTTTGCTTGACAAAGTTCCAGAGACCTCTGACTATCCAACATGATCTCTAAACATCCAGAGCAGCTGTTGAGGCTTTGCTTAACAAAGTTCCAAAGATCTCTGACTGATCATCACTGCCTTTAAATATTATGTATGGTCCAGGTGTAATGTTGTTTTGAAATCTGCTATTTCTCCTTAAACATTTTTTTCTCTTTATTTCTCAGCCCTTAGGAAATTCATATGGGGAAAAACTTTTTCCCAAAGAGAATGTTGGAAGAGCATCTGGCCAAGGACTTGAAACAATGATAGAGTTTTTTGCTTTGAGTGTGAACACCCAAGCAGAAACTGCAGGAAAGAAAGGTAAGACCTTGACATAACAGTACCTGGCTAGATACTGTTACCTGTAGAAATGTTTCCTTAGAATCTGCTTTGAGAGCAATAGAAGGTGGGCTTGGAACATCATGTTTTTACAGATATTTTACAATAGAGGACCCCTTGGCAGTTAGCCTAGGCTTGGATAGTACATCTGTTGATCTGGGACTGGGAGTAACTCAAGTTTTTTCTTTATTAGAGAACATCTACTTCAAGCTATGTTGCTATGATCATCTTGTAAACACATTGGCTTTAGCCCAGGGAAATTTATGATTAAACTTTCCTGTGTATTGTTTAAAGAATAACAATCAGGTCATGCTGACCATTGCTTGAAATTTGATTAATTTTTGTTGTATGCTTTGTTGTTGGTTACAGAACTTTTTGTATTTCCTTATTACTCTGTTGATTTTTGATTGCCATAGTGATTGTAAAAGATGAAAAAAATTCATGATGTAATCTGTAATGAAAAAATTGAACTTCATTTCAGTAAAATATTGGGGTTGGCTCAAGGAGAAAGGGCAAACAAGTAACAGACATGAGAGAGTAGGCTAGAGTGAGATGGAGAATATAGCAAGAGAGATGGCAAGAGAGATAGGTAGATGATAACCACAAATAAGAAAATTAGAAAGATGGGCAACAACAAGCAAGAAAATTAGAAAGATGGGCAACAGCAAGAAAGGAGATAGTTAGATATAAAGGCAGCAAGCATGTAAGCAAGCAAGGAGCAAAGAGTCAGCCAGACAGCAAGTGAGACAGAGATGGAGACAGAGAGCCAGAAGAAAAGTTCTCCTGGGCCTTAAGACCTTCAGCTTGTACCACATATGCCTGAGTCTCCTAGTATTTCTTTTTCCCCCATTTCTCAACTTCTCAACGACTAGTTCCTCTGGCTGGTTGTTCAACCAACAGTTGGTTTCTCTTAACCAGCCGTTCACCGCCTTCTCAATTCTCCCTACCGTTGGATTCACCTCTTTTCGCTCCTCTTCACTGTTCCCAGAGCTGGTCTTGGGAGCAGCAGGTATGTTGAAGATTTGCAATAGGTAAAGTTGTAGAGAGAGGGGAGGAGAGCCCCTGCAGTACGTCAGTGTGTTCTGGGAACCACTCATGCAGGGATCTTTATCTTGTCTTCAGAATGTTGGCACAGTTGCAAGCCAGCTCTGTCCTCCATCTTCCCTTCTTCCTGGAGGATGAAGAGTAGGGCTTTGAGGACCAAGGTCCTCCTTACACTTTCTTGTGGATAGCCTGTATCTTCAACCTTACCAAGACCCACTGTATTAGAACCAAAGATGCACCATAGACTAAGGAATCATTGCCAGGCGATAGGGCAGAGATGTGTATTACTTCATTTCATTATCTCAACAGTAAAATTCCTCTTGAAACAAAACCAAGTTAAAAAAATGTGAGTTGTGTTTAGAATCTACAAAGCTAGGAAAGAAACATGAGTAACTTACAGTAAGCAAATGACATGAAATAAGAAAGAAAATACTTTTAAAAAAATCAGAAAAAAAGATCAACAGTAACAAAGTGATATATAGTTTAAAAAAAAATAAGCAAAATTCTTCCATGGCTGATCTAGAGAATAGAGAGACAGATATATATAGAGAGAAATATAGAGAAAGAAAATCTCAGAACTTTGTGAGTTCGATGTCAGCCTGGTCTACAAAGTGAGTTCAGGACGGCCAAGTCTACACAGAGAAACCCTGTCTCATCCCACTCCCTCCCCCAAAGAAAAGAGAAAAAAACACAAATATGAAATGTTAGAACCAAGCAGTAAGAATTGCTGACACAATTGAGAGTTTTATAATTATTATTAGAACTGAGCTCAGAAACTTACGTGCACAAGCAAGCTCCACCGCTGCAATCTCAGCCCTGTAACTGAGTTTTAAAAATAAGGGCATCTGGGTTTGAAGACTGAGTTTGATCTAGCAGTTAAGAGTATATATTCTCTTCAGAGGACCCAAAATTCAATCCTAACTCCAATTCTAGAAGAGCTAACACCCTCTCCTATGCCCTCTGTGGGTATGCACTCATTCCTACAAGCAAACACACATAAATACTAAAGTAAATCTTTTATTTATTTCTTTATTTGGTTTTTAAATTTAAGACAGGTCTTCTCTGTGTAGCCTTGACTGTCCTGGACTTGCTTTGTAGACCAGGCTGGCCTCGAACTCACAGAGATCCTCCTGTCTCTGCCTCCTTGAGTGCTAGGGTTACTGGTATATGCACCACCATGCCCAATTAGTGAATCCCTTTAAAGCATAAAAATAATGGAATCCTGAAGACAGTTTCACACCAACAAATTTGACAACTTTGATGTAGTCAAGACTGTCATTTTCCCCAAATTCATTCTTTCAATTAAAAATTTTTCATAATTTATTTTTATTTTATATACATTGGCATTTTGCCTGCATTATGTCTGTGTGAACGTGTTGTATCCCCTGGTCCTGGAGTCACAGACAGTTGTGAGCTGCCATGTAGCTACTTGCGTTTGAACCCAGGTCCTCTGGAAAAGCAGTCTGTGCTCTTAACCTTTGAGCCATCTCTCCAGCCCCCATTCTTTTCATTTTTTCCCCCAGGGGTGGAAACTTTGATTTTTAGTTGGCATGACTGCTTGAATAAAAAGGACACTATTGGGCCTGGAAAGATGGCTCCGTGGTTTAGGAACACTGGCTGCTCTTTGAGAAGACCGGGGTTCTATTCTCAGTGCCCACAGGGTAATCTATATAACGATAGTCTTTTACTCAAATCCTGGAGTATCTGATGCCCTCTACTGTCCTCTGCAGGCATTGCACACACATGGTATATAGACATCGTGCAGTCAAAACACCCATGTGCATAAATAAACTAAAAGAAACAATTTAAGAAGATATTGACATTTCTTGCATGTGGCCATGCCTCCATGAAGATGCTGTAACCAGTTGGTACCTACTCCTGGCTTCCTCCTCCTTCCTTTCTTTAATCAGGTGGATGGACTGTGGGTATGATGTCTGCATCTAAAGCAGCAATATATATTAATTAGATTGTACAGTGGGAGTCATATACAGAGATTAGTGAACAGCAAGAGAGAGGACACCATATTCTTGACAGCATTTGAACCTATCTAGCAATCCCGCGCAGGCGTCCTCCGCATGTATTTGACATGTCAGAGAAACAAACTGAGAGCTTTTTAGGGCAATGCTATTTTGGGTTTTCCCAAGGGAGCACTCAGTGTTTGCTCACATGTTGTTTAGTCATGCCTCTGACATTCACTTTGAGAAATTTTCTTGGCATATGATGAGCAATTCTTTTGTGTGCATCTAAGTCTCAAATTAGGGTCATTTGAACCTTTCTTGGATAGTTCTACAAGGAAATTTGTATCTAAATAAAGCTATTTTTCTAACAGTTAAAATTGTTTTTTTTAATAACATTAAATTTCTATTCAAACAACCTGTTTTTAGCACCTTTTGAGATACTCCAATAATATCTTTCCATGGCTATTCATGGAGTAATCTTTTTGAGGATCACGCAACATGCGCATCCCTCTGCACAACTCAACTAAAACAGTAATGTGAACACTCACAGCCAAGTTCTATTTGTGAAGGCAGTAGCAGCTGTGTCATACTACACTGAAGATCAAAGTTACACTGTTATAGATGATTAGACATAGCCTAATTTCACAGGTAATAGAATGCTAAGAATCAATGACAGATAATACTTCAAGCTACTACATTTTGGGGATAATTTGTGATATGAGTAGGGCCAAGTGATAAAGTTACTTATAAAAATTGTTGGTAAGTGCCTCTGACTCTAAAATCCTACCAGTTTCTTATTAAGCAACCGTTGGACCCCTGTATGAGATCACTGCATGACACCATATTGTCGGTGCTTACGGCAGAGGAAGAAACAGTGTCTAAGCCACCGTGTTTAATATCACATTGGCCTGTCCCTTCTGTAAATAGCCACCTACACTGGGAAAGCTCAAAGTCACCCAGACTGTGGGCAGACAGGGAAGACAACGGAGCTCAGCAAAACCACAGTCGCGTTTGTGGCTGGGGTTTCAGGCTGGGAATTATGAGCCCTTACAGGAGGGATTCAGCCATCTGAGAAAATGTGCCTGCAATGACAGGTCAGACATTTCCAGAAAGGACAGGTGTCCCCTTCTTCTGCTCCACTTTCTGTCCTCTCTAGCACATTGGGAGTATCAAAATGCCACTGGAGTCATCTGCTGTCCACTTTAAATGTCTCTCCCCCGCCCCCCGTGACCTTGGGTGACTTTCTCAATTGCCATCCACTGTATTTTTTGAGACAGGGTTTCTCAATGAGCCTGGAGTTACCAATCCTGGCCTGGCTGGCCAGGAACCTCAGGAATCCTCCTGTCTTTGCCTCATTTGGTTAGTGCTGTGATTGCAGGTGTGTGCCTGGTCAGTGCTGTGATTGCAGGTGTGTGCCTGGTCAGTGCTGTGATGGCAGGTGTGTGCCTGGTCAGTGCTGTGATGGCAGGTGTGTGCCTGGTCAGTGCTGTGATGGCAGGTGTGTGTCTGGTCAGTGCTGTGATGGCAGGTGTGTGTCTGGTCAGTGCTGTGATGGCAGGTGTGTGCCTGGTCAGTGCTGTGATGGCAGGTGTGTGTCTGGTCAGTGCTGTGATGGCAGGTGTGTGCCTGGTCAGTGCTGTGATGGCAGGTGTGTGCCTGTCAGTGCTGTGATGGCAGGTGTGTGCCTGGTCAGTGCTGTGATGGCAGGTGTGTGCCTGGTCAGTGCTGTGATGGCAGGTGTGTGCCTGGTCAGTGCTGTGATGGCAGGTGTGTGCCTGGTCAGTGCTGTGATGGCAGGTGTGTGCCTGGTCAGTGCTGTGATGGCAGGTGTGTGCCTGGTCAGTGCTGTGATGGCAGGTGTGTGCCTGGTCAGTGCTGTGATGGCAGGTGTGTGCCTGGTCAGTGCTGTGATGGCAGGTGTGTGCCTGGTCAGTGCTGTGATGGCAGGTGTGTGCCTGGTCAGTGCTGTGATTGCAGGTGTGTGCCCAGTCAGTGCTGTGATGGCAGGTGTGTGCCCGGTCAGTGCTGTAATGGCAGGTGTGTGTCTGGTTAGTGCTGTGATGGCAGGTGTGTGCCTGGTCAGTGCTGTGATGGCAGGTGTGTGCCTGGTCAGTGCTGTAATGGCAGGTGTGTGCCTGGTTAGTGCTGTGATGGCAGGTGTGTGCCACCCACCATAATAGGCTTTATACATCAGGTCTCCATATCAAGCTCAGGTCTTGAGGCTTCCATAGCAAATATGTCATAGCTGAGCCATCTTCTTCACCTCCACTGTCCACACTTTTTAAAATGTATTTCACATTCTGGGTACTCAGTTAGTGAAGTTAGATGTGGGCCCATGGTGATTGCTTCATTTTTTTTTTTCTTTTTGTAATATAGCATGTTTTTTGAAAGGCTGCCACATTGACTGTTGGTTATTCAGTGAGTAAGAACCCACATTAGTGTTTGGTAGTTAGGTACTCACAATGTATGTTACTCCCTAATAAATGCTTCAGTCATTTCTGTTGTAGACTCTGAACTGCACAGAATGAGATGATGTAGTTTGCATCCTTAAAGTGGTAGAAAGCAGAATACAGATGTAACAAGCGTGCCATGGCAGATGCACAGATGTAGGCACTTATGTAGTAACAATTTCATCTGCTTTTGTGGGTGTATAAACGTTCTCTCTGTTTTCTGTCTTGTTTTGTTTTTGAGGCAGGGTTTCTCACTGTAGTGTAAAACATTATTTTTGTTTTGTTTTGTTTTGTTTTTTTGAGACAGGGTTTCTCTGTGTAGCCTTGGCTGTCCTGGACTTGCTTTGTACACCAGGCTGGTCTCGAATTCACAGAAATCCGCCTGCCTCTGCCTCCCAGAGTTCTGGGATTACGGGCATGTGCCGCCATGCCAACCTAGGGTAAAACAGTCTTATGAAGAAGAATCTCAAACATTTTATTAAAATTTTTGAGTCATTTTTATGTGTATGAGTGTTTTTGCCTGCTTGTCTGTGCAGCATGTGCATGCAGTGCCTTTCAAAGCCAGAAGAGAGCAGTGGATCCCCTGACAGTGTAGTTACGTACAGCCTCTAAGTGATTTCTGGGAACTAAATGTGGGTGGGTCCTTTGCAAGAACCATTTTTGCAACCTTAGAAAAGTGGCTTTGATTTTTAAAAAAGTTTGTCTAAGAGAGCTGGAGGTGGTGGCACATACCTTTAATCCCAACACTGGGGAGGCAGAAGCAGAAGCAGGCAGGTCTCTGTGAGTTCAAGGCCAGCCTGGTCTACATAGTGAGGTACAGAACAGGAGGGCTATATAGTGAGACCTTGTCTCAAACAGAATAAAAAACAAACAAATAAAAGATTGTGTAAGGTCTAGCAAGTCTGTATATGTATGTATGTGTGTGGATATATGTATCACTACAGTGGTCAGAAGACAGTGTTGGATCCCCTGGAACTAAAGAGAACTGAACCCTGGCTTTTATGAGAGCAACACGTGCTTTAACTGCTGAGCATCTCCTGAGGCCCTGTGTCTATCTTCTGAAACCCGTGATTCACAATACCGTAAGGATCAAAACAACGTAATTATCCACCAACAGATCAGCGGCATAAACTTTATGATACTATTAGTTTACTACAATAAAAATGCTTCCTAGGCCTAGCTAAAAAAATAATATGGGAGGGACAAGAAGAGGAGAAAACTGAGCATGTGGTGAAAGCCGTGGTCATGAAAGACCACAATCTACCTCCAGATCTTCAGGTAAGACTGTCATTTCCCTAAGCTGGGTCTCTCCCCGGCCCACTTTCCTTACTCAAAGGCCCTGGGTTTTTCTTTTCAGGCCTTTTTTTTTTTTTTTTTTAAATTTATTCACTTTATATCCCAACTGTAGGCCCCTCCCTCGGTCTTGGGTCTTTAAGACAATAGGTGAGGACACTCACCCACGCTCATAGGCAGAACCAAGAAACATTTTGTTTCTGATGCCTAAAAGGAAGAATTTAAAAAAAGGAAGCCATACAGCTCCCGGTTTCATAAGCTTCAGCCCACAGTACAGTGGCTCCATTCAGGACGGTACAGAGGAACAATCCTTGTGATGAGCATATGAGGGAAAACAGAGCTGCTGCTCCCTTAAGGCTGCCAGGAAGCAAAGACACAGGACATCTGCCAAACGTGAGTCCACTTTTATTTTGGCCCTTGTTAAATTTTATGGTCACAGCTTGACACAAACTAGAGTCACCCTGAAAGAAGGAACCCTCAGTTGAGGAATTGCCCAGTTCAGATTGGCCTTGAGGGGATGTCTGTGGAACATTTTCTTCCTTGCTAATTGATGTAGGAGGCTCCACCATGGGCAGCACCATTCACCATTCCTAGTCAGTGGGCCTGGGATGTCTAAGAAAGGTAACTGAATGTAAGCCTGCTGGCAAGCCAGTAAGCAGCATTCCTCTGTGGTTTCAGCTTCAATTTGTTCCTAGGTTCCTAGTTGAGGTCTTACCTTGGTGTCTCTCAATGAGTTGTAACCTGTAAATTGAAGCAAACTCTTTCCTCTCCAAGCTGCTTTTGCTCATGATGTTTATCATAGAAATGAAAACAAACGAGGACAGAGGGTGACACTTCATATTCAAACCATAACACACAGACTGGCCCTTCCCCATCTCTGTGTAGTCCTGTGGTGCCACAGGTAGTTCTCCTGTGCTTCCTGCCTTCCTTCACTCACACCATTCTGGACATTGTCCTCTTTTTTTCTCTGAGAAGCCTGAGACCAAGAAGAAGGAGGAGGAGGAGGAAGAGAGGAGAAGGAGAAAAGAAAATGAAGAAGAAGAAGGAGAAGGAGGAAGAGGAGGAGGAGAAAGAAGAAGAAGAAGAAGAAGAAGAAGAAGAAGAAGAAGAAGAAGAAAAAGAAGAAGAAGAAGAAAAAGAAACAGATAGCCCTTCACACACTTTCCTTAAGACCCCTGACATATTCCGCTGGGTCACGTGACCTTCACGGCTGCACAGATTTCTCTGTGCACCCAGAAACACCCAAGTCTGGTTTTCCCTGGGAAGTTCTCTGAGGGTGCTCTCACAGAGCTCAGGAGAAGCTCTATGACACATCATTTGGAAGAAGTCCACGAGTGGGAATAAATCCATCAGAAGTTAAAAATATCACTAGTCATTTAGAAACACATTCTTCACTCAACACAGCAGATGTTAGTTTGTAAACACAGCCATTTAAAGACAAGGGACAGCAGGCATAGAAACAACAGCAGCAAAAATGGGATAAAACTGTTCTAAAACAAGTTGCTGTTCCTCCATCTGAGCTGTTTACCAAGCTTTTTGCCTTTAAGTACAGTCAAAAGGGCAGATGTGGGGAGAGTTAAAAAAAAGTATGATGCCATCAGAGTAAAGAAAGTCCAGTGTAGGAGAGTGCGATGTGATCAGGGGTGACTTGGGTGCACATAACAAATGCCATGGGGCCCTGTGTTTCTTGCTTCCAGGCAGTCAAAACAAAGTGAGCAATAGCATTGATTGCAATCATTGAGGTCAAAATAAGTCCAAAGGAATCAGAGTCTCTGGAAATTCCTATTACTCCAGGAGGTCTTTGTGTGATATAAGGGACAGAATCCTCAAGGTTATTCTTTCAGTAAAACAGTGGGCAGTGTCTAGGCTCCTCCTACATGTAGCACTAAGGAGTAACCTAGAAGCAAAGGTGACAGGGCACTCCCTGGAAGTGGCTGGAGGAAAGCATTCTAGATATGTAGCTTTTAGAGACCCAGACCCAACTCTAGACAGTGGTCTAGTCCACCCAGTGAGCTGCAGAATATTTTCTTTTCCCCCTCCTTTTATTGAAAGTAGATTTTTTTTCTCACATAATATAATCTGATTAGTTCCCCCTCCCTCTACTTGTCCCAGTTTCTCCCCCACTCTCCATCCCACCAGGATCCACTCACTCCCTTTCTGTCTCTCATTAGAAACCAAACAGGCTTTTCAGGGATAATAATAAAATATAATAAAAAAAAAAAAAAAAACCTAACACATTAGAGGTGGATAGGACAAACAGAAGGAAAAGAGCCAAGAGAAGACACAAGAATCAGAGTCCCACTCTCTGCACACTCAGGAATCCCATAAAAATTCTAAACTTAAAAGCCATAATGTAAACACAGAGGACACTGGTGATTGTTCCTCCTGAAGACTCCACTGGCTTAAAAAATATTTTTGTGGCTGTTCATAAAAGTAACTGTTTAAGAAGTTGTTCACGGAGGGCATTATTTTACCCTGCAGGTTTTCTACAACAGTGGTCCAGCTCCTGTGTCCCGAGGTGGGATGTGTATTGGAGGGGCGTGGTGACTTTATTCTGGAGCAGTCCTGAAGCAAAATGTTCTCTGGGTGCCAGGTACACCCATGGTGGGGCATCCTGAAAAGATCCTGGTGTTGTGTCCCTGACCTGAGGAGCCCTAACTTTTACTGAGTTGCATGTGGAGCAAAGCTGTCTAGAAGCTCTGTCCATGGTGGGTTGTAGCCTATGCTGACATACAGCAGACTGTAACACGGGTTTCCTTATGCAGCCCTGGTTGTCCTGGAACTCACAGAGATGTGCCTGCCTCTGCCTCCCTTGCTGGGATAAAAGGCATGCGCCACCACACCTAGCTTATAACACACTCTTACTAACCAGTAAATGAACCATTCTTCTTTTTTTAAAAAATTCTAGACTCACAAAGCTGGTTAAGACTTATAAAACTATATTTGCTGTCATTGTTTCTTTTCTTTTTTTTCCTCTTCTCTTTCTGTTTGCCTTTCCCTTCTCTGTTGTTTCACTTCCTCCCTTCTCTCCCTTTCTTTATGTGTACGAATCCACTTATATGAATGTGTCACCTGCACGTTATGTCTGTGTACCACATGTGTGCCTGGTGTCCTTGGAGGCTAGGAATGGGTGTTAGATTCCCTGGAATTAGAGTTACAGACACCTGGAGTGGCATGTTCTCTTATCAGCTGAACTATGTCTCCATTTCCTCTTCCTTTTGTTTTTGGTAGACTCTTGCTGTCCAACCTATTCTTGCCTGGAACTCAGATTCTCCTGCCTCAGCCTCCCGAATGCTGACATTACAGATTACAGGTGTGGAGCACCATCCCTGGCTGCAAGGTCCTTTGCTTCAAAGGGAGGTTTTGGCTGTTCTTGGAGTAGACAGCCAGCTTCTCACAGGCCAATGGCAACTCTGCCCTCCTCCCTGCGCTGTGTGTAGCTTGCATATAGGAACCCACCCTGTGCCCTTTGTCTGGTCAGTCAGGAGAACATTGTACAAATGAGCCTATGGGCAATTTTATTCAGCTTTATTCCTAGACTCATTATATAGACATTTTATTGTGGTGACTTCTCTCACAAATCATTGATTAAACAAACAAACAAACAAACAAATAAAAAACAAACATTTGCTTAAGTAAGTGAAAAGTTTGGGACATTAAAAATATCTATATTTAAAACTTTTACAAAGAATTTACTTTTGCCAGGTATGATAGTGCATGACTTTAATCCCATGGCTCAAGAGGCAGAGACAGGCAGATCTCTAGGAATTTTAGGTTAGCCTGGTCTACAATGTGAGTTCAGGCCATCCAAGGCTACTTAGCAATACCCTGTCTCAAAACAAAAACAAAAACAAAAACAAAAAACAAAGCAAAACCCGAAAACAAACAAACAAAAATCCCCGACTTCTGATATTTAATTGCAGTTTTTTCAGGTATCTTGGTATTTGCTGTCCAGTTAAGACTCCACAGCTGCAGTGCCCCTCCCCCACACCTGGGGTGTGGGTGTGGTTCTGGTTTGTGATCCACATTGTGGTTATTTTCCCATGTTCTCTATGTTGCACTCCCCACCCCCCACCTTTTTGAAGACAGGATCTTACTGTGCAGCTCTGGCTGGCCTCTCTATGTACACCAAATTGGCCTCAAACTCATACAGAGCTGCCTGCCTCTGCCTCTGCCTCTGCCTACTGAGTGCTAGGATTAAAGATGTGGGCTACCATGAATGTCTCCCTGTCCCTTCTTGAGGTATGTGGGGAGAGGAGGGGATGCATGCATGATCCATTTTCAATGGGGAAGAAAACCTATAGTGGGAAAAAGAACAAAACATAAGCGTCTGCATACCGTCCACTGGGCAAAGTAGCAATGTTAGGCTGCACTTCATCCTACTGGCCCTGGAGGCTATGAAGGAAAACAAGATGGTGTCCAGGGAATTGTCACTTGTCTTTTATGACTTTGTGGGTTCATCTTCCTTCCACCCTTCTCCGCCACTTTTCTCCTTCCACTTCAACCCTCTAAAACTAGATAAAAGAGAAAAGGTAGAGAGGAAAGGAAAGGGGTCCCTGAATAAAGTCAGGGGTTAGGAAGGGGGCTACCTTATCCTTAGACTATTTCCTGCTGACTAGGGATGCTGAGTGCCTTGGGGAGAGTTGATCTTCACTGTCAGGACCTCTAATTTCTTCTCCTCCTTCTTTTCCTCTTCTTTTTTGTGTACAACTACTTAACAAACAGCAACCAACAACAAGCAACAACCAACCAACAACAAACTGTTTTCTCAGGGACCTAGCATTTATCTGCCCCTTAAAAAGTCTCCAGAATTCCAAACATCACACAGTCACAGAAACAATCTGCAGCTGGTAAAGTCACACCCTTGGTAGAGCATGGTGGCAAATCAGTGTGCGCTCCTTCGAAGCAGCCCCAAATCCCCAGACCTGAGATTAAAACAAAAACATTATTATTATAATATCTTTGTGTGTTTTAAAGAATCCAAAATTCCAGAATTCTCACTAAAAATTATACTTTGGAGCACTAGACTTCAGAGGTGGCCACCCCTCCTGCAGGGCACACTAACTTCCCAGGGTCTCATGGTCTTAGATTGCCTGTCACTCTCCTCAGTTGGCTAACTTATACCTCTTCAGCTCCCCCATGGCATTGGAATGTAACTACTTAAGTGCTCAAGAGCCTTCCAGAAGAAACACAAGGGCTTTGCATTCCACTCCCTGGTTCCTTGCCATACAACTGTCTCTCAAAACTACTGTGGTATTTTTGGAATGGAAAAAACAAACACAATGGCTTCTTGAAAAGACGAGGTGATTGCTCTCCAGTTTGCTTTCAGAAAATAGCACTTGAATACTTACTTCCCTTTGGCAGACAGTCTGCATTCGAGAAGAGCCAGGCACAGGAAAGATTATATATGCTCATCTTGTTCCCAGGGCAGCAGGAGTGGGAGCAAAATAAAATCAAGCACATTAGCACATATACAGAGGGAGCCATCAGTGGGATGAACTGTGTATTTAACAAGAAAAGAGCTCCTGCTTAACTTGTTAGCTCTGAGATTCTTTCCAGGTGATCTATAATGCCACAGCTGGTAATGGCTTAATGTTCTGTTTTCTTTATGTACCATATCAGTGACATGTGTAACATATGCCCAAACTATGTGCTGCATTTTGCAGGTTTTCTTAATCATTCTCACACATGCTATAGTGTGTTATATGATGTTTTCCCAAATCTGTGGCCATACCATGATGCCTGGAACTGGGAATGTGACCTTATTGGAGAAGGATCTTTGCAGGTTTAGTTGGAGATGACATGGATCAACCTAGGATTCTGGGTAGACCAGAAACCTAACTACAAGTTTCCTTTGAAGAGTTGGAAGGAGAAACAACACAGGCACGCAGAGAAGCCATGGGGACACAGATGTAGAGATCAGGGTAATATAGCCGCAGGAGAGAAACACCTAGAGCTACCTGAAGCTGGTGAGGTAAGAAAGCTTTCTTTCCTAGAGCTCTAGAAGGAGCAAGGCCCCAATGATGCCTTCATTCAGCCACCTAGCCCACAGAATGACGAATGGATGTATTTGTTATTAGAGGGTACCCATTTAGTAATTAGATGTCATAGAAACAATTGAGGTGAATGCAGCTCTTGAGAGACTTTGGGGGCAAGGAGAACAGTGTTTACAGTGAAGCCAGCGTCAGACATTGTCCCCTGCAACTTCTAGAGAAGGGATATTTGTGTTGGGACATGAGTAGCGTGGACAGCCTCAACTTTTCATTGGTGGGATCCTGTGAGACCGACCCAGGCACCTCATTTTACTGCTGAGGAATTTGAAGCATTGATCTACTTAAGGTCACATGGGCAGCTAGTGGAAGGGACAGTCAACTCTTCAGATTGCCGTTCCACTAGACTCCTCCTCTATGCTGTGGGCCACTGAACAGAAGCTTGTTCATTTGTCAGTATGCGTCATTCCCACAGGAGCTGAGCACTGGTGACATTCTTTTGGTCTTTTAAACAAAATTTTATTAATTTATTCATATTACATCTCAATGGTTATTCCATCCCTTGTATCCTCCCATTCCTCCCTCCCTCCCATTTTCCCCTTACTCTCCTCCCCTATGACTGTGACTGAGGGGGACTTTCTCCTCCTGTATATGCTCATAGGGTATCAAGTCTCTTCTTGGTAGCCTGCTATCCTTTCTCTGAGTGCCACCAGGTCTCCCCATCCAGGAGACGTGGTCAAATATGAGGCATCAGAGTACGTGTGAAAGTCAGATCCCACTCTCCACTCAACTGTGGAGAATGTCTGTCCGGACCCGCCGGACAATCAACTGGGACCCTCGGACCCCTAGGGAGAGAATGGGGGACAAGAGACGCGAAGAACGGACAGCAAGTCAAGGAGTCTGATCAAGCTGACAAAATTTTATTTTCTCACAGGCAATTATATACCATTGAAGCAGGAGGCTGAGTGGGGTGATTCGGGTAGGTGGTTTTTGCAAGATATCAGGAAGTTAGGAAGTTTGGCAGGACGAGGGCCCCTGTGGTACTGGGGCTGGGTGGAATTGTTAGGCATCTGGAACCACAAGGTATTATCTATAGACTTTGTTCCGCTAGTCCTCTGAAGGCCTTTGTAATTCCAGGAATACTGAGAACAGCTGGAGAGTACCTTGAGGGAGGGGAAGAGGTGACAAGGCAGCCTTCTGGAATGTACCCTGAGGCAAAGAGGGAAAGAGGTCACAAGGCAGCCTGCCCCAGGTCCACTCGATGTATTATGCCAAGGTCCAAGATGCTTGCCGGCTATGGTCTTGGCTCCCCACAAATGTCCTGACCATTGGCTAGATCTGGGTAGGGGTTTGAAGTTTACTGCCTGTATTGTCCTTGGCTGGTTCCATAGTTTGAGCAGGACCCCTGGGCCCAAATCTACCTATCATAATGTTCTTCTTGTAGGTTTCTAGGACCCTCTGGATCCTTCTACTTTGCCATTCTCCCATGTTTCTCTCATCTAGAGTCCCAATAGGATGTCCTCCCATCTGTCCCAGTTTCCTGGTAAGTGAAGGCTTTCGTGGGACATGCCCCTTGGGCTAGTATGCAGATATAAGTGAGTATATACCATTTAACTCTTTCTGCTTCTGGGTTAACTCACTCATTATGATCATTTCTAGTTCAATCCATTTGTCCACAAATTTCGGGACAGAAGGCCATCTAGAAGTCAGATGTAGAGTCTCTGGCTTGCAGGTCTGGAATGGAAGGGCTGGGTTTGGTACCAGGCACTGGAGCTGGGTCCACTAGGACCATGTGCTCTGTGTGCTTTGAGCGCTCTCAGTCTCCCCTCTCTCAGCCACAAACTCCAAGCTCATCCTCACTCCCTCCAATGGTTGGTATGCTTTATCAGGTTTCAAGGATGAAGGGTGATGGCTGATCCAGATTTCAAAGCCAAGAAATAAATTCCTATCTGATCCATAGAGGAGATCCAAGGAAGCAGTCTGCTTGGTTTAGTGTAAGTCATGTGTCCAATTTGGGGATGAAGTGCCAAAGGGTAGGTGATAGAGGATGCCTTTTACTTCTCCTCTTCCCAGGTGCTCAAGTAGAGAACTTCCCTCACTTCCCTCGCAGAGATGCATGGTCAGGTGACAACACTCTATCTAGCCAATGGCTGAAAGCCATGCATGTGCAGTTGCCTGAAAGAGAGACCATTGAGATCCACCACCTGAATGACCTCGTGGAGAAAGCCCAGCTACCCGCCTGTTCATCAGCACACTACTGTTGTACATAAAACATGAATCTATTAAGTTTGTGTGTGTTTGCGGGGAGGGGGTAGGTTATGCTTCCATAGATGGTCCACATTAACCAATATGATGCATTACCAAAAGAAGACATGAGCCAAAGTGTCTGGGCCTCAAGAACACTTGCAGCCTTATCAAAGCATGCTCCAGGCAGGCGTGGGTAGGCTGCCATCACAATAGCTTAGTCTCAGCAGCAAAGTTCTGTCTGTGGTTTTCATCATATATTAATTGTGGACTATCTGGAGAGGACCTGGAAGAGTTCAGGGACCCAGAGGGACTCTCCAGCATCAGGATTCCTAACTGCCAGACAGGATGAAGGTGATTCACTCCCTGGGTTTTATAGCAGCAGCTGCAAAGAGATGCTGTAGTGTTCAAATCGCATCCCATAGTGTCTGCAGGAAGGTAGCTGGGCAGGCCCATGGTGTTCCAATGGCACAGTTTGGTACAGAGAAGAAAGATGACCTTCATGAGAAGCTTTTAAAAAGACCAATATGGCTTCGGGGAGAGAACTGGGAGAAAGGGAGAGAGATGAAAAGGGATTATGTTTTCTCTCTCTCTCTCTTTCTCTCTCTCTCTCTCTCTCTCTCTCTCTCTCTCTCTCACTCACTCTGAAATTGTACTTAAGAATTCATTACCTTGGCCTGATAACACACACCTTTAACCCCAGCACTGAGAAAGCAGAAGCAGGAAGATAGTGAGTTCCAAGCCAGCCTGCTCTGCATAGTGAGTTCTTGGGCAGCCAAGGGTACATGGTGAGACTCTGTCTCTAAATAAACAAATACAAAAAAACCTATTGTCGTAAAATATAACATGAATGCTAGCACATAAGCCATCTCACATGTGCAGTTCGGCAGTCTTTGAAGCATTTATGTGATTGTGCACCGAGGCCTCAGAACTGTCACTTTGCAAAGCTCAAAAGTCCAAACCCATTCGTCACCAACCTCCCACGTTCCTATGTCTGAGTCTCAGGACTTTGTGTCTCAACTTGTCTACATGAGGCAGAAGTGGTAAGTGGGACCACTCAGCATTTGTCTTTCTTGTGAGTGGCTTATTTCACTTAACACTAAGGCCGTTTTTGTCTATGTTGTTGCAAGTGTCTCTAACCCCTGCTTCTAACTTTTTAGCTTTGTATTAACTGCATAAGCTGATGTATTTCAATGTGTTTCCACACATTCATATAGTGTCCACGGATGAAAGAAGTTTCTGTTCTCAGAGATAAGTAATACTCCATTGTGTGTAGACACCACTTGAATCATCCTCAATGCTTAGAACCAGAGGTTTTTCAGATCTCGGGGGTTTTATGACTTTTGGAATATTTGCATAGGAAGAGTGAGATGTCCTGTGGACGGGGCCCACATCTAAACAGAGACTCACTCGTGCCTCCTGTGTACTTCACATAGCCTAATGGTAATTTTTGTTTTTGTTTTTCTGAGACAGGGTTTCTTTGTATAGCCTTGGCTGTCCTGGACTCACTTTGTAAACCAGATTGCCCTCCAATTCACAGAGATCCCCCTGCCTCTGCCTCCCTAAGTGCTGGGATTACATCACATCCAACTCTAATGGTAATTCTTAAATAATACTTTAAACAGCATGTGGATGAAATGAACTCTCTCTCTCTCTCTCTCTCTCTCTCTCTCTCTCTCTCTCTCTCTCTCTCTCTCTCTCTCTCTCTGTGTGTGTGTGTGAGACATGTCAGCAACCCCACTAGTTCCCCGATTTCCATCCACTCACAGGCACCTGGTGGCTTACACCTCTAGGCTACTATAAAAAGGCTTCTGCCAAGACAGTGGGTGAGGACCCCCTGGAGGCCCTTGCGTTCAGTTCCTCTGGAATTGCAGAATCTCAAGAAATTTCTATTTTTAATCTCTTGAGGAACTGTGACTTTGGGGCTTTGCACTGAGAGGACGGTATCGGCCCAAAATAAATACAAGAAGAATGTTAATGACCAGCTGAAATGGTGTGTCAGCGGGCGGGCGGTACTATCCAAAGAGCTGCAGGTCGAGGGTATGGTTTCGTCTGCAAGCTGCGTGGTCGAGACTGACAGCTTCCTCAGTCTCCCTTCTCACCATGCTGACCTTGCTGGCCCGCTTTCCTACTGTGGCAGTGTCTTGGCCCTATATGCTGGGTCTCCTCATGTTGACAGAACATGAAGGCTGAGCTCTGGCCATCAGGAGACTGGACGGAGGTTAGGCCTCTGCCAACAGCTCAGTTTGTACGCGCAATCCCAGCTGTCGGGGAGAAATGAATTCGGCTGCAAGCGCTAGTTTGGTTGTGAAGAAGGCAGGATGTTAGCTGATACTCCGAGATAAGGTGCAGGACATTGACTAGCTCTGCGGATTGTTGTCAGCTCTTTCTCAGCCCTGAAATCCTTAAGGGAGAAGAGTTTGCTTCACATGCTGAAGGTTGGCTGGAGAGGGTTTGCTTCGGGAGCTGTGGTGTTCCTGAGAGTGGAATGAAGAATTCAAGAGGGAAGTATGACTCTTAGGTGTTTTAGAGCGGCCTTACCGAAGTGTAACGCCCATGCCACACCATTCATCCATTTAAAGTGGGTGTCTGTGGCTTGCCATGTATTCACAGAGTTGGGGAACGGTTACAATAGTGTAATTTCAGGACCTCACCATCACCCCGCAGAGAAACACATACATGTTTCTAGTAACAGCCCACATCCACCCCTTGCTCCATTCCTACCCTTCCAGCCTCAGCCAGCCATTAAGCTTTCTGCCTCTATAGATTTGCCTAGTCTGGAAATGTCACTTAAATAGGGAAATACAGTATGCGTTCTTTGTGTCTGGCTTCTCTCACTTAGCATAATATTCTGGAGGTGCATTAGTGTAGAAGCACATGCCAGTGTCTCATTTCTTTCATGGCTGAATAATACTCCTTTATATAGATATATTCCATCTGCATTTATCCTTTTGTCTGTGGATAGGAAGAAAGCATATGAGTTATTTTTTGTTTTTGTCTATTATGAATAGTGCTGCTATGAATATTTGTACATGAACTTTATAGACAGACATTTTTTAGACATAAAAGTTTCATTTACAATTGGCATAGAACTAGCAGTGAGGTTTCTAGGTCATATAGTCACTTTGGGTCAGATGTTAAATATTTTAAGTAACTGCCTAGCTGTTCTCTAAAATGGCCACTCCATTTTCTATCCGTCACCCACAACTTTGTCCCATCCTCTCTAACGCTTGTTATTTGTATCATATTTGTTGCATCATCCAGTTGAGTGTGAAGGGCTAACATGTTTTTTTCTCCTAATGGCTGAGGACATTGATCATCTATCTTTTCACATGCTTGTTGGCCGTGTGAAGTAGGTCGTTCGCCTATTTTTAAACTGGGTTACTTACCTTTAACTAGTTAACTCATAAAATTCTTTAGCATAAAGTCTCTTATCAGATACATGGTTTATGGAAATTTCTCCCATTTTGAGATTGTCTTCACAATCTTTATAGCATTCTTTTATTCTTTCATTGGAAATAGACTTTTTTTTTCCTCACATAATGTATGCTGACTGTAACTATTCCCCTCATTTCCTGTCTGATCTGGATTTGCCTCCTCTCTGTCTCTCATTAGAAAACAAACAGGCAGTGGGAGAGATGGTTCAGCAGTTAAGAGGCTGCTCTTCCAGAGGTCCTGAGTTCAATTTCCAGCAACCACATGGTGGCTCACAACCATCTATAATATGATCTGATGCCCTCTTCTGGCCTGCAGGTGTACATGCAGGCAGAGTACTTTTGTACGTAAGATAAATAAATAAATCTTAGGAAAAAAAAAACAAACAGGCTTTTAAGGGATAATAATATAACAAAACAAAAACTAACACACTGGAATAGGACAAAACAAACAAACAGAAGGAAAAGAGCCCAAGAAGATCCACTCATTTGCACACTCAAGAATCCCATAAAAACACTAAACTGGAAGCCATGATGTATGTGCAAAAGACCTGTAGGGTAAAAAGAGAGAGAAGAAAATATATATACATAAATAGAAAATAAGATAAAAATTCTTCAAAAAGGAAAAGTCCTGACAAATAAAACAGGAACCTCCAAAGATACCCTTGAGTTAGTTTTCTGCTGGGCATATAGCCTCCTTTAAGAATAGTTTGCTTTCCAAGTGAGACTTTCTTGGAGAAAACTAAACTTTCCTTTGCAAGAGGCCATCAGTTGGAGATGGCTTCTGGCTTAGGGATGCAGTCATATGTCCACTTCTCCCTTCAGCTTTAGGACCCCAAGTGGGACAGACCCATGCAGGTCCTGTGTATGCTGCCTCAGTCTCTGTAAGTTCGTATGTGTGTCAGTCCTTCCTGTTTTCCATCCCCTCTGGCTCTTACACTTTTCTGCCTAGTTGCCTGGACCCTGAGGAGAGAGATTTGATGGAGACATTCCTTTTATGGCTTCGTGTTCCAAGGTCTCTCGCTGTCTGTATGATGTCTGGCTGTGGGCCTCTGTATTTGTTCCCATCTGCTGCAGAAGGAAGCTTCTCTGATGAAGGCTGAATAAGGCACTGATTTATGAGTATAGCAGAATGTCATTAAGAGTAATTTTATTGCTACTTAAAAAAAAAAAAACCAATAGTGGCATTTGGTTTAACTGTAGGTCACTGGGCTGTCTAATCTCTAGTATTGAGTATGGGTTCCACCTTGTGGAATGGTCTTAAGTCAAAATTGATTGTGGTGGTTTGAATGAAAATGGCTCCATAGGCTCATAAGCAGTAGCACTCTGGGGAGGTGTTGGAGTAGGTGTGGCCTTTTGGAAGTTTGTCATTTTGGGTGGGCTTTAGGGTTTCAGAGAGAGAGAGGGAGGGAAAGAGAGAGGGGGAGGGAGGAAGAGAGAGAGAGAGAGAGAGAGAGAGAGAGAGAGAGAGAGAGAGAGAGAGAGAGAGAGAGAGAGGGAGACTCTCTCTTCCTGCTGCCTGCCAAACCAAATGTAGAACTCTCTGCTCCCTCTCCGGCACCCTGTCTGCCTGCGTGACGCCATGCTTCCTGGCATGATGACAATGGACTAAACCTCTAAACTATAAGCCAGCTTCAATTTAAATGCTCTCCTTTTGAAGATTTGCTGTGGTCATGGTATCTCTCCATGGCAACAGACGTCCCCCAACTAAGACAGAGGTATTGGTTGGTTACTCCCAGAAGCTTTATGTCACTCTTGCACTAGCATAGCTTGTAGGCAGAACACTATTTTAGATCAAAGAGTTTGTGGCTAGGCTACTATTTATATTTCTCCTTTGGTAACGTATAGAGTACCTTTCAGTATCAAAGACAGTAGCAAATAGGGGGGATTTTCTTTTTCGTTCTTTCTTTCTTTCTTTCTTTCTTTCTTTTTTTAGTGTTTTTGAGTCAGGGTCTCTTTGTGTTAGCCTTGGCTGTCCTGGCATATGCCACCATGCCTGGCTAATGTAGGGATGATTTTCATAGCCTCTATTTATCTCTTTTTAGTTGTTCTTGCTCCTATCTTATACTTTAGGATTGTAGACAAGAAACTGTTGCTCAACTAAAGATTTTGAAGATATCTTCTATACTTTTGTTTAGGATTTTTTTTATACTTCGGTTGTTACATTTAAGTCTTTTAAAATAAAGATTCATTTAATTTTCATTTTATGTGTCTGTGCTAGTGCCTATATGCATGTCTGTGTACTGCCTGTGTGCTTGGTGCTTGCGGAGGCCAAAATAAGGCAGCCAATGCCCCGTGACTGGAGTTCAGGTGTAAGCCACCTGATACAGGTGCCGGGAACTGAATTCTGATCCACTGCAAAAACAGCAAGTTCTCTTCACAGCGAAGCTATCTCTCTAGGTCTACGTTTAGGCTTCTGAACTAGTGTTTTGAAACAAGTTCTACTATGTCACCCAAGCCTTTTATTCTCAACCGTCCTCTCTCAGTCTCTTAAGTGCCGAGATTACAGGTATGTGCCACCACACACAATTTAGAGAATAATTCTGTACCCTGAGTGTAACTCAGGTGCCTTGTGAGTGAATTCCAGTGCACGATGGGAAGAAAGCTCCATCTCACTTCTTCTGCACATGGTGTGTGAGCAGGTCACTGTGCTGTTTGTTGAAGAAGGCATTCCCCGTTTAGCACTGATGTTGAGGAGTAGTTGACTTTAAATGCATTCATTCCCGGTCTCTCAATTCTGTTCCATGGACCTGTATGTCCATCCTTAGGCCAGTGTTAGCCTGTGCAGGTTACTGTAGCCTTGGGGAAAGGTTTGGGTCACAGTTTCCTTGACATTGTAACTGAGGCCCTTTGCTTTAGCCATGCTTCCTAATGGTAGAGTATCCTGCCCATCATTTGCTTCTTACAGCAAAGCGAAGGAATTAAGGCTGGTATTTCAGTGTGTTTTGTTTTGTGTTTGACACAGGGTTTCTCTGTGTGAACTGAGTCTGTAGACCAGGCTGACCTCAAACTCAAGATCCACCTGCCTCTGCCTCCCAAGGGCTGGGATTAAAGGTGTGCACCACCACTGTCCTGTTATTTCAGTTTTAATGATAAAGAATTTGGTGGCTTACATAATTTTAACAATGTCCCAGGTTTCCATTTTGTCTTTTTCAGCAGGCTGACGTAAGAGTGGGGTTCACAGGCTGAGGTGAGGGTTATTCTGCTCTGAAAGTATTCATTGTCCATTCTACCTCTTTCGGTTTATAAATAGATCCGTCTAGATCCTGGAAGAACTTCCTAGTTCTATTAGATTTACCATTCTTGCCTGAAAAGATGTTACAGTTTTCCCTAAATGCAGAATTTATGTGAGAGGGCAAGTGTGACCTAACGTCAGGGTAGCTGGCACCAGGGTTGGAAGGTGCTGTGTTCTGTTTTCCCTTTCCTGAGTTTTACCTGTGTTTCTCTCAGCCCATCAGATTCGCTCTTCTTGTAAGCTGTTCTCTTCCAAGACAAGGCCTCGGGTAGATCACACAACCTTTGACTCTAAGATCTTCCCTTCACTGATAACCCCCCTCAACTCACCTACACACCTCCCCACTCCTCCTGCCCCAGCACCAATTTGGAAATGCTAGGCAAATACTCTGATTGGATGGTTGAGATCATGTGATACTCAGGCCCATTACTAGGTGCTTTTTGAGTACTTTGAGGGTTTTATTTTTCAGAAAAGACTCTAGAAGTTTCCTTTTGGAACAGGATTTTGTTTTCAACTTACAGTTCCCGTGGTCATTGCAGAACTCTTCCTCTACCTGCCTGTCTATTTTGGTTTTTGGAGACAGGGTTTCTCTGTGTTGCCTTGGCTGTCCTGGACTCTCCTTGTAGAACAGGCTGGCCTCCAACTCACAGAGAGATCTGCCTGCCTCTGCCTCCTGAGTGCTGGGATTGCAGGTGTGTGCCACTGCACCTGGCTAACTCTTTCTTTAAATGTGCATTAAAAACTCAGCCAACTAAATTACTTCAACATTTCAGGCATAACCACTATAATTTATTTGGCTTTCTTCTTCTATTTTTGTTTTCAATAAAGCATGAATTTTAATAAACCAACATATAGAGGTGGGTCTAGTACACCGTAAAACAAGAAATCATATTTCTTAACGTTGCAGTGAAAGAACGCATAGCTAGTGTGTGTGTGTGTGTGTGTGTGTGTGTGTGTGTGTTGATCATTTACAATGAAACCTAAGAATACAACTTTTTAAAATGTAAAATTCACCAAATAGCTGTAACTAAATATCTGCCTCCAGAATTTGAACAAAATCATAAATTTGTGACAAAATATGATTATATCAAAGACCATAGTGTGTTTAACAACTCCGAAGCGATTCGGTCCATCACTTGAATTATCTCATGGTAGCCTTACACATAGAACACTGTTATTAAGATTGTTTCCAGTCACCATATTGCCACAGGAAATTAATTTTAAGATAGGAACTGAAAAGAAAATAAGCAGAAGCAAAAAAAAAAAAAAACCTAAGGAAACAAGAACATGAATAAATAAATGTTCTGGCTGTAGGAAAGCAGCCACTAGGCTTCTTTCTTAGTATCTTCTCCAAGCTCCATGGGAAAATTATATTTGCCAATATCTTCCACAGTTCAGCTTCCCTGTTCCATCGTGTGTGCTAGTTTTTCCTCTACTCCTCCCTCCCTTCCTTTCTCTCTGTTTCTTTTCTCCCCCATTTTTTTTTTTTTTTTGGTTTTTCGAGACAGGGTTTCTCTGTGTAGCCTTGGCCATCCTGGACTCACTTTGTAGACCAGGCTGGCCTCGAACTCACAGCGATCCGCCTGCCTCTGCCTCCTGAGTGCTGGGATCAAAGGCGTGCGCCACCACGCCCGGCTCTCCCCCATTCTTAACACCCTCCTTTCCATTGTCTTTGCTTTTCTCTATATATTCGTCTCATCTTTTTCTTGGTCTTTATTTCTTTTAAGCAGTGATTTCTACAAAGCAAAGGTTGACTATAGAAAACAGTGTGGCTTTCCACTTGGCTTTCTTCCTAAATATTTTAATTTCTTGAACAATTAATCTCCTGAGCATGTAAATAACTCACAGGAGTTTGAGTCCAACCTGGTCTACAAAGCAAGTCCAGGACAGCCAAGGTTGTTACACAGAGAAACCCTGTCTTGAAAAACAAACAAACAAACAAACAAAAACAAAACAAAAAAGTCTCACAAGAATGCAGTAAATTAATCTCACCAGTAAGGAGAACTCAACTTTCTTGTAGGTGGTCCCATATATGCATGGGTTTGGCAGGCTTCCAGTAGGGCACTATTCATTAGCTTGGCTACTCAGTTGCCTTTCTTAAAGCCAGATCCCCGGAGTGTCACTCTTCAAGGTTAAAGTTTCTTTCATCTTGCAGGCATAGAAAATACCAAACAAAGACAGATCTTCAGAACACAAAAATGTCAAAGCCATGTTTTTGATACCTTTAGACTTGCTCAGAGTTACTTAAACCTTCCCCAACTTAAAGCTTGTATTCAGTAAGGTACAGTAAAGAATCCCATCCAACTCATCAGGGTTAATTTGAGACTTTTCTAGGTGTTTATTTACTAGTGAACTCTTACCTGTTTTAAGCTGTGCTTTTCATCCATACTAGGACATATCTGAAAGTGGGATGTGCCTTGCTCAGTGACAACAGTTAATTGACAGCAGTATCCTTCCTTAGTGAGACACAAAGTAATGGTGCTTTAATGTAGCAGAGGTACACTGCCACCTAAATTTACTGGGATTACACACACACACACACACACAACTTGCCTTGCTACCCAAGTTTTGAGACAAGGTTTCTCTGTGTAGACCAGTCTTGAACTCACAGAGATCTGCCTGCTTTTGCCTCCTAAGTGCTGGGATTAAAGGCATGAGCCACCATCACCTGACCTGAAATCTCAATATATTTTTAACTGTAAAAAGGTTCATACTTGATTGGATTCCTCTGTGATTTCATGGTCTTGTTGGTATTATCTTACTTTTTTGTCTAGCTTGTAAGTTATATATTTAAATTATGATAATTATTATCCTTCTAAATATTTCTCATTGCTTTGCTAAGGAGCTCAGGGCAGCATCAAATGTCACACTAAACTTGTTCTAAATTTAATAAGTATTGTTTTGAATGTTCTTGACAATTTGAGGTCACCATAATTGAGAAATTATGGTCCCAGCACTCAGTTAGTGGAAACAAGAGGATCTTGTGTCCAAGGCCAGCCTGGGCTACATTGCAAGATGCTGTATCAAAGAAAAAGAAAAACAAAAACAAAAAGAGAGAGAAATTATGTTATTTAAGAGATTTAAGGCTGGTGTTGTGGCATATGCCTTTAACCCCAGCACTTGGGAGGCAGAGGCAGGTAGATCTCTGAGCTTGAGACTGGCCTGGTCTACTGAGCTAGTTTCAGGACAGCCAGGGTTACACAGACAGACAATAAAACCCTCAAAGTACTCAGAAGTTCCCATTAACAGGCCTGAGTCTCACATGATCCCAACCATCCAATCGTAGATTTGTCTTGCGGGGGGGGGGGGGGGAGGGAAGAGATTTAAAAATAAGGATTTTTTGAACAGGTTTATTGAAATAAAACTCACATATTACCAATCAAACTATTTAAAACCTATAATTCAATAGTCTTAGTGTAGTCAAATGCATGTGCAACCATTACCATTGACAGTTTTGGTTACTCCCCATCCCTTATATCTTTAGTGCCACGCCCAGCCCTGTGTAACCACTACTTTACTTTCTGACTCTAAGTTTGCCTTTGTTGGACTCATATAATAGAATCATTTAGCATGTGGGTTTTTTTGTTGTTGTTGTTTTGTTTTTTGTTTTTTGTCTTTTTTTGCAATTGGCTTCTTTCACTTAGAATACTGGATACTGAATTTGATGAAAACATTTTCAGAAAATATTAAGAAGGATATTTTGGTTTTTAAAAAACATCTCACAAGGAGTTGTCAGACTTATGACACTGAGGAAGTCACTCCATGGCCCAAGGTGTATCACCTAAGTGGTTCTTAAGTTAGTCCCAGTGACAGTGAAGATTACTTATCCAGGGAAAGGCAAAACAGTCACTGAAAATGGGACAGACATAATTAAAAACATCTTCCTTAACTAGGTATTAGGAGTCCCTTCTCTACCCACAGCCTATGAGTTCCTGAACCATGAACGACACTGGACACAAAATATCTCTGTGCTGTATTGGGAAGCTGAAATAGAAACTAGAAG
This sequence comes from Acomys russatus, assembly GCF_903995435.1. Classification (NCBI taxonomy): domain Eukaryota; kingdom Metazoa; phylum Chordata; class Mammalia; order Rodentia; family Muridae; genus Acomys; species Acomys russatus. The sequence goes on along the minus strand of NC_067141.1, from coordinate 43,856,358 downwards.
ACCTAGGCTTAGGGTTTTTTTTTTTTTTTTTTTTCTATGTCTTTATAGTTTGAATTTAAGGAAATTTTTAAACCTGTAAACCTTTTTTTTGTTGTTCAGGCTGGTCTTGAACTCCTATGCCCAAACTGTCCTTCTGTCTTAAACTCCTCAGGAGCTGGAACAACAAGACCACCACCACACTTAGTCACTTTAAAACCTCAAGTTCCACCCTCCCTCTCTCCTTTTCTCTCCACTGCTTTTTTCTTGTTCTTGTCAGAGTCTTACTGTGTAGCCCAGCCAAGTCTCAAACTAGTAATCCTTGGGTCTCATTGTAAACTAACTGCTGGGTATGGCTGCTGATGGTCTTAAGTTTGAGAATATGCCTGACATCATAGCTGGGGAAATAGATGGCTCAGTGTTTAAGAGCTCTGAGTAGTTAATTGTTCTTGCAGAGGACCCGGGTTCAGTTTTCAGCACCCACATGACAGCACTCACATGACACCACCCGAGAGTGGTATTTCTTGTTCCAGAGGATCAGACACCATCTTCTGGCCTCTGCAGTCACTACATGTGGTGCACAGACATACAAGCAGGCAGACCAACCTTACCCATAAAGTAAAAATAAATACATATTTTAAAAAAACATGCCTCAGGTCTCCTATAAAATTTAGAGGCTTGAAGAATGCAATGTCTATTTTCTTATCCTCTCTGGTTTCCATGTCCTACATGGTTGCTGCACAGGCTCCTGCTTCCTGGAATAGTTCCAGAAGTTGCTCTCAGGTGCACTTGGCATGCCCACCCTACGGAGTTCGGTGTTAGTGACTTTAATGTTCAAAGCCAACTTTAAAGGGCTTTGGTGGTTTTGCCAAGCTGTAACCACCTGCCTCTTCTCCAAACACTGAAAGCCCACAGCACTGTCCAGTTCAGCTCTTCTCCTACCACTCCAACCCAGCTAGCGTGGGGTGGGTGTAGTTCATTAGTGTTGTGAGAAGCTAGGCACAGGTCAGGCTCATCTTAGTTCCCCCCCTGAGCTGCAAAGCCTCTCAGCGGAGAAGGGGCCATTGGCTCCTGTCCTTCCAGACTAGAGCTTGAGCTTGCCTCACAGATAACACACTGCTGTGAGTGGGACACCCGATATTCCAGCCACAGGTAGCTTGACACCAGGGCCTTGGGCTCTGGGTTCTCTTTCAGCTTCATTTAGCGCGCGCGCACACACACACACAGTCATCTATTCTAGAACTTTTAAAGTACAAATTTTAAGGCAGTTGTCTTAAGTTGCCCTCTGTGAGAGTTTTCAACGCAAGCCGTATTTAATTTCAACAATGAGAAAACTATGACTGAAACTTTCGTATTTAATGTACAAATCTGTGTTGGAGCCAAGGCATTAGCAATTCTTCACAACCATTTTGTACCAGTACCTCAGAACAATTCAGGGTCTATTTTGCCTAGGTATGCGCAGAGTTTTATTCATTCATTAGCCCATGTTTATTCCATTCTCTTAATAAAAACAGCCACACAGCCCTTTGTATTGTGTAACGGTCTCTGGAACTTTCCACTCATTAATTTCTCCACGTCCTCTTATACATCAAAGTGCCCTCTAGAAAAACCACAACCTGGAGCTTGGGACTCAGGCTTTAGAAGGGGGAATTCGAGGGTGTGTGCTGCATAGTTTGGGTCTATACCAGGCGTAACTTCCCCACACCTCAGGGTGCCTTTCTAAGCTCCTGTTCCCTTGCTGGCAGTCTAAGAAATAGTGACAATAAAAGGCTGATTCCCAGGGTTAAGGGCATCAGTGTGGTTGTGCTGTCCAATAACTGAGGCTATCCAAACTCTTGACTGGTGTGTGATCACTGAGGGGGTGGCACACGCCATTTTCACCCATATGTGCCTAGTGGTCACCTGTGTTGCAATATTTAGCTGGGAACCAATAAAGCCCCCACCTCAGAACATGTACATATGAGCTTGCTTTTAAACCAAACACTCTACTCTTGCCTTCTAATAAAATGGCGGTCCTTAGACCTCTACTATATGATACTACACACATAAGAATTCTGGACTCTGGATACTGTTGTGGTACCAATATTTCTCTCAATTTAAAACACAAGACCCTGGCCATCTGGTAGAGACTCTGGATCCACTGGGCTGGGGAAAGCCTGTGACCCTGAGTTTCAGCACGGCACACCCCCATGATGGTTTCTTGACTCTGTGGAACATCCTTTGAGAAGTTGCTCCAGAGGTTGTGAGAGTTCATAAACTCAGAGAAGTTCTTGTCTTTGTGTAAAACATAACAGCTGGAGGCAGGTTACCAGGAACATGCTTTGGGGAGAGTGTCTTCACCAGCTCCTACTGTGACAGGAATAAGGTGTCCTTTAATTAGCTTTGCAGGGTGGGTCTTCTGAGGAGTATGGAAGAAATCAAAGTGGGAGTTGAACAGTGTCCAGAGAGTAGGTCTCCTCTGTGCACAAGGCTTTAAGGAAGGGAGCAGAACTTGTGTGATGGGCAGTGGGAAAGTGGGTGGGAGGTAACTGAACCTTCTTGGAGTTGACTTTTATCTTGAGAACAATCGGCTTCTTGATTCCACGAAACAATACGGTGTAACTGTTGTTAACTTGAACTTTTACCTATATTAATAAGGCATCTGGGTCAAGTTTTCCACAGCATCTTCCTAATTTTGTAACATGCTTACTGAGACATAATTCACATACGTGCATAACTTGTCCATTTAAACAAAGGATATAGTTCAGCGTTTTTCATATATTTAGAGGATTGTACAGTTGTCACCAGTCAGCTATAAAATATTTTATCGCCTTGCGAAAAAAACAAAAACCCTCCATACCTATTAGCTATTACCTCCCCTGACAATCCCTCCATTTCCCCAGCACTCAACAATCACAAAGTAACTTACTGTCTCTATGGATTTGTCTGCTGTAGACATTCCATTGAAACAGCATGGTATACTGTGTGCCTTCTTTGACTGCCTTTCACTTAGCCTGTTGCCAGGGTCCATGCCCTTCATTCCACTGGGTGGGTAACCCCCATTTTAGTTGTATGTTGATCTAGTTGACTTACTGCTGGGTTGTTCCTAACTGTCTTCTGGCTATGGAGACTTGTGAGACTACTTGTGCACACATTTGATGGGGATTCCTGTTAACTCTGCCTGTTGTTTTTGGAGGAACTCCCTCCCTCCCCTGTAAGGAAGGTTCAGTTGCCTCTCCTGCTCTTCCCCTTTCCCATCCCGTCACTCAAGTCCCATTCCCTGGCTCTTTTTATGAATACCTTCTACACCAAGCTGGACTCAGTGGCTCTGAATCACTGTTGTAAGAGATCTGTTTCATACAACTCAGTCAAGTATGACTGAATCCTTACCTAAGAAGGTGTTTGTGTGAAGTTGTGAGGAATCAAGCTCTGTTACAGGATAAGCACAAATACCAGAGGGCATTGATTGGTGGAACTGTAAAGGTTGGGGCAATTTTATCTAGATTCGTGTTTATGGAAACAAGAAAAAGAATCTCACAGCCATAAATGTTGATAACAACAATAACACCACACACACACACACACACACACACACACACACACACACACACAAAGGGGGGAGGGAGAGAGAGGTGGGGAGAGAGAGGTGGGGGGGACAGAAAAACAAACTCCCTTAGGTAGCCGCTTTGAGGGAGGCCCTGTGACCTTCTAATGAGTAGAGCTGGTAGATGAAAGCCATGTGTGGATTTCAGGTATCTCTGCTACTGCGTGTTTCTACATAGAGAACACACCTAGAAACTTTGGGGCATTCGAACTCTTTTAGGTAGATACTAAAGTATAAAACATGGAGAAGCAGATAGACCCCAGGTGCAACTATATGGATTTTCACAGTGACCCTTGCTGTGTAATTAGCACTGGCATTAAGAAATGGATTGTCATTAGCACCTCCCCCAACCCTGTCCTAGTCCTAAGTATCCCCCCAAGGGAAGGAGGGTTTCCTGACTTCTAACACAAACATTCTTAGACACAACGGATGCATTTTCAATAGTGTGGTTCTGGTGTCAGGCTCTGGCTAGTAGAACAGATTTGTTTAGCTGAGAGAACGTCTGAACACTCAGTAGTCATACTGTATTGCAAGGTATCATCCAGCCTTAGAAATTAAATACTTTTAAGCTTGTGTTTAAGATAAAAGTTATAACACAGCACTGAAGAAACTCAACTCGTTTTGACCTGCAACTTAAGAGCATCTATTGTAGATTTTGGTTTTTGTTAACTGCACAAGACATCGGATTTTCAAAGTCCATAAACAAACAAACAAACAAACAAACATCTACTTTCTCTTTCAAACCTTGAAGTTTACTCCTGTGAACAGTCTGAAAGGAAGTCCTAGGCCTTATTAATCACAGGCGGTTTAATGATTTTAAAAGTGTGCATGCAAACATATGCACGTTGGCAATACATTATCCTGTGTGACATAATGTCCAACGTAAGTACAATCTTCACAAACAGAACACAGAGACAAATCTGCATTTCTCTTGTTTTCCTCAACAGGAGGGCATTTGATTCCCTCACCTCTCCATCAAGACACGCTTTCAAATGCCACAACTGGCTGCAAACTGACACTGCTCTGGTTCTTACCTGGAAAAGAAGTTCATTATCAGCATCTCACCTCTGATACATTAGCTGGCTAGACGGTCTATTAAGGGAAACTATTGTGCAAAGGCGAATAGTTGCTTTTTCCTTAAAGCTCGATAAATGTATTATAAATTACCAAACAGATTAAGATTTCATTAGACTATTTTCTGCCAAGTCTGGGGTGCTGTGTTCTACCAGGTAATGCCAATTAGCTCCAGGTCAAAGCTAGAACGATGGAGCACGTGACCCCTGCCAATTAATTGCACAGGGCTGCCCTGTGCTCTTCCAACGTGAATGCTGAGTAGCGACTCCCAAGGTAACCTGGGCTTGCCACTCTTGTTCTCCCACTCTGGTGCCCGGAAAGCACCCTGTTCCTTCCCGGTAGGGCTGCAGCGTCAGTGGCCGGGAACTCTCTCTTAGAGGCCATAGATGTAGGTCGCACTCCCTAAGGGTACCGTCCAGAGAGAGTCCTCTTCCCCAGCTTGGACCTTTTCCCGTCGGGTCGCCCACAGCCCCTCCTTCGGTCGTAAGGGGGGAAAGAGAGTCACGCGGGATTCCTTTCCTATTTAAAAACAGCCAGGGTCCCACTCTCAGGCCTGCCCTCGGAGGAACCGGAGTCCACGACGTTTCCCGTGGCGCACGGTTGAGGACAGACTCTGAGAACCGTGGGCCGCTAGCTGCCAGACCCTGCCGTGCCCGGAGGCTTTCCCTGGGTGACCCCAAGGCGGCGGTGCACTTGTCACCGTGGGTGACCGAGAGGGAACGGCGGGGGGCGGGCCCCGCGGGGCAGGTGGGCGCGGCCGGCGCGGGCCTCGGCAGCAAGTGGTTGGGCCGTGCGCAGTCCGTCCTGCGCGGCGCCGGCGCGGGTGCCCGGTACGCGGCGCCCTCCGCTCCGCTGCACCGCCCTCCCGCCGCGCGCCCATGTCTCTGCCCGTGGTGCTCCCGGGCTCCTGCTGCCCGGTGGCCGGGCTGTCGGGCGGACCTCAGGCCGGGGGTCCTGGCGCTGCAGCCGCCGCCGCTCAGGAGCCGCCGCTGCCCCCGCTGCGGCCGCGCTGGCCCCGGGGCGCTCTACAGCCTCCAGCCCGGCCCCGCTGCGCCCCCGCCGCCGCGCTGGCCCCGCCGCCAGCGCTCGCGTCCCGCCGCCCCGCCGCGCCCGGCTCCGCGCTGCTGCCGGCCCGCCCGCTGCTGTCGCTCGGGCTGTTGCAGCTGATTCTGGGCTGCTGTATGGTGGCGCTCAGCTTCGGGGCGCTGTCGCTGAGCAGCTCGCCGCAGGTGAAGAACTCCTGCCCGTTCTGGGCAGGCTCCTCGGTGAGTACCGTGTGCCTCTTTGCGGGGGTCTACCCCTTGGGGCAGGGGGATGTAGAGGGGTCCCCTCAGCTGTTTTTGTTTGACTTCAGTTGGGGGGCTCAGATCCTAAAGTCACCTGAAGTGAGTGGGGGTTGGGGTTGGGCGTGGGGGTGGGGGATACGTGTCGCGAGGCAGGCGAGTTGAAGGGAGAGTTGGATTGCACCTGGGCAGTGTTTGTCCCTTGCACGCTAAGGATTTTGTTTCTGTCAAGTTAACATTAAGTACAGTATCAGGCTCTTCGAGGGATTGGCATGTGGCTGGGAGAAATTATTTAAAACTTTTTTTTTTTTTTTTTTTTGCCACTGAATACTTTACTGCATTGGTAAAGTAAAACTCCAATAGGGCAGGGATTTTGATCCGTTTTCTTCACCAATACAACAACAATGCCAGTACAGGGTGGGGTACTTCTGGAATTGACAAGTGACAAATTGAAGTGGAGGTGGGAGGGGTTGATTTGTCTTTATTCTTCATTAAGAGACGAATAAATGAGAGAGTATCTGGTGTTGGATGACTGAACTCCAAGGAGCTCAGAGGTAATAAGAGGTTGTGTGTGACTGATAGCTTGTACCTGGTCATTAAAGGAGGGCTCAAACCCTGGGTGGGTTCCTGGAACCACCAAAGCTGCTCTGCAGAAATGGGTGCACAAGAAACAGAACCTGTCATTATGGATGTATGCCCCAGAACTCCACAAGTGTGGGGTAGCTAGCTCCGATGATGTCTGTCCTGCCCTGGCAGCTGGTCCTGCCTCCTTGGCCGATGGGGCATTGGGAAGCCTGGCCTCTGGGAAAAGTGGCTGCCAGTGAGCAGGCTTCTGTAGGTGACTACTCATCCTTGCTTCCTAACTGTGCCATAACTCCTTTTCTTAAAAAATTAATTCATTCATATTACATCTCAATTGTTATCCCATCCCTTGTATCCTCCCATTCCTCCCTCCCTCCCACTTACCCCCTACTCCCTTCCCTAATGACTGTGACTGAGGGGACGGGTACCTTTTCCCCCTGTATATGCTCATAGGATATCAAGTCTCTTCTTGGTAGCCTGCTATCCTTCCTCTAAGTGCCACCAGGCCTCCCCATCAAGGAGACGTGGTCAAATATGGGGCACCGGAGTTTGTGTGAAAGTCAGACTCCACTCTCCACTCAACTGTGGAGAATGTCCTGTCCATTGGCTAGATCTGGGTAGCGGTTCGAAGCCTGGTGATGTCTATAGCTCTTTCTACGATCTGCACTGAGTGTACATTTTGTGCTCTGCTGGTTAAAACATATCAAGAGTCAAGACCAAATTTCAAAAATGTGGGAGAACTTGCTGAACCTAGAGTAACTGCTTGAATGAGAACATTAAGAACACAAGGTTTCTCTGGCCTCACCCAGAATTTTGTATCACCCAATGTCAATCTTGTTTTCTTTTAAACACCTTTGCTGAAAGATTCTGTTGGGACCTCAGTCCTTTTCTGCTATAGTGAGCGAAGTCTACAACTTATGTATTAGGTACATAGAATTCCACCCTATAGCTCTGTCCCTGGACTCTGCTACTGTGTTTGTTTGTGTTCTGGAGTACCTTGAAATGTGGGTACTCCAAGTACAGTAGCAACCAGGATAATAAGGCTCCCTCCCCTTCCCCCCCCCGCAACCTCAGCCCAGCTAGTCATTCTGATGGCTGCATTTCTTTCCTCTAAGTAATCTGGGCCAGAATCTTGAATGTATTTTGTGGATTAACTCTTTGTAAAACCACAATCCATTGTTCTCTCAAGATAGCTAGTTTATTGAGAAGATTTGTGGAGGGTGCTTGGGAAATGGTTCAGTTAATAAAGCACCTGTGGTATAAATATGGGGACCTGGGTTTGGATCTCTGGAACTCACCTAAAAGCTAGGTGTTCGGGGAGTGCCTGAACCCCAGTGCCTGGGGTGGGGTTGAAAGAAGGCGGATACAGAAGATCCCTGAAATGCATTGGCCAGCCAATCGGATGAGACACCCATTCTCAAAAAATAAGATATGGTAGAGAGTGTATCTACACTCTAGTGTTATTCTCTGCTACCACACGCATGCACGCGCGTGCACACACACCACACACACACCACACACACACACACACACACACACACACACATTTGTTTTTCTTCTCTAAAATTAAAGTCTGAACTCAGTTTGCAATTGTGAATTATTTCAGAGGTAAGTGCACTTAGCTGTCAATGAAGTCATGGTGGCTTTTGGTGACATGGAAAAGAAAGCTCACAAACCAGAATGTGCTGGATGGCGCCTGAGCTTGTCACAGGCTGGGCTTGTCCTCAGGCAGTAAGCAGATCTGAAGGAATCAAGAATTTGGAACTCAGAGGTTCTCTTCTGTATGTCATAGTCCACCCTGTGCCCCTAGGTCAGTATTCAGACCTGTAAATGTCACTTATTCTTTCTTTGTGTATGTATGACCTGTTCCTTAGGTTGACTTTAGAATTTGTGAAGTGGCATCAGAACCAATGAATATTAACTGCATCCTCAGAACAACTAAATAGGGTTTAAGCAGACATCATTATATGGCATGCTTCTCTTGGTGTTTTAGGAAGAAAAATACTACACTTGTATCATGTTTTAAACCCATGTAGGTGAGAGAGGGCTTAAAAAATTCTGTATTATGAGAAAAGTTAGACTTAAGCAGACACAGTATAATAAAACTGCAGCTACCCTGCAGCCATTGGAACAGTGGTTTCACCTGTATCCCCGCCTAGGCTCTGCCACTGGTCCTGTGTGTCCTGATGGGTGCAAGAACAAGGAATGTCAAGCAGGAACTAGATTCTTTGTACTCCCAGTCCACTTGGCACATTAAAATTCCCATATTGTTTTGAAAAATCTCAGTATTATATCATTATAATTCCATGTGTAAAAATGTCAATGTGTGTATTTCTCGATGGGGGGGTGGGGAGAAAGAGAGAGAAGAAGAAGAAGAGGAGGAGGAGGAGAAGAGGGAGGAAAGAGGAGAGGGAGAGAGAGAGAGAGAGAGAGAGAGAGAGAGAGAGAGAGAGAGAGAGAGAGAGAGATTTAATAGAAGTGATCAGTGACTGGGATGTCTTAAGACTCCCTTCCACTTTTAACATTTCATTATGAAAAAAAAAAGTTTTAACGAATGTAGAAATGAGGATTAATGACCCTATGTGTTGACCCATCACGAGCCTCAGGAGCTAGCAACATTTGAATATCTGGCACCCCCCCCCCAAAAAAAAACCACTGGGTTATTCTAAGGCAAATGACAGATGTGCAACCTCAGCTATTAAATACTCCAGTGTGTATTCTCAAAGAAGGGGCCTAATGACACATTATAACAAACTCAGGTGGCTGAATGAAGGTGTTTAATGGAAAATGGTGAAAAACTGTGACTCGGGACTGGGGACATGAAAACAAAACAAAATAACCCAGCTTTATTGAGCTGTAGCCTGCATGCCTGACAAGTCACCATCAGGTGAGAATGCTGTCTGGTAGTTCCCTGTGGGTTCACTGAGCCATCATCAAAATGGGTTTTGGGAAGTTTTTTTTTCTAATCAACCCGAGATCTCCCTTCTCTCCCCTTCCCCACTCCTCTGTCCAGATACTACCAATTTCCCTACTTTCTCTTTTTTAATTTTTAAAAAAGATTCATTTATTTATTATTTATATAGCATTCTTCCCACATGTGTGCCTACATGTCAGAAGAGGGCACCAGATCTCATTGTAGATGGTTGTAAGCCACCATGTGGTTGCTGGGAGTTGAACTCAGGACCTGTGGAAGAACTGACAATGCTCTTACCTCTCATCCATTTTTCCAGCCCCTAATTTCCCTACTTCTGGCCCTGTAGATTACTTCTACCCTGGACATTTCACACACACACACACACACACAATCCTACAGTATATGGTCTTTTATGACCAAATAACTTCTTTTAGTTAGGATATTTTCAAGGCTCATCTAGTTTAGCACTAAGTTGTTCCTGTTAATTGTGGAGTGATACTTCACTGGCTAGCCATACCATGGGTTATGTCCACTTAGAGTCTCTTTCTGGTTCCTTCTTCCCTTCTTTCTCTTCTCCCTCCTTTTTGCAGATCTGGGCACTGAAGTCAGGGACAGAGGCTAGAGCTCTGCTCCTGAACTACACCTAGCTCACTCAGCCCTTTGATCTAGTATTGAGAGGAAGTGGTCCGCAAGCCTAACGCTACTTGGGATCCACATGTGAGCTCTGGAGAAAACTCTCCTCCGTCCAGACTGTGAATGGCCAACTTTACCTTTGCCACATCAGCAAAGCTGGCAAATCTTAAGTTGGTTTTTATAAAGCTTTTTGCTTTGTGTTTAATGTAAGAGCAGGTTCAAGAGACACATACATGCTGTTAAATGGCACAGTCAAGGCTGTTTTCCATGCTCATCTTTGGGAAAGTGTCAGAGCTGAGGTTTTTTTCCACTTGTCTGACCCCCAAGGTGCTACTTTATCTATTTGAAAAGACATTAGGAATCAAGTCCTATAAGCAGCCTTCTCACACTTTTAAGTCAATATGAAGCAATGTGAAGGCACCATTTTGATATAATATTTATTTACTTATTTATTTATTTTTTCGAGACAGTGTTTCTCTGTGTAACAGCTGTATAACAGCTCTAGCTGTCCTGGAACTCGCTCTGTTGACCAGGCTGGCCTCGAACTCACAAGAGATCTTCCTGCTTCTGCCTTCCAAGTGCTGGGATTAAAGGCGTGTGCCACCACTGCCTGGCATAATCTTTATTTTTTAAAATTAAATTTCCAGAGAGAGAGAGAGAGAGAGAGAGAGAGAGAGAATATGAATGAATGAATGAATGAATGAGTAATTCCTGGAATTAGTTCTCTTCTCCTACTTTGTGGGTCCCACATCTTAGTTTGTAATATTTGGTGGCAAATGCCTTTACCTGCTGGTCCAGCTCAGTGGTGGCCCCTAATGTAAACGTTCTTTTTCACCTGCTGTAGATGTAGCTCAGTGAGTAGAGCACTTAACTAGGATACCAGAGACCCTGGGTTCAATCCCCAACATTGCTAAACCGGTGATGGAAGCACACTTGTCTGTCATATAATCTAAGCCACTCAGAGGTGGAAGATGGCAGATCAGGACTTCCGGATCATCCTTGGCAGCCAGCTCAAGGCTCACCTGTGCTAAATTAGATTCTGTCTCAGGGGGAAAAACCATTTAGATGTTTTTACTTGAGCATGCTATGATCATTTTCCCCCTTGCCAACCTTGGTTAATTACTATTTGCCCGAAACTTGTAGCGCTAAGAGATTGGCCAGGTATCCTTAAATACAGGTGGTAAGTGGCTGAGGGAAGAAGAGCTTGCTGTCTTCTTTAGGTTGTGTTGTCCGGGCTTTCAGTTTTGGTGTGTGTTAGTTAATACTATTTTGATTCCATTGGGATTGTGGGAGATGGCACCTCTGAGCTACAGTTAATAAAAGAGTAGAGGGAGTTACATTGGGTTGTTCATGTGGTTTTTAAAAAACAAAATTTCCAGCTTTGATGTCACTGCTCACTTACTCAGATTTTCAAATGAGTTATGCTATAAAATGGGAAGATTCTCTCTCTCTCTCTCTCTCTCTCTCTCTCTCTCTCTCTCTCACACACACACACACACACACACACACACACACACACACACACACACACACACACCCCTTTTTAGTTATAGGGAAAGATAAGTTGTTGAGAAGTTTGATAAATTATTTTCTGCCTGTTTACAAGACACCTGTTTAGATCTAGCAGTTTTTGACAGAGGAGGCAGAACGGTTTTGCCTGAAGGTGTGATTGTGGAGTAGCCAAGGAAACTAGGGCGGTAGAAGCATTAGCTTTTGATTTTAACAATTGTTTCTAAGCTGGAAAATTAAAGCATTGACCACACATGGCGGGTCATTTCCTTTGTGTCATCAGGAAGAGGAGAGATCTGTTTCGTGCCTATGAGCTTCAGGAATTACGTACAAGGAGAGAAAGAGAAGTGATAAGGTCCCGGGTTATGATAATCCGGAGCTGGTTTGGTGCTGACGATGAGTCCTGACCCGCACATTCAGGGCATGTTGTTGCGTCTTGTGCTGAATGGAAGAATGCTGATGTCCTGTCCTTTTCTGCGGCTCTACTCTTTCAGGAAGCACCACAGGTGGGAATGTGTTCAGGCTTAAGCAGTCATCTTTAAGCAAGTTCTATTTCTGGTGGTATTCAATCATTCATTCATTCACTCATTCATTGGTGCCTGTCATTACCAAGTGCCTTCTAGAAGCTGCTCGCGATACTTGAGTGAGTCCTTTGCTAATGGACTTCCTGGACTTCTTCCTGTCAGAGCCCAGACACTGCTGCACAGAGTGAGGTGAAGCCTAGAGAATGTGTTTCGTGTTTCACTTCTTGCCTTCCACAAGCATCTGTGGATGCCACAAGCATCTGCTCCTTGAGTCTTGAACTCTTAAAGGAACCGCCCTCAAAGCAGAGCCTCATTTCCTGCCACCATCCCAGAGGCTTCTAACCCTCTGTTTCTCCTTCCTTTGTTTTCCCTTTCTCCCCTACCCACTCACAGTGTTCCCAGAATGCCTTGGGATTCACTGCATTTGCAAAGAACAGGGCCACTGGGTAAAACTCAACAGGGTGTGGGTTCGGGACTGAGTGGCTCCCACCCGGAACTGGGATGCAGTTGTGTTGCCCCCACCCCTGTGCTGAGGAATGAGCCACTCACTGTGCCCCAGCCTTCTTTTTCACTATTTATTTTGAAATAGAATTTCACTGCCTTGCTCAGTTGACCGTGAAGCTACTCCATAGGCCAGGCTGGCCTTGAACTTGTGATCCTCTGGCCTCAGCCTCCTAAAGTACTGGGAATGTAAACCAGCTCTGTCAGACCTGACTAAACTTACTTTTCAGCGCATGGTAAGGAATGTGGTTCACACAAGGTTGCTGGCTGTACTCTGAATCTGTTCAGAATTCATGTGGCAATGATGCTTTTAAACAGAGTGTCTTCTAATTGATGACCTTGTTATATCTTGATTTATTTGGGTCTTTATTTAATATTGCTCTGTAAGCTTTGTTTTTCTCTCTAACAAGTCTTAAGTATTTTTGCCAAATATATTGTGAGGTTATTGATATTTCTTATATATTATGTGTTTTTTGTTCATACTTTTCAATGACATTTTCTGGAGTTGCTACTTTGTTAACAAAATACCACCTCCAAAGGAAGAAGCGAAGCATGCAGGCTTCTCTTTGTCTCAGAAGGCCTTCATTAGAGAGACATCTATGTATGAGGCTGTATCAGAATTAAAAGGATAAATAAAATCCTGTTCGGCCACGCCTTTTTTGCGACTTTTCCCAACAGGAATAAAAGCACATGTCTTTAAAGATACGCTCATAAAACATATGACTGTTAATGGTTGTATTGTTTACACAAGAGTGAAAGCCCAGGGATATGGAAAAGACTGAATACATTAGGCACTGCTGCACAATGGAAGATTATATAGCCATCACTCTGAAATGAACTACAGCTATTTCAGAAGCATGTACTGAGATCAGAAAAAGCTACTCTGTCATGATGATTGTATGGAAATCACACCCTTATGAATAGGTGTATACACACATGTACACACATGTGCATGTGCCACTTGAATGTAGCAGTAAGATTTTAGGGGAGCAATTTGTACTTACATAAAACACATTTAATGTACTAACTTGTGAGCATGGAGGAGGTAGGATGTTAAGGTTAATACAGAAATAGAATGTGTAGCTTCGACACAGCATTGTTTTATAGGCTTTTATGTCCCGAAACTGGAGACTTCATCTTAATAACACTGTTTTAATGGAAGAAAGAGAATGCTCCTGAGAGTGGACCACAGGGTATTATATGAGACAGTGGCACAAATAACAAACATCAATGAATAATTCAAATCATAGTTATTTTCTACCGAAGTGGGCAGTTTGTGTTTCCCTCAAGGGCAGGGACATTTTCAGTCCTGTTTTCACACAAAACCACTTTGCATTTTTTCAGTAAAGTCCAGCCCCTGTAGGGTGAGGAGGCAGAGACATACAAGGGCACACTCGCAGATGTTTGTATGCGTACATGCGTGAATAAGTGTGCCAACCTAGCAGATGCATGTGTGCTCGTGCAAACATGGGCGGGCACATGGGTGTGTGTGCTCATATACGCAGTGGACATTGGGGCTTCTGAGGAATCTGTCATTATGGTGCGACTTTTTTTCTTTTTTTTTAGTTGTTTAAGAACAGGCTGACTTTGAATTTGTGGTCCTCTTGCCTCAGCATCCTGAATATTATATGTATGCGCCACTACACCCAGATCAGCCATCTGAAGAGACGCAGAAGTCTCACAGGAGGCCAAAGTTAGGGCCAGAGGCAATGAAGAGACTTAGCCAAGCTCACATGACTGAGTAGGAAGCCTGAGCCTTAGGTCTCATGAGTTCTAGTTCCAATGTAGAGAGTCAACACAGCCCACACACTAGGGATGAAGGCAAGCAGAGTCCTCATAGAACTAACGGAGCTGTGAGGATAGAGTGGCATAGAGGGAACACATCACCTGCCTGCACATATAGGAGGTTCTGGGTCAAGGCTAGATGAGTGCATTTTGTCTTCTGATAGTTTGGTACTATGGGTTGATTCAGTTTCAGCTGGGCATTGCGGTGAACTGTGTGTCAGTCTGAACACCCTTGCCTGATGTGTAGTTAACAAACAGAGATTGTGGCTATGTGCATGGTGGGGTTTGAGCAAGGGGGATGCTCCAAGAAGGAAACTCCTCCTAGCTGCACTTAGTGGCCACACCCTGTTGTTCAGGGGAAGTGTACTCAGGAGGCCTCAGGGTATCCAGGGTGAATGATCACTTTGATTCCTCTTGCCAGTGGCTTAGTGAACTGTGTCATCCAAAAGGCCATGGTGGCTTCCAGTCTATGTTTTCGCAACATTCTGGTTCTTCTTTACCAAGAATTTTAGTGTGTGTGTGTATGTGTGTGTGTGTGTGTGTGTGTGTGTGTGTGTGTGTGTGTGTCTGTCTGTCTGTCTGTCTGTCTGTCTATGTGCACATAGGTGCCTGACATGGGTACAGGGAACTGAACTTCAGTCCTCTGCAAGAACAAGTGCTCTTCCTTGCTGAGATGTATTTCCAGCTCCATAATAGGGAGTTTTTAAGAGAAAAGAGAAGTTGCTACACACAAGGCAGGCATGTGGAGTGAAGAGATTACTGAAGGCTTCTCAGAGGAGGTGACAAGCAGGAGCTTGTAGGTGGATATGAACTCCCAGGCAGCTGCTAGGTAGGCCATCAAGATGAGTCCTACAACAACGAGGGCGTAGCACAAAGTCCTGGAATGTCTATCCTGGATGGCTGAGGAAGGACAGGGGTGCTTGGAAAGGAGAAGTGTGTGTGTGTGTGTGTGTGTGTGTGTGTGTGTGTGTGTGTGTGTGTGTGTGTGTGTGTGTTGAACCCAGGGATAGCGGTGTGGGTTTTGTCTACCACTTTGGAGTTTACCTGTCTCACAAAGGTGCTATGTACATCACAGACTGACTCTGACAGTAAATGAGTCTATGGAACTTGGTCAGAGATATGTATTTTTTTTTCCTGACACAAATGAAAGCACACACAGCCAGTAAATATGCTTTGTGGGTCTGTAAGACAGTCCAGAGTGGCTTGCCATGGCTTATATGACCAGCAAGGATGGGAAGTGTTTAACTAGCATTTTCTGGGCTGATGATGTGTTTATCCCCACAGGTGATACTCTCTGGGGTCATTGGATTGACAACTTGGAAAAGGCCTATGATACTGCTGGTATGTACAGATTGCATGACACTACCCTTATACGGCATGAAGCCACTGAGGCAAACTGTTGAAATCCTTAAGCATTCTTGTTCATTGAAAAATAAGTTGACGGCCAGACCTGGTGGCGGATGCCTTTAATCCTAGCACTCAAGGAGGCAGAGGCAATGAGTCCAGTCTGGCCTACAGAGTTAGTGAGTTCCAGGACAGCCAGAGAGGACTACATAGAGAAACCCTGTTTCAAACAAAACAAAACAAAACCAACAAAAACTTGCCCCAAACCAAAGTCCCCAAAATAGATAGATAAAATAATAAAATAGAAGTAAATGTTCCTTTAATAATGATGATGATGAAAGATGATAATCTTGATGGTTTATGACCTGTCTTAAGCTCTGTATACATCTAGAGTTATGTATATGTTTCCAGTTCCAGAACTAAATTCATTCGGAAGATATAATAGAAAAACATCTGTTTAAGGCTTAGTAGGTAAGAGTGCTTGCTATGCAAGTAAGAATACCTGAGTTCAAATCCCCAGTGCCCACATAAGAGCTGGCCATGGCCATGTATACCTATTGCCCCGTCACCGAGGGGTGGAGATAGGTGGGTCCTGGAAGCTAGGTGGGCTACTGGGTTAGTCAAGGGTTCAGTGAGCAGTCCTGTTTCAAAGTCTAAGGTGGAGAATGATGGAAGACAGCATCTGACATCCTCGTCTGGTGCACACACATGAACCCTGCTCAGGGTCTGGTCACTGTGGATACAGACGTGGAGGGAATGATACAATGAAGTCACTGTGCCTGTTACCCGGCTCTGAACCTCTGCCACCCTCCACATTCCGTGTTCTCCTTTGCCCCAAGCAACCCACATGTATTGACCACAAATACATTACTTCTTATTATTAGGATGGTTTGGCTGGGCTACTTCATAATTTTGTTCCCGAGGTTTGCTACATTGTCTTTTTAGCCCACAAACGTTAATTTGATTAAAAAAAAAAATGCAGACTTTATCCTTCTTTTTCTATTATTGAGCTGAAGTCAATGTTCCAAAATGAACCGACCAGTCTCCAGCATCCAGCAGCAATGCAAATGATCTGAACCCGTGTCCTATGTTATCACCTGGTGTGGGAGTTTAGGAGATGAGGACAATAAATAGACAAACGGCACTGGTGCTTATGTAACCGCCAAGTTTAAAATAGAGTTTAGGAAATTTGATTTGTAACATCTTACACATGGTAGCTTTTCTTCTTTCTTTTTCATATCTCTTGATATAGGGTTTAGTTATTTCTAGAAGTCATTTTTATGATTGGTTTGTTTTATATGTGTCGGGGGTGGAGGCTAGATGCAAACTTGGTGCCATCCTCAAGAACACTATCTCCTTTGAGGCTGTGTCCCTCACTGAACCTGGAGCTAAGCATTAGGCTAGAGTGGCTGGCCAGGGAGAGCCAGGCGTCCTCCTTTTATCCCCGTCCGCAGCACATGCCACCATGCTCAGCATTTTTACTTGGGTCCTCATGCTTGCATAGCTAGCAGTTTACTGACTGCGCTGTCTCTCCAACCCCGAGAGTTGTTTCAGACACACAGGGTAAGCTATGGGAGGCCGCTTACGGTTCCAGCACATGGTGGAACAGCATGGTGTAAACTAGATGTGTCAGAGCCGTGGGTCCCCCACGCTGCTTTGAGAACCTTGAACTCCAACCTGTTTGCAGCTCCTCCAGTAACATGTGCATCGTTTTGTAACTCCATCATTCATTGCATTTAGTGAAACACCGTTAAAATATTGGCAGGAGTAAGCTGTTACTGTGGCGCTTAATGTTGGAACACAGGATGGGAGGGAGGGAGGTGCTGGGTGGACCCATGGCTCATAGCTGAGGCAGGTTTTGCTGCAGCTGTTTGGGATTAGGCTCTGCAGGAAATTTTTTGGATGGATGGTGTTCTGTGTTTGTATTTGGCTATAGGAATGACCTTTGTGGTATTGTGGGCTATTTGGTCAGTATTAAAGTACTTTAGTTTAAAGTAAATGAAGGGAAGAAAATCCCCCCTGATGTTTGTATTCTAAAATTTCAAAATGACAAAAAGAATATGCGTATGTATCCTAGGTAGAGTTCAGGAAAGCCCATACTTAAAGGCATTTATTCATGAACTGCTTTCAGATGGAAACGTCGCTTACATATTAGTTATCGAGCATTAACAATTGTAGGTGAAAATGACCTTAATAAAAGCCACTTTCCTTAATTGCTTTTTATTCTACTTTTCATCATTGTTTTACACATGCACACAAACACATAGGTTTTGTTGAAAAGTTGTATCCAGTTTGGGGGCACTTGGAGATGGCATGACATCCAGTGCCCACATACAAAAGCCATGCAAGGCTGTTAATGGCCACAACCCAACATTGGGGGGCAGATATAGGCAGATCATGTGAATTCCTTGGCCAATGGGGCATTGACAAAATGATGAACTTCCTGTTCAGTGAGAAACCCCGGTCAGGGCATACACTAGAACATGACAGAGGAAGACCCCAGTGTCCAGCCATGGCTTCCATATGCACATACATGGGCACATGCACTGACATTCACATATATGCACCACACACAGAACATACAACATGCATAACACCTAAAAACTTGTAACCAGTGTGTATATATGGTTTTATGTCTTGCCTTTTCAGTGTACTTTAAATCAGTATTATCTAATACTGTTTCTGCATGTGTCACTCATTATTGTTAAGTAACCTTCTATTGTATTTCTATCCCATCATTAATTTTTCCATATGGTTGGACATTTGAACTTTTAAAGAACATTCTTTGATCATATTTATCCCATGTTAGCTTTTTTTAAAAAAATATTTTATTTATTCACTATACATCCTGATCGTAGCCCCCTTCCTCCTCTCCTCCTGGTCCCACCCTCCCTCCTTCTGTCCCCCTCCCCTATTCCTCAGAAAAGGGGAGCCCCACCCACCAACCCACCCTAGCTTATTAAGTCCCATCAGGACTGAGAGTGTCCTCTTCCCCTGTGGTTTGGTGAGAGTGACCAAAAAGCAGGCAATAGAGTCCATGTTGGAGACAGCCCCCACTCCCCTTACTAGGGGACCCATATGAAGCCAGAGCTGCCCATCAGCTACATCTGTGTAGGCTGCCTAGGTCCAGTCCATGCATTGCCCTTGGTTGGTGCGTCAGTCTCCCCACATCCCTCTGGGCCCTGGTTAGTTGGCTCTGTTGGTCTTCCTGTAGAGCTCCTGTCATCTCCAGGTCCTTCTAGCCTTCCCTCTACTTTTCCATAAGACTCCCTATGCTTTGCCCAATGTTTAAGGCTGTGAGTCTAAGCATTTGTTTTGATCTGCTGCTGGGTGGAGCCTCTGAGAGGGCAGCTATGCTAGGATCCTGTTTTCGAGCACATCAGAGTATTGTTAACAGTGTCACGGCATGGCTCTATTCCATGGGGTGGGTCTCAGTTTGGAACAGGCATTGGTTGGACATTTCCTCAACCTCTGCTCTCTCTTTACCCTTGTATAACTTGTAGGCAGGGTAAATTTTGTGGCTGGGTTGGTGTTTCTCTCCCTCGACTAGGAGTCCTGTCTAGTTAGAGGGTGTCCTCTTCAGTCACCATGACCCATCAGATTGACCTGTGGGCATGTCAGTGGGGCATTTACTTGATTGATGTTTGATGGGGGAGGGTTCAGTTCACTATGCGCAGTGCCACCCATGGGCAGGAGGTCCTGGGTGCTATAGAAAGCAGGCTCAGCAAGACATGAGGAGCAAACCAGTAAGCAATATTCCTTCATGGTCTCTGCTCTAATTCCTCCCTCCAAGTTCCTGACCTGACTTCCCTCAGTGATGGGGTGTGACCTGATTGTTGTAAGCTGAAATAAATTCTCTTCTCCTAAAGTTGTTTTTGGTCAGCATTTTGTTGCAGTTCCCAGCACCGACGTCAGGTGTCTCCCAGCTGCCAGTAACACCAGCTTCAGGGGCTCTGACATCCCCTTTGGCCTCTGCAGGCCCCTCTTTCCTCTCCCCCACCCCTCGCACATGCGTGCATCCACACACATAGATACACACACATACCTGATTCATAAAATAAAATCTTAAAACCTTTACTAAACAAGTGACCCTCCCCACATACACCATCATAACCTGCATCAAATACATTGTATTAAGAAATAAAAACAGTGTGTGCAGAAAGAAACTGGAACCCCCTTTCACGCATGCCTGGCTCTCCCTCTGAGCCATACAACTCTCTGTCCTTCGGGAGCTTGGTTTTTTTCTGATTTTGAGGGGATGGTTTTATGATACTAGGGTGGGCTCCACCACCCCCTCCTTTGGTGTGTATTCCACCCCTCCCTCCCTCCTTTCCTTCCTTCCTTTGTTACCCAGCCTCCCCTCCCCTGCTTCCTGAGTGTTGGACTATGCCAGGGCTTAATGTGGGGAAGAGGCCTCGTTCCATTAGAGAAGCCAGTGGGGCCTTTTGTTATTGTGTTTGTCAAGACAGGGTCTCATGCACCCCAGGCTAGCCTTGAACCACATACGTAACTGAAGCTGGCCTTGTTCTCTGCATCCTCCTGCCTCTGAGTCCCAGTGGTGGGATTTTTATGAATGTTCCAGTGCTTCTGCTAGGGCAGTGTTCTGCAGATCTGGGCTCAGCTGCCCAGGTTTGGCACCACCAAGCTTCACTTTTCTTCACATACTGGGCACCGTCTGCCTTGGGTCTTTCTTCCACTAGCTCAGTACTTGGCTGCAGCCTTCTTTGGCTTTCAGCTCAGCAGTCACACCCTCAAGGGGCACTTTCACTGGCCACCCCAGTGACTGGCTCCTGCTCTCCAGAGTGTAGTGGCCTAGCCAAGACCATTGAAGGCAATTGGCTTAGCCTGTGGACTGGCTGCCTAGTGTTTATCATTCTCTTGCCAGGAAGACAGTTAGGTATCGATGGGGGCGGGGGCGGGGTGGAGTGGGGTTGGGAGTGGGAGGTCTCCTCACTTACCATTCCATCTCCAGGGCCAGTTCACTCATATGCTTTTGTGGCTGTGTAGAGATTGGGGCAAGGTTGGCCCCCCCCTCCAGTCCCTTGTGAGGCCAGCTGTCCCCGTTTTCAGTTGTCTCCATACCAGCCTGGAACACGTGAGCGTTCCTTTGTAAGGGGCAGTTCCTTTGTGTGCCTTTCTCCGATTGTCGCTGAGATGGCTTCAGGTTGTTCATGAGCTCGAACAAAAGAGGGTCACTTTGCCCCAGTTCCTTCAAACTCAGGCTTTCATGGGAGCCCAGTGCTTCATTCATTGAGTACTGTTCTTGTATTGGAAGAGTGCTCGCATCTCCAGTACAATAATAATGCTGGGAAATAGGGTTTAAACCCTCGTAGTTGTCGTTAGGGTCAAGCATGTGCCTTTGTGTAGTAGTCTAGGCTGAGAGTTTTCCACAACAGACTAACATTTTCCACGTTTAAAATACATTCTTATTTTTCTACTGTTTATTCCTTCTTGATTTTAACAAAATGTTTCCGAATTGTTTCAAAACTCAGATGCAGTTCTAGAAATGGCCTCAAAAATAGTCATGGGCAGGAACCTCAGCAAATGGAATCGTCTTAATTACATGCATCTCATTGGCGGTCCATTAGTAAGACTTACCGCTGGTGAGAGTCCAGCTGACAGCTATAGCTTTTGTTGCTTAGGAAGTTGTAGTTGGAACTGTTGCTACCTTTTTTTTTTTTTTTTTTTTTCCAGTTTTGAACTGGCATGAGGAAGTCTGTGTTAAGGTTACAGGTGAAGGCTCAGGGCTAGTGTGATGGCTGGAGCTTGACAACCTGAGTTTGCTCCCCAGGACGACCATGGTGAAAGGGGAGCACAAACTATTACAAGCCACCCTCTAACCTCCACATGTATGTTGCGGCACACCCCCGTAAACAAACAAACAAATGTATGTCTTGGGAGATGGCTCCGTTCCATGAAGCCATTTGAGATCCAGGGGCCCTTCATCTGTTGTGAGGATCATGAGAGACATATATACTTTGTTCAGCATGGTTGAGGACTAACCTCCAAGATTGGTTAGCTGTAGTCAGGTCCTGTTTCCTGATGGCTTCAAGTGTTGGGGTCCAAACCATCAGGCGCAGTTGAGGGTTTTCTGCATGTGAAGGACAGGAGCTGTAGGCTCTTTGGGCCTGGGTTGGCTGGCTCATTCGAAGACATTTTGTGGCTGACCATAATTTGGAATGAGCCTTTATTATTTCACAGTGCTGACACATTAACCCCTAATTATTAGGTACCTGTGTGTGTGTGTGGGGGAAATCTCTTAATGTATGTGTCTGTGAAACAGGTGCTTTAATTCAGAACAGTGTTTGAGTCCTTCCTGCTGTGCTATTAGAGATTTCCAGAACCCTCCCTAGTTATTTTGTTGCTATTTTAATTTCAGGTGGGCATGGAAAGTTCCCTTTGTGTAAGTTGTACTTTAGTGATCATACAATTTTCTTCCTCCCTCCCTCCCTTTCTTTCTCTTTTCTTCTTAATGTTTTGAGATAGACTATCATGAATCCCAGGGGCCTCAAAGTTGCTATGTAGCCAAGGATGGCTTTAAGCTCCTGCTCCTCCTGCCTCCTCTTTCTGAGTGCTAGGACTATAGGCATGTGCCACCCTGCGTGGTGCTGGACCTGGAATCCTGGGTTTCATGCACACTAGGGAAGCATTCTACCAAGTACGCTGTATCTAAAACCTCACTCTGTCCTTTAAGGCATAAAAATGTCTAGATAGCTGGGTATGGTGGTGCTCAACTGTAATCTCAGCTGCTTGGGAGGCTGAGGCAGGAGGATCACAAGTTTGAGGCAGATCTGGGTTACTCAGTAAGACTCTGTCTCAAAAAAAAAAAAAAAAAAAAAAAAAAAAAAAGCTGAATAGCAGATGCTGACCTAGGAGGCTTTAGGCTCTAGGTCCTGTACCCCACAACACACATAACACACACATGCATACACACACACATATACACACCACACACATACACACATGCATAAACACACCACACACATGCATACACACATACCCATGCCACATACATGCGTGCGCACACACCATATACATACATACATACACACATACACACAACACACGAACACAAGTGCACACGTGGGGGCGCAGATGAGGTGGGTCTTACTCTTTAGAATTCTTAATGGTATATTATTGTATGTCTGTAATGCTTAAGAATTTACAAGGTTCTTTACATACGGATTCTCATGAGATCTATGTGGCAGGCATGCCTGATTCGTAGGAAACCGTGGCTCAGAAGCTAACTGGCTCGTCCACTCCTCAGGCAGAGGACACGTTATTAGAACGACTTCACGTTCTTCCCATTGTCCTGTTCTACAACTTCCTTGGTTGGAAAACGGTGGATACCTCGCTGGAGTTGACAGTGGCTTATGTGGGGGCATGAAATCTAAGTTAAATAAGTTGTTTTCTTACTCTTGCCTGTACAATGCCCTTTAAATCTGGAACTGACAAAGTCTTTGGGGGAATTTTATCCTTCACTTTAAAGAGCCAGACAACAACAAAGAGAGCACAAGACCCACTTTTGCATCTCAGACCTGTCATTTTCCATGGGTTAGTGGCTCAGGAAATGAAATCACCCTCTCATGGGACAGGGGACACAAGCGATGTTTCTGCAGCCACTTGTCTTGAACCCTGTGGTTGATTCTCTGAGAGCCCGTGGATCAAGCACATTAAGTGTAGTCTCTTCAGTCTACCTCAGTAGGAGAAATGCTTCCTGGTCGGCAGATTTCAGAAAGGGTGAGGGAACAGGGGATATTTTTAGGGCCCCAGGGCTCTGGCTGGGTTACTTGGAGTTGAATTTTATAAGCCAAGGACTGTACAGAATATGCATATGTCAGAAGACCTGTGGGCTGGTCAGCCAGAGAAGTGTCCAGGTGTAGAATTTGGGGGTGTCAGCTCTAAGTCATGATACATATAGATGGATAGCTGAGTACCCGTCTTGCTTGTGAGGGATGAGAATTACCCAGCGAAAGCAGCTAAGTTGTTTTTGTTGTTTTTAGTATTGTTTGAAATATTGTCAGAAATGTACAGCCCAACCCAGAACTGATGGGTTCAAGGACAGGGCTCGAGCTGCATCTCAAGGCTGGAATCTGTGACATATTAGCTGGCTAGCTCAGGGACAGGTGCTAGTGTGGGCTTTAGTTCTCCTTACAGGCTTCGTGGAGACCCACTTGTAGCATCTTTTCTATTAATTAAATAAGCTGGCCTCATTTCTACATTTGCTATTCTGCTTTAGCAAAGACACCTGATGTTGTTGGCAAAGAAAGCACCAGAGGGCTTCTGGAGTTTGGCTTTGCTGATAAGTGCTGGACGTCGGTCCTGAAAAGGGAGTTTCTGGCTGTCCTGAAGACCAGCCGGTACATACATAATGCCATATCATCACTGCTGAAGGGGACAACAGACAGCCTAGTGCCGGGCTGTGCCGAAGGAAGGCTTTCTTTGTTCTTTGTCCTGGCTTTCTAGGGTCCCATGGACTGTGCTTCTCTAGTTCTGAAATGACTTTGAGGAAACTGCAGGTTTTGAGTGGCTTGGGACAAGAAGAGAAGCAACTTGAACTTAGGCCATTGGCTTGTGAGGTGTTACGGATAACACGGAGGGTACCGTTGTGTAGTGTTTGACCCACCCCAGTGCGTCAATCTCTTTTCTTGTTGCTCTGACAGATGCAACTTAAGGAGGGAGGGACTTACGGTCATAAGTCCAGGGTACAGTTTATTATGTTGAGGAAGTGATGGCAGAAGGAGCTTGAGGCAGCTGGTCTCCTTTTGTCTGGTGACAGGAAGCAGCAGTAGGGTGGTGCCACCTTCACTTAGAATAAGCTTACCCATCTCAATACAGTTAGATTAGACAGTCCCTCACAGGAGTGCCTAGAGCCTTGCCTCCTAGGGGATTCCAGGTCTTACCAAGTGGACAGTATTGGCCACTTGGGGAATCAGTTTAAATGCTTGCATTTACACAGACACTTTCTGAAAAGATTTTTCAGGAAACTGGGACTGGAATGAGGAAGACATACTTTCTGAATTGTGTCGGAGACACTGGGTGAGAGGAGGCTGTACACAGTTATACTTTGTTTAGTCCTCCGCTGCTCAGTGTCTTCAGCATCTGTGTTCTCTAGAGTTCGGGTCTCTATGAGGCTGTGCCCCCCACCACCCATTGCAAAGTATGCTGCGGTGTCCATGTAGAGCAGCCAGTGTTTTAGGATCCATGAGACGAGGGTGGCAGCAGTCCTGAAGCTGGTGGCAAGGGGCCTGATTTTCCTGCATGACCTTGATAGAGGTCCCAGCACTCTGTATCCTTGGCTCCCTCCCAGGTTCCTGTGGATTTTGTGAGCTACCTGATAGCCTTGCAAGAAATGCCTTCTCTGCTTAAGAGGCTGACTAGCTTCTCTTGTTAGGAACATAATTAAGTCCTCTAGCTGTATGACCCCCCCATGAATTCAATATTATCCTTAAAACACACACACACACACACACACACACACACACACACACACACACACACATGCGCGCTCAGATCTGTTTTAAAGCACTAGGCATTTGTGGGAACCCAGTGAATAGCAGGAGGTCCAGGAGTGCCGACACTGGACAGTATCATTGTGGGTACCTGGCCTAAGCAGCGTAGGCTGGATAAGGGGTATAAGGGGCTTGGGTGGTCCTGGCAAATAGTTGTACCAATGAAGATGCCCTAGGGTGGCTCTTAGAACCCGTTAGTAAAGAGGATGGTTGTGTATTAGTGGATATTCTGCACACTATTGCAGGATCCATGTCTGTACTGGGTCCCCTAATTCTGGGCATGTTAGTTCACCTCTCTGAGGCTAAGTCCCATATATTTGGCATCTGTCTCTGCCTATAAATATCTTATCCATCTGTATTTCAAATACATTCCTGTAACATTGCATTATTTGCTAAATGCCCTTTAAATAGGGGATGCAATATTTAATCTTCACTGTCAATTTACTGGACGTAGAATCATCTAGAAGATTGAGGTACACTTTTGGATGTCTATGAGGGTGTTTCTAGAGGATGAACTAAGGGAGGGGGGAACACCTTAAGTGTGGGTGGCAGTGACTTGACGCGCAAGCCAGAGTCATCTGGGAAGGTGGAATCTCAGCTGAGAAAATGCTTCAAGTTGGCTTGCAGACAAGTCAGGGTAGGGGTTGTCTTGATTAATGGTTGATATAGGAAGGTCCAGCCAGCCACAGGCAGTGACACCTCTGAGTGGGTATTCCTGGGTGATAGATAAAAAAAGAGCTGGGGAGCGAGTACTCGTCATGGTTTCTGCTTTAGCTCCTGCTGCCAGGTCCCTGCTTTGAGTTTGTTTGTTTATTTTCTTCCTTTTATTGAAAGTAGATTTTTTTTTCTTACATAATATATCCTGATCATGGTTTTCCCTTCCTCTGCTCCTCCAAGCTCTTTGCCACGTCTCCTCCCATCCGGGTCCATTTCCTTTCTGTCTCTTATTAGAAAACAAAAAGGCTTCTAAGGGATAATAATAAAATAAAATAAAGCAAAAACTAACACTTCAAAATTAGATAAAACAAACATGAGGAAAAAAGCCCAGAGACCTACTCATTCATTCATGCTGGAATCCCATATAAACACTAAATTAGAAGCCGTAGTGTATAGAGAAAGGACCTGGTGCAGACCAGGCAGGCCCTGTGCGTGCTGCCTTGGTCTGGATGAGTTCATATGAGCTTGGATCATGTTTAGGCTCAAGGTAGACTGAATCCCATCTTCCCGGGGAACTGCTACATTGGTTTCCATAGTAGCCGTACAAGTCTGCGCTCCCACCGGAAATGGCTGCTGTTCTCCTTACTTCACATCCACACCAACATGAGCTGTCTCTTTAAAGAAAATTGATCTTAGCCGTTCTCACAGGTTTAAGGTGAAATGGCTAAGGATGTTGAACATTTCTTTAAGTGCTTTTCAGCCATTTGAGTTTCCTCTTTTAGGAATTCTATATAGATATTTGCCCCATTTTTAAATTGGGTTATTTATTTTCTTGATATCGAGTTTTCTGTGTTCTTCATATGTTTTGGACTTTAGCCCTCTGCTGGATGTGTAGTTAGTATTACATCTTTTCTGTACATACATTCTGTAGTCTGCTACTTTGTCTGAATGATGGTGCCCTTTCTCGTGCCTTTCAGGTTTGTTAGATTCCGTTTATTAATTGTTGACTTCAGTGCCTGTGCTAATGGTGTTCTGTTCAGAAAGTCTTTTCATGTGCCAATCTGTTCAAGGCTGCTCCTCGCTTTCTCTTCTCTCACGTTCAGTGTATCTGGTTTTATGTTGAGGCCTTTGATCCATTTGGAGTTGAGTTTTATGTAGGGTGCTAAGTATGGGTCTATTTGGATTCTTCTATAGGTTTGACCAGCACCATTTGTTGAGAAAGCTTTCCCCAATGTTCTGGGTTCCTTATTTTAAAAAAATCAGGTGTGGGTTTATTTCTTGGTGTTCAATTGATTCCAGTAATCAATGTATCTGTTTTTGTGCCAATACCATACTGTTTTTATCACTATAGCTCCATAATACAGCTTGAATCAGGGATGGCGATACCTCCGACAGGTCTTTCATTATTCAGGATTGTTCTGTCTATCCTAGGTTGTTTGTGCTTTCACATGAATCTGAAGATTGTTCTTTCAAGATCTGTGAAGAATTGTATTGGAATTTTGATGGTGATTACATTGACTCTGTAGATTGCTTTTGGTAGGATGACCAGTTTTACTACATTAATCCTACTGACCCATAAGCATGGGAGATCTTTCTGCCTTCTAACATCTTCAGTTTCTTAAAGTTTTTAATCATACAAATCTTTTACTTGCTTGGTTAGAGTTACCCCAAAATGTTTTCTGTTATTTAATGCTATTGTGAAAGGTATTGTTTCCCTGATTTCTTTCTCAGTCCATTTGTTCATGTGTAGGAGGGCTACTGATTTTTGTGAGTTAATTTTGTATCCAAC
Organism: Acomys russatus; assembly: GCF_903995435.1. NCBI lineage: Eukaryota > Metazoa > Chordata > Mammalia > Rodentia > Muridae > Acomys > Acomys russatus. Next base: position 43,828,692 of record NC_067141.1, on the reverse strand, counting down.
TACTTTGCTGAAATTATTTATCAGCTGTAGAAGTTTTCTAGCAGAATTTTAGGGTTATTTATGTATACTATCATATAATCTGCAGATAAAGATACTTTGGCTTCTTCCTTTCCAGTCTGTATCCCTTTGATCTCCCTCAGTTGTCTTATTGCTCTAGCTAGGACTTCAAGAACTATATTAAATAGATATGGAGAGAGTAAACATCCTTGTCGTATTCCTGCTTTCAGTGGAATTGCTTTGCATTTCTCTCTATTTAAATTGATGTTGTCTATGGGCTTGCTGTAAACTGCCTTTATTATATTGAGGTATTTCCCTGGTACCCTTAATCTCACCAGGATTTTTTTTTTTATATTCAAGGCATATCATATTGGATTTTTGTCAAAGGTCTTTTCTGCAACTAATGAAACAATCATGTGATTTTTGTCTTTCAGTTTGTTTCAGTAAGGAGTTATTCAGTTCTCACGAGTTTGCAAGTTTCTGTTGTTGTTTATATCCAGTTTTAATCCGTGGTGGTCAGATAGGATGCAGAATACTATTTCACTTTTCTGGTGTCTGCTGAGATTTGCTTTGTGTCTGAGCATGTGGTCGATTTCAGAGAAAGCTCCATGAGGTGCTGAGAAGCAGGTATATTCTTTTGTGTGATCTTTCCCCCTTTCAGCTTTTATTATTTTTCTTTATTCTCTGTGTGTAGTGTTTTTACTATTATTCATTGTGGGGAATTTTTCTTGTCCAGTCGATTTGGTGTTATGTATGTTTCTTGTACCTTGATAGGCATCTCTGTCCTTTGGTTGGGGAATTTTTTTCCTATGATTTTGTTGGAAACAGTTTCTGTGCCTTTGGCCTGAGTTTCTCCTCTTTCCTCTATTCCTATTATTCTTACATTTGGTCTTTTCGTAGAGTCACAGATTTCGTGGATATTTTGTGTGTGAATTTTTTTGTTAAGATTTAACATTTTCTTTGGCAGAGGCATCCATTTCTTCTACCTTGTCTTCAATGCCTGAGATTATTTTCTTCTATCACTTGCATTCTGTTACCTCTGAGGTTCCTATTCAGGTTCATTTTTCATTTCCAGATTTCCCTTTGTTTGGGTTTTCCTTATTGATTCTATTTCCACTTTCAGATCTTGAAATGTTTTATTCACTTCCTTTCACTGTTTGATTTCATAGATTTCTTTAAGGAATTTATTCATTTATTTCTTAAGGACCTCTAAAATATTCACTAGGGCCACTTTTTTCCTTATTTTTTATTTTATTGAAAACCTGTTTTTCAGCCCTTCGCTGATCTCTGTCCCATGTTCTAGAAAGAGATTAGGGTTTAAAGAGACAAATGTTTTGGAGAAAGTTACTGGATTGTAGTGGCATTATGAGTTACTCCTCCCCCTAGGGGTACTTAGAGATAAGCACTTGGAGACCTGATATGGGTCTCTTGGTGTTGGACTGTGCCAGCCTTGTACATAAAAAGGCTGGTTGGAATGCCGCATGGCCTCAGTTGGGAAACAGCCATGTACTCACAGACCAGGCTCTAGCAAAATGCTTGTTGCTGGTCAGATGGTCCGGTAGGAGAGTGTGGCCATAGGGAAAGAGACTGTGCTAGTACTGCTGATGTCAAGCTAGGCACTGTGTCTCAGCAGTAGGTGTCCCAGAGGAGTCAATGGGACTGCACACATGCTAAGGTTTATGTCAATCCTTATATGATTAATAACAAGACATTAGTAGTCAGGGATCCAGCCAGATGGCAAGCTGAGGGATAGACACGAAACATAGGAGATAGGACATTGCAGTTGCCCTTTGCCCTTCCCATGCAGCCGTGCTTGTTTCTCACAGGAATGAGTCGAGTGCCAGGGAGACAAGCCAAAGTTTAAATGAAGTTCTAAGCATTCACTAGGATACAAATATGGACATTTTAATGACTGGATTTTAATTATGACTTGAAGTGATCAGAGCACATTTTTCATCTCACACTGGAAGAGAGGTCAAGGGAATGAATTGCCTCTAAATAGATGAGGAGTGGTAAAACCCACAGGGCAGCCTTGGCTGACACTGGAAAGGAACAGCGATCTGTTTCTCTCAAGATTCCCACTTGTACACATTGTCTCCTGTGATGGGCAAGGGAGCAGGAGATGTAATCCCATGTCACTCAGGGGAGCAGCGTTTTGATCAGCCAAGCCAAAAAGATTACTGTTCTAGCCTATTCTTTACTCAGCAGACATCGTATTTTCACTGGTCCACAACTGCTGCTTTAGTTACTTTTCTCTTGCTCTGATAAAACCCTATGATTAAAGGAAACATAAGGAAAAGGGAGTTTACCTTGCCACATGGTTCCAGATGGATGAGAGCCCATCGTGGCAGGGAGCCATGGCAACAAGCAGCAAGTATGGCAGCAGGAACAGGAAGCGTAGAGATCACATCTCTAGCCACAAACAGGAAGGGTGAACTGAAAGTGGGGTCAGGCTGTAGATGCAAAGCCCACCCAAGTGATGTTCTTCCTCCAGCCAGGCTGTGTCTCCCAAAGAGTCTACAGTCTCTTCAAGCACCTCCGCAAGACAGGGAACAAATGTTTAAATGCCTGAGCCTGTCAGGCTATTATTTCTCATTCAAACCACTATGGCTTTGATGTATAGCATCCTGTGTCCCTAGAGGTTTTATTTTATTTTTTTTAAAGATTTATTTATTTATTATGTATACAAATCTCATTATAGATGCTTGTGAGCCAACATGTGGTTGCTGGGAATTGAACTCATGACCTTTGAAAGAGCAGTCAGTGCTCTTAACCTCTGAGCCATCTCTCCAGCCCCCTCCCTAGAGGTTTTAAACGACCCTTTGCTTTCCTGTGTGTGCAAAGCAACACATCTAACCTCTGGTGTGCACCTGCTTCTTATTCGTTCTCTTAACTATGGATTCACTATGCTACAATTGACATATGTACATTTTACTTGTCTAAAAGCCGCAAGTGGTTTGTGCAGCTGGCATGTGTCTCTGCCGTCGGTTGCTGTCTCCCCTGTAAAGAAACCCTGTGTCCCTTTTCCTCAGAAGTCATTTCCCATTTTTCTATCTTACCTTCAGTCCTGTGAGACCTCTAACACCCTTCCCGTCTCAAGATTTGCTTATATGGGCCAGGCGTGGTGGTGCACTCCTTTAATCCCAGCACTTGGGAGACAAAGGCAGGTGGATCACTGTGAGTTCGAGGCCAGCCTGGTCTACATAGTGAGTCCAGGACAGCCAAGGTTACACAGAGAAACCTTGTCTGAAAAAAAACCAAAACCAAAAAAAAAAAAAAAAAAAAGATTTGCTTACATGGATATCTGGGTATTTGGCTGGCTATGGAACCCTGCCTTCAAAATATCTTCTGGCCCAGATTTTGGAGTCATTGTCTGATCCCCTTTTTCACAAAGAGAAGCTTGATGCTATGTCAGTTCTTGAGCCCCAGTAGTCAGTCAGTCTGTCTGTCTCTGAAAGGAAGCTCTTAGAGTTAATACTTTACCTTGATACCAATAGTTTAATTTTCAGAAAGATAGTCCTAAGATTTTTAAGAAACTGTAAAATGAGCTGGAATCAGTGATGGGAGACTCCAGTAGCTCGAAGGTCATCTGAGAAGCTAGGTGTTCACATCAGCCTTAGGAGAGGGTGACAGAGATGAGTAGGAAACTGGTTAATAACTAGAAAAGCCATAAGCTGTCACCTTTGAGGTTTTCTGTTTCACCAGGGAGAACTTGTTTTTCTTTCTAATGAAATAAAACCTACAGTGTAAACGCCCTGTGGAGGGGTCAAGCAGCCACTTGCGTGGGTGTGGGGAGCACTTGACAGCTTCTTTCTCTGGATTGGAAGTTTCTGACAACCCTTGAAGGCTGCAGAAGCACATCCAGCCGAGTGTGCTCCCTCTTCAGCCTTAGAGCGGCCAGCGAGCTCCTTCAGTAAAACTGAAACAGAGTACCAGTGACCTCTTAACTTGAAGACACATCGTTTTTAAACACTGAATTTTCCCCACAATTTTCATGAGTTTTTTCCTCCTCTGCTCTTTCTTTCTTGAGTATCAAATAGTCAGAGGACCTAGTGTCAACTAGAGCTGCTTGGATTCAGTCTTTTTCTTTTCTTACTTTTTCAATTCAGTTTTAATTATGTTCTCTATTTTACTTTTTGAAGATTTATTTTTTATTTATGTAAGTGTGTGTGTGTGTGTGTGTGTATGTGTGTGTGTGTGTATGAGAGAGATGGAGGGGGAGAGGGGGGAATATATGAATATGTCCAATCTGTGGATTTAGAGTCCAGAGTAGGGTGTTGGATTTTTCAAGTGGGAGTTGCCTGATGTAGACGCTGGGAAGTGGATTCTGCAAGAGCAGGAAGCACTCTCAACCATGAGCCTGCTCCATCCCCTCTTCAGCTTTTTATCTATCTTCTAAGTGTTTTCTTGATTTTTGCTTTTACCATTCATTACCATATAATTATCTCATGATTATATTTTTGTGAAATTATTAACACTTTTTGATCACCTGATCATTCTTGCCTTGGCAGCTGTTCTTGTTTGGTGTATGCTACATTCCCATCTCTCTTTGAAGGTATTTATGAGATACATTGATACATTGTTATCTCAGAAATAGGTTTCCTGCATTGTAGTGATCAGTACTGTTCTACTCTAGCTGGAGAGAAATGCCGTTTCAGTTACAGAAAGGAAGTCAACCACAGGTTAAAGAAATGATACCAGGAAGTATATATGGAATGCCATATGAAACCTATTACTTTACATACTGCCAATAAAATAAAATAAAATATTTTTAAAAATATGTAAGAGCATATCTGATACTTTAAATATGAGTATTCTCCTTTACTAACTTTGAAACAGAACTTTTCTGGAGAACTGAAGTTAGATTCATGTGCTGGCTACTTTTATGTCTACTTGACACAGCCTAGAGTTATCTGAGAGGAGGGAACCTCAGCTGAGAAAATGCATCCATCAGATGTGGCTGTCGACAGGCCTGTTGGACATTTTCTTAATTAGTGATTGGCAAGGTAAAGCTCCACCCATTGTGCCTGGAGCTGGTGCTCCTGGGTCCTATAAGAAAGCAGGCGGACAGTGAGCAGCACCCCTCTGTGGCCTCTGCATCAGCTCCTACCTCCAGGTTCCTGTCCTGCTTCAGTTCCTGTCCTGCCTTCCTCCCATGATGAACACTGATGTGGAAGTGTAAGCCAAATAAACCCTCTATTCCCCAACGTGCTTTTGGTCATGATGTTTCATCACAGCAACTGTAACCCTAACTGAGTTAACAGGTGTCCAAGTATGTAATGTAACTGCCAAGTAAACAAACTACTTTTGCTGAATTTTTTTTTTCTTTAGGAGGGGTCCCATTCTTTGGCTACATTGAACTTGGGCTAAAACAACAAATGGCTGAAACCTAACAAGATAATTCTGTCTTTTTCTCCCACCAAAGAAAACCTCCCTAAAGATGATATATTTCCCATTAATTCAGCTAATGGGCTCTCCGTCTCTTAATATTTGTTTCCACTTTTGCAATCCTAACATATTTTAATTCAGTGTCAAGTGTTGATTCCTACTAAGGCTTTTCTTGACCACTGCTATAGAAAGTATTTTCTCTGTAGGAACTGTATGTTATTACGACTTTATTGGTACTTGGTTCGCTCACGTAGAATTAAAGATGCTATTTGCTCCTCAAAAAAAAAAAAAAAAAAAAAAAAAAAGCAGGCGGAGCAAGTCACAGGGAGCAAGGCAGTAAGCAGCACCCCTCCGTGGCCTCTGCATCAGCTCCTGCCTCCAGGTTCCTGCCCTGCTTGAGTTCCTGTCCTGACTTCTTTTGAACATGAACAATGATAAGGAACTATAAGCCAAATACACCTTCTCTTCCCCAAGTGGCTTTGGCCATGGTGTTTCATCATAGCAATAGCAACCCAAGCTAAGACAACCAATTAAAAATTGTATCATTTTGGGCCTGGAGAGCTGAAGCGCCTGTTACTTTTGAGGAGGACCTGGGCTCTATTCCAAGACCCAAATGATGTCTCTAACTCCAGTTCCAGGGTGTCTGATGTCCTCTTCTGACCCGTGAGGGCAGCAGACAAGCACATGATACACACGTATGCAGACAAGATACTCATACACATAAAATAACACAATAAACACATATAAAAGAAAGAGTATATATATTTACTATAAAAAGTAAGTCCTTCTGAAAAAGTGTGTGCATGCATGTGTGTGCCTGTGTGTGCATGCGTGTGTGTGTGCATGTGTATGTGCATGTGTGCATGTGTGCATATGTGTGTGCACATGCATGCATGTATGTGCATGTGTGTGTGTGTGTGTGTGTGTGTGTGTGTGTGTGTGTGTGCACACCATGAAATGAGTTGGCTCGTACTCCATGGCATACACATGGAGGTCTGAGAACAGCCTTCTAGAGTCAGTTCTTACATTCCACCTTGTTGAAGGTGAATCTCTCGTTTCTGCTGCATTACCCTAGGTTAGCTGGCCCATGAGCCTCTTGGATTTATTTCTCCTGCTTCTGTCTTCCATCTCATAGAAACATAGATCTAGATGTATACCACCACATCTGGCTTTTTACTTGGGTTTTGGGGATCAAACTGAGCCGACTTTTTTTCTTGTTCTTCATTATCGTCATTTGGTATGGAGACTTTCAAACATACTACAAGTGGAGAGAAACCTAGCAAGCCCCAAGTCCAGCTACAGTAACCAACACTTGTCTGAAATGATGTCATGGAGACATCTAATGACTTCCCGCCCCCTTGGCCTCTGGATGGCTTTGAAGTAAAGTCCAGAATTTCCATTTCACCTTTAAAGGCCTTGGGATATATTTATAAAGGACAGACACTTTATTGAGCTTGCTAAGTATCTAGTTTCTGCTTAAGATTTGTTTTTTGTTTTTTGTTTTTCTTTTTGTCTATTTGAGTTACACATGGCTGGTTTGCCATGTTCCTCTATACCTTTTATATCCTATAACTGGTTTTTAATCTATATGCTTGACTTGGCTCAGGTTGCATTCTGGAAATCAAAATAGTTCCTTGGTGGTGGCTCACATTGTTATGGGTAACATTGTCTGTTGTCTCCCTTCTTGTAATATGACTGTCACTGATGACATTTGGACAACTCAGTCTTTTATGTTTAAAGCATGAATAAAAAAAAATAGTCACAAGTAGAAGTCTCTGAACCATTGAGATATTACACTGGCTCCTCAAAGCTCTTCCATCAGGTGGCTGTCTTTGGGAAGGACCTGCATCAACAGGAGGGAGCCACACACTGCAACCTTGATGCTGTGTAGCTTATCTGAACGTTGTAACAGCTCTCCCCAGAAATGCTCAGTGTTTCAATCACTTTTCTCTACTTGATTATCTGTTAAACTCTCCCAGAGAACCAGTAATCAATGGGAGCATTCAGGAAATAATCAGTCACTATGTGATCCTTTATTGAGCACATGCCTTATGGCAGGCTTGGTTGTATGCGCACAGGTAGAAATGAACTCCTTAGGTTTTGTTGTTTTATTTTTCTGGTGTCAGAACTTTTCGGTTGTCATATGAAATGCTTGACTATCTAATGAATATGAGCTTATTGATCACTGGGGCAGACAATATTATCTGCCCATTTCTCTTTCTTTCCCTTGCTTCCTCCCTCCCTTCTTTTCTTAGTTTTTCATGCTCTGTAACTTTACATATATGAAACTCCTTCGTTTTTCATGTTCTAGAACTTTGCATATATGGAAACACAAAGAATATATGTTTTCACTCCCCTGGATATTTCTGAAATCATCCATACTGTCACATGCATCAGTGGCCTGGTATATGCTCCTGGTCATTGCTGGGCTTGATTCCACTGCAGAGTCCTTGTGGAATTATTGAGTCATGGCTGTGTTTAAAGACCAATAGTATTCCATCGTTCTTTTATTTTATAATAACTTCCTCAATAGACTCCATCAATTTTAATTTTAATCTTCTTTTCGCTTCCAGAAGGATCTGATGGTTGACCATTTCTGAATATTTAGGCATTCTGATGAGTAAACCCTGTTGCTTATCTTTTCCTTGTTGGTGATCTGGACCCAGTTCCTCACGACCCCGAATCAACTCCACCTTCCAAAGCTTCGTGTTTTCCCTCGGTTACATATCTTTAAAATGTCTGTACTTAAAGACTTCACTTTAATGCTGTTTCTAGTATTTTTTCCTCCCTAGGAACTAATATGCTAAAATACTCTTAGCTCACCATGTTAAAGTTAGTCGTTTGGGGGAGCACCCGATGGCTAGCTCAGTAGTTAAGAACACTTGCTGCTTTTGAAGAGGACCAGAGCTGGTTTCCCAGCACTAACATGGCAGGTCATGACCCACTGTAACCTCAGTTCCAGGACATCTAATGTCCTCTTCTCGCTTCTGTGGGCACTGCGCACACATGGTGCACAGACACACGTACATGCAGGCAGACACTCAGACACATACAATGGAAACAAAATATGTCAGTTCATTTTTAAAACATACTAACTTTTAAGCTTAGCTTATCCGTAGTTCCTGGAATGAGTTATCATCTAGACACAGGAAGTTTACCTCCTTCTTGAACCTGGAACAGTAGGGAAGCAAGGAGCAATGTACAAATCCTTAGCCAAGATGGAAAGGTCATCCTGTTTCTAGAAGGACATTTGGAGGCACTTAACAATGACAAGCCATGTCAGGCATGATTATTTAATAATGCTGTGTGTTAGGACTATGGAAAACATGCAGCCAGCAGGAATGGGTAAACCCAGGGTCATGCTTCTGGGTAGCTCCAGGCTCTGCCAATATTCCTTGTTTGGGGTGACCCAGTTAAAACCTGGATTGAAATGACATCTCAATTGCAAGAGATCTGAGTTGAGGTGAATTCAAAATACCGGTATACCTTTTTGAGGTGCTATCATGATGTCACCTGGTGGATGGGGTGTTGTTGATCTATCTGATGGGAAGTTATTTGCCCCCCTCTTGGGTGCTATGATTTTGGGAGGAAGTTGCCCTGTACGTTCATGGTTAGGGAGTAGAGACACCAGGGTGAAATGTCTTCATGAATCCTTTGGGACACTTCTACATGCAAAATTTAGATTTGGTTTTTAAGAAGTGCCTTTTTTTCCCAAAGTGATGGTACCATCTTGTGTCCACACTCCTCACCCTCAGCAACACTTGGCATTGTTGGCTTTGAAAACGTAACCATTTTAGATGGTGCAGAACCATGTCTCATTGTGGATTAATTTCCATTCATGATGACTAATACAGTTTTCATGTATTATGAAAACTCTATCATGTGTTTGTTGGCTATTCTTTATTGTTACCCTCTCTCTCTCTCCTTCTCTCTCTCTCTCTCTCTCTCTCTCTCTCTCTCTCTCTCTCTCTCTGTATAGTGGGTATATGTATGTAATGTTTGACTACATTCTTTATTTGGATTGTCTTTTCATTACTGAGGTAAGTAATTTTTTAATAATCTATCATAAAAATACTTACTATGGGGCTGGGCATATAGCTTGACTGGTAAAGTGCTCACATTGCAAGCATGAAACCTGGGTTTAAGCCCCAGAACCCATGCAAAAAGAAAAGAAAAGGAAAAGAAACTAGGTGAAGTGTTGTACTGCGGTCTGAGCTACGGGAGGCAGAGGCAGGTTGATGCTTGGGGCTCACTCACCGGGCAATATAGAGAAATCGGTAAGCTTCAGCCAGAGACACTGTCTCAACAACCAGTGTGGATTGGGCCTGAAGAAAGACCCCAGAGGTTGTCCTCTGGCTACCACATGCATATGTGCATAGATGTGTATACACACCTGCATATACACTGCAAACATATTTAAAGAAATATGTAAGTAAAATGTATTATGTGCATGAAAGTATTTTCTCCTAGTCTGTGATATGCCTGTTGATTTTACCAATTGTGTCTTTTTTTTTTTTTTTCCCAATTTGTGTCTTTTGATGAGCTTAAATTAAGATTCTACTGAGGAGTTTTGGGGTCCCATGTTGAGAGTGATGGGTCTTCGTGCATTTTTTATGTGGTAGTCTTATTTTTTAGTTATAAAGATTAGTGATTATGCTGGTGGGGATATGGGCCATAGTCACATTTTAAAAATTTCTTCTCAAAGTATCTTATCTTGAAATAAAAGAATATTTTCAGAGCCAAATTTAAGTCTTTCTTGCGGCTGCCCTGGTTGTGTTGCTGGGCCTGAAGACTGCAGACACTTTACAGCTCTTCAAATAGCAGCTAGCAGTGCAGAGAAGGGCCACGTGGGAAGACTGCACCATGCCCTTCGCCACTTCCTCATCCTTCTTTTCCCCCGCGAGCAGTAGCATGAATGATACAGTGCGAAGGGCGTGTGTTGTATGCTGCTCACATCAGCGGGGATGCCAGCTGGTGACAGTCACAATAGCAGCTGCTGCAGGAGTTCCCAAAGATCTGACAATGGCATGTGTGCAAATAAACAGAGAAAGGAAGAAGCCAAGTCCTACTGCAGAGGAAGAAGGGCACATACACACTCACATACAGATACAGACAGAAACACACACACACACACACACACACACACACACACACACACACACACACACACTCCCTCAGGGAAAGTGGCATCAACTATTGACTCATAGAATAGGTCTGGGGAGATCTTGCTAGCTTGACTTGAAATAAGAACAGTAGTTGGTGGTTTTTTTTGGGGGGGGGCATATTGAAGTTTATTATTTGTGAAGTCCTTTGCAAGCCAGCTCAGAGATTATCAGCTATCTAAATTGATGACTGGTCTTAGTACGGATAATTGCTGGCTGATGTTTTATATTTGTTTTTGGTTTTGATAAGGTCTTGTTTTTGTAATAGTTCTCAAGCTGAAAGACATGGTACCAAGCAAATACCGACTCCTTGGTTGGCTTCAGGCAGTCCTTAATTATTTGAAATGATAGTATTTTTAACTTTGGAAAAAATTTCATGGAAGATTATTAAACATTCTTTAGAACCTAAACTGTTTTGGACTGAAACAAAAGCCTTCTCCCTTTAATTTGTTCACTGTAAAGATATCTGGGTGTCGATGACTCAGCTCCTCCTCCTTCTTGTGGTCCGCTTAGACCTCCAGGCTCTACATCTGCCTGCCTGCAGTTACTGATCCGGCAAAACTCGGGCAAAGTCTGAATGGCTCCAGAAGGAAAAAAATGGAGCCTCATGTAAGATACAGATGCAAGAAATATTTGCAGGGAGGAAGAAAATAGGGACCCGAAGACTTGAGAATTCACAGTACTTACAAATGTGAAAAAAAAAAAAATGTAAAAACATGACTTCACTTTGTTTCCTCAAGTTTTTACTTTTGAGTTTTGACTTTTCCCTTGAAGTTTCCTCCTGAAAGGTAATGTCCAGCTTCAATGGTTATATTTAACATGTATCTGCGTGCAAAGCCACCTGCACATTTAGCCCCGCTCCTTCCTAAGCATCTACTCTCTCTCTCGTTGCAGGTAAATCTTTTTGTGCTGCTCTCTGTGGTTTGCATCCTTTTAAATCTCGCAGGGTTCATCCTAGGCTGTCAAGGAGCCCAGTTTGTGTCCAGTGTCCCCAGATGTGATCTGGTAAGCTTGCTGTGGCAGCCTTGCTGCTGTGCCATGTGCACAAACTGTCCTGATGTTCCTAAAAGGGAAGTGGGGGTGGGTGGGGGAAGTAAGTAAGTAAGTAAGCTTATTGCTAAGTACCTTCCTCAGTTGTCAGTCACTTGGCTGGAGTAGCGAGTGGCCAGTGCCAACCCAGCGTCAGAGCAGTGTGATGTAGCCACTAGTTAGGGGTGAACGGATCAGGTCTCCACAACTAATGGGCGGGACTACCTGCATCTAAAGAGCAAAGATGGCTATTACCAGAATCCAGGTCAGAGATCCTTTATCTGAAAGCTTTAGAAGCCTGGTATGTGTCAGCATTTGGAGATTTTCTGATTTTGGAAGAGAAACATGATGCTTAGACCATCAATTATGTAGCATGCCAGGGGTATCTGGGACAGGAGACTGTAATCAAGAGCTCTCTGAATCTCACATTTGTGGATAACAGGCTGGGAACTTACAGAATTTCTGACTTAAAACAGGTTGTATAGTGCCGGTGTGGTGACAAATGCCTTTAATCCCAGCACTCAGGAGGGAGAGGCAGGTAGGCCTCTGTGAGTTCAAGGCCAGCCTGATCTACATCATGAGTTCCAGGAAACCCAGGGCTATGGAGAGAGACCTCATCTCAAACAGAAACAAAAACAACCCAAATAAACAGTTTTTTATAAATTGCTCATACAACAATCCGTTCTGGCCATTTTCTCCATATGATTCAGTAGTGTTTCATACATTCACACTGCTGTGCAAATAGTCTCTGGAGCTCTTCAAGTCTGTCTGTCCGTCATCACCTTCTCCTCAGATGCCATCATCTCACTGTCTATCTTATCGATTCAGATACCCCAGAGGCATTCACATAAACAGAAGCACACGGTTTTTGCCTTTCTGTGGGTTCTCAAGGTGTAACCACAGTATAGCCCGTGTCAGAATTCTTTGAATTCTTTGAAAGGTTGAGTAATACTCCATCGTCTGTACCTGTGGTGCACTTTACCCACTCTCCTGTGGATGGATCGTTGGGTTGTTGCCACCTTTTGTCTGTTGTGTAGAAAGCTAATGTGGCCAGGGATGCACACACATCTGTCCCAAGCCCAGCTGTCAGTTCTTTTGGGCATGTTACTCCAAAGCAGAATGTCTGAATCTCTAAACCTTAAACAAAGACTTTTAGCAATAAATGTCTCAGTACAAAGCAACAGGTGTAGACCCTTAACTGGTTATAGTAAACCTTATTTATTTGGAATTTTGTCCCATTGCAGTCTACCCTGTAGAAGCTAAGAGGCCATGAGCCAACAAGGAAAACTTTGGTCAAGCCATTTCAGCAAAACCCATAAACTTTCCAATCAGGAAAGTGCCCCAGGAGCACAAAACACCTGTTGTTGTTTCTCACATTCTTCACAAATCTTAAAACAAGCATTAAAGCTTTTTGTTCAAATGCTAGTAACAAGAGCTGACAAGTTGATATGATGTGAATGTCTTCAGGTGACATTGAAAGCATATGCTTAATATAATAGAAAGGAAGCTGACATCCTTTCAGGTATGAGGTTTAATGGTATGAAAGGGACTTGTTTCTATTGCTGTAATAAAACACCATGACCAAGGCAGCTTATAACAGAAAGGGTTTGAGTTTATGGTTTCAGAGGGTTGGTTAGCCATGGGCTTTTGAACCCTCAAAGCCTGTCCCCAGTGACATGCCTTCTTCAACTAAGCCACACCTCTTAATCCTTTCAAACATTCTACCAACTGGGGACCAGGTATTCAGACATACGCTATGGGAGCCACTCGTATTCATGGCCTCAAGGCTCTGACGGACCTGAAGGTGGGAGGGAGAGCATTACGCAGAAGGTGTGAAATATACTTGAGAAGGAACAATGGGCCCACTACAATGATCCCTGCCGTTAGAGGGGTTAGGGCTAGGACAGGGGGAGGCCAGAGCAGGAGGGGTGTGGTAGACAGTGGGTGCAGAAGAGGAGAGCCTCTTTAGGGAGTAGCCTTCAGAACACTCCTATGATGAAATTTTCCATGAGATGTCTTCAGCTCAACCTCCAGAACAAAGAAAAAACATTTGACTTTATATTATAACCTTTTAGGGGGTGGCAGGAAGGTTTACATCACATGGTTTAGTTCAACACAGTGTGCATGGCAAAGAGCATGGAGGAGCCAGGTGTCATAAATTGAGAGCTGTCAGATCATGGCACAGACCGTTTCTTAACACTGCCCTGAGGAGAGCTGCCAGGGCTGCATGTCCTGATTTGGGCTCTATGGTCTGGCATGAGGTGCAGGTTCGTATTCTAACACAGAGTGCCTGCCTTCCTTTCTCTTGGGGAAACACTGCACATGTAATGCTGGATTATGTGGTAAAGTCTTTCAACTTTACAAGAAGTTACTAAACAATTTTCCTTTGTAGTTGGTCAAAATAAATATGTTCAATTATTGATTGATTGATTGAGACAAAGTTTCACTATATAGCCCTTGCTGGCCTGGAACTCACTCTTTGATCAGGTTGGCCTGGAACTCACTATGTAGATCAGGTTGGCCTGGAGTTCATAGAGAATCTGCCTGCCTCTGCCTCCTGGGTGCTGGGATTAAAGGTCTGCACCCACCATCATGCCTGGCTAGTATTTGCATCTTGGAATGGATAGTGTTATCGAAGAGCTTCAATTCGTATTTCCAGCAATGACTCCCATCTGCACCAGCAGAAGATGTTTCCATTTTGAGGGACTAAAGTAAGAGCTTATAGTCATTGGTGATGGAGTGGTGGCTCTGTGGCTAAGATCACTTGTTGCTGTGGTTGAAGATCTGAGTTCTGTCCCCATAACTATCTGTGACTCCATCTATAGGGGATCTGATGGCCTTTTCTGGCCTCCGTGGGCACTCACACATGTGCATGTGCGGACACACACACACACACACACACACACGCACACACACACTCACTGCAATTTAATTTGTAGTTCCCTAATTGCTAAATATGTCTTCAGCTTGCTTTTTCAACGCTCTCCAGGGCATTCTAAGGTGCAGCTCAGGTTGAGAACCACAGTGTTGGGCATAACAAGGGAGAGCAAGGATCTGAAAGTGTCAGGTAGTTTCTTTGAGGTTGAAGGGTGGAACTTTAGCATTTGGGATCGGGGAAAGTGTGAACATGCTTCTAGATGGCCTAAAGCAATTGAAGAGCAAGAAGAACAAATTTTTAGACATACAGAGCAGAGGTAGGATAAAGAATGAAGGTGTGGGTGTTCGGGTGGCAAGTGGATAGTGGAGGAGTCAAGTGGATAGTGGAGGAATCAAGTGGACAGTGGAGGAATCAAGTGGACAGTGGAGGAATCAAGTGGATACTGGAGGAATCAAGTGGATAGTGGAGGAATCAAGTGGATACTGGAGGAATCAAGTGGATAGTGGAGGAATCAAGTGGATAGTGGAGGAATCAAGTGGATAGTGGAGGAATCAAGTGGATACTGGAGGAATCAAGTGGATAGTGGAGGAATCAAGTGGATAGTGGAGGAATCAAGTGGATACTGGAGGAATCAAGTGGATAGTGGAGGAATCAAGTGGATAGTGGAGGAATCAAGTGGATAGTGGAGGAATCAAGTGGATAGTGGAGGAATCAAGTGGATAGTGGAGGAATCAAGTGGATAGTGGAGGAATCAAGTGGATAGTGGAGGAATCAAGTGGATAGTGGAGGAATCAAGTGGATAGTGGAGGAATCGGAACACAAAATGCACTGTCGCATACTATCATTTGCATACAGCTTCAGGACTTCCTTGAGGCAAGTAGGAATGATACTTGTCATTCATGACCATGTAATGATGAAACTTTCAAGTAGTCCCATTTAAAGGGATTAGCTTCCACTCATCGGGACAGTGTTGCTGTCTATTCAGACTCACTCTAAAGACTGCAGACAGCAGAAGTTCCCACGCTCTTGGCTGTCTGGTGGGATACTGTAGCCTTGATGCATCCCCTTCCCCCCAGGCCTTCATCTTCCTTCAGTAAACACCTTACAGTGAGAATGGGCTGGTAACAAAGGGATCCTTTGTTGGAGGCACCTAGCACTATGAGAAGGAACTACAGAATATGGGTCCTTGAGTGAGGTCTGGAGGCCTGCACCAAGGACCAGAAGTAGAAACCATCCCGAGCCACGTGGAAATTAGTTTGGCTCCCACGAGGAGGAAACAGAGTGAATGTTGGCTGTCATCTGCAGAGGGTTGACTTGTTACCGCCCACTGCTGTTGTGAGTGCTAACCCATGTACTGTCCAACAGGAAGCTCAGAGGAGGGAGGCCTTCCTAGTAGTGTTCTGCTGAATTCAACTTAAAGTGAGAGAGCCCACTGACTGTGGGAGGAGAGGGGCAAAGGGGAGGGCCAGGGTTCTGAGAGGTGGAGGAGTGTGTGGAGTCTGTGGAGCCTGGCTTAAAGAGAGAGAGCCTGTTGGAGTGACCATTTCATTTAGAGAGTGAGAGGCTAGTGTCAACTTTAAAAGAGTGGGGCTTACCCTCAACACTGTAAGGAACAATTGTGGAAAAATTCTAATACAAACAGCCCCATGGTCCTAGGTATGGGGGTGTTGCTGAAGTTATGGTGTCAGCAGACAAAACAGGAAAGCACCAAGTTATAGGAATGAACGGGTAGAGGTAATTATGGAGACCATCGGGGTAACTCTGATCGTTCTTCTTTGTATCAGAGACAGAATTTACATAAAACTGATATAATCATCCCCTGCAACTTAATTTTATGACAGAGAATTAAAAATGTTAGAGTCCATGGAGGTCTAGAAGAGGTCAAATTAATAGGCACAAAAAGGAGTGGTGCTTGTCCCTGGGAAGGAAGTGGGCGGAGACTGAGGGGGAAGGGCCATGAAGGACTTGTCTCTGATATGACAGTTTCAGCTGGTCTTGGAAAGGCTTGGGTCATATAGTACATTACCAAAAAACTCCTCAAATGATGTACTTATTACTTGCATCTATGAGATTATCATATATATATGCAAAGTTTACTTCAAAAGAGAAGATAAACCATAGTTGTGGATCCCATGTTGTGTAATTCGATGGTGGAGTTTTTCCCTTTGCTTTCCTACTTCACCTACACTATGAAGAACCAAATCTTTCCTTAATTTCCACAAAACTATGAAACTCAGAACTGCAACTGGAGATTAAGAACATTAATTCAACAAGAAAGATCCCTGCCCCTTCATAACAGTTAGAACAGGGTGAAAGTGTAGCCTGCCTCAGAGTTTGCAGTTAGAGAGTTGAGAGCTGAGCTGCCTAATTAACAATTAGCGAATCACTGTAACCCGTTCCTGTTAGGAAAACAGGAAGCAAAACCAACTTCGGCACAGACTGCAGAACAAGTTAGGAAGCTTGCCTCTGCCCTGAGGCTTTGGGAGGTGTTACATATTTTCTCAGCTTGCCTTTAGAAAAAGTGAGAAAAGTGGCTACAAGTTGGCAGAGCATCTCATTAAGATGCTACAAGGTTATTCATCAATTATCACTTCGATAAAAACCTATGCCTGCGTTGAAAATGAGCACCGAAGGTCTTTCTCCATGGTCCAGGGCTACTGTTCAGAGGATTCACACACACACACACACACACACACACACACACACACACACACACACACACACTTAAAAATAAAATGAATCTTTGCCTGATACTAGCATTGCCTGACATGGAACCGTACACATCATATTCTGTACGACACATGCTGTGTGGTGTAGCAAGAGTGTTGTTTCCCCCTTTAATAATAAAATCATTATTCTGCATCTTTTCTTAAGGTGGACCTAGGTGAAGGCAAGATCTGCTTCTGTTGTGAAGAATTTCAACCAGCCAAGTGCACAGACAAAGAAAATGCCTTGAAACTCTTTCCTGTTCAGCCTTGTAGTGCTGTTCACCTTCTGCTTAAGGTAGGATGCTCAGCTCAGGGCCCCACCAGGAAATGCACCACAGGGGCCCAAGAGGGCCGCTCCTTGAGTATTCTCATCAAGCTGATGAAAGCAAGTATGAGCTAATGACCCACAGTCAGAATGGAGCATAGAGAAGGCTACAGATTGCATCTTAAATTACATGAAGAGAGATTTCATTGCATTTAAGAATTATAAACTGGTAAAAAAAATGCAAAGGAGTCTAACTACACATATGTATATGTTTCTGCACACACATCTGAGGGGCGGCTCTCAGGAAAGCCTCAGTTGCATAGTCCCTTGGTATTGCTCATTTGTTAAGTTGCATGTTCCTGTTGAATGCTGCCACTCTATGGCCCATATACTAAGATCTGCCAGACAGTACAGGAGACACTTGAGTTCTTTGTATCTTGTTTAGTGGGCAGATATTATAATAAGGAAAAGTAATTTAGGAAAATACACTAAGGATTCAGGTCAAAGCGAAATGCAAAACCAGCCTTTATGATGGAGCCAGATAACTGGAGCCTGGCCGCAGCAGGTGGCAAAACAGTGGCCCATTAGCTGTTGGTTAGTCAACTACCACTGGCATTCTTTAGATCTTTGCTTTTTGGGGAGGAGGAGAAAGCTCAGGGAGAGAACTCTGCAGAGTGGCCAGCTTTGGGGTGTACCGACTTTAAAATGACCTGCTTGCTTTGGCTTCTGCATGTTTGGTAGTTGAGTCATCTTGAACTTTGTAAGCCCGACTTAGCTTGGGGAAAGTCCACTCCCACCCCCGAAGGAGCCATGGCTGTAGTCACCGCAACTTTCAGTGCCTGTCGCAGAACAGTGGCCACACATTAAGCTGATTCTATCCCTCTGGGGACACCACTTCCAGAGGAGTCTCACTGCTCTTCTGGAAGGAGCTTTGTGTTTAGATAGTATTTAGATGCTTCCCATGTCCCTGGGAAGTTGGCTACAGCACCCCTGAGGATACTGAACTCTGTCACACCCAAACCCCTTCCATAAAATGGCATAGGTTTTCACATAACCTGCACGCATTCCTTACACGCTCGAGACATTGTTAGATGCAGTTCCTGGTGCAATGTCTCTTGCACATGTTCAGCACAGTCTTGTATTTTGTTTTTGTTTTTTTTTTTCCCCTGAGGATTTTCCATTCTGGGTTAGTTGACTCTGTGGAGGTGAACCCCGTGGATACAGAGGTATCATTGCCCCGGATTTAACACTAGGCTTTTGAAGGACAGGGAGCTTCCAGATATGCTCGCTTTTTGAGTTACTTATATTTTGAGCTAGAGTCTGGCCTGGAACTCAGATCCTCCTGCCCCAAGCCTTCAGGGTGCTGGGATTATAGGGGTGCCTCACTAGACTCCGTTTAGGTTGTTCTGTGTGTTTAGGCAGTTTTATTATATTACCCAGTCTGAGTTAGAATTTATGACCGTCCTGCCTCAGTCTTCAAAGTAGCTGAAATTATAAGGTTTAAAAATCAAGAAATCTACATTCTGGCAGAGAGTTACACTTGCAGCATTTATTTTAGCACTTCCATAAGCCAGATGCTATCTGACCCCCTGCCCTCATCCGCTTGGAAGCTTGCCAGTTTGGGCAGCATGTTATTGGCGCATTGCTATACTGTTGTCTGATCAGTGGTCTTGTCATTTTCAGAAAGTCCTATTTGCCCTGTGTGCCTTGAACGCCCTGACCACCACAGTGTGTTTGGTGGCTGCCGCCCTGCGCTACCTCCAGATCTTTGCCAGCAGAAGGCCATGTCTTGTAAGTGTGAGGAAACACTGTGCAGTGTTTTGACCTAGCAGTTCATCTGTACTGTGGTACTGTGCCGTGGAAGCGCTGTGTGGTGTTTCCGCCTAGCTGTCCATCTGTCCATCCCTACTGTGTGATCATTTTTTTCCCCCTCCCGTCATGCTGTTTGACCAGGATGAATCCCAGATGTCTGCAGAAGAAGCGGAAGAGCATGGGCGGATTCCAGATCCAGATGACTTTGTGCCGCCGGTGCCTCCCCCTTCCTACTTTGCCACTTTCTACTCCTGCACACCGCGCATGAACCGCAGGTAGCATTCCTAAGTCCTGCTGGCCTCTCCGTGGTGCGTTCTGTGCTGAGACACGTATGGTCTCCAGAGCACTCAGCCTGAACTTTCACTTTTTTTTCTCCAAAGTCCAGACAGATTGTCCTGCCTGGTTAGCTCTCTTTTCCTCCCTTGTTTCTCTCTCTGATAAACCAGATGACTCCGAAGATAAATCCAACCTTGACCTAGAGATAAACTTTTGCAATTTCAATTAGCTTCCTAAGGAAAAGGGACACCCAGGGAGATAACAGCTGTTATTTGACTTGATTGAGAGTTTCTGTTGCCCTGGAAACGTGCCCAGTTAGGCAGAATCGATGTTTCATTATAACACCATCAATGGGTCCCAACAGTCATGAAATTCTTTGCAGCCACTAAGAAAAAATTAATTATTAATTGCATCTCCGTGGCTAGGGAAAAAAAGCAGGGGCACTGCTTAATTTTCCTTTTCAAATTCCAGCTCAAATTTTGACTGTTTTCCTTAAATCTCAGAAGTTGTTATTTGTAGAATGAAATATGCATTTGTCTGATTGTTAGCGATGCCTAGAATTGAACCGTTAAAGAATGATCTCATTTATTTATTCAGCAAGCATTATCAATCTTCTACTGATTGTTTAGTGCTGTGCTAGCTTATAGAATTCAAAATGAGTTAGAGCTCTTCCTCTGCTCCAAGCCAGGGGTTCAGTCCAGATCACTAACATGAGTGTTAGGATCACAGTATTCAATGCCCAGAATAGCCAACTGGGTCACCCAGTCAGCTCCGGAATCCGCAGAGAAGTTACTTATGCTGAATTTAAAGGTTGAACCCCCAAAGAAAAAAATCTCTGGGTTCTACAGGAATATTAGCATCTTTAACTTATTATTTGGGATCAGGCACATATATTTTTGGATATCTATATTGTCATTAGACAGATGTGGTACAGGTTTGGGGCTATTGGAAAAAATTTTTCTGATGTTCAGGACATCTACCCAAGCATTTGAAACAGGTCCCACCTACGTACCACTCTTGGTCTTTGATTCTTACCTTACTCCCCTCAGAACACCTCCCCAGGCAGAAATGTCCACAAAGCCAGGGAAGGGGGCTGTCAGCTGGGTGTACAGATGATCTGTGTTGGTCTTGAGACAGCAAGGGTGTGTTCTGCTGGCATTACAGAGCACCAGGGGCCAGGACCAAATGATTCTGATTCTTTCAGAAAATGGGAGAGTTACAGATGCAGAAGAGGGATGGCAGTGAAACACATGGTCTCTGTGAGCCATCTCGCGTTTTAGAACCTCCCAAGATGATTTTTCTCCATTGTTAGGGCTGATTCATAAAGGATGCCAGAGACAATAACTTTCCAGAAAATAACAATCCTGTTTGTCTCTGTCTTAGTCAGTATTCTATTGCTGTGAAGAGACACCATGACCATGGCAACTCTTATAATGGAAAGCACTTAATTGGGCCTTGCTTACAGTTTCAGAGGTTTAGTCCATTGTCATCATGGTGGGAAGCATGGCAGTGTGCAGGCAGATGTGGAGCACGAGAAGGAGTTGAGAACTCTATATCTAAACCTGCAAGTATCATGTAGAGAGAAAGCTACTGGGCCTGGTTGGGCCCTTGAAACTTTAGCCAACTCTCAATGACACACCTACTCCAACAAGGCCACACCTCCTAATCCCTCCCAAGTAGTGCCATCGCCATTGACTGAACATTCAAACATATAATCCTATGTTGGACATTCCTAGTCAAAGCACCATGGCCTCCATAAACTCTTATTTGCCCAAGTGATGGATGGTAAAGAAGTGGCTTTGTCCTTTCCTGCTGACTCTGAGGTGTCGTCCATCCAAATGCAGGATCAATAGTCATCAAAGCTACCATAGGACTCATTCATTTTGTGATCATCTTGTGTAAAGTGCCCTCCCCAACTTCTGGGTTTCCTTCTGGAAGAGATTCTGTGGTAGTTTAGCATCTAAGGTGAAAGCCTGCTCTCCTGACCTCTTTGTCCTTGGAAATCCAGCACCTTACCTCTGCAATGCAAAGATAGACAATGCGTTGGGAATGCCAGAGACTATCAGAGGAGAACAGGCAGGCAAGCAGAGCTGTGGGTAGTAGTGCTAGAAGGATGACTCACGGGATCATGGGGGTTAGAGTCTGAGGACTGGCCCTGTATGGAGAAGATTACCCCCCCTCCCACCCCCCACCAAACAGCTGTGCTGGTCATTGGTCAGGATTCCTGCACTAAATGTAGTTTCTTGGAATCACCCAGCAGCTGGAGTCTTTGTTGTGGTTAATTTATCAGCATGACCTAATAGTGTTTATTATTAGGCCTATAATTATTATGGCAGTATTTTCTAACCCGCTAGCAATCAATCAATAACACCTGTTATATTTTAAAATAGCTTTCGTTAACCTGGGGCAGGGCAGATATTAGCCCCTTAAACTACTTCCCATAGTGGGGCAGGTATCTCCATACCTGCCCCAATCCCATGCCATCTGCTTCTAATAATTTCTATCAAGCTACCTCCCATCCATAGTCCCAAATACTTGCTAATTATCATCATCTGGGCCAAGTCTCCATCCACGCCAGCCATGTGCTTCTCCTCCACCTAATCCATGGTGCAGCCTTCTCCCTCTTCTCCTCTCCTCTCTTCCCAAGATTCTCAGTCTCTCCATGCCCAGGACCCTTAGCCATGCCTATCCCATTTGCCCTGGCCAGGTGTGATGGCCTTTTATTGGTCAAACAGGTCAGGCTCTTAGGCAAGGTACAAGGTGGGGCACAGAGACAGCAAGCAGTAATTAGCATCAAAATGCATTAGACCAACCTCCAACAAGTCTTAAACAGTGGGAGGTAGGTAGGGGAGTTGGGATGAAATCCATGCCTGAGTTTCTATAAGCAGAAGTTTAGTCAGGAGCCCTCCAGCCAGCCCAGGATGAGTCTTTCATGGGACTCCTTTGTGGACTGGGTTCTTAACATTTTATACACCTGGGGAACATCTTGAGTTAGGTGCCAGTATAAAACCTCGATTCTTCCCTTTCGGAGTAGCATAAATGGCCACAATGAATAAGATGAATTTTTAAATCCAGTTAATGCCTCTCCCTCTCAGAATCGGTCTCTCAAGTGCATCTGGCTTTGAATCTGTCTTTTCACCAACTTCTATAAGATTTTCCCCTTGTCTTTTCTTTGTATTCCAAGAACAGATATTGTGGGCTTTTTGTTTTTTTTGTTGTTGTTGTTGTTTTTTAAGAACAGAAATTGTTATGGGTGGTTTTTTTGTTTTGTTATTGTTGTTTTTTTTAAGAACAGACATTGTTATGGATGGGTTTTTTGGTTTGTTTGTTTTGTTGTTGTTTTTTAAGAAGAGGCATTGTTATGGGTGGGTTTTTTTGTTTGTTTTGTTGTTGTTTTTTAAGAAGAGACATTGTTATGGGTGGGTTTTTTGGTTTGTTTTGTTGTTGTTTTTTAAGAAGAGACATTGTTATGGGTGGGTTTTTTGGTTTGTTTGTTTTGTTGTTGTTTTTTAAGAACAGACATTGTTTTGGGTGGGTTTTTTGGTTTGTTTGTTTTGTTGTTGTTTTTTTAGGAACAGACATTGTTTTGGGTGGGTTTTTTGGTTTGTTTGTTTTGTTGTTGTTTTTTAAGAACAGACATTGTTTTGGGTGGGTTTTTATTTGTTTTCATTCTCTAGTAACCCTGATTACAAGGTTCTCTTTTGTATTGCCGTTTGTCTTTTTATACTTTTTAATTAGTTTACATTTTCAGTTCCCTGTTTTCTAGTATGTTTTCTTTTGATTATTTGCTATAAAGAGTGACAGGGACTCTTGTGAGTTTTGTTTCTTATTTTGCTGTCAAGGGTCCCTCGACCACACATGACAGAATAACCCTGTGTTAAGTCAGCCTCATTGTGAAACTCAAAAGTTTCTCTTATGAAACTGGCAGCTATAGCTGCTGTGTTGTTGGGCGTGGGGTGTCCGTATTCTAAGTGAGCACAGATGTTTTTGTCAACCCGGCTGGGTTTGCTATATCTAGTTCAGAGAAAAACAGACCGCCAACCTTTTTTAAAAAATATTTTTTATTAATTTATTCATATTACATCTCAATTATTATCCCATCCCTTGTATCCTCCCATTCCTCCCTCCCTTCCATTTTCCCCTTACTCTCCTCCCCCATGACTGTGACTGATGGGGACCTCCTCCCCCTGTATATGCTCATAGGGTATCAAGTTTCTTCTTGGTAGCCTGCTATCCTTCCTCTAAGTGCCACCAGGTCTCCCCATCAAGGAGACATGGTCAAATATGGGGCACCAGAGTTCGTGTGAAAGTCACACCCCACTCTCCACTCAACTGTGGAGAATGTCCTGCCCATTGGCTAGATCTGGGTAGGGGTTTGAAGTTTACTGCGCATATTGTCCTTGGCTGGAAAAACAGACTGCCAACCTTAACCTGCCTCTTTCACTGTCCTTAACGTGACACCTGGGATAGTGCATCATTAATTGGGGTGTATAGAGCGGCCACCTGAGGAAGATGTGGGAGTCACTCTGTGATCTTTTCTGCTAGCTCCTGTTTTGTCTTTGAGCTGTGCCATTGCTTACCTTTTCTTTGAAATTAATTCTATTTCCACCCCTGGCCTCCTTAAAGAGTTATTTAGCATGAATATGCCGTCAAGGAAACCAAGAAACTTTTTCTATGTACTAATATCAGGAGAGAACCGAGGTTCTTCTTAGCCTTAGTTGTTTTGATTGTCGTTAACTGTATGATTCAGTGATGTTCAGTCTATTCACCACATTGTGCAACCACCACCTCTAACTCATTTCAAAGCATTATTCTGCCTCTTATAGAAATCCCAGGTCCATAAACACATAAACAGTCACTTTCTAGTCCCCTCCCCTCTGAGCCTGGCAGCCACTCATGCTTTCTGTCTCAATGGATTATGTTTACATTTCCACTGGTGTACTTAAAAGGAAAAAAGGCATTATGTTTTATACGCTGTCGGTTGTCTAAGGATCCTCCTGGGCATTTGCCTAAGGACCCCCTGGGCATTTGCCTAAGGACCCCCTGGGCATTTGTCTAAGGACCCCCTGGGCATTTGTCTAAGGACCCCCTGGGCATTTGTCTAAGGACAGAATGGACTGGTTTCCTTCTTCTGGACTGAGCCACTGCGAGTGGTTCTCGCCCCCCAAGTCCCCCAGTTTAGAGGTGAAGTCAGAGGGTCCAGGGGCTGCTGCAATTAGAGGGCCAGTGTGCAGAGCACACTTCCTGAAGACCAGGTGCTTTTTCCTAGGATGGTTGGTCCTGATGTCATCCCACTGCCGCATATCTATGGAGCACGAATCAAGGGTGTGGAAGTGTTCTGTCCTTTGGACCCCCCACCTCCATACGAAGCTGTCGTGAGCCAGATCGACCAGGAACAGGTAGGTCCAGAGGAAACAGGGGCGCACGTCATGAAGAGTATACCCTCGCTTCATCTGAAGGAGTTTACTGGGGTCCTCTGAGCAGTGATTGAGCATCATTAAAAGAAAAAACAAAACCCTAATCCTCTTTCTCCCTTCCTTTGTGATGCAGGAGTCTTCATTCCAAATCCCAGAAGGACCAGAAGCTGCTGTGAGCGCAGTGGAGCCAGTTCGCACACAAATAACTCAAGGTAGCGCACATCTTCACCGCCCACGCCTTCATTCACTAGGTTAGAACATGGCAGAAAAAGGAACTGACTAGTGTTTTGCTAGAGGTAAGGCATTCGGGGAGCAAATGGTTCAGCCTACATCTTTCCTGTCAGGGTCAAAGTACTGTCAGCTCTTAGGGCTTAGAAGTGAGATCTAAAATATGAACAGGAAAAAGAACTATACATTGAACTAAGGAGAACTACTCAAAAATGGTTTATGGGTAATCAGACTACCCTCAGGAACCCATGGATTGGGTGGATGTCAATTTGTTGTTATTCCTGTGTTTCTTGATCTCCTTTGTTCCATTGAAACGAGCTGGGCTCCCTCAAAGGAACATGAGTTTCATGTAGTGCAGTGTGTATTCACACCGTCATTTATAACCAAGGGTTCTGATGCCTACCAAATTAAGATTTTTTTCAGTCCTGTGGCCAATGCTAGAGTCAATTTACATTTATCCTTGTAATTTGAGGACTCCATTATTCCAGCTTTCTGTCTTTGGGGAGGTTTTAAATGGCCTAGAGAATTGTCCACTGGTACAAAATTGCAGATGGCAATAAATAATGGATTGACTTTCCGCCATTTCAGATGGAGGTAGTTTTTCAGCTGTGATGTTTGAAACTTTCTTCTATTCACCTTACATTTGGGAGAGGGCAGATTGCGCCCCTGCCACTGAACCCCCATCCCAACCTACCTTCAGAAGACTTATAAAACAGCACTCACTCCCCTTAAACACTTTTCTTCTTCTTCTTCTTCTTCTTCTTCTTCTTCTTCTTCTTCTTCTTCTTCTTCTTCTTCTTCTTCTTCTTCTTCTTCTTCTTCTTCTTCTTCTTCTTCTTCTTCTTCTTCTTCTTCTTCTTCTTCTTCTTCTTCTTCTTCTTCTTCTTCTTCTCCTTCTCCTTCTCCTTCTTCTTCTTCTTCTTCTCCTTCTCCTTTTCCTCCTCCTCCTCCTCCTCCTCCTTTTCTTTCCTTTTTTATTATTTAAATAATTTATTCAGATTACATCCCAGTTCTTATCCCCTCACTTGTATCTTCCTGTCCAGGCCTTCCTCCCTCTTTCACCCTATTCCTATCCCCTAGACCTGAGACAGCAGAGGCCATCCTCCCCCACTGTGTGATAACAGCCTCTCCTTCTTCTTTTAACAAGGAATTTTCCAATTAGAAACTCAGTTTTCGCTATGATGTAGTTGCATTTTCTGAGCAGGGGTCATCCAATTCCAGTTTGATTTGCTGATTCATTTCCCAGCCACTAGCTGCTTTGCTAGATTATTGAGAGTGTCCCAATCCGGGCACACTCTGAGCCAGGCAAGTATGCATCTTCGAGCCTTGGATCTGTAGCCCACAGGATAGCACCCACACCCATATAGGTTCCACCTGCTGAAGAGCCAGACACTGTGAAACCCTTTGGCACTCCTGGAGGCCACATCATGTTGCCCTAGTAAGAAAGAGTCTAAATGTCTCTAGGAAACAAACCAAACCAATGTTCTGGCAAGGCTTCTTTGTTTTGCCCTTTGGGCTTATCATTTTTTTTTCTTGTTTGCTAGTTTTAAGTGTGGCAGGGTGGTTTGGAGATGGAGGCTTTGCCATGGTGCTGGGAACTAAACACTGACTGGGCCAGCAGCCTAAGTAAATGTTATTAATTATATTCTACTTGCCCTGGCAGATTTGGGCCTGCAGGTGTTTCCTGACCAACATTTTGAAGGCTACAGCTGTTGAAATAATGTGTTTCTTTTATTTTTATTAAAAAAAAAATCAGGTGGGGTTCTTCCTAACACAACCAATGAGGAAACCACATCTGCAGCAGCTCCTGTTTCCAACCTGGTACAACCTCCAAGAAGCCGGAGAACTCTCCCACCTCTGAGGGCAAGATCAAAGAGCGACCCTGTGCTTCACCATTCCGAGGAAAGAGGTGATGTCATGCCCCAGGCTCTTGGTAGACCACTGTGCTTCCTTGACTGCTCCTAAGTATTGGTTAAGGTGCCAGGTATAATCAGGTGGTACCTGCAAGGTGAGGACCCTGCAAGATTAAGCAGTATCTTGAGAGAGGTTAAGAGGCCATGGGAAAATAAGATAGTCTATGTTCACATTGGGAAAATACATGTGGTATCTTTTTAAATGCACATGCACACACACACATACACACACACATACATTGTGTTGTGGGGGAGAGTGGGTACACCATGGTGCATATATGGAGGATGGAAGACAACTTGTACGTGTCAGTTCTTTTCTTCTATCATGTGGGTCCTAGGGACTCTCTACCCAGGTCATCACATTGGAGGCAAGTGCCGTTATCTGGTGAGCCATCTCACTGGTCTTGGCGCTTTGATCCTGGTAGAATTTGTTCCTGAGTCATTGACGATAGCATTTGGTCACACATGGTGCGTGCTTAGAATGGCTGCAAGATTCTTATGTAAACTGTATCCTGGTTTCTCATGAGAGCCAGTCTAGGGGTGTGTGCTTGTTGTCTTTTTTAAACTGGGCTTGAGTAGTCTTAGTTATTGACATATGACATATTTTTAAAACTTTGGATATAGTGAAACATGTTCACCTTACTTCATCTCTCTCATTGTTTTGGGTTTTACTTGAATACAGATGTTGAATAACTTAAAAGTTTCAAAATAATAACATCGAGGTTTTCTTGAATATTTGAATACCTAAACATCCGTAAGCATGTCTCATTACAGAAAAGTATATAAAAATAAAGGGAGCAAAGGAATAAAGTGAACAGCTTTTGTAATTCAACCAGCAGGGGCCTCTTTGGAGAAATTCGTCTAAGATTTACACTCTGTTCTTTGGAAACTCTGTGCAGAATAATTGGACATCCTCTAACTTTGCTGTCTCGGGTCCTGTCTGTCCCTCTGACAGTGTCATTTGTCACAGCTCTGGCCTGACCATATGGAACCCAGAGTGGACACTTCTCTTGTCCCTGCAGCAGCTTCCAGGTTGGGAGGGTGTCCTGCCCCCTGGGACTAGCTGTGTGCCTCTGCAAACCAGTAGGCCCAGCAGCCTGGCCTGTAGTCCGAAGACCCTACCTTTATTGTGGATCTTATGTATGCTGTCTGGCAAGTTGAGTCTTCAACTAGCCACGTGCCAGCTTCTAGGAGCACCTAGCTCTCTGCAACAAGTAGAGACCTTCCCGGAGCTCTTTTGCCTTCTGCAGTCCTGTGGAGGAGAGGACATTTACCTGTTGGCTTGTTTCACTGGAGAAGGAACCAAGTTGCCTTTAGTGAGCGAGTGTAAACCTGTGCTTTACCTGTGCTTCTGGAAGGCTTGTTGTCTATGAAGAGCACATGGCAAGCTGGAAGGACAGCTTCTAACCCTTGTTCAGAGCTCCTGTCTACCTTTCTCCAGAGGCAAAGGAAGCCTTCCCTTCTTTGTCCTGTTCCTCCCCTCCCATTAGCCTTCCACCGCCCCCCCCCCCCCATCCTGTGCCTCCTGCCTCCATGAACATCGAAATCCTCACTTCTGAGGCCTTTACACATTTTAAGTTGACAGTTGTGTGCAAGGAAGGCAGATGATGGCTATGGATACACGGCAATCAGACCTGAGCATTAATTTCTCCACCCAGTTCACGGTGAAATAGCCTCCAGCCAGTCTTTATTCCTTTATTGATAGAGGCAGCTGTGGGAATTAGAGCCTGCGATGGGTTTTTAGAGCCTGACTTCACTTCTGGAACGGTGTCACTTTCTGCACCTAAGGTTTCTGCCATAGCCATAGATGCACCTCATAGTCACGGTGTGAGCCTCAGTAACAGAAGTCTGTGCAGTGCCCTTGAGGATGCTTAGGACAAAGGTACTGTGACAGTGAACTTTCTGCTCATCCCACAAGTCTCTCGTCTATCCCTTCCTCTCTTTGATTCTTCTGAATGTACTTGCACCCAACATCCTTTCATTTTTTTTCTGCTTGGCCATCCATTCCCATCTCCTTGCTGCACCCCATGAAACACACCCCTCTGTGGCTTGCACTGTGGATTCTCTGCTGTGTCATCCATCTTTGCATCGGGGACCGTTTATGTGCCATGGTTCAGTGTCTCATGACATAGCCAATTGGAGGAGCACGTCACATAATAGGCTTGCGTTCGTTTCATTCTCTTCTGTTCCCTCCCTTCTTCGAGATGAAGGCGAGATGTACACGCATGGCCTCGGGCATCTGCCAGATGTTGTCCACACTGAGTTTTGTGTCCAGTGTTCAGAAGGGCTTGTCCAATGGTGACGTTTCTATTTACCTCTGTCCACAGCTACCCCAGTACTCAGCTGCGAAGCAGCGACTCAGACCGAAAGGAGGCTCGATCTGGCTGCAGTGACTCTGAGGAGAGGTGTGAGACCAAGGGCATCCAGATGCAGACCCCGCTCTTTGATAGATTACAGGTCTTACATAGACACGAAGCTGCTGGTGGCCAGGTTCCTGGAGCAGTCCTCCTGCAGCATGACTCCGGACATCCATGAGCTCGTAGAAAATATCAAATCCGTTCTCAAGTCCGACGAGGAGCACATGGAGGTAGCCATCACAAGCGCCAGTTTCCTAGAGCAGGTACTGTTACAATCAATATCAGGCACGCGTCCAATAGCCGATGTCTACCGGGGCTGAAGTGGTTTCTCTGACTTCCCGTCCAAGACAGTTTAAGTTCACAGTCACAGTCTCCAAGGACCTGGGGGTGGGGGGTGGGGCTTACGTCATCAGAGAGGGAGGAAACCAGAGAGCTTTCCTCTGGGCTTCATCACTTTTCCACAGTGCTCTTGGCCTAAGGGACGAGACACCCCCCCGCCTGCCCCCATTTTCTGGGAGGTGGAGTTAAGCCTGGTTGAAAGGATCTAGGTACCATGGAGTTCATCACTCTCATGATTTCCTGAATTGGGGATGCCCAGGATACCCCCATGAATGACACAATGAATCTCATGATTGCCAAGGTTCTATCTAGGAGCTGTTCCCGTGCCTGTCAATTGCTGGGCCAGACAAAATAGCTGACCGGACTTACAGCAGTGGTCCTCAGCCTTCCTAATGCTGTGACCCTTTAATATAGTTCCTCATGGCGTGGGGAACCACCCCTCTCCCCCAACCATAAAACTATTTTTGTTGCTACTTCACAACTGCAATTTTGCTACATTATGAATCATAATGTAATTATCTGTATTTCCAATGGTCTTAGGTAACCCCTGTGAGAGGGCCATTTGATCACCCCAAAGGGTGAGAACCCCCGACTTAGAGGAATAAATATTTTTCTTTCTGTAGATTAAAAAGTAAAAGGTGCCCTAAACTGAAGCCACCCTGGAAAGAGACAAAAGTAGGCACACATGGAGCCCATTTGGGCCCTGGGTTTCTCATCTTTACAGGGAAGGGTTGGGCTAGGTAGTCTCCAGCTCTGTGTATCCAAGTAAGTGAGATTTCCTCCCAGCGAGAACCTTCTCTTTAAGAGGTTTGTTACCTTTTGCCTGTTGACTCATTTTCCTGGGTCAGATGCTGTAGGCCTAGTACGCCACAGTGCCTTTGTGTTACCTGCTCTGTGCCTTTGTGCACTGCATCTCGGACTGAAACAGACTGGCTTTGGGACAATCGTCCTGTGAGGTTCAGTGCAGTGAGAGTCCTGATTCCTTCCGAAGGCACTAACAGCATCACACACCATAGCAAGCTCAGCTTCCCACAGATCCATCAGCTGGCCAGTCCCTCCTCATCAGTTCTACTTGGATCAGAAATAGTCTGTATTTTTTTTTTTTCATTTTTGAGAAGTGATATTGTTCCATGCTTCACATGACATGACACATTGAAGTCAGGCCTAGCAGTAGAGCCATTTTCCAGATTTCACAGATAAAGTGTCCTGCTTTTAAATGCTATTTATCCATAGGTTATCAGACCTGCCTGAAGCATCATTGATTTTTAACTGGCATTTTATAAACTCATTACCTAATCCAGACCAGTGGTTCTGTGTTGTACCACCTGCTTCTGGTTAAAACTCACAAAGCTGGAGAGACAGTTCAGTGGATACAATGTTAACTGTGCAAGCTTGAGGAACAAAGTTCAGATCCCAGGTATACATGTAAAAACAAGGCATGGTGGCACTGACCTATAACTCTGGCTGATCCTTGGGGCGCACAGTCTAACCAAATGACCAGCATCAGGTGCAGAGAGAGAGAGAGAGAGAGAGAGAGAGAGAGAGAGAGAGAGAGAGAGAGAGAGAGAGAGAGAGAGAGAGAGAGAAACTCTCTCCAAAAATAAAAAATAAAAAATAAAAATAAGGTGGAGAGTGATAGAGGAAGACACTGTCACCTCTAGGTTATACATTCTCTCTCTCTCTCTCTCTCTCTCTCTCTCTCTCTCTCTCTCTCTCTCTCTCTCTCTCTCTCACACACACACACACACACACACACACACACACACACACACCAGGCTTCCATGTAGACTGTCAGAATAAGTGGCAGGTGGCCTGCCATGTTCCTAAGAAACTATACCGCCTACATCCCTCTCCACCCACTAGGAGTCACTGGCTTGGAACACAGAGAGACTGGAGAAATATGAAGACTATAACCTTACCAATAAAATAAGAAAGTACAATTGAGCCATTATATAGTGGCTTGCCTTCTGCTAAAACAAAAAGAAATAAGGAGAATTTCTTCAAAACTTTATAAAGAGGCAAAATTCAAGACATCTTCAGAATTCTAAATAGATTCTACTTTGGAAAACACGCCTTTCTATTCTAAAGCAACTAAGCGTTAAAATCCACAGATGGATACAAGGGGGGGGGGCAGGTCAGAAGGCCAGTCCTGGTGAGGCTGCTAACATCTTTCCCTGTCCTGCTCTTTTCCCAAAGATAATGGCCCCATCACAGGCCAGCACTTCCCAGGCCCACATGCTGACCTCGAGGAGACAGCTGGGCTTGCTGCACCTGCGCAGCTGTGGCGACCTGAGCACCTTTTCCCTGGCAGGACGGCCAAGAGCTGAGAGGAGGCCTCAGCTGCGAGCTGAGGCTGAGCGCCCACACAGCCTCATCGGTGTCGTTCGAGAGACTGTCTTGTAATCTGAGTGACCTGGATAGGCCAGTCCAAAGGAAGGGTGTCCCTTCTCAGTGCTGTGTACTGTCTAGGAGTTGGGGTTTTCCCCTCTAGGAAGCCCCTAAACAGGGGGCCTCGGGAGACACACTTATTTCTCCTCTTTGGCTCCTTTTTTTGGCTGACAAAGGCACTCCGGTGAACTTGGGCAAAGTAGGTTCTTCCTAGCCTTTCCAGTCAGCTTGTTCCCCATTGGAGGCAAAGGCAGGGAGCTTTCCTTTGTCATGGCATCTCCAAAGGGCAGGCACTGGTGGGCAGACAACAGGCTCATGACTCTGCCTGTCTCATCCCTTATGGCTCTTGTTGTTGCCAAGTTCGTTGCCTCGCTGTGAGGGGAGAGCTGCCTGCCAGGCTATATATAGCTGCCTGCGGCCTCTGGCTGCCCGGTGAGAGAAACCGGCAGCAGATATGATGATTAACACCGTGTGACTGCAGCCCTCCAGCCTCCTTAGGTTACTCTCAAGCCCATCCTCTTTAGGAAGAGCAGGGGACCTGCTAAGCGGTGATTTTCTTTTTTAATGAGGGGCATTGAGGGAGAGGACTATTCTAGATTCCATTTATTCATGCTTGCAAACTAGAACACCGAAGACAGAACAGAGAATAAAGTGTTGGCTTTGGAACTCTGGACTCTGTGTGTAGTTTTTGTGTGTACTTAAATGACCAGGCCTTAACTCATGGAGGGATTGGAGCTTGGGGATGTGGTGCCCTTATAGGTCACCAACGTAGTTTAATTTCCACAGCACCTGGATCCCACAGATAAAAATGCATCAGGCAAGCCCTGGCCTAAATCTTAAAAATGTTAGGTTGAAGGACACTGTGGACCTGCATTCTAGTGGGGCCAGAAACAGAAAACCAGTAAAGCAACTACTGATAGGATTAGTGCTAAGAAGTGAGGAGCTGGTTAGGGAGGGCTTTGGGGAAATGACATTTGAGCTGAGGTCCAGGGGAGACTGAGGCAGAGAGCAAGGCCAGGCATACTAGGAATTGCAGATTTGTATTGAAGGAGAGATAGATGGATGCCTGGCAAGTTGTGCTCTATGCTAACACTGAGATTCTGTGGAAGTTTCTAACACAAGAAAGATTGGCTTAACCATATTTTAAAATGATCGTCATGCTACTGGGAAAACAGTTAATTTAGATGGAAGAGGAACCACGGAGCTGGGAGGTGAGCACTGGCTCTTATTGGGCCCCACCTCAGTTCTAGGATAAGGGTGTTAAATTCTCATTTGATGTTTTTTTTTTACAGCCTATTTGATTGGAGCTGTTGTTTGTCTCCATTTTAAAGGCTAATGATATTTTATGGCTTGTCCAAGATCACACAGAAGCCAAGGGGCAGAGCTGTCATTCACACCAACATGGCTGGACTCAGACATGGAGATGTCTGACTTCCCAGGTAGCATTTGTATTTCCTGTTTCTTTGAGAACATTGTTGAATTGAAGGCTCTGAAATAAATCCATACAACTATGGGCACTTGATTTTTGACAAAGAAGCCAAATCTATACAATGGAAAAACGATAGCATCTTCAACAAATGGTGCTGGTCTAATTGGATGTCTACATATAGAAAAATGCAAGTAGATCCATATTTATCACCATGTACAAAACTCAAGTCCAAGTAGATTAAAGACTTCAACATAAAACCAGACACACTAAATATGTTAGAAGAAAAAGTGGGGGAAGAGCCTTGAACTCATTGGCACAGGAGACAACTTCCTGAACAGAACACCAACAACCCAGGCACTAAGGTCAACAATTAATAAATGGGACCTCATGAACTAAAAAGCTTCTGTAAGGCAAAGGACACTGTCAACAGAACAAAGCAACAGTCTACAGACTGGGAAAAGATCTTCACCAACTCTACATCTGACAAAGGGCTAATATCCAAAATATATAAAGAAATCAAGAAATTAAACACCACCAAACCAAATAACTGAATTAAGAAATGGGGTTCAGAACGAAACAGAATTTTCAACAGAGGAATATCAAATGGCTGAGAAACAGTTAAATATTCAACGTCCTTAGTCATCAGAGAAATGCAGACCAAAATGACTCTGAGATTCTATCTTACACCCATCAGATCAAAAACTCAAGTGACAGCACATGCTGGTGAAGATGTAGAGAAAGGGGAACACGCCTTTGTTGCTGGTGGAAGTACAAACTTGTACAACCACTTTGAAAATCAATCTGGTGCTTTCCCAGAAAATTTGGAATAGACCTATGTCAAGACCCAGCTATTCCACTCCTTGGAATATACACAAAAGATGCTCCAGCACACAACAAGGACATTTGCTCCACTATGTTCATAGCAGCCTTATTCATGATGGCCAGAATCTTGAAACAACCTAAATGTCCCTCAGTCTAAGAATGGATAAAGAAACTGTGGTACATTTACACTATGGAATACTACTCAACTATTAAAAACAAGGAAATCTTGACATTTGCAGGCAAATGGATAGAACTAGAAATGATCATCCTGAGTGAGTTAACTCAGATCCAGAAAGACACACATGGCATATACTCACTTATAATTGGATACTAGCCCAACATGGATGTCCTCTGAGAGTCTTCACTTAGCAGGAGATCAAGACAGATGCTGGAACTCCAGGTGAGAG
This sequence comes from Acomys russatus, assembly GCF_903995435.1. Taxonomy (NCBI): domain Eukaryota; kingdom Metazoa; phylum Chordata; class Mammalia; order Rodentia; family Muridae; genus Acomys; species Acomys russatus. Next base: position 43,793,877 of record NC_067141.1, on the reverse strand, counting down.
TGGAATGGAAGCATGGGGAGATAGAAGGACCCAGAGGGTTCAGGAACCCTACAAGAAAACCATCAAGGCTGGAAGATCTGGACCCAGGAGGGCCTGCACAAACTGCTGTACCAACCAAGGAGAATGCATACAGTAAACCTAAACCCCCTATTCAGATCTAGCCAATGGACAGCGCATTCTCCATGGTTGTGTGGAGAGTGGGGACTGCCTCTGACATGAACTCTGGTGCCCCCTATTTTACCACTTCCCCTTGGTGGGGAGGCCTGGTGGCACTCAGAGGAAGGGGAAGCAGGCTACCAAGATGAGACCTGATAGTCTGTGATCATATGGTGGGGGAGGAGGTCTAGGGGAGGGGAATAGGGAGATACAAGTGGTGGGGATAACAACCGGGATTTAATCTGAATAAATGATTTTTTTTAAAGGCTTAAGAGAATCAATAGGAAAAAAAATAAAAAGAAGAAAGTTGTTGAACTTCCTGCTTGGTTCATGGGACTGTAGACTTCCCTGGCTCCACATCAACTACTTATGCCAGAGTGGAAGTCGGAGTGGCCTCGTGGGTAGGGGGTGCCACTGAGCTAGCATGGAAAGTGGGCTTAGGGTACATAGAAATAAAGGAGAAATGTAGAGCCATGAACAGGCTGGCTCTGGCTGACTGTGCCCAAGCGAGCTTCTGTCCTTACCACCTCCGCCCCATCCTGAGTCTGCTGCCTATGGTCAAGCCTGTCTTCTCTGTGAGTCTCTGCAGTACCCAAACCTCTGGCCTGCTTGCTGTTGCCTGCTCACACAGTAGACTGCCCATGGAACCTGGTCTTGCCACTTCCCTGTGCAGTCACTCCAGCCATCTTCTCCAACAGAGGCCCAGGCGTTCTCAGCCTACCAGAGGCTCTCCACCATGGCTGGAGAAAGGGAGTGCTGGCCACGCCCCCATGGCCACACCACCAAGCTTGCAGCATGCCTCAAAGGCTCAGGGCACATGGCTAAATGGCAGAACTGTGAACCCTTGAGGCATGGTACAAAGATGCTCCTGGATGGCCTGAGGAAGACACAAAGCCTGAGCGCACCACCCAAAAGGGAATCAGGAGGCAGAGGGGCTGCCTCAGTTTATCAGAATCGCCTCTGGAGGGTCAAAAATGCCTCATGTAATCCCAGAACTTGATACTGTTGGTGAAGATTCCATTCTCTTCCTTGACCTCTGACCTCCCTGTAATATTGCAATATTGATGATACTACAGTATCTTATGAATATTTATCTTGCGGGGCACTTAGAAGTACTACCATTCATTTCCCTGCTCGGTTTTTTGTTTGTAAATAGAGAAATACTCTCAACTACCAAAGTGGTAACAATGTGGCATGTGTGCTCATAGGTTAACTGAGTATATACAGGGTCACAGTCAGAATGATGACAGAGCATTGATTACTGAGCATAGAGATGCCTGAAGTAAGTCTTTACTAGTGAACTGAATGTCGTTCGGGATATCTGGCTGGCTGGAACACTGTACAATCATCATTGGCTCTGCTTCAGTGAGTACGAACATGGCACTCACTTAGTGAGATGGGCACAGGATAAAGCAGGACGGGCGGCTCCTTCAGAACATTCCAGAAAGCTCTTTGTCTGGGTGTCCAAGGCCAGAGAGGAGGACTTTCCTGGCTTTTGCTCTTTATGAAGACTGGCTGAGGCATGTCTAACTGGCCATTGCCCGAAGGCTCGCTTTCCTCAGAGGCCTGCCCAGTGGTGAGGTTTGGAGGAGGTGGCTGTTAGTTCCAGCTGCCTGCCTGCTTTCACTTACCACAGGGACCAGACATTTGCTCACACTGTCTGGCAAAATCTGGTTACTCTCCTTGCTCAGCTTGCAAGTGAGGAAACTGAGGCACAGTACTTACTAATTGTGCAGCGGAGGTGGGAGACCAGCACTGTAGGGTTTGGGACCAGAGTTTTCGGTCAAGGCCAGAGCAATCTCAATTTTGGATAAAAGAACAGTTCTTTTCCACAAATCTGTCATGGGCTAAAAACTTTTGTAAATTATAGTAAACAGGTTTAATAGGAAAATTAAGTAAGAGCAAAAAGAGACATGTATAGCTTATATAATATATATTACAAGACTATATAGCATATTCTTGTAAAAAGAGGCTTCTGAGCTCATTGGAAAATTGGGTGGAGGGATCACAGATTCTTGTCTGTCCTTTGTCCTCCATCGGTGTAGCCTCCCTTATTATCAACACCCCTAACCTGACTGGCACACTCATTACAGTAGACTCATAATTACCATCCAAGTCCGTGTGTGTGGGGACTGAACACAAACCTGAGTGAATGTGCGTATTTGACATGTCAAGGACCCCAATGCCTCAGACCCATAGAAATGGCAAGTCTTTCCTCTGGGCTAAGTCCAGATGTTATGAATGACGGACCTTTAGCTAACATCAGTGTATGCGGAGACTATCAACCACAGCATCTTCCTCCCGGACAAACCTGGAAACTCTCTCCTCTAGAGAACACCTACCAAGATTCACCCTCCATTATATGTATAAGGGAAGCTCCCTCCTTGTTCAGCTGTTTACAGTGAATGTCCCACCTCACTCAGTGCTATATAACAGACGAGCTGAGCTTCTGGGCTGCTGCTGTGTCAGCATCAGAGTGCACAGCTCACCAGGTCCCAGCTCTTCTAAGTGTGGGTGTGTGTGTCTGTTGTTTCTTCATTCCGTAAGCCATGCAGGGAACAGCAGTGGTGCATATGAGAGTTCACTATTTATTTATATCTTATGAGTGTAGACAATAGTGTACTACACATAGTGATTTATTTGTCTAAAAACCGTCTTTGTTGTGAGTATTCACTCCTGTTTCCTTTAACTCCCAAAAGGCACGGGGTCTTTTGTTGTCACCATAATTTCAGATTTGCTGGAATGCCATACAGTTCTTATGTTAACATTTCCTGGGGATGCATGAACAATCTCATCTGATTCCCTTCGCTAAGGCACCAACAACAGACCAAAGGTAGGATTCCACCCAAATCCAGTATGGTGACCCAAGCAGTTTCTTTACAAGAACATGGGTGTTCCCAAGTATCATTGCAAAGTCTCGCCCCGTTATGGCTGGTGACCTTTTGAAGGCTGTACCATGGGGTCTCCTTCAGCTAACCCTCCAGGTTAGGTCTATCAGAAACCTGGCTGTCACTGTATTGTTTTTCGTATTTAGTTGCAGTGGTTAATAGCTTCTTGGAACAAGGCCGGTCTTTGGTCAGATTGGCACCCATTTTGGCAGTTACCAGTCTTAACCGGTTTGCCCTTGCCTGCCTTCTTTTGTTTGCTTTCTTGAGTGTTGCTGCTTCAGGAGGACCTGCAGATGACCTGGCTCAGCCCTAAAAAAAAAAAAAAAAAAAAAGAAAAAGAAAAAAGAAAAAAGAAAAAAGACCTTTCAGATCATCTTTCAAAACTCTTCTGTTTGTTTTTTGAACTTAATCTTGTCTCTGGCCTATACTGGCTTGGGGTTGCTCTGGGGCCCACTCTGGTCTGAGTCACCCAGTTTCCCTTGGGCATGTTCTCTGTGGCGGCACCTGGGCATTGAAGAAGAGGACTGGAAGGGAACAGGAGCAGGTGGGCACACACCCTTGCTTTGTACCTCCTCTCTGTACAGGAGACTGCTAGAGGCTGAGGTTCCGCGGAGAGGCCTGTAGTGCCAAGGCCCAAGGCTCTTTGACTCCCTCAGCAGCAGGAAGAGCTGGCAAAAGGAGAGGGAGTGCTGCCAGGCCCTCCACCCAGTGGGAGAGGAATTCTTGAAGCAGAACAGTAAGCCCATCTCTTACCTTTCCCCGGGCTGCTGCAACAGAGCACCACGGAGGGGCCCCTGGAAAAGGCCTCCACAAAGCCTTCCTCCTTGGGGCTTCTGAAAAGCTAGTCAGGCCTGCAGCCAAAAGACATCACCTTTCTCCCATTGCTCTCTGCTTGTCACTCAACAAGTGTTTACTGAGCTACAGAATCCTAGGCAGAGGGCCAGGGGCTGAGGAAAGAGAGAGAGGGGTGGGTAGGTGCTAGTTACCCTAACAAGTAGGACAAATAATAATAAGAAAACAAGTAAAAAGTGCAGTAAAAGAAAAGCTTTGTGCTGGTTAAAGGCATGCTATTCAAGAGGGTACTACTGAATTGAAGGAGAGAGGTCAGATTCAACCCAGAGCACAAGGACAGCTAGAGATGTGTGCCAGGGTGTGTAGTGGTGGTGGTGGTGACAGTGGTGGTGATGGTAATGTCATGGTGGTGATGGTGGTGGTGTGGTGTGGTACTGGGTTTACAGGTTTTATGTGTGTGTGTGTGTGTGTGTGTGTTGATGGTGGTGTTCTGGTAGTGGTGCTGGGATTACAGGTTGTAGTGGTGGGGATGGTTTGGATGGTAGTGTCATAGCGGTGATAGTCGTGTCATGGTAGTGGTGCTGGGATTGGAACCCGGAACTCTGTGCATGATAGGCAAGCCTGCTTCTAAGGAGCCATATACCCAGCCTTTGAGTTATTTAATAAAATTCTTGCAGAAGGCATGTCAAAGTGAGAAGATGGAGAGTGGAGAATGAGGAATCGGTCAGATCTAAAGGGTGCAGTTTTCTTGCTAAAATTGCATCAAGTAGGTCAGGAGTAGAGCCTGAACATCCGAAAGGGGACTTGAGAAGGTCAGGGATCTCAGAGTTTGGTCCAGGAGATACTCCGCAGTCTGTATTATTTTTCAGAGTAGGAAGCTGTGCCACCCTCCTTCTTGCCTCAGGCACGTGGCTTCTGAGCAGGGAGCTCTTCTTAATTCCAGCAGCTGGCAAGCTCTCTTGGGTTTTGCCCTAACCAAAAAACAAGAGCCAAAATTCAGGATGAATCATCATTTTGCTCTTGCCAAGTGGCCGTAGGTCCCAGGGCTGTGGAGGCTTTCCCAGTGCCCTTGAGATACTGTGCGTGAATTCTGATCCAAAAAAGAGTAATTCACAGTGGACTTGGGGAGCGATTAGGCATGAGAAGATCCCAAGCAAGGAGAATGGTTGGACAATTTCTGCTTTGTTTGTGAGCTGCTTAGCCTATGTGCCTCATGCTGGCTTGCAGAAGGTGAGCAGGTTTTCAATAGTCAACCCAAGTCACAAGCCAGACGCACATGATAGGGAAGGCTGCCACTTTATTTTGTAGATGAGGAGCCATATAGTGAGTGAAAGAAATGTACTTGCTTGAGATTACATAATCTACAAGTGGTCAAAGTATGGTGTTTGTTTTCTGCCTCTGTCATGAGGGACTGTTCATTTCAGGACACTGATGAATAGGAATTAGGAGGTGAAGAGAAATTGGGAGCTGACAGATCAGTACCATGACGTCATTACTCTTATTAAACTTTTTTTTTTGTATTTGTGTTTGTGTATTTATGTATTGTTTGTGTATATGTACATGTTGCAGTGCATTTCTAGAGGTCAGAGGACACCTTGCTGGACTTGGTTTTCTCCTTCCACTATGTGGGTCCCAGAGATTGGACTCAGGTCATCAGGCTTAGCAGCAAGTGCCTTTAGCAGCCGAGCTATCACAGTGGCCCGACGTCACTTTTCTAAAGAGTCATAATAACACTACGTGTGGATTATCAGTCTGTAATCCCGGCATTCAAGAGACTTTGGTGGTAAATCATGAGTTTGAAGCCAGTCTGGATTTTGTAAAAGACCCTGCCTCAAAAAAGTCTGATTTATTATGAAATCTTGTAGAACTTTCTTTCCTTATTGCAGTGGCTGGTGTTTCTACTACAATGTGGAGAAGAATTGATATATAAACATTTTTACCCTCTTAATGATCTTAGAGGAAACAATCCTGATGCTTTCTTTCTTTTTTTTGTTTAGAGTCAGGGACCCATGTAATCTAGGCTGGCCTTGAACTTCTGAACATCTTGCCTCCATGTCCTTCACCGGCCAGGTGTTGGTATTACAGGCATGGTTTATGTAGTGCTGAGAATTGAACCCTTCAGACATGCTAAGCAAACACTGCACCAACCGAGCTATACCTCTAGGTTCCAAATATATATTATTTATCATATTAAGACGGGCCCATACTATGATGTTAATGGATTTCTATTGGCAAAACTCCTGACTTATTGAACAAATCCCACTAATTCGTGATGCATTATTTCTTAATGTAATGCTGGACTCTGCTAATATTTTATTTAGAAAACTTAGTGGTGTTTGTATATTTTCTTACATTGATTTCTTCTTGTTTCCACACAGGTATTATATTTGCTTTATAAAATTAATTAGGAGGGTTTTCCTTCCTTTTTTTGGGCCCTGAAATAGCTTAGAGCATTGGAATCTTTGATGATAGAGTTGATGGTGAGGACAGATTTCTTGTCCTGGTTCTTTTGTGGGTGACAGCTCATCAATACATGTCTGTTGTTAATATATACCCCCTCCACACCTTTTGGTACATGTTTCTTAGGGTCTTCATAGCTGCAATATTCCTGTAAAATTTAAATTAAGGAAACTTGTAAATTTGTTTTTTTGTCTTGTTCATGAACCTATGATGGGTGAAGGAGATTTTCACTCCATCTCCTATGATCTCTTTTAGCATGCCCCGCTCCTGGACAGTGACACTGGGTGCACATGGGGACTCAAGGATTTACTCTTGCTAAGGTTTGTCACAAAGGGGAGTTTGAACAGGAAGATGCTGTCGTCTTCATGATGGCTCACTCTAAGCCTTGCCTTTTTCTGTGGTTCAGACAAGGAGCTGTCTGCATTCACACATCCACTCACTCAGCATGTTTTCTCAAGCAATGAATAGATAACCAGGTACAACCGCAGATATTGGGTGCTTATGTTTGAGGGTAAAATGTTCCTCAAAGTCTTACATACTTGAACACTTGGTCCCCAGCAGGACCAATAGCCTCGCCCCAGTAGGTCACACAAGGAGGGCTTTAAATGTTATAGCTATTCCTGGCTCTGACCTATACTCTGCTTCCTGTTGCCTAACTGCTGTAAGTCACCCCTGTCTTCACACCCCTTGCCCCAAGCCTCCACACCTTCCTTGTATGATGGACTGAAATGTCCTTGAATGGCGACCCCCAAATAGGCCTTTGCTTCCCCCAATTGCTTCTGTCTGGTGTTTTGTTACAATTATGGAAAAGTTAAAACATATGAAACAGACAGCAAGAGGAAGACAGAGGTCTTTGATCTCCTTTAGCGCAGGAGCCTTTTGGTCAGCAGGAGCCGAGAAATGGATGAAGAAGTTAAAAATACCAGCATGGGCAGGCAGGGCTGTGTGGTGATGGGAGTTCCTCCCCTATACCCAGCAGCCAGCATAGGGCATGCTGCACAGTGTAGGATGCCCAGTCCTCTCTGATAGGTGACATCTCTGCAGAATCCTAACCAAGAAGAATGAGCCATGTGGGTACTGGGCCAGAAGTCTCAGAATGTGTCCATGGAGTACTGCGGTTAGAGTAGAGAGTTTGCAGAGGGGGATCTGGCGGTGGGGTGGGGATGAGAAACGAGACCAGAGGGGCTGCTGGGGTTTCCGGAACTGTGGATTTCAGGCTATGTAGGACAGTGGGATGAAACTTATGTGGAGGGCTCAAAGAAGGGGATAGAATTAGGCCTTACCAGTTTTTTCCTGCTAGGAAACAGGGGAACAGGGGTGGTGAGGATAGGAGCTGGCAGGCTACTGTAGGTGGGGGAGGGGGCTGTAGATGGTGGCAGCTAGCTATAAAAAGGACAGTGTAGGTCAGAAGCAAAGGGCAGAGTCAAGTACCCCTGTAATCGCTGTATACCAAAGGCAGCACTTCCGGGCCCAACACCAGAGGTTTCTGTTGTTTCTCTGTATTCCTGGCCAATTGATGACTTTCCCCAAACACTCAGGTTACAGAGAGTGCCAGACACTTTGCTGATGCAATGGGCCTAGAAGCGAACAAGACAGACACCTTATCACCCACACAGCACTCACAGAGTAGCAGGGAAGAGAGGCAGAGGGCATCAAGTGAATATGCTGAATATGTTCAGCTCTGAGAAAGGCACGCCATGTCCCCCTGGGGGTGTGGAAGGGTAGCGAGTGGTGCATTCTGGGAACAGCCTGGAGTCTGAATAGGACTTCTCCTGACAGTCCCCAGCCACTGAGACAGAAGAGCTTAGAGAACTGTGTGGTCCCAGGAGCCTCAAGGAATCACAGAGGCTGTGCCTGGATGGAGGTTGAAACCAGGCTTGGGGTGTCGTCCCTGATGCGTTAAGGCCTGGGACTTCATCCTGTCTGCCCAGTCAGTGACCTGGAAGCTAGCCACCTGCAGTGAGGTTCCGAGTGCAAAGGACTGGAAATATGGGCTCTTCTTGCAATAGTATTGCTCATACGTCTGGAAAGGTTTAGGGATTTAAGAACCAAGATATGAACTGCATACAAGTTATGAAAGAAAATCATCAAAATTGCCTACTATCTAGCAAGAGGCAGGAGAGTTTTGCTTTTAGAATTATCTTCACAGCTTGGGGTGTAGCTCAGTGACAACGCTTCCATAGCATATTTGAAGCATGGGGTTTGATCCCCAGCATGGATTAAAACAAAGTGTGTGTGTGTGTGTGTGTGTGTGTGTGTGTGTGTGTATTATAATACAAATATTAAAAATGTTTTCAAATAATTTCAACTTTATATTTAAAAGTCTGAAAGGAAGCCTGCCTTACGTAGGCCAGTAGGGTTGTGGATTCTCTTGGGATATTGAGGCAGTCGGTTTTTCAACTTGCCCAGGTGTGCGGCTCTGCGTTAGTCTTCCAGCGCCCACTCTTCCACCAGCTCCTTCCTTCCTTCGCTGTGGCCTGGCCGAGCCGCTGTGGCTCCTTCGTGTTCCTGCCTCAGGGCCTTTGCACTCCCCACCACTCCAAGCATGCTGCTCAGAATCTGTGTCAGGCTTTCCCACCTTCACACAGACGCCTCTTCCCTCTCCCCCCTCCCTCTCCCCCTCCCTCTCCCCTCCCTCTTTCCCCCTCCCTCTCCCTTCCCTCTTTTCTCCTCCCTCTCCCCCTCCCTTTCCCCTCCCTCTCCCCTCCCTCTCCCCAAGCTGCAACCCTATGCATGGCTTTCCTTATTTGTTGGGTTCTGCCCAGCTGCCCAGAATTAAAGCTGAAGCCACTCTTGATGACAGATAGTGGTAATCTAAAAAGACCCCGTATCAGTAAAAGACCTTTTGACTCACCACTGGCTATTTAAAGTATTACAAATGGTTAGGCTTTTTTGTTTTTAAAATAGGAACCTTTCTCAGTGGTTGTTTTGTTTTTTGTTTTTGTTTTTTTCCAGTTAGATTGCATATCAAAGAATTGTTTCCACATTATTTTTCATTTTAATTACCCACTGGTCAGTTTTGTTGTGTCCAGGAACAACATATACATATTATCCATTTGACTTTCAGATTGGAGGAGGCAGCAGCAAAGAAAATGACTGTGCAGAGAGCAAGGTGGGATGTCTGGGGTTCCTTGCTGGGAGGGCGGTAGCAGATAGCAGATAGACATCGGTGCAGGGACAGAGCAAGGCCTGGCCAGTGCTCACGGGGCTTTTGCTGCGCGAAGCTGCTCAGGGCCTGAAGTTCTGGTAGCAAGTAGCTGGGGAAGCCGGGTCGGAGGGTCCGGAGACCCTCTTCTCCTGAAGCCTTTTGGGTATCATCACCCCGTATCCTCCAGATTGCAGCCGCAAGTGGATGTGGCACACTTCTGAGCTGTGGAAATCTTGGGTGTCTCAGGTCAGGAGAAACACACCCTGCTGCCAGGTTGGCTGAACTCTGAACAGCCAGTGGGGGCCACGGTGGTGGAGGGAATGTTCTGGAATGTGGATGGGGTTGCTGGGAAGCCCCCTAAGGGCCAAGTGTTCTGGCTTGATAACTTTCTCTGCTCGATTTACTTTTTAATGAAAGCATCTTGAAGAGTAAAACAATCAAAGGGGAGTGGCTTCTTCCCTGGCCCGCTCTCACCTGACTTGGAAGGAGAAACCAGGTGACTAGAGAAACAAGAGCAGCAGAGACCCTGAGCTCGCTTGTACCTGCACCAGGTTCTAAGAGTACTGCAGCACTTTGCTGTGTGCCACCAGGTGGCGGCAGAGTACAACAGTTTAACGCACCGACCTGGGCGCTACCACGCAAAGCATGGCGACTCCCAGAATTCCTGTGGGTTTTCAGCACTTCTGCCTTCACTTACAGCTTATTTTTAGTGAGAAATGAAATAGAAAACGGTTTCATCTTGCCCTTTACTACGTGGATCCAACAATCTAACTGCACCTGCCCGGTTGTGCTCTTCACGTCAGAAAATCCCCTGGTTCCTCCGTGATTTCTGTCTTCGGACTCACTTCTTCAAATTTACACGCATTCATGTGCCAACAGGTGCTAGGGGCCCACCCGGTGTGGAGTGCTACTGAAATCACTTGGACGCATTGTAGCTTTTGATGCTGATGCGTGCGTGCGTGTGTGCGTGTGTGTGTGTGTGTGTGTGTGTGTGTCTGTAGTGGGTGTCTTCCTATGTTGCTCTTCACCTTAGTTTTTGGAACAGGGTCTCTCACTGAACCTGAAGCCCACTGGTAGGCTTTACTGACTGGACAAGCAAGTCCCTTAGGAGACTGTTGTGTCTCCTTGCTGTCTTGCTCGGATAACAGGCCTGTACTGTCACACTGTCACACTGGGGCTTTTAATGGGCCCTCGGGATAGGACCTAAGTTCTCATGTTTGCATACTGAACACTTTATCATCTGAGCCATCTCTTTAGTCCACAAATTAATTTTTCAGTAATGATTGTGCTCAGCACTGGTTCCTGCAGGGGAATGAGTGGCTGCCATGTACCACGGGCTTGGGCTGTCCCCACAGCAGCGTGTACACCTGACCCTCTGGTGAAGCCTCCGGAGTACAATAAAGGGCTGCAGTCATTTTCTCAGTGGCCCTCGGGAGTCGCTGAGGCTGTGACAACCCACAGTTCTTCCTCCTTCAGGCTTTGATCTCTTCATGAGGATCCGGAGCTGGTTTGTGGGCACAGGAAGGAAGCTGTCTGTCTCCCTGACTGGGAGGCGAATGTGTTCCCTTCAGCGTCTCTTGTGGGATGCTCCGTGGAATCCTCCTAGGGACTCAGAACCACAGGCAGCTGGATCCAATCTGAGTCCTTTTAATTAGCAGTGCGGTGTCCTTGGCCCACTGCCCTCTGGAGGATCCATGCCTGCTTCCTTAACAACAGTAGGAGGATGAGGAGGTCCCTGCAGCTGCCATGGGGTCCCAGATCTGTTGGATGGGAAAGGGTGGCGTGCATGGCCATTGAGGAGGGGGTCATCTTTACAGAAGCTGGAGCTGTCCTTTCCAGCTTCGGGTTCTTGGAAGCACACTTAACATGGGGGAAGCTATTGTCTCTGCTGCTGCCGTAAAGCAAGGACCAGATTCCTCTTATAAATGTCAGGAGTGGAAGGAGCAGAGGGTGGCCAAGCCAAAGCTACTTAGCAGGTGTCACGAAGTACATCATGCTTGGGCGGGCTGCCTCAGGCTTCTCCTGTTCCCTTCTGTGCTTGGGTTCCCTCAGTGTGTGGGAGGGAGGGAGGGAGGCACCCCCCCACACACACACACACACAGCTCAGCCAAGCACACCTGTACTGGCCAGGAAGAGGGCCCTGTTCGAGGTGTGACCTCTGGCCCCAGCAAGTCATGAGGACAGAGTGGCATGGAGCCAGCCACTGTTGCCCATCACTTCTATGGTGGAAACCTGCAGGAGGGGTTAGCTGTACTGCACTCGGCCCCAGACTCAGCAGCTGAAGTGTGTGTGTGTGTGTGTGTGTGTGTGTGTGTGTTTGTGTGTGTGTGTGTGTGTGTGTGTGTGTGTGTGTATGCTGCTGGCCATGTACACCATCAGCCAGTGACCATGGGTGTGCACTTCAATTCTCATGATGTTACACAGGCCTGGCTTTGAATACCTCTCTGAATCTCTTTTGTGTTTCTGTGGCCAACCAGAAGTTGGAGTCACTTGGACAGAATTCTAGAAAACAATAGTCTAAAGTTTAGGTTGACGCAGGGAATTCTACTGCACTCTCTTTATGCTGCTGAGTATGTGCGGATATCCTCACCACGCTGTTCCAGGGTTTGTGTCTTTAAATTCTATGGTCTCCATCAAATGACCTGACAAACTCTGGGGTGGCTATTAAGCAAGGTCAGTGCATTGTAATCTGCTTGCCTCCAGGGCTCCAGGACCTGACCAGCTTGAAGAGCCTGCTGCTGGCCTCTGGGTTTTCACACTGGAGCATTAGTTAGTGAGTCCCAGCACTAACGTTGCCTGCAGCTATAGTGTCCTCATCTAGGCTAGGTCATTATAGGCTAGGTCAATAAAATCCCTCATTCCCCTGCAGCTGCCCTCTGGGAGTCAGGACCGGTAAGTGTGACTTTTCTCTCATTATTCCACCAGAGGGCGCCAAATCTATCATTAGGTTTGTGAAGCGCCCCCCCCCCCCCTTTTCCTTGGGTTTCCTCTTCCTTGGGAAGAGCTGGGGAGAGTTGAAAACGCATGCTGAAGCAATTAGCAATGAGAGCTGTGTAGCACTACCATTCTTCCAGCCACTTCCGCCAGGGCTACCCTCCGCCAGGGCTACCCTCCGCCAGGGCTACCCTCTGCCTGCTGAGCGCAGCTGCAGCCACCAGAGTCAGCACTGCTGGGAAGGCTGGCTTCAAGCATCTCAGTCAGTTTGGAAGCCTCACTCATTAGACACCCATAGTCTCAGAAAGTCCCTTTCTCGCCAGTCTACGTAAAATAAACATCACCAAATTAATTCCATGCTAAATTAAGAGTTTTCAAATTGTGGTAGAGGATATGACAACACAAAAGTTGCCATTTCAACCATTAAAAATTTTAAATTGAGCAACATACATTAAACATAATTTGCATTGCCGAGTGTTGGACTTTAGGACCTCATGTATGCTTGGTGATCAGTCTGCCTCTGAGCTGTAAGCCTACCTGACCTTAGCTGTGGCATGTAAGTGCTCCTGGGTACTGAGTGCATGAGTGTGCATGCACTGAGTGAGGACACGTGTGGAGGCCAGGGGTCAGCATCAACAGGTAGTTCCCTCAACCACTCTTATTTTCAAGACAAGGTTTCTCAGTGACCCTAGAACTCATAGATTTAGCTAGACTGCTAGCCAACAAGTCCGCAGGATCCTCCCTCTCCCCCTCCCCGAGGCTGGGAAGGAATATAGGTTTTTTGCACCAGCGCTGGAGAGTGAGCCCAGGTCCACATGTTTACATGGCAGGCACTTTATCAACCAAGACTTCTCCCTCAGCCACGTCGGTTGTTCTTAAGTGAGCAGTTGGGTAACTAATGTCAAACACACTTGCATTGTTGTACAATTAGCCTTCCGTGCACACATCATCTGCAGCTGTTTCAAAGAAGGGATTATTTCGTAGAGGGGCCTGGAAACCCTGGGAGCACACTTGTGTGTATATATATCTCACACTTGCATTTAATGCTGGACGAAGGTCGTGATTTCTGGGTGCCTTAATGTCTTGTTCATTAATATCCCTTCTCTCATTAAGAGTCCAACAAAAACTCCAAGCTAAAGAACCACAGGATGTATGCAGAGCCTGGCCTAGACCCATGCAGATGCTATGGTCGCCACTTGAGGCTCTGTGAAGCCCTGTGAGGCCCGCTTAGTTGATTCTGTGGCCTGTGTTCCCCTGGTGTACTCGACTCCTCAGGCTCCTACAATCCTTCCTCTCCCTCTTCTTCGAAGTTCCCCAAGCTCTGCCTAATGTTTGGCTGTGGGTCTCTGCATCTCCCCACATCAGCTGCTGGAGGAAGCCTCTCTGATAACTGTTAGGCTACCAGAGTATCATTAGGAACCATTTCATTGCCTTTTTTTTTTTTTTTTTTTTTTTTTTGTCAGTCGAATTTTGTTTTACCCTAGGTCTCTTAGCTAGCCAGCTTCCGGATCCTGGCCATCTAAGCAGTGAGGCAGTGCACTTTGGTGATGTGGGGCCTCAGGTTACTTCTTTTTTTTCTTTCTTCTGAAACAGGGTTTTCTTCTGTAGCCTTGGTTGTCCTGAACTCGCTTTGTAGACCAGGCTGGCCTAGAAAGCACAGATATCTGCCTACCTCTGCCTCCAGAGTGCTAGGTTACTTTTAGAAGAGTAAAATCAAGCAATTCCGTGAGTCTTAAGGCGGTTTGCCAAGAGGCGGAGCTTGCCGAGGGGCGGGGCTTGTCGAGGGGCGCGGCTTGCTCACAAGAAGCTCTCTCAGGTTCCCCTGGTGGTACTGCCCTTCAGTTGAGGGGGCGTTGTCTTTTGAGCAAATACAACAATTTGGAAAGTAGCTTGTTCTCCCTCCTCTTCTGGTGGGGTAAGGAAGGATTTCCTTTGTCTTTGAGACCCGGCCCCCTGGGAAACGCTGGTGCCACTCATTGCAGGTGGCCCTTTTCACCCCTGCGATGGATGGGGTGAGTGTTGTGGAGGATAGTTGAGCTGGTAGCGGCAAATAGAGGGCAGTGGGCAGTGGAGGGGTGGGGGCGCGCAAACGAGAGGCAAGGCCTCTTGGTAAGGAGGGTGCTACCTGCAGCCAGGGACACAGCTCTATCAATACGGTTCTCTTTATAAGACTAGACTGCCAGGGTCTGGAGGGGGTGGCAGGGGTGGCCCTCTATCTCTTGAAACTCCTGGCCAGTAGCATAGGGTAGATGAGTGGGCCAGGAAGGGTGATCTGTGACTTCTCAAAGGAATTCTGTCACCATCTCACAGAATGGTGGTGGGGGGTGGGAGAAGGCAAGCAAGCAAGCAAGCAAGCAAGCTTCTTTTCTCAGCTCCAAGCCCCATCTAGTTCCTGCTGGGAGGTGCTCCAGTGTTAATTACTTCGGAGGTGACTGGGAAGAGTACATTTAAAACTGGTCAGGGGTCCAGCCCAGCTAGACGCACTGAGGCAGTAACTGATTTCTTAAACCCTAGGTTCTTTGGCTATACATGAGCAGGAGCCTTTGCCTCCTGCAGGTGTTGTGCGGGTTAAGCTAGTTACAGGAGGTACTTTGAAAAGGACCCAGCCACTGGGCTTCGCCCTAGGACCAGCTGAGACTAATCCTGTGAACCGCAGCTCTTAAACCTGTCATCTGCAATAGGGGCTCTCTGTTTTATGTGATGGCAGAAGAGGCTCTTGCTTATCTTAGATTTAGTGTGCCCCCAAAGTGGAAACCAAGAAGCTTTGAGTTGGTATTGCAGCCTCCGGGGAGTGGCTGTGTGGAGGAGGGGCCTAAAGCGCCACAGCTGAGTGGAAGGTGATCAAGGCTAGGACACACCTCCTTCCAGAAAGGTCCGTGCTGTCTTGGAGAAATGGGATTGGCTGATGAGTTACGTCATTCTAGAGCAGGAGGTTAAAAAGGCAGGCCACTGGCTCCCTTTCTTCACTTCGGGCCTCTGGACAGGACAGTGGTGTGAGGCTGCTCAGAGCTTCCAGAATTGTGAGTCAATGATTTTCTTGGGAAGATATTGTCCTTTGTAATTTAAAAAAAATTGACATTAAAATTCACATGTGTATGGGTTATTGTGAACTAAAATTCTCAGACAAAAGCTATACCTGTATTGAAGATTCTACCAGGAGAATTGGTTGATCAGAAGAGCGTGATTCTGGAAAGTTGGAATGTTAACAGAACCCAACTCAAATTATGTTGGGCTATTTCTAGCTCCGTTATTAGCCATCCGTGTTAGCCACCTCTGTGTCTGACCTAGCGTCAGTGATGATCCTATGACCCTCTTAGGACATAACAGACCACTACCTTTCACCAACACAGAGGCTAAGAAAGGCATCAGATAGCACCCAGATTTTCATGTAATGTTACTAATTCGCATCCTATTTTTTTCTTCTATTTCTCCATGTAAATTGTGAACATTCATTCCTGTCTCCTTTGCCATTTGTCCACGCCACATCGAACCGGTTCATCTGATTGTGGCTCTGCACTGCTTTCCTTGATGATCAGTGATGTTGCCCACAGTGCCACACACCTGTTTGTCATTTGTTTTCCCCTTTCTTCTTATGAGAAGCATCTGTTAAGGTTGGACTCCCATTTTAAAGAAGATTTTTGTTGTTGCTACTAATCTCCTTACATATTCTAAAATCACCCTTTTGCTAGTTGCATAGTTTGAAAATATTTCTCCCATTTAAAAAATTATTTATTCACTTTACATTCTGATTTCAGCCCCTCCTCTCCTAGTCCCCTTTCATATCCCGTCTCCTCAGAGAAGAGGGAGGTCCCCCATGAGGACTAGCCTACCTTGCCACATTAAGTTCCTGCAGGACTAGGTGCATCCTCTCTCACTGAGGCCAGACAAGGCAGCCCAGTTAGGGGAACAGCATCCAGAGGCAGGCCTCAGAATCAGAGAGGGCCTCTGCTCCAGTTGCTGAGGGACCCACATGAAGACCAAGCCATGCATCTGTTACATATATGCAAGTGGCCTAGGACCAGTTCATGGATGCTCTCTGCTTGGCGGTTCAGTCTCTGTGAGCCCCCATGGGCCCAGGTTAGTTGACTCTACAGTACTTCTTATGGTGCCCTTGACCCATCCAGCACCCTCAATTGTTCCTGCAGATCTTCCATAGGTCTCCACATGTTCTGTCTAATGTTTGGCTGTGGGTCTCTGCATCTGTTTATATCAGCTGCTGGGAGGAGCCTCTCAAAGGAGTTATGCTAGGCTCCTGTCTGCAAGCAGAGCAGAGTAACATCAATAGTGTTAGGGATTGGTTCTCTCCTATGGGATGGGTCTCAAGTAGAGCCAATCTTTGGTTGGACATTTCCCTCAATCTTTGATCCATCTATGTCCTTAACACATCTTGCAGGCAGAGCAAATTTTGGGTCAAAGGTTTTGTGGGTGAGTTGGTGTCCTTACCACTCCTTTGAAAGTCCTGCCTGCCTACAGGAGGTGGCTACTTCAGGCTCCTTGAGGCACAAGTTGTACTCCCACCTGCAAAGCAGGAGTGTTCCCCTTTCTCCACATCCTCACCAACATTTGCTGTCACTTAACTTTGAATGTTAGCCCTTCTGACTGGTGTAAGATGGAATCTCAGAATTATGCTGATTTGCATTTCCCTGATGAGTAAAGATGCTGATCATTTCTTCAAGAGTTTCTCGGCCATTCTAGATTCCCCTGTTGAGAATTCTGTTTAGCTCTGCACTCCATTTTTTAATTGGGTTATTTGGTTTGTTGGTATCTAATTTCTTGAGTTCTTCATATATTTTGGATATTAGCCTTCTTGCAGATGTAGGATTGGTGAGGATCTTATCCCATTTTGTAGGCTGTCATTTTGTCCTATGGACAGTGTCCTTTGTCTTGCAGAAGTATTTTTGTTTCATGAGGTCCCATTTATTAATTGCTGATCTTAGTGTCTGAGCTGTTGGTGTTCTGTTCAGGAAGTTGTCTCCTGTGCCAATGAGTTCAAGGCTATTTCCCACTTTTCTTCTATTTATTTATTTTTTGTCTCCTTCACTCTTTTAGAAGTTTTTCAGTTTGATTATCTCATTTGCCTATTTTTTATTTCCTGTGTTTTCTTATTTAAAAATTCTTGGCCATCTTTGATTTCTAATGTATTTCCCCTATGTCTGCTTCCACTCTTTTAGTTTTATGATTGAGCCTTTAATTAGAGTTGGCTTTTATATGTGGTAAGAGATTGAGGTGCAGTTTTACTCTCCTACATGGTCTAGTCTGTTCCGTTGTGTTATGGGCCCATATTTTATATCAGTAGCTTGTTTCAATTCTTATAGCTTTGTAGTGTACTTTTAAGCTAGATGATATGATGATGTATTCTATGTTCTTTGGGCCCAAATTTGGGCTCAAATTGGCTTTACAATTATTTTTAGCTTTAGCTAATATTTACTTGGTAATTCTAAATGTATCCTAGAGTGTTTTTCTACACATGGGAAGAAAGTCATTGGTATTTGATTGGGTTTGCACTGGATTTGTGGATTGCTTTAGTCAGTTCATTTTGTCAGTGTTTTATAGTTTTCATTGTGGAATTATTTTCTCCTAGATAGTTCTTTTTTTGTTACTGTTTTTTGTTTCAATCATTTCATTGTCGCTATGTAGAAAAACTCCTGATTTCAGCCTGTTTTATGTGTTGCCCTACAATTATGTGGAGTCCACTTATTACATATTTGTGTTCTTTGGTGGGGTCTTTGGAATTGTCTAAATATACACTCAAGCCATTTATCTTTTCAGTTTTTTATTTCTCTATGCCTCAGTCTTGGAAAGTTGATTATGAGCAGGAATTTGTCCATCTTTTTAGCTTACCATTTTTTATATTATTGTTCATAGTCTCTAATGTTTTCATATTTTATAGTATACATTGCATTTCTTTCCTATTTCTGCTTTTGTGTTGATTTATTTTTCCTTAATTTTTAATTGTTTTTGTAATGACCAACTTTTTGTTTTTACTAATGGTTCATTTTTTTTCTCTTTTATTTTTCCTCAGGTCTTTATTTTTTCCTTCTATTAACTCTAGGTTCAGATCTGTCTTGATTTCTTTCTTTCTTTCTTTTAAAATATATTTTATTAATTTATTCATATTACATCTCAATTGTTATTCCATCTCTTGTATCCTCCCATTCTTCCCTGATTTTTTTCTTTCTTTCAGGTACAATGATAGGTTTCTTATTTAAGAACCTTCTTTCTCTTCTTCATACTCTTCTCTTTCATTTTTCTTTTCTTTCCTCCCTCCCTGCCTCTTCTCCTCAGTTTCTCCCTCCTTCCCTCCCACCTTCCCTCCCTCCATCTCCCCCTCTCTCCCTCCCTCCCTCTTTCCTTTTCTTTCTCCCATAGATTGGATTTGTTATGTTTCTGCTGTAATTTAAAGACATTAAAAATGTTCTTTACATCTTCATTATTTATTAGTTATCTAGGAGTTGTTTAATTTTCGTGTATTTGTAGTTACCGAAGGTTATGTTAAGAATTCTTTATAGTTTATTGCAATGTGATTGGAAGAGATAGTTGATGTGAGATTCTATTCTGTTGCCATTATTGTGGCCTATTATACATATGCTTTATTGTAAAGAATGTTCCATGTGCTATTGAGAGTATATATTCGATAGCAGTTGGTAGGAATGTTTGATGTGCTTGATATGCTTGGAGCAGAGTGCAGGTTACCCCTGCCAGTTCTTTTTTGATTTTTCTGGTTGGATGCCTTGTCCATTGCTGAAAGTAGGATGTTAAACTAACTCAATCAGCATCGCATTGTGGCCTCTCTATTAACATTTGTTTTATATTCTTCAGTGATGGCTATGGGTATTTAATCATCATTTTCTCTTGTTGAATTGACCTTTCTATCACATATGAAATAGCCTTCCATGCCCATTGTTGGGGGTTGGTCTGGTATGTCATGTATTCAGATGCTGAATTCTGTGCCCTAAGAGCTGTTTGCAGTCCAGACATGAACATTGGTTAATAAAGTTGCTCAGAGCCTATAGCTGAGCGAGAGGACAGGAGGCAGGACTTCCGTTCCCAGTCTGGGGTTCTCAGGTAGGGACCATGAGAGAGGGGGAGAAGAAAGAAGAGGTAGAGAAAGGGTGTGGTCATGAAGACTGACCCAATGAAGCAGTAACAGCCCACGCAGAATCAATGTGGTAAGTAATTCAGAGTGTGTGGCTGGAAAGTAGCCAGAATACCATGGAGAGTTAGAATAGATCACATTGGCCCAGTTATAGAACCTAAAGCTTATTAATAAATATATAGGTCTTCATATCATTTATTTGGGAGTTAGAATGAGTGATTAGAAAAAGCCCCCCCCCAAATTATAACATTGTTTCAGCCCATTGTTATTGATTCTGATTTAAGGTGCATTTTAACTAATTCTAATACAGCAGCTCATGATTTTCTTTGGATTGTTTACACAGAATATCTCCATCTGCAGTAGTGTTTGTGGCAAAATACCGGGCAGGAACAACTTAAGGGAGGAAGCCTTTATTTTAACTAACAGTTCCAGAGGGGTCAGTCAGTGATGTGCGCAACAGAGCAGTTCATGTCACCATGGTCTAGGAGGCAGGGAAGTGTAGAATGCCAGTGCTCAGCTGGCTCTTTTCTTTTGCTTTTTTATTGTATCCAGGCCTCCAGCCCATGGGACAATGGCAGTCATGGTCAGGCTAGGTCTCCTCCACCTCAGCTAATCTGGAAACACCCTTGTAGATACACTTATATGTATGGCTTTCCAACCTTCTATGTGATTCTAAATCCAGCTACATGCACAATGAAAGTTAACTATCACACACTACCCTGTCATTTTCAGCCCATTACTTATCTTTAGAAGTGAATTTCTTGTAAGCAGCATATAGTTGGCTCTGAGGTTGTAACCCATTGGTTGGTTCAGTAAACCCACAGTGGAATGGTGTGGTGTACTAGTGGCAGGAGACTGATGCCGTAGGGGTTGATGCAGGTTAGGCTACAAATCTATTCCACTAGAGCTCAGCCAGGGTAGTTGGTCTACATTGTGTAAAGGTGTGTCTCTGTATATTCAATTGCTAATCGATAAACTGGCAGAGAGTTAAGTACTAGCCAGATCTTGGTATTGTTATTTCTGTGGCCCATCACCTGTCTTATATTTTGTAAATATTCATCCTTCCTTACCTGCCTATTGGTTCTAATAAAGAGCTGATGGCCAAAAGCTGGGCAGAAAGTAGAAAATGAATTGGGGAGGGGGTGAAGCTGGGAGAAGGAAAACGTGGGAGATTCGCCAGTGGACATGGGAGTGAATGAACAAACACAACAGAGTAGAGAGATAGCGCTAGCCACATGCTGGGATGTAATGCCAGGATTAGTCAGGTTAAGCTAGAGTCAACTGGGAGACTGCCCGAGCTGAAAGGCCCATGCTTTAAGACATTAAAAGACTACATGTCATTATTTTTATCACTCAGCCTTGAATCCATGTCAAAGCACTGTGCTTACTTCCTTGTCCCCAGCAACTGGAGTCTTTCCCTATGCTCTGCTTCCTGAGGTCACAGGAAGATAATGGAAGTGGTCCATTGGCCACCAAATCAATGTTCATGGACATTGGATCAGGGCAGAGGTCATGGAGTCTATACCAAGTTTGGCATTTGGTTCCACATTTAAGGGCGTCATTCAATGTTCTTTCCCTTCCACAGGTTGGAAGCGTCACTCTTCATGTTGTGTCCTTTGGAGTTGGGAGTGATATAAGCAGTTCTTTCTGGCCAACACATCATTTCATCACACTAGAACTACGTCTTACTGTGGAGGAATGCCTTGAGTGGACATAGCAGTTGTCAATAAAGCACTGGTTGGCCAATCAGCTGGACAGGATAGGAAATGGAAGGCAGAGCTTCCAGGGGGAAGTTGGAAAAACTGGCGGCTGGACAGTTGAAAGTTAGGGAGGCATCAGATTGGCATATATGTAGGCTTTGAAGCCATAGGATTAGCTGGTTTAGTTTACTAGTAGATTAGTAGTAGTTTACATTCTGCCCAGCGTAATGCATCCAGCTTTAAAATACACTATAATTTCATTGTATCAGTAATTGGCTTCCTAGGCCATACAGGTAAGTTATTTGCAACAGTCTGTGATCTCTCATCTGGTTTTGTTAGTTCTTGTAAAAGTGACTTTACTGTTGAATAGAGCTGTTTAAGATGTTTCTGTGGGGAGACAACTTGAGAGGGTTTTAGCCCACTGTCATCTTTTTAAGCCTTCCAGTGATGCTGGAGCTCAGCTGGCTGCCACAAGGGTTTTCCAGTTCTCAGTCACTACCTCCCAGGACTTCCGGCAGCTCAGATGCACATCCCCTAAGGGACCTGCAACTAGTTTTTCAGGAAAGACAAGGCAGATGTTGTCCTAATGAAGACTAGGACACTAGTCGGGTACCAGGTCTTCTGTGACGGGGACCTGCTGGCCCACTCATGCCCCTGGCAGCAGGAAATTCACATTACCAAAAACTGAAAAGTGGGATTGCAAAGAGTACTAGGTAAAAGGCTTCTGGAACATTCTCACAGAATGTTCAGGTTGGTCTCTACTGAGACACTTTCTTCCACTCTGGCTCCAGCCCTCAGTGAAGATCACTTCTGTTCTTTTTTCTTGTGGGGATTAATTTTTGCTTCTCTTCCCTCAGTGATGATACAAAGTATGAGACCCAAAGAGCCCGCTTCTCCCTTTCAGTGTGCCCCAATGAGGCTGAGAACACTGTAGGGTGATAGGCCACTGAGCCAGTTTTACAAGATAAATACCTAGGTAGCAAGCAGTTTCCATAAACCTTAGGGCTGGAGGTGGCCCACTAAGGAAAAGACAGAATCCTCCCTCCCTGCACACAGAGCCCTGTTCCTCCTGAAACCTAAGACACTCAGCCAGAGCCAAGAGGCGAAGTCCTTGTTTATTGTTGCAGCAATTCTTATACAGACGTTAGCGTTCAGTTAAATAAGGAGATAACACATTAAATACATCACAACCCCAAACTAGACAACTGCGGCCACGGCACAAAGACGGGGAGGGTGGGCCAGGACCGGTGACCAGACTGTCAGAGGAAATACATTCAGTGGGTGTGCAGTGTCAACATTCCAGGCTCATGTGTAGATATATTTTATTTATATATATTTATATTTATATATAGAGATCATTGAGTTTCATGTATACAAAGAACGATATTGTTACAAATACAATACTATACTTCTCCCGATGTTTTACAGTAGGCGCTAATGCACCCCGCTACAGAAGGGGAGTGCGGGTTCATATCCCAGGTGCTGTGCTAAGTATGTACAGGAGAGTTCATTCCCACACGGTCATCACACACTGCCTTGGATGGAGGGAAAATAAAATCAGAGTTGTGTGCTCGAGTGGACCCTACCCAGGGAAGGAGCAGATGGACGTGAAACTAAAACCAACAGGTAGCCTTGTGAAGGTGAGAGTAAAAACATCAGGAAGAGGTGGCCCTTGGTTGTAAACATTGGTGACAGCTACACCAGTGGGTGGAGAGACCCTAGCAGGGCTCTGTGGTAGGTTTTCATCAGTGTGCGACAGGGAGCATAGGTGTGGACAGGGCTGCAGGAAGGAGGGGGAGCAATGGGGGAGGTAGTAGGTTACTCTGGACTCCCTGAAGGCCAATGTTGATGGGCGAAGTTCAGAAAGCAAACCTGTGCAGGGAGGTGGCAGCCTGCTGTGTGTATGCTCTACCGCCAGGAGCCTGCTGTGGTGAGGAAGGAAGGGCTCGCTCAGGAAGTGGGCTCCCACCAGTGATCTGTGGGGCTTTCTCCCTCTCACTAACTCAAGGCTGATGGTGGCTCCCTGAAATGTACCCACTGGAGAAGGCAGAGGCAGAGTGGGTTGTGGCGCAACCTCATTGGACTAGGAGTGGGAGGGGCATCTTGGAGCCTGTCCCCAAAGCCAAGCTACCAGCATGTCCCAGCTGAGTGGGCAGAGTGGCTTTATGCCTTGCAGTTTGGGGAAGGGGGCTCCTTATGTAGTTGGCCCCATTGCTGGGGGTGATGAGATATTTACATATGTAACTATGTGTATGAGGATGCCCCAGAAGAAGGCCTGACCCCAAGTTTAACCACTCAGCCTGGTGCTTCAGCCAGGGAGCCTGGGCCAGGCTCCAACAGCTCTCCCTCTGAGAGGGAGGAACCACTTTGATTAACACAGAAACTAAGTCATCCTTAGTCACGCTAAACTGTTAGTTCTCCAGGAGCCCTCACAAGGAAAACCTGGCTTTCCAGCCCCTCTCAAAGTTTCCAGGTCTCTTGTGCAACAAGAATGGGATGTATTTTCTCTTTCCTCTTTCCCTGGGGCGAAGACACTTCCTTGTGATCACTTGGGGGTTATACTGGGCGTGACATTTGTGGAGCCTGTCCCTGACCAGACTGAGCCTCTGCTGTCCCACTTCTTTCTTCCTGTCTGGGTGCTTGGGCAAGCAGAAGCCTCTCAAGTGACTTTGCAAGGTTTCCAATGCCTGAAACGCAGCAAGTAATGTTTCTTCTTGTCCTAAGCAGCATCTCTTTGGCGGAGGAGAGATGGCCTCTTGAGCATGTATTATATTAGATACCCGGCAGATTAGTTAGCTCAGCAGATAGGAAGAAAAGCCGGGCCATGGTTCCTGGTCTTCACACCTCACTTGCTGGAGTTTGGCCTTGGACCTGGTCACGCAGCAGCATTCTGCTAGTCGCCCTTAAAAATATGCCCAGACAGCCTGGCTCCTGTGGCTCTAACTCCACAAAGCTCCAGAGCAGCATGAGGACCACTCCTTCTGAGGCAGCTATCTGGGCAGCTGGTGGCCACACATCACAAACTTTTTGTGCTAAAGTAAAGCTGAGGGTTCTACTGCAAGCCCTGGGCTTTCCCGATTCTCCCAGAGACCCCAGGGGGGGCTGACTGTCTCTTGTTCCTCATCTTGTTCTATTCACATCCCTCCCTCCCCCAGATCCTTTTCTGCCCTCCATAAATTCATCCACCCCAACACTGCTCGCTGAACTCCCATTTCCACAGATACAACGCAAACATCCCAGACGCAGAGAACAGGGGCTATATTCATAGTACAAAATATATTAGTTTTCTTTCCCTGTCTCTACTGAGGTCATCAATGAAACAAAACAAAAACAAAAACTAGCCACATCCCACACGAAAAACTCCTCTTTGGACCAAGAATAAGTGGAAACTGGCTCAGAATGATATTATTAAAACACATGTTCTAGACTGAGACGTGATCCAAAACGTGAGGCATCTGATGGAGACATCAAGCCTTCTACACCAGCTGTGAACTCCCAGACCTACCAGACAGTAGAGGATGTTTCTGGGGTATGTTTGGGGGATTCCTAGGCCCAACGCCAAGTGTTAAACGTGTCTCATTTTGTGGCTTATATTCCAGCCTTTGAAATATCACATCGTCACTAGTGGCTGTGAAAGGGCCTACACTGGCTTAGCCTTGGGGCAGGAAGCATCACATCCAGTGTGTACATGAGGTTGGGGGGGGGGGCGCTTAGAGGGCACACTGAGCCTATCAGGATTGGGAAGGCCATATCTCAGTCGGACAGCCTCTTTCTCAGGATGAGGCTGGGCACTTTCTGTGTGTGTCAACCTTCTGCTAGGAAAGTGCTGAGATTCCCTGCAGGCTCTTTGTGCTAGCTTCAGCCTGCTTCAGTGCAGGTAGAGAGCAAATGAGACACCATGCAGTGTGTGTGGTGTACTCGTAAGCGCACAGGAGGATAGTACCTGCCTGTGGCTATCTTCCAATTGCTAACCTTGGGACAATCTGGGAGGCCTCAGAGGCCCTGTGACTTGCCAGGATCTCTACAGTGTCACAGCAGCCTTGTCCAGGACGTCACCTCCTCATCTCCCTGCAGTTAGGCCTGTATTAGCACACACTAAAATAAACTATGGAAGATATATTTAAGACTGGCTCAGGAATTCTGGGCAGAAACAATGTACAGGGCGGGGCGCCCGCCACCCATATAGCAGGCAGTAAACACCCGTAAAGATGTCGGCTCTAAGGGTGTTCACCACCATCACCTGTCACCACTCTCTTCCCAACAAGTGAGGCAAAGAGGGCAGAGAGGCCAGCAATTGAGTTTTAGGCACTGCTCACTGCTCAGTCAGCTCCTATGCTGCCCCCGGGAGCTCCTTCAGGGAAGCTGTGCCTCATGGGGAGGGACAGTGCCTCCCTGGGCAGTGACAACCACCTTAGGATCCCCCAAAGGCCCTCCACAAGGATCCCAGGTAGATATTAGCTGTTCTCCACCCTCAAGGGGGCACACACAAAACTTCCCTGGTATTAAGGAAGGAACAGAAAAAAGCAAACTGGAGAGAGGGAGACAGACAGAGAGCAAAGAGGTCCTTGCCGATTCTTCTCTTCCCGTTTAAGACCAAATGCTGGGCGCGAGAGGGGAATGTCTCAGTGGGCACACGATGCAGCACAAGAGAGACGACCACGGTGAGG
Source organism: Acomys russatus (assembly GCF_903995435.1). Lineage (NCBI taxonomy): Eukaryota > Metazoa > Chordata > Mammalia > Rodentia > Muridae > Acomys > Acomys russatus. The sequence goes on along the minus strand of NC_067141.1, from coordinate 43,768,036 downwards.
ACAGTCCTCCATGCATGCCGCAGCCACGGAGGTGCGGCTCAGATGTAAACGGGCTGCTCCTGGGCTGTCAGCAGTCTGTACATGGCTGCTGGCATTGTCTTCATGTGGATCTGAGGAGAGGGCAGGAAGCCATGGTGCTTCTGACCATACAGAGTTTCCAAGATAGCCCACCCCACCGCTGATCCTGGGACCTGGCCTAGGAAGAGTGAAGCCCACAGGCTTTCTAGAAAGTTGGGGTGATTGTAAATGATGAGAAAATCTGGGTAAGGCTTAGTTTTCCTGTTAAAGGATTTTGTTTTCACAGCCCTTTGAGAAACAAAGGTGGCTCCATGCAAAGAAGGGCTCTGGGCTTCTGGTGGCCTGCTTCCCTTTTTTGTCTTGGCAATGTGGACATGCCAACCCATCCGAAACTGCTCTGCCACAAAAGCAAGGACAGCAGGCCCAGACATTATGTGAGGACTTGGTGTGAGCCCATACCGACACTGGGGGCTGCTGGCTTGAATATAAATAACTTTGTGTCTCCCAAGCGCATTTGGTGGAGCTAATTGGGGAAATGGAGAGAATTTGGGGAGCCACAAAGAGTGGCGACAACAAAATGACTGGAAGAGGAGGTGAGGGGGTGAGCTTGCTTCAGCCAGGTCTGAGGCAGATGGCCTGCTTACTGAGGAGCATCTCAGGAGGGGAAAGGAGGCTCTGGAAGGTTCCCAGGAAGGCTAGTGTGGCACCAGGGGCACACACAGCACCCCAGCCCTGTTCCGCCCCCAGCCTCATTCCTACCTCCCCAACAGCATTGGAGAGGATGTGGACGATCTTCTCGTGTGGCGTGGCTACGACACTCTGGCCATTGATTTCAATGATCCGGTGTCCCACTCGGACCCCTCCTCTCTCAGCGATTCCCCCTCTCATGAGGCTGCAGATCTACCAGAAGCAAACACCAGGTTACACTTGGTGGGCAGTGCCATACCTCAGAACCGCATGCGGGTGGAAGGAAGGCTGTCTTCCCTGCAGCCCTTAGTGCTTGAGTGCCCGCCTCTGAGAAGCTGACTTGGTGACTCTTTGGCCATGTCAGGCTGCAGCTCTTAAGTTCTTCTTATGAGTGATGGGCTCTGTAGCTCTGCATGGAGCTCAAGGGGCAAATGTTTTACTGGCATGCACACAACCTGTGTCTGGTCCCTATTTCACTATACAGCACCAGCAAAAGCAAGTTCTGTAGGCCCACCTGGCTGCCTTGTGCAAAAACTTTGCACAGGAGATATGGCAGGTGTGTGTGAACTTACTAGTGCCCTGAACTCTGACCACTTTCCATCCTTGGTGGGTTTATCAGCTGTTGGCTAGTGTTTCAGCCAGCCTTCCACAGGCACAAGTAGGCTCATCCACTGAACTGTTTGGTGCCCCTGGAAGCCTGCATTTGAGAATTGCTACTGCATGAGCCAAAGAGGCAAGGGAAAGCTACTCTGTTGCACAGTGTGGCTCGAGGAGAGCGATATTCATTGTTCTCAACTTGGTGGTCCCAGGCCAAACTCACAGGAATGGAATCGGTGGTACAGCCAGGCACTGCACAGGGCCAGCTGTGACCACTGGTCAGGAAAGTCCCCCCCCCCCCCCGCCGCGCTGCAGCCTGGGGTGCCCTCAACTTACACAGGAAGCAAGAGTGTGTGTGAATTTACTAAAGCTGACTTTACACTCCAGACTGTGCACCTTTATCCAGAAGTTGATGCAGACAAGACCTGCAGCAAGGCAGTTTAGCGGTTCGGGGTAAATGGGTCCTTCTGGCTCTAAGGGACTCTCAGGTCAAAGCATTCTTCAGCTGCTTTCACAGTGGAGACAAGACCAAGGGTCTAGGCTAGGGCTGTGGCTCACTGGTAGAGCACTTGCCTGGCATATGCCATCCCCAAACAAACAAAATCCCAAGAAGCTAGTCAAATTAAAACTGAGAACCCCAACCTCTCTACTGAAGGAAAAGATGAAGGGAATGGGTCAGCTGGAAAAATTTCAATATACCTCCATTTTCATTTGTCAGTGTTGGGGGAAAGGGTGTGGCATGCCTTGTACTTACAATTCCGTTCTGCACGCTGAAACCCAGCTGGTAACGAAGGTCTGGCCTCCTAATTAGCACTGTGGTCACCGGAGGGCACCTCACAATGTTCAGCTTTACTCGGGACTGGTTCTTTAAGCCCTTAAACACGAACAAAGTACAGTGTAGATGGTGACCACTGAGGCAGGCAGAGTATATAGAAGCAGATGTCACCCAACACAGAGGCGGCATCCACACCTGTAGTTTCCTGAAATCCTCACTACCACCTCCAGCCTGAAGGGGCCTGAGCTGGGGCCTTCCCCACGACGCCTCCCTGGAACCCATTCAGTCTGTGTGAGATGGGTGTCCTGGAGATGGCATCTTCATTTTAGAAAATGGCCTGTGTCAAGGGATCTGAGGAAAGTATGACTATAAGAAAACAAGTCACATGTGCTTGAAAGATGAGGGCTGTACCCTACCGGTAGAGAGCCAGGTGGAACAGGGGCCTTTCCCTCTGTAAGGCAGACTCCAGCACACAAAGGGCACACACGTGACAGCAACAGCTCATTCGCCCAGCTGGGGCAGTCTGGTCTTGACCTCTTCCTCCCCCTCCTTTGTCTGGAGAGATCTTCCTGCTCATGGAAATCACCACCACAACCGGAAGCTCCAGGGAGTGTTTGCCTTCTTGGGATGTGATGGATTATGAAGGAATGAAACAGGAAGACTGAACTAGGGTTCATCCTTGGTCACCTGCTCTTCCTCTAGCTCAGAATGGATTACAGAAGAAAAACTAGCCTTTAATGATGAACAGGAAACAGTTTCAGAAAGCCTGCTGGCACTTTCTACCTATTAGCCTCCTTCAGGCAGGCCCATCTACCAGCTCATCAGCTATGTGCTGAGAAGTGAGGACCAGGCAGAAGAAGCCAGCTCAGAAATAACCATGCTCCCTCTAGTGCTACTGGCTCTGAGGAAGGCCTGCTCTGCCCAGGCTGCCTCCTGCTTGCTAGAACAGATACTCTATAGAACGCATGCTCAAAGCTCCCAGAGCCGCTCCCTGCACCTGCTCTCCAACAGATGCTTCACATCCCAATTAAGAGAAAAAGTGATGATTTTTACATCTTGGAGCAAATGGACCACACTGGTGTGTCTGAGGCCATGCTGCTACAGATGACGCTGGGAGATCAGAGCACTGAGGAAATTCCTGACTCACTGAACTATCTGCCAAGACCAGCTGATTAAGCATGGTTCCTTGCCAGGCTCAGTGGCACATGCCTGTAATTCCAGCACTCAGGGAGGCAGAGGCAGGCAGATCTTTGTGAGTTCAAGGCCAGCCTGGTCTACAAATCAAGTCTGGGACAGCCAAGGCTACATAGAGAAACCCTGATGCAAAACAAAACAAAACCCAAAAAGGCTTAAGGTCACTTAGACTTTCCTTCAAGGGAGCACGGGTGAAGGGTCTTAAGGTAGGTGAGCAGGCTCTCCTCTGAGAGAGAGAGAGAGAGAGAGAGAGAGAGAGAGAGAGAGAGAGAGAGAGAGAGAGAGAGAGAGAGAGAGAGAGACAGAGAGAGAGAGAGACAGAGAGAGACAGAGAGACAGAGACAGAGAGAGACAGAGAGACAGAGACATAGACAGACAGAGAACGTGCGCAACAACTGGAAAGGCAGGGATTTGGGGGGAATGTTAGGTTTTCTTCAGCTTCATGATATCCCCTAGAGCTAGCACTGGATGTGACTTGATGCTCAAACTCATGTTGGTGTCACCCAGTGGTCTGAAACAGGCCAGGGGACTCCTTGTTAGGGGAGCAGTATTTTCAATTCAGTGGAATGAACTGAATGTGCTTTTCCTGCAAGAGATGCCAGTGACAGATGTGGGCCTTCTGTTGACGAGTCTCATAGTTATGTCAACGAGGGAGGGAGAAGGTCTAGCTTTCTGCTCCCAGCATTGGGACAAGCCAGGTGAGGACATGGTTGGTGGCCCTAGACCTGAGTTCCTGCCATGTTTCTGTTGTCATAGGCAGGAAGCTCTTAGGCACTTTACCTTATTTTCTCCACTGCTTTGTACACAGTGACACTGAGGTGTCTGCCATTAAGCTTCAAGATGCAGCCTCACCCCCTAACGTTAAAACTGGTATTGCAGAGCATGGCCGCCTGGACTTTGCCACATATATATATTATAATTTTCCTTGAGCACCTCCTCTTTCTTTGTTTACTTAAAAGTCACTTATATACCAAGGAAAGGGTTAGGTGCTGGGCACTGGAAGGAAGAAGATTCTCTAGGTCTCCTGGAACAGGGGTAGGGGTGGGGGCATGAGAGGCTTTGAGAAGACACACAGAGTACAGAACTAAGACATGAGGTGGGACTGAGACAGCCTGTGTCCTACTACATCCTCACACCATATCTTCCCCCTCCCTTGCACACCCTCCCCCACCCCCACAAGACCACACACACCTTGAGGCCAGGAATCTGTGGAAAACAAAAGCTGAGAGTGACAGTATCTGACTAAGGGATTGTGGGCCTTCACACAAAGCCACTTGTTTAAATGCTTATGCCTGTTGGAGGCCCAGGATTATTTAGGTGTGCTCAGGTCATTATGACACATCAAAACCCACGAGAATGCAACTGTTTTCCCAGTGTTACCTAAGGGTTTCACATTGCTCTGGTGAACTGATTTAAGATGCCTGCTGGGTCCCTCAGCAAAATGATTTTAAGGCTGGAGAAAATGTGCTCCAACGTAAAGCTCAGGAAATGGCCATCTCAAGTAATGAGGGCATCATCTGCTCTGCTATCCCTAATCAGTGTTTCAGGCTGGGTCCCATTAACTTAGAATTCTTACCTGCCATTTGGTTGGAGGTGCCAATTAAATAAGCGGTCATTTCGTCCCCATGACAACAGTGAATGATGCAGCAAATTAAACAACGGTGAGAAGGGAAAGAAGCAAGAATGGTATCTATAGCAACAGGAGCAGAACCACAACACTCTTGAGAAGGAGAAGGAAGCTGGGCACTAGGTTGGAAAAGAACAGATGACTACACTTGGAGGCAGTTGCATGAACAGAGACAGCTGCTAGCATGCTTCGCCTCCCAGTGGCTATACTTTTGGAATAAATTACAACTGGAAAGCTAAGAGCTAGGCAAGAAATAATTCAGAGGGTTTCTATAACTAGAAACATGTTCTACTTCCTGTAATCTGTGGAAGAGGGTAAGGCCAACGGGCATTGAAATGGTAAGACACAGAACACATCGCTTTAGATGTCTGTGCCTCAAAGTGCAGGCCAGGAGACTCCCTCTTGGGAGTTTGCTGGAAAGCAGAGCCTTATTTAAGGCTTGTCAGTGAGAACCGACATCTTAACAGGATCCCCGGGTAGCTCTAGTGAGTCTGAGAAGCAATGGCTGATCAAGATGCAAGATGCTGGGTAGAGTAACTACAAAGTACACTGGGGCCAGCTGAAATAAGCAGCACTATGGTAAATTTTTGAAGCCTAGACATTCTTCGGCAGTAGCTGAGGGGTTTGGGGTTGGGCAGCGTGAGCATCCTTCTAGTTCTAGGTACAAAGTGACGTCTACAGAACTATAAAAATGGCACTAAACATACTGAGTGCCAGTCCTCAGTTAGTATTGTGGGTTTCGGAACGTTGTGGCAAATGCACCCCAGCCAAGCCAAGACACTGTCTTGTGGCTATCTGATTTTTCAGCTCAACAAATCTGAGACTCTCAGGACACTGAGGGTACGTGGACAGTTTGTAGCTGGACCTGCCTGCTGCGCACATCCCAGGAGAGGGAGGCCGCTGCTTTCCCACGTTCTCTTCAGCTGTTGTATCTTTCATCATCACACAGCTTTTTCATCTTCTGAGTCCATGGAGACTCCGTTTACAGGCATCAAAGTTCAGTTCCTCAAAGAAACTTTCCCCCCAGGCAGCTCTAGGGCCCCTCTGTTTGCATTGAGCAGGCAATCTGTGGACAGACCTATGGCCCCAGGCAGCAGTCAAGGTGGCCGGGCTAACCCCCTGCACAGCACAGCCTTCATCTTGTCTCTGACAATTAGAGGGCAATCGGAATGGGTAAGAGGAGAGCTGGTGAATGGCCAGCTGGGGGCTCTGAGCCTTTGGGGTTTCAGGTAAGAGGCAGCTTATAGGAACACAGGGCTGGGAGTGATCAGAAACTCCTGCTTCACAAACTCAAGCCCATCCCAATCTTCACTCAAGTTTCTCTGTGTCTCTCCTTTCTCTCCTCTCTCCCTTTCCCCCTCTGTCTCCAGTTAGCTTGGGTTGCCACAACAAAATATTACACACTGTGTAGTTTACAGTCAATGAAAGTTACTTCTACTAGTTACGCAGGCCAGAAGTCTGAGATTAGGGTGTCAGGAGTGATGGGGGGCCTCGTCTGGGCTGCAGATTCCTGGCTTCTCATTGCGTTCACATGGAGGAAGAGGGGCCTGTAGGGTCCCTTGCATAAAGGCACTGATCCACTTCATGAAAGCATCAGTCTTAGGACTAATCACCCCCCCCCAATGTCCCCTGTGGTTAGGGCCTGAACATGATATTTAAAGAAACATATTCAGTCTAAAACACCCCCCAAAACCTTTCTTGACCCAAATCAACTCTCTATAAAATCGCCATCACTGACTTCATTCACCAGTTTCTCTCTCTCATATCTGAAATCTGCAGCCCACACACAGATCCTCAAGACAAGCACTATAAACAGCTGGGGCTAGGTAAGTCTTGACTGTGCTGGGGGCCGTCCAATGCATCACAGGATATGGCTGTAGTACCATCTTCACAGTGGACAGCCAAGCCAGCCTCCAGGCTTCTGGGGCATGCATTATTACCTATGGCTGAGGATGTACATTTGGATAGACACCTTCCCTGGACAGCACTGTCTTGGGAACAGACTGCTCACTGGGTGAGTTATCTGTCTCCACCAAGGGCCAGCTATGTATGTGATCACTGTTCTGTGCCTCAGTTTTCTACTTGTGCAATAAATGACAACAATACCTGGTGCATAGAAGTTTATGTGTAACCAGAAACTAATCCACAACTACCCTCTGGTCAGTGTTGGGTGCATAGCCCTTGACTTCTGTAACTGTGGGGCCAGTCACCTCTTCTTACTAGGCCTAGCTCCTGGGTGAGGACCTACTCACTGTCTGGGCCACACATTCCCTTGGAGTTCTCAAATGCACACACAAGTGATTTGTTCACAGGAGAGAGAGGAGAGGGCAGGCCAATGGGTAGTGGCTCTGCCTTTCAGGAGAGGTCACCATGACAATGCCAGATCAAACCTTGCCGGTCAGGCTAAGTTCTTCGCCCAGATTCAATGCCAGCCCATTGTCCATCAATTCAGACAGACACTTCTAAAGACCACTGTCCTTCCTGATACAAAGCCAGGCTTTAACTCTTTCAAAGTCAGCTTATACATTGTCCTACTAATGTTTCTTCTCCTAAACACTTGCAGCCCTTTACCTCTTTGTTTCCACACACCCTTTCAGCAATGTGATTATTGTCCACATATATGGCTTCTCTAGGGTTCAGCTTAGCATCTAACAAAGGTCCAGTTAAACATATCTGAAGGAATCTGTGCATTAAGCAGATTCTCTGAGCTCATCATTATGTACAACCATGTGTGGCACAGTGATGCTTAGTCAACCACAGAAGTCCTGAAAGACAGTAGTGGAACTGACAGATTCCAGGACCTGGAGACCTCCATAGGCCTCCACAACTCACTCCTCATGTCTGTGGTGACATCTGTGTAGACTCACTGCTCTGCCAACTTTTATGCATGCACACACATGAATGTACAAGATACTTAATAAAGGTTATGTTACTAGCACATATAAGTTTTTTTTTTTTTATCATTATTTTAGGGTATAGCCCTACTCGTTAAAACACAACATAAGCCATAAGATAGTATGTTGTCTTATGCTCTCAGCCCCTCATGAGCCCTACAATTACTGCCTCTCTTGGCAAGTACTCTGTGATATATGGAAAATGACAAAAACACCTAATGACACATCTCTCAGAACTTACTTCTCTATACATGGCTGAATAAACAAGTATACCCTGGTGATAAAAGCACAGACACATCACCCTGCTCGCTCACACCCTCGTCCCTGCTCCTCAGATGAGGGTGTTGACTTTTGTGGGTTTCTTTTGGCATAGAATGTACAGATTTATTTACTCCTCCCAGAGTAGTGTTCTCTTTGGAAGCCCTGGGACCAAGCTTCCCACTGCTGGGTGCGGGTTAGTGTCATACTGGCTATAAAAGCAGCGGCGTCATTGTTTTCTAAGGCTACACACACAGGTGCTTCACTGCTACAAAAATCCAGCCCCCTCCTACCCAAAGGAGTCACATTCATTTTCTCCTTAAGTAGCTCTTTTCGTTAGTGATGGCATCGGTGTGGGCTGAACAAAAAACGAACGTGTGGATTAGAGCAGGCTTTCTCCCTACGGGCATTCAGGCAGTGGCTCGGGGGAAGGGACAGGTGGACCCGCAGCAGTGTTCTCTGAAGAGCTGAAGTGCTGCCGTGAGCTTCAAAGGGTGGTGAGTCATCTTGCGCATGTGTGTCTGGCTGGCTATAAAGGATTACCTGGGGTAGAGAGCTGAGCAAAATCCTGCTGGGGCTGAGCCTGGTTACGTGGGAGAGAGTGACTTAACTGATGAGGTATGCTAGCATGGGCACTGGATTAGAGGTGGGTGTTATGTAAGCTACATATATTATCCTGACTTATGGAGAAACTTCTAACAGTAACTTGAATGTTAGCTGCCTTGAGTGCAAGCCCACGCCATTTGTATTTGGGTCTTCCTCAGGGCCTGGGCTTAAACGCGTTCACAGGTTTTGAGGACTTAGTGGCAGTCACACTTCACATCATTTCAAGTCTGTTACTGAGAAGGTTTTCTCATGCCTACGTACCTTAATAATGCTCTGGCAGGTGGAGAGAGGCAGGCCCACCAGGCTGGTGCCGTTAATGGACATGATCTGGTCCCCGATATTTAGCTTTCCTGACTTCTCCGCGGGGCCCCCATGCATCATGTTGGCAATGATCACGGTTGGTAGAATGGACCCCCAGCCAGACTCCACAATCACAACGCCCAAGATTTCTCCTTTCTGTTTCTCTATGAAAACCTGCAGAAAGAAAAATATGCAGAAATCTCAAATCAGCAGCTATATGGGACAGGTATCAGAGCTGGTCCCCCTGCCTGTGTGTGGGGAAAGAGAGATACTTTATTAGTCAAACAGGGAGGCAAGGTTCAATGGCAATACCTGGGGTACATGACAGTCTGCAGGAAGAATCTCAGGGGTTGGGGGGGTCAGCACTTAACAAAGACAAAGCACCAGACCACACCCCAACAAATCCCATGTCGTAGTTCTAATTCCCAGTACCTTCTCCAGTGCCTCACTGTGGTGACAGCTGAGCTAAGCTGGGCATTTTATGGTGTACTCTAATCCAGTGTGACTGGGGCTCTCATAAGAGATTTGGATGCACACAAGATGACAGAAGGACATGAATAGAAGAGGCCAACCATGAACCAAGGAGAGAGGTGTGAGCAGAGCCGTTCTTCCCAGCTCTGAAGACTCAAGCCATGCAACATCTTGACCTTGCATTTCCAGCCTCCAGAACCTCGAAGTCAATCCTGCCTACTGTTGGAGCCGTCTAGCCCGTGGTGTTTACTATGGCAGTCCTAGCAAACGGATATATCCCTGCCCATCCTGGGCCAATGAGACAGCGGGTATAGCTACTTCCAGGGCCTCTGCCCTGTGGCTCAGAAGGAGGGCTCTGCCCACTAAGACCATACACTCTTCCTCAGTACCTTCCCCAACCCCGTATTTGCTTTGAGTGCAGGCTTCCATTGAGCCTCATTAAGAATCTTCTCGGCTGTGGTCCAAGGTACCTGACCAGTGACGGCAAATGGGTCCAAAGCTCACTTTCTTATTCAGAAGTTCTTTTTATCTGGAGGATAGTGTCTGAACCTTTTGGCTGGATTTTCAAATTGGCACATTATCTCTCCTGTCTCCTCCAGTGTTCACTTCCTGCTCCAGCTGACTTACCTCCTTCCTGATGTCCCAGCATTCTAACCCTCGGGCTTTCCCACTGTTCCTTACCCTTCTATTCTCAGCTGCCCCTGAATGTTGCAATGACCCAGAACTCAGGGCAGCCTAGTTGGCCCTGTCTCCCTCCAGATACCCCTGCAGAGCTCAACCTGAAAGAGCAGAGGACCGAAGCAGCATCTATTGTATGGTCATGTGCTCTGTTTTTGCCAAGTGCAGCTGTCTTCCATCAGTGCTTGTGGTGTCCTGTCACCGATCATTTTCAGTGCCCTTACTTGGATTGAGGACTTCGTAAGGACAGAAATCAGGTCCTGTGCTCATACGTATAGAATTCCCGCAAAAGTCTATCTGACTCACAAGAGTATTTATACTTGATTTTGATAGTTATTAATGATAGGAGTCCTCTGAGGAGGCAAAGCCAGAGATAGGCATGAGAGCCACAAAATGTCCTGTCAATACCACGGTCTTCAGCCTCTTTTTCCACACACAGCAGGGCTGCCAGCCCCGCCCCCGTGTGCCCTCCCCCTGCCTTCACCCAGCTGGCTCAACCTGGGAACAAGTCCCGGGAGGTACCTACATCTTTGCAGTTTTCCGACTTGGAGAAGTGGATCAGGTCATCGTTGTACATGTCTTGGGTGTTGAGCAGGTCACTGTATTCCTTCTGGCTGAGGTCTTCCGGGTTAATCCCGTTGGCCCTGAGGAATTCCTGGTATGCGACACTGAAGGCCTGTCCTATGGACTGTGCGATCAGCTGGGCCTATAGCAGCAGCATAAGGGATGATAGTGGTGAATGGGGGAACTCCTGGCGCACCCACCCCTGGATGATCCCTTGTGGCATTTGAGGGTTCTAAATAGCAAGCCCCTCAGCCGTTCCACACCAGGGGACCAGGGCATACCAGGAACTGTTTGAAAAAAAAATTAATGTGTTTCTTCTTATGATCACCCAGTAGACAGGGTATCCTGCTATGTAAAGGTCAGTCATACACTATGACAAGCCATTCTACATCCTGTGCCATTTTTGGATATCCCACTGGACATTCATATTATATATAATTCCTGTTTCTAATAACTGTATCCTTGACTAGATTCTAGTTTACATTTAAATACAAAGACTCACCGGGCAACCCTCGTTACACTACACATTTAAAAAATATTACTATGCAAGGCGAAGGTCCTTTGAGATTTTATAGGCAAGTTTCATGTCTTTCAAGATCATCCATGTCATTCGTGGGTATGGCATCTGAGTTATCAATGATCATATCCCTGTCAACCCATGTATTCACTATGGTGCATGGAGATTCTGCTTGTGTTTATAGACCTGGATTCTTGCTTTGCCCTCAATTCAAAATGTGAAGTAGATGTTACCGCAGCATTGCACCGAATGCAATTCTAGTCGCACAGCCAAACTTAAATAAGCAGGTGTAAACATCTGGCTACTTCATGATGCTCTTTGGAATGGCTGGCCCCAAGCATTTATACAACGTATCGTGGCTTTATATTAACTTCTTTTTCTTTGTTATATTTATGACTATAAGTTATTTTGTAGGAAAAAGGGAATTGGAGAGATGGCTCAGTGGTTAAGAGGTCTGGGTCTAATGGATGATGCTTCTTCTGTCATAAGGCTGGGAGGAACAAGTGCACTAGTTTAACTATGACAGTACAAACAGTTCTGCACACCTCTGAACTTTTCCTCTGCAGAGACTCTGGTGCCATGAAGACTGGCAATCTGGATCTCCCTCTTCCAAAAAGCATGGCTGCTCTTCCTTCCCAAGCAAACTCAGTACTCCCCTGCCTTGGGGCCTTTACACTAATTATTTTCTATTATCATTTCATTCAGGTCTCTGTTCAAGGGTCATCTCCTTGAAAAAAAAAAATAGACTATGCTAATCACGCAGCTTGAGCTACTGCTGTCCTTTGTGCACTGACCCTGTTTGACACTTCAGTAAAACCACTCTCCCTGTCTCATTCATAAAGTTGGTTTATCTCCTTATTCTCTGCCCCTTCAGCCTGTATAAAGAGTAACCCCTGTGCTTTATTCAGCCTTACACCTGCAGTTCTAGAACAATGCCCGGCACACAGTAGGTGCTCAGTAAATATGTTTAATGTATGATGAACTACACTGACTCAGGTTCTCAGAGGGAGGTTGGGGAAGCCAGCCTTACGTCCTCAGACTCAAAGACATGGCAGATCATCTTATACTGTCTTTTTCCATCCTGGGAAGGGTGCGAGGCTTCCACATTCTCCTGGGAGTTGGAGCGGGGCATCCGCCTGCGGGCCATCAGCACAACAATGTTCCCAATGTCTGCGATGTAGGAAATGGTCCTCAGAGGGTGATCCATCATAGGCTCCTAGAGGCGAAGGGCAGAGCAGGGTGAGTGCTGTGCAGGACCTTAGGACTTAGGAGATGGTGCTCTTTTTCCCTCACTCCAGCTGAATATGGAACTTAGGTTGGATGGGCCAGGAAAAAGCCCTCACTGACAGACTTCTGAATCCCATCTCCAAGGCCTGAGGCTTTATTTTATTTTATTTATTTTGGTTGGTAAAGAGCAAGCGAAATGAGCAGGAGAAAAACAAGTAAGAAATATCAAACATTTTACATTTTACAGAATCTCTTGTGGTGAAGCTGAAAAGAAAATAATCTAAATGCCACTGTGTGCATGTGTGTCTGTGCACATGTATGCATATGTGTGTGTGCGTGTGTACGCGCGCACGTGCATGTGTATGCATGTATGCTGTGCAATTTTAAATAGAATTCCTTACGGCTAATGACATCTCCCCAGAGAAGTGACATGAGTGATGCACAATACACATATTCTAAGTTTTCCTTTGTGCTCTAAGAAATTAGTCACAGTCCTACCTAGCATTAGGCTTTGTGAGCAAAATCTTTTGAGCTTGATTGGAGTCTGGTGTGAGGAATGGATGAAGTCCTGACTAAATGTGTATCACTGACACAAAGGATTGAATGTCTCAGACCCATGGGGATGGCATAGATGCGTAGATGTTGACAAAATGTGTGCAGAAAACACAGACCCCAGATTTGTCCTCCCCAGTGTTTACAGCCGGAGACTGCTCCCCTAAAGTCACCTCCTACTGAGATGTAAGAGAAACACATTGAGTTTTGAGGCTGCTGATAGTTCCATCAGAGCACACGGTCCACCAGATGCCAGCTATTCTGTGTGTCTGTCCTTTCTTCATTCCCTCATCACCCCAGTCAGGTTTCCAGGACCCAGCATGCAAGGTGCAGCACCCCAGAACCTGGGCATAGCAACTTTACAGGCAGAGAGTTTATGTTAGAAGTCCCCTGGCCTTCACCACTGACAAAGGCGGGAACAAGCTGGTACCTGTGTATCTGCATTCAATACTTTGATCCTCTGGGTAGAAATGAAGAGGTCCACCTCAGTCATTGGCTGAGATTCGCCTTCAGGAGCCTAAGAAGAAAGTACACCAAAAAGAAGTTTTACTACATTATCTTAACCCAGAGGCATGGGAAAAGGTTAGCTCATACACTGGGTTACCAAGACACAGTCACCAGAATGGCAACACAGGGTTAAATTGCCAAAGCTGAAGGTACTACAGAGAGGATGGACACATGGGCAAGGGTTAGCTCTATGTTACAGGGGAAAGGCAGGGTTCCCTCTGCGCCTCCCCTACAGCAGCAGCCCACTGCAGCAGATTAACTCTGGATTTGATGGCAGGAGGTCCCTTCTGCAAGGGTGTTGGAGACCGAAGGGTAAGAGCAGCTAGCGCATAGTGAGGAGCTCAGAAGAGTCACTCGGTTTACCCTGCCAGAGCTGATGGAGGACAGTGTCTGTAGCAGGTGCAAATGAAGCCACTGGATGCAGTTCTGGTAAGAGGGCCTTCATGTTCACACATCACCACAGCAACACAGCCGCAGCTGCCTGCTCCTGCAGCCACCCCATTACAGAGGAGCCCCCAGTGTCTCACATCCTCGGAGTAATTGACAAACACCTAGAAGCTCTGAGACCCCCCAAAGTGCAGCCTGGCTCATTTAGGGCTAAACCCTGCGCATGTGTGGTTATTAGCGAGTTTTCTTTTTTGCATCCAGCAATCTGAGAAATCCTCAAATCGAGTGTAACTGCCATTGAGTAGTCCCAGGTCCCTGCCACATCACTGCTCCTGAACGGCTGCAGCTTCCACACTAGAGGATTCATTTAGCGTCTCCAATCTGCTCCCTGTCGTTCCTCTGAGGTGAAATGACCAAATGAGCAACAGAAAATGGCCACTTGAGGCAACTGAGTTTGGAGAAAGGCTGGCTTATGGAGCGATCCAAAACGAAATCGGAACAAAAACTTGCTGGATGCAGAAAACAAAAACACGAAATCATAAAAAGGCAAAACATAAGAGAAAAGGACAGGCGTAACACCAAGGGATGAAGTTGTACTGCACCTTCTTCCTGCTTTTGGCTAATTTCTGGGCCGTCTGCTTAGCATGGAACAAACAGAGACAGGAGAATAGTTAGGAAAGAATTTGCAGACTCAGTCAAAAGGGAACTGACACACTAACACTGCTCAGGGGTTTAAAGCGCTTATAGGAAGGAGATGGGCTCAACACCCCACTTTAAGGGGAAATATTCCTAATATAATGCGAGTGTTGGGACAGGGCATGAAAGAGCTCCTTATGCTTTACTGTAATTTGTCTTTTTAAAGAACTCACTTTGGGTCTGTTTAACCCTTGCCTCATTTGCTACGTCACTGATTGCAGCCTACATATTTACTTCTATCTACTTTCTTTGGGAGTAACTTGCTGAATTTTCCCTCAGCTTCTGATAAACTGCTACAGCTGTCCAGACTTTTTTCTTCTACTAAGGCTTTGGACTCCTTTCTAATCCTTGCTTTAGCCGTATTGTAGTTTTATGCACTGCAATTTCTTTACTGGCACATAACCGCCCTTCAGCTGGGACATCTTTGAACCCTGGATTATTTAGAGCTGTGTTATTAATTCCAAAATACTTAAGAGGTTTTCTAGCTATCCTTTTGGTATTGGTTTTGGAATCAATTTTCCTGTGACCCGAGAACATGGTATGTAAGATTTCAGTCTTTTTGGAAGTCGCCGTGGCTTAGATGTTGTCGGGCACATGACTGACTTTGGCGAACATATCATATGGACTGCACAGTACAGTACGCATTCTCAGTTGTCGGTTAGGATGAATTTTCAGTTCTCACATGGGTTTGTGCATGTGTCCTGATTGTCCCATCATTTTATTGATAATGATATGCTAAGACTGCGAGCTGTTACTGTGGCTTATCTTTGTCCTGCTTTGGTTCTCCCGACCTTTACCATCTCTGTGTGTAGCTGTGTCAGAGAGTTCTTATATAGTTAGGGTTGTGTGCCTTCCTGTTGAGTCAACCCTATAATTTTACCTCTTAAATTTTATAGGATTAATATAGTTTGTACCAATAAAAATGGACATATTTCTCCTTTTACTCATAATTAAAAGAAAGCATAGTTAATAGAAGCTGAGATGGACTTTCTAAATCCAGATCTTGGCTCTGCTACCTACTATTTGTGTGATTTTTAAGCAAGCCACTTAGTCTTTTTATTTTCTATATGGATTAAGATAGTATCTACCTCAAAGGGCTGTTTTAAAAGATAAAATGAACACATGAAAAAAACTTTGAGCAAGGAACTAAGTATTATATCTGTGTCTGCTATATACAATTATTATTTATATGTGTAGGATGCAGTTATTTATGTAAATGTGAGTCAGTGGCCAAACTGTGGATGATGTTATGATGGGTGTGGGGTGGGTAAAGCTGCATCATTGTGATGGATGGGTAAGGCTGGACTATTGTGACAGTGTGGGGTGGGTAAGATTTCACTGCTGTGCTGTGTGTGGGATGGTAAAGCGAGACTGTTGTGAAAGCTATGGCACTAGTGGGTAAAGCTGTGCTGTTGTGATGGGGGTGGGTGATGGGGGTACCATTCCTTGGTACTTACCTGTTGGAAAAACTTTGTTCTCAGCACTGTGTCTCTAGCTCACTAGTGATTACAATGTGTTGCCTGCGTTACCCCATTGTGGAAACTGGATGAGTCAGCCATCCAGACACCGCACAGCTAATTGCTGCTATACCTAGGAAAAAGGGCGACCCCACACCCACACAGCTTCCTCACCATTCTTCCTGTGAGCAGTCTGCTCTGGAAGACTCTGAAGTTAATAAACCACACAAAGGGTTGTAGAAGTCAGTGGCTGTACTTCTGCTTCTGAGAAAACCCTAAGCAGACACAGGTATGTACCACTCTCATGCTCATGAGTGAGAGACCTTCCCTGGATGTTCTGACCTCAAGTCAGGTTTCACCTGCCTGGTAACTTCTCCCCTAGGATCTAAGATGCTTCTTTTCTCTGCCTCTCTTGAGATGGTGTGAAATGGCCCAGGAATTCCTATTCCTGCTGATATCAAAAGCCCAACAAGACTCCCCAACTCTAGGGGAACTGTGTTCCAGCTTTGCCATCAATAAGTCACCCAAATTCCATTTTTTTCTCTGAAACTACAGAAAGATGAGGAAGGCAAACTGACATTCACAACTGGTGTTCTGACATGGCTTCCACAAAGTAGAAAATATTTATGCAGGTAGAGCAATACTGAAATCTCTTGGATTTCTGAGAATTCTGCAGCAGATCATAACATTTAGGTGTAACACTGACAGGATGAGAGAGTCAGAGCCCGAGTGAGAAATTGAAAGAGGCTTCCTAAAACCTCCTAAGGCCGAGGATGGCAGTGCCCTGGGAGGAGCTGGGTTCGCTCCTCTTACTTCAGGCTCAGTGTGCACCAGACGCTCACCTGAAGACAGCCCTTCTAGGTTGTGGGGAGGGCCTTGGCTGGCTTATCTATTCTTTACCCAGCTAGCATCGATTGAGTTACCGTTCTATGCCAGGATCCTTAGAACTGTTGCACATGTCACTGTCAAAACTCACAGCGGCCTTGTGAGGCAGGAGTTATAGTAAGACACTCAGAAGATGACAACAAAGCACAGAAAGGCTAGGTAATTTGCCTAACGTCACACAGCAGTGAGGTAGCGGCAATCTAGCCCTACAGTCTATGCTCCCCTTTGTGCAGCTTAGGCAGGCTTCTCTTCTGGACTTTCTCAGTTCCCCATAAAATAGGGCTAATAAAACCTAACTCCCAGCACTCCCTATCCCCACCCCAATGTCCTGTCTCAGCAGTGAATGAGGCAATATGGGAAAGGCCTGGTAGGAGCCAGCAGCACCCTCTCTACTGACCCAGGTCTCTTCAAGCAAGCTGGGAAGTGACATGACTTAGACAAAGCTACAATGATAGAATGTTTAATTTTACGATGAAACCATAGTTTTTGATATTTGAAAGAAATAAAAAAGGAATGGACAAATAAGAACTCTGGAATAGGCTAGTAAAGACATAAAAGAAAAATGATAACAAATGAACTGAACAAAAACGTGTGCACAGAGAATCCCTCAACAGCACCAGTGATGTCACTGTGTGAGCCTCACAGAGAGAATGGAGATGAGGACACCCTCTCTGTGTGCTCACCCACGGCCTCAGAGGAGCACCCTAACCTCTGGCTGAGGAGTCGAGAGTCCTGGGAAAAGATGACAAGGGAGCTAGCACAGGCTTACTGTACTGTAGACAGGGGACAGTCACAGTGGCCCAGCTGAGTGGAGAGGGCCATTCCACAGCATCAGGACGTGGGGCAAAAACTCTCCTGAGGTCTGTCCCACAAACCTTTCTAAGGTGCTACCAGCAGGCTTTAGCAGGCAATACACCACGATCTTTATAGTCCCTGCTTAAACAATTACGGGAGCTACTGTTTAAATAATATGAAGGGTACTGCTGCACAGTAGGAATTCTGACCATCGCTTAAGATGCTAGTCACATGTTTTATGTCTTGAGGGTTTTTCTAACTTGTCAACTTAAAGTTTTAAAAAAAATCATCCCTCATGATGCTTTGACCTTCTGTTGAATCAGTTATGTTTCCGTCTTTATTTTTGCAAATAACCAACTCTTAGCTTCACCACTCTTTCATACTGTTTTATTTCTGATCTTTGTTATTTTGGGGGTTTTAGTTCTTTTCAAACCCTTGAGGTACTTCAACAGGTTATTTGTAAAGTTTCTATTTTTATGTGGGCAATCATAAGTGTAACCTTACGGTGCATCTCACAGTTGTACTGTGTTATATTTATTTCTATTATAATTTTTTTTATTTGTTGAGGATTTCATATATTTGTACAATGAAAATGTAACCAATATTCTCATTCTCCCAATAACTTCTCTTCCTAGCTGCATGTCTTGTCTGTGTCTTTCTTTCCTTCCTTTCCCTCCCCCCCCCGGTAATGTACTAAGTTCAATTAGTTGTGCCCATGTGCACTGGTGCAGGACCATCCACTGGAGCATGGAGAACCTACCATTAGCCACACTCCCTGTTTGGGTTTGAGTAAAAATGGCCCCCACTGGCTCATGTGTTTGAATATTTGGTAGAACTGTTTGGGAAGGACTAGGAGGTATGTCATTGGGGGAAGGCTCTGAGGTTTCAAAAGACTCACAGCATCCCCAGTGTGTACTCTGCCCCCTGCTTAGGGTTTGAGGCGTGAGCTCTCAGCTGTTTCTGCCCCCATGCCTTCTTGTTACCATCACAGACTCTATCCTCTCTTTTATATAAGTTGCCTTGGTCATGATGTTTCATTACAGCAATAGAAAAAGTAACTAATATACACTCTAACTGCCAATTTGAGAAACGTATTAATCCACCTCTCACTTCCTCAGTGATCCACTGCTCTGTGTATTTGTATAATTTCTAGAGTTTCACTTGTTGGCTTCTGGTTTCATCAATCATTGTCATCAGAAAGGATCTAGCATATGACTCAAACGTTTTAAAATTTGTGACATAGTAATCTGTTCCAGAGAAATCCTAATCTGAGGGAAAAGGTGTGCTGCAGCCATGGGATGGATTATCCTATAAACATCTGGAAGTCATAGGGTTTATAGTATAACTTAACCCTGGTATTAATTGGACTTTAGGAGGTCTGGATAACCTGTTCCTTACCCAAAGTGGAGTGCAGAAATCCCGTAAGTCCATACTATTTCTGTACTGGATCCTCTCTTGTGTCTTAATGCTTATGCATAAAACTTGATGCTTCAACATTAGGTGCATATTAACTTATGTCTTGCTGTTGACTTAATACATTATCACATGGTGACTGCCTTTATCTCTTCGTAAAGTTATTGTCTTAATGTCTATTCCTATAGATAGTGATTGTTGCTCGCTTCAGGTTTTTATTCATCTGAAGTATCATTTACATCTTTCCCCTTTCAGTCTCTGTGTAATTACTTGTAAAGTAGATTACTAGCAGGCAGCATACTAGTGGCTTTTGTATTTTTAAAATCCATTCAGAAAGTCCCTTAAATTTAATCCACTTACATCTGGGTTATTACTGACAGGCAAGGACTTATTGCTGTCATTTTGATGTTGTCACGGGTATGTGATACATGCATATACATATATATGTGGTGTATGAGGGTAGAGGGCAGAGGTTAATACTGGGCATCTTCCTCAGTCACCTTATTTATTGAAGTAGGGTCTCTCAACTGAACCCAGAGTGCACTGATCCAGCTAGTCCAGGCAGCCTGCTTGCCCTGGGAATCTTGTCTCTATTTCCCTGGTGCAAGGGATACAGACATTACATAGGTGCTCAGAATCTAAACTCAGGGCTGAGCCATCTCTTCAGCCCTGATGATTTTCTTTTAGTGTTGGAATATTTTCATTTTCTTCCTGTCTTACCTTTGGGCTGTTGCTGAGGTAACGCTTGGTTCTCTTCCACTTGTCTTTGGCATATTGGTGAGGCTACTCTTGTAAGGGGATTTATGCGTTCACAGGCTTTAGCAATAGTAGTTCTCTCTCTAAGGTTTCCCTTAGGTGGTCTAATGGTCATAAATCAATTTTTGATTATCTTGGAAGGCCTTAATTTTTCTGCATGTCTGGAATAGTCTTGCTTCGTAGAGTAATTCTGATTTGGCATTTTGTTTCAGGGCTTGGAATATACTATTCTGTTCCATCACAGACTTCAGGACTTCAGCTGAGCTGTCTGTCTACTGCTATTTTAATGAGCACAAGATAAAAGTGAAAAGGTGCTTTTCTCTAGCAGGTTGTTATTTTCTTAGACTTTTGACAATTTGACTACAATGTTGGGGTGAAAATCTCTTTTGGTTAGCTGTATTAGAGGTTCCATAGACTCTTCTATCTGGATGATCATATCTTTCCAAAGACTAGAGAAGTCCTCTGATATTATTTCATGGAATAAGTTTCCTGTGTCCTTAAACAATGTTATATTTATTCACTTTAGAGTGTTACAAAGATTTTGTTTGATTCTTGTTTGTATGAGACAGTCTTGCTAGGTAGCTCAGGCTATCCTCAAATTCTCAATCCTCCTGTATTAACCTTCTAAGTATGGAAATTACAGGTCTGCTGGGATGGATTATAGGTATATATAATTTAATTATAGTGATGCTTAGATTATAGAAATATATAATCACCCCTGGCTTTCAAAGATCCTAAGTGTATATTTCTTTTTTTCCTATTCCCTCCCTTGTTTTCTTGCTTTCTTCCTGTGGGATTTCTGGGGCCTGAATTGGATAGCCAAGAAACTGCTTTTCAAATTCAGATGTCATTTCCTGTACTTGATCTAGTCTGTTGGTATTTTCTGGTTAACTGTTCTCTTTCATTCCAAGATTTCTATTTGGTTGTTCTTAAAAATCTCTGATGAATTTCTATTTCTTGTCTGGCACTGTTTTTCTAACTTCACTTGATTCTTTTAAAACATTCTCTTAGACCTCACTGAGCTTCTGTTAGCTACATTTTGAAATTCTTCAGCAGTCATTTAACCCATTTCTATTTCTTTGCAATTTGTTGCTGGACAGTTCAGTTTGTTAGGCAATTGGCTTTATTTCCAGTTGGGCACCGACGTGTAGTCTTCCTGTAGCTTTGCTGGTTATGATTCATGACTGGGCACTGGGTATGCTGTGTCAGAGTCAGAGAGGCACTGTGGCCTATGCCAAGTTGAGGCTACATTAGTAGCTTAGGCAGCACAGTGTTAACAGCCGAGAGTAGGGAATGCTGTATGGCCAATCTTACCCTGGGGGCTGTGGTCCCAGCCCAGCCATGTGTTTTCAGCTACTGATGTCAACTCTGCTCCTAGCAGGAGCCTCTGGTACGAGCAGCTCTAGCTGTGTTAAGGGACACAAAATCTTTGTCCTGTGAACAGACAGTGGCTTTGGAACAGACCCTGCACAGGGAGAGGCTAATGGGAACCACAGCCTCTCTTCTATGGTGCCTGATTATATCCAGTCTGGATGGCACTTCCTGTCAGACAAGGTGTGAGGACACCAGGAAGTAGATAGGTGAGGTAAGAGCAACTATTGTAGCATTCTCCTCTGCTGACTTCTGAGAGACTGCCCTCAGCTCCTCTTAGCCTTGTATGTCCAGGGGCAGGTTAATGGCTGGGGCTTCTTGCCTTTCTTTTCGACTCCAGGAGCCTAGTGATTGAGGAGCATGACCTGGCAGGAACAGGGCCAAGTTCCCCTTAAGGTCTCTTTAGTCTGGCATGCATGAAAGGTGACAGATGGAGTCTCAGCACTATTCAAGGCTACCTCAGCACATTCCGGTGGACAGAGCAGCCGGACAGCCATCATGTCCTGTCAGTGGCAGGTGGGTGTGGCACAGGGTGTCTGAGTGAGAGTCACCTTCAGTTCTGGTGCTGGTATGAGTCTTCATGCAGATCACCATGGTAAATGGTCTCAGAGGATGCCTGCATGATGGCTGGTTCCTAAGGGGTCACCGTCAGTTTGTCACTATGATGAAGTATCCAGCTCCAGTCAGTTGCTCTGGTGGATTTAGTTAAGTTGTCGAGGCAGCTACACACTGGGGCACGGCAGAGGAATGTGGCTAGGGTCTCAGAGATGGAAATATTAGGGGCTATGAACCCATAGAGTAGTTCTAATTCAGACGCCAGCTGCTTTCTGAAGGCAAACCCAGCAAGGCAGGCCTGGCGGTGCCTCGTGCAATCCCAGCACTCAAGAGACCAGAAAACTGCAAAGAGAACTTGGCTACAGAGACAAAACACTGCCTATGGCTCTGGACTACAGCATCGTTAGTGTTTGTAAGATTCTCTTCTGTATTAAAGCTACAGGGAAGATCTCAGGGTACTTCAGTGGTACGCAAGCCCATGAGGACAGTGAAACTTCCTCAGCTATGACTGTCCACCTCACCCTTCTTTCTGCAAAGGACAGGCTTGTCTCCCTCTCCCCTGGCTGTGTTTCTCTTACTATGTTGTCCTGTTTTTTTTTTTTTTTTTAAACTCTAACCACTTAGCTTAAAATACAGCCATACACCCTTTACTTGCATTTCTTGTTTGCGGAAGAAACGTGAGTTCTGGGAACCTCTATCCAGCCATCTTAGAAAGTCCATTCTCTAATCTTTTAACAAAGAAAAGAATTTGGAAAATATCCAGAGATTGAGCATTTCATGAACTTACTTGCTGATGCAGATCTACTAAGTAGCAAGTGCTCAGCTTAACTAGTGTTCTGGAGAACACAGCTGAAGAGAAGATGCTTCATAACACTTCCAGGGAGCAATTTTATAGTCCACCATGCACAGCAGGACCTCCTGGAGCTTGTCAGTACAGCCTCTTCCTATAGCATCATTGTCTAAGCTTCTGTCTCAGGAAGTCTGGGTCAGGAAGTCACTAGAAAAAGCCCTTTAACCCAAGTCTCAGATATATATGAGCGCCTGGTCAAATACAAGTCTTAAATTTTCTCTCCATTCGGCAAATAAACGTGGACATTTACGTTGTTAAAGAAAAAGTAACTGCTGGGTGGTGATGGTGCATGCTGTTAGTCCCAGTACTCAGGAGGCAGAGGCAGAGGCTGGTGGATCTCTGTGAGTTCAAGGCCAGCCTGGACTGATTGAATTCCAGGTCAGCCAGGGCTATGCAGAGAAAACTTGTCTCAAAAAAAAAAAATCTTCAAAATTCCAAGTGTGAACCCAACCCTGGTCCACAGCTGTGATGGATGCCACCCCGCAGAACAGGGATGCTCATAAATTGCAAGCTTTGGCTTCAGGCTGGTGGCTGGGTAAATTGCTACAACACCAGAAAGCACTCTTCCCTCTGGCTACATATACCATAGAGGCACAGGAAAGAGAGGAACAAAATGGGGGTTGTTATGGGGAATGAGAGAGAAGATAATCATAGAGAGTGACATCTCCTGAGCATGGATGGGATCCATGCCCACTGGGCTGCTGGGGTACACACTTCTTCCTCTTGCCATCAAGTCTGAACCAGCTCCCAACTCGGCTGATTTCTGGGTGGGATGGTTTACACAAGCATCTCTGCTTATCATGGAAGAAGCTTCAGGCTGTCTGCAGTGTTATCCCAACAGGCATTTAGATGGATATATTAGGAACATGAAGCAGAAAATATTTATTGACAGCCAGCAGTTCCTTCCAGCACATAGAAGCACATTGTAAAATGATACTTATAAGCTGTAAGTGAAATGTAACCATTTAATTTTACCACTTTCTAATGAATTCCTCACACTACACCAATTTACTTGTAAAAGATAAATACATGATTTTCAAATACCCACTGTGCTCTGGGAAGGCTTAAAACATAATCAGTTGGCCACCTGCTTGCTTTGAAAGTGCCATCTGATCTGAGGTTTAACTGAGCTGTGAGATTTTTGGGTGCTGGTTGCTTGGGAGTTTCAGAGTAAAGGGTCTGATTTTCATGAAGGAACTGGACTTAAAGGTAAAACCACACTGTCAGCCCCAACTATGGAAGCAAGAAAGCAGTTCAGGGTACAGTTGGTGCCAGGAGCTGGTGAAGAGATGTGGCTGCTTTCTGTCCAGGTGATGCTGTGTTTGTCACCCCCACCCACTCTGAGCACATCTGAGCCCTTCTTAAGTGGAAAGACATAGATGCTCATATGTGGGAGTACAAAGCTGTCAGGAGGTGAACAAACAAGGGGCCCCAACAAATACAGCCAAATTTGGGGGACTTGATAGGTAGAGTCGATAAGACACTAACCTCAGGGTAACCCTCAGTTTTCTGTTGCAGGAAGTCTTGAGTAACCATCAAAGTCAGACTGTTGTTTCCTTTGGAAAAATCATCTAAGTGGCCCTGGTCACCGGACTTGGTATTTTGATACAATTCTCACGTGTTGCTTTGTTCTGGATTATTACAGAGGGTGGAACATACTTGGTTCTAGCCCAGGAAAGGCCCCGTCTTAGTGGGACAATCAGTGACGTCCTGACCCATTCTCAGGAATATCTTGCAGAGCTAGTTCCTGTCTGTCAAGGGTCACTGGGCAGGCTGTGACAGGTCACTGCAGTCTGTTTAGCCATGGGAGGCTGATGGTCCTGCTCACCTGAGGGACTTAGTGCTCCATGTGGTGTTTGCAGGACTGTCCCCTTACAGTCTGGACTGAGACTCCATTTAAAAACTAGCTTGCATGAGGGCTGGAGAGATGGCTCAGCAGCTAAGAGTACTGGTTGCTCTTCCAGAGGTTCTGAGTTCAATTCCCAGCAACCACATGGTGGCTCACAACCATCTATAGTGAGATCTGGTGCCCTCTTCTGGTGTGCAGGTGTATATGCAGGATACTGTATACATAATAAATCATTAAAAAAAAAAAACTAGCTTGCTTTTCTTAAGATGCTAATACATTATTTCAAGAGCTGTGCTGGGAGGTGCTAAATTAAGATAAAGATGACCCCGAGGAAACTTTCTGGCATTTGTGAGTCTTTTCAGGGGGGTGGCGGGGGCTGGGGGTCGGCAGGCAAACAAGAGTAATTTAGGCCAACTGCTGTGATTTGGATCTGGACTGCTACTCTCCCAAAGGTCCATGGGTAAAGTTTTGGTCACTGGCCTCTGGTAATTCTCGGACATGGTGGAATCTTTTGAACATGGGGTCTAGTGGAAGGAAGTTAGTTTTTTGGGGGCATGCCCTTGAAGGGACTCCTTCCTTTCTATTTGCTTCCTGGCCACTGTGAAGCAAGCAGCCTCCTCTGCCATGTGCTTCCAGTGTGGTACTGGTCCGGAGCACTACTGCCCAAAAGCAACCCAGCCAAGGGGCTATGAGCTGACACACTCATGGACGTATGAGCCCAAATAAACCCTTCTTCCTTTGTTTATCTTGTACTTGTATGAGCTCACAGCTGTGTCAAGCTGACTGACGCACTAAGCATGGGCAGCTCATTAAGAATCCAGCAACATTCTTCTGAAAACATTACTTGGTTTGAAAACCCACAAAGTGTGAAGGTCAAACTGTTACTTCGCTTTCAAGGTGCTGCCCTGTTGGGAGTCAAGGACAGAACTTCTCTTAAAACAACAACCACCAAACCAAACCAAACCAAACAACAACAACAACAACAACCAAAAAAAACCCTCATCTTCCTGGAAGAGGCTCATTTTAAGATAAGACACTATGGGAGGGACCTCAAGGCACAGGCAACGTTTGTGTGTCACTGATGAAGTGGCTGAGTGGATCCCTGACACATGAAATAACTGTTAATCCAGACTCAACATCAAGAGTGCTATCAGTTCTGTGATCATACCTACCTTTGAGGCAGCTGTCAACTATTCCTTTAATCCTAACATATCAATGGTAACTTAAAAAGTCACATCTTACTATGTGTTCTATGGGTAGTTAAAGGAGAGGGCAGCTCTGAGCTCAGAAGAAGAGCGTTTGCTTTACAAATGAACTTCTCATAAGAGCACCTGACACTCAGAGGCTGCAGTAGTAGGTGCCCTGGAGAGCTACCAGATCAGGAAGCGATGAGAGAGGTGAAAAAATATCACAGAGCATCCTGGGGAAATGCGGAGTGAATAGAAAGCTGCAGACTTAAGATGCTTAGTCTGATTGATTGATTATTTAGAGACAGGACTTGTTATACAGCCCAGGCATTTTCCTGTCTTAGTCTCCTGAGCGCAGGGATGGCAGATGTATGTCAGCACACTGATCCTGGCGATTAGTCTTGATGAATGTGGGTAGAAGCCTAAGACAAGCACTCACTCTCAATGCCTGCCTGCTTTCTGGCTGCCACAAGGCAAGCAGCTTTGCTGATTTTTAGCCCCCTACCATGGTTTTCCACCCACTACAGCCCAGAACCAACACTTAGCTGACAATGACCTCTGCAGCTGTGAAGTAAAACCAGTCTGTCCTCTCAAGCACTTGTCATGGCAATCTACAGAGGAGCAGAACTCTGGCACCAGGAACGGTGCTGTCTTCATGGCCACTCAACTGCAGGTTCAGAAGCCCTTGTGTGTGGTTTGTGGGGAAAGTTTACAGATGCGTGTTAGAGTCCCCAGGATTCTCTCACTAAGGTTTAAGGGGTGGTGAGAGCTCAAATAATACACCATGGACAGTAAATCTGTGCTCATGGGGTTTCAAACGGAAACGGGGAGTTTATTTGGAATTGGACTAGAGGACATTTGTATTTTATTTTGTCCACATCCCAAGACTTTGTATTAGGTGCCCCTGGCATAGGGAATTTTAAGACAGTTGCCTTTCAGACTATTGCATGGACACTGCTGTGGCTTTTGGCCAGGTTTACAGTTAGAACAGGGAGCAAAAGCAGGGTGGAAAGATGTGAAAGCCTTGCAGCTTGATTTAAAGTCCATGAAAAGTTGGAGTTATGAAAGGCATGGTTTCTAAAAAGTAACCCTCAGAAAGAGAAAAAGTACTTTGTAACAAGTACAAGATGCCTCGAAAAGCATCTCAGGAATCAGCAAGATCATATGCATTGTAGGCTCAGTGATATAACAGTGTAAGGACTGGAAAGGCCTTCCCTGGAAAGAGTCGGCTGGCGGGGTACCCTGAGTGCACGCAGATGCCCAGGAAGTTATTATCATAGAATCATTTGCTGTGCTCAGCTGTCCAGACATTCAGAGGCTCCTGTAGCTGTGGTCCAAGGAGGTCCAGCTGCTGCTCTGAGCTGGGGCCAGACAAGGCTGTTATCCATGTGATACTGGTTTGGTGGGAAGCTCAAGGTAAGAGGTGAAATGGAGATGGCAGGAAATCAGATGCAAGAACAGGAAATATGTGCCACTGAAGCTGCAGGCAGTGAGTACAGCTTTCTCAGACAAAGCATGTGGGCTACACATGGGCAAGGTTGCAGGCGAGGCTGCCCAGGACCTCTGAAGCTCACGTTAAGGCACCCCATTCCTCCAGATGCTCAACAGGGGGCTACAGGACTTTGTTAGCTTCTGGGTTTGGTTCTAACAGTTCATTTCCTTGTTGTCATTTTTCTACTCTTCCCTCTGGAACGAGGATGTTTGTCCTTTGTCATTACATAAGTGTTTCACTTGCTTTTCACAGGGGCTCACAGTTGAGAGTTTGTCTAGTGTACCAGGGGAGATGTGGGAGAGTTAATAATATCCTTATTGTTTTCTTCATCTGGAGATTAATTATGGCTTGAGCAGGTATGCTTAGGGTGTTAGCATGAGAAAAGATGAACTTATGATGGTTACTTATGTCAACTTGGCTCTTGATTGGTCTGAGAGAGACCAAGTACTTAGGAAAGGATACAGCTGGGTGCTGGCGAGGGTGTTTGAAGAGGGGATTGGCATGCGTTCTTCTGTCTGTCCTCATGAGGTGAGTGACACTGCTGCTCACACTCTTCTGCCTCACTGTTCTGCCTCATCACAGCACCAGAAAAACACACCCAACCAGCCATGGACCAAGACTTCTGAAACCACGAGCCTCAACAAATTTACTTCCTTTTAAGGTGTTTCTCTCAGGCATGCATTTCCTTTCTCTTCTGCCTCTAGGGTACTCCTGTGGCGGTCCAAATCTGACATCCTCTCTTCCTGACACACCCAGTGTCTCTATTGAATGGTTAATTCCCTCTGAAGGGACTCACTTCCTCAACTGTTACCCTTCCCCATAGTCCTACACAAGACAGAGCTCAAGGATTCTCTTTTCTTTTGTCAACAGCCCAGGACCTCTCACTGTTTTCTCTTGTCTCTTTCTCACTCTATATAACCATAACAGTACCAGCCCTTATGGTATCAGAGGAGAGGGGCAGAGAAGATTTAGTTGTAACTAGTTGAAACTAGAAAAAAGTAAATTGGTGAACCCTAACGTTTCAATTTTCTGGCTCTATCTAAGCAGTGGTGCTGGCTCTGTGTGTTTCATGTGCTGGCAGCACAAAGGCATCTGGACAGCATGAATGCAAAGTCAGTGTTCCGCTGCTCTGGCATGTCTGTAATTCTAGGTGGCATTACGGTGGAGATTCTAGAGTTCTGCATTTAGACACTGATTTTGAGTGGTTCAACCTACTTGTGAACTATTGAAAGCAGATCAAATTGGTTCTTGATGTACTCATAATTGGCTTTCTCCTTTAAGTCTTGATAAAAAACTAACTTAAATAGGTTATAACTGTGTTCAAACTAGTTTTAACTGGGATTTGCTTGACTTCTTCAGACTACTCAAGTAAGGTTTGATCAAACAGTTCATTTTAATGGCAGTGGAACAGTTGGAATGGAACCTGACAGAAGACTGCTCCTGTCAATGACCTCTAGCTGCCATAGAAAGCCAGTGCTGGACCCTCGCCTTAGAGGCAGAAAGAGCAAAGTGCACGGCCATATATATTTATTCTTAAGAGCAACCTAAATAGTGTTTATATGTAAAGACTTGGGATTTTATCCAGGCAGGAATAAGCCCTACTTGCAGCGTATTAGTCCACTCTCTAAGAGCTGTGGGTTGGCACTGAGTGCCTTCAGCCACCCACCACCCCTCAGATCACGCAGACCCTCTCACCTTGATCCGGCTTACTGCTTCCTGGGCCTGCATCATGCGCACGTTTTTGGAGGGAGTTTTGTCTGAGAGTAGCTGAGTGGAACCAAGGTAATTGGCAGCAAAAATAATTCCATCGATCAAGTCTTCAGGGTCACAAGGTCCAGGAACTAGAACACACAGAGCCACAGTGGTGAATGATATCACGGGGTGGGGGGTGGGGGGGTACCCCATGCCAAGCTCCATGCTCACCGTGTAAATATGTGGTCAACCTGCTAGTCAAAGACATCTTAAGAGTCATTTATTATGAGAAATGATGTATTTACTTAAATATGAATCAGAGTCCAACAGTTTAAAAAAAAAAGTCTCCTAGACAGGCCTGTAATCCTAGTCGCTTGGGAGGCTGAGGCAGGAAGACAGTCTGTTCATGTGTGAGGCCCCAGGCAAAACAATTCCCCACCCCCTGAACACAATACTGGGGACTGGAGTACGAGCTCTTTGCCAACAGGGGACATGTCATACTCATCTTTGACTTTCATGCCTGTCACGTGATTCTATAAATTGTATGTTTGCTTGGGAGAATGGCTAGAGGAACAGAAAGCTGTAATAATGGAAGAAAACACCATTTCCTGACACTTCCTATTTCCTTTCTACCCACTCAAAATTTCCTCCTCTTTTTGGTCTCTGATGGAGAAATTACATTTCATACATGAGGAAAATTGGATATTTCTTTCCTATAATGGCTTCAGACTCCAACATTGTAAGTTGATAACATCACTGCAAAGCCATGGTCCCATGCTGGCAATAGTGCCACCTGATAGACCATGATGCTCCTGGCTTCACGTAGAGATCAATGTCCAGGAAAATCAGATTTTTCCGTTCTCACTCACCAATCTACTAAATCAAATCTCTGTTTTAAATAGAGGGACATCTGATTCTAATCATAGTCTCTATAATCCACAGCCCAAATTAAAGCGTGTCTGCAACTGGTATGTATAATGGGTTCACTGCAGACAAACATTTTAATCGTAAGTAAAACATGTATTTTCTTTGAATGGCAATTCTGAGGAGACTAAAATGTAAAACAGTTTGAAACCTCAGGTTCTAGAAATGAAGTAACTCGAGGTGGAAACAATTACTTTCCCTCTTGTGGGTCTAACCTGAAGTCATTTTTATTTTCATTTTTAATCGTCTAGCTCACCCATGAAAAACTGCTGGCCAGGGTACAAACTTAACTTATTCACTTTTTTTTTGAGACAAGGTTTCTCTGCGTAGCTCTGGCTGTCCTGGAACTCACTCTGTAGACCAGGATGGCCTCGAACTTACAGTGGTCTGCCTGCCTCTGTCCCCCAAGTGCTGGGATTAATGGTGTCACCACCACCACCCGGCGTCTTATTCAGTTTTCAACAACTAAGGCTGTGGTCAAAATAGAGAAGTAGGAAGTTAGTCAGGACCCTCACGGGATGTCTGAGGTGTAGGTTTACTCCTTGGCTAGCCCCCAGCCTTTACCTTTGGTCTGTGATGAGAACGAGCGATTCATGGTCATTACACCTCTAGTCTAAGACACTCAGAATTAACAGGTTTGTGGTCTTTCCCAGTGTTTTGTTTTACATCTGGTGCCCCCAAATGCTAAAAGATTCATGAGTGACCCCAGTACTCAATATTTTCTCTTCAGTTCTTACCTTCAACATAGGTTGGGAATGATGCCAAGCTTTTTCTTGACTGTAATCAAGACAAAGAAGTTTCAGAAAAGGGCACAGCATGATGAAATATGCATTAGACAAGCATCCATGTAACATAAAAAAAGAAATACATCAGCATTGGCATTTGTTAACCAGTTATCAGCCATTTCTCATTGCCGAGTGAAGTGTGGATAAATATATGCATTTACTTACCTACACCCAGATTTGCCCATTGAAGTTTGAAGTGATCAAAATACCTCTATGTTTCAGAGAGGTGTTTGTCAGCTTAAAAAGAGGTATAATCAGCAATAAAGACTATACTTTACATTTGAAGAATGTATTCAGTGTGAAAAACTATTGATTACTAAATACACCAATAACACAATGGTGTACTCTGGAAATACACCCTGGAGACAGGACTCCCTGGAGTTTTCTTTAGGTCTTTGACACAGGGAAGATATACTCGTATACCTTTTTATCTCTCATTGACTCTTTAAGTTGAAAAATACCATTCTGTAAATCATGAATTTGTGTTTCTTTAAAGTAAAAATGAAAGGGTAAGTTAAAAGACTAACGTTTCTTGAATTTAAGTGTCAGCTCATATCAGAAGTCAGCCTAACAGCGTTGTTGGATGGGATGAGCTAGAACCCGGCTGGCTGGCAAACCTTCCAGGAAAAATGCCAGGATGCCAAGTGGCAAAGCTTGCCATGGGCTCCTTTCAGAAGCACTTATGCTAGAAGCGGTTCTGCATGGTAGGAGGACAGGGAATTCAGTTCTGTTTTAAATGGTAACAGAGCTTGTAGCTGAAACGTAGGGGGCATCAAAGGCTCATGTTAAGAAGCAATCACCTAACATGGGCAAAAGGTAGGGTTTGCATGGTTGAGATGTTCGTTTCTGGAGATTTATCATGGGGGGATGAGATCACTTAAACACCTATCCTTTGGAGAAGGCCATCTGTTCAGTCCACTGATCTGGTAGATGACAGCATGCTCTGGGGACCTGATGGGCTAGGTGAGGAGGCTGGGTGGATAAGGACTAGGGTGTCACCGTTCCTATGCAAAGGCTCCTAACACTGCATGCTAATTGTTTTACGTGGAAAATGTGACAGGAATTCCACACTAATCGCATGGCAGACCACAAAAGGCAACGCTCAGCAGGGCCCCTGCAAATGTTCTCACTAGGACGAAATGGCACTTTACACCAAAGAAATTGGGTCTTGGATGCTATCCCATTTATGGAAAACTTCACAGCAGATGAGGCCAGATATGGCTAGGAGGCCCCATGCTATGCAGAAGCAGCTGGCTTCACAGGGGCCAAAGACGTCACTTCCCATCCCTCTCCCTGTCCTTGTTCCCAGTGTTCCAGGGATAATGAGAAGTCACTTAGCTTCATCAAAGTGGCTTAGTCTCCAGGTACCCTTAAAAAGCTGACTTGGTTTTCTTGGGCTACTAGGATACTTCTCTGAATGCTAAAACTTATTTTAGCAGAAGCTACAGCAGTACTTTAGAGTGACAATGGTAGGTGATTGGTACATTCACAGTCTCCATTTGTTAGTTTATCATCAATTTCATTTCTGGGGTAATACTGGAAAAAAAGTTTTGTGAAATGAAAGGATCTCCATTACACACAATGAGGATTTTCATCATTATTTCTAAAGATATGCAGAACCATGTATCAGGTTTTATAGGAAGTGGGAGACTAATACATCTACTTTGCTTGTTACAGCCAATGCATAATTGAGAGCTTAACATTCAGACACCTGGCTAGACCTGGCTTCTCACATGCAGACTGAGATGAACATCAGTTGATCCTTAGCATGAATTAATAAAGTTGCGTTCAAGACATTAGGCGCTAGGCTGGATGTGGTGGGGAACACCTGTAATCCCAGCATTGGGAGGAGGCACGAGGATTGTGAGTTCAAGGCCAGTCTCGACTTCATAGCAACACACCACTTCTCAGATAAAATGAAAACAATAGAAGAAATTAAAGCCAAGACATCAAGATTTTTCAGGGGTCACATGAACTCTGTTTAGAGTCCATAGGCATGGCACCATTTCCTTCTTACCCATCCATGTGCTATAAATTAAGTATCAAGTAATGCAAAGGGGCCAGCAGAAACTATGACCCTGCCACCTATATTCCAGTGAATAGACCAGAGGAGAAAACATATTTCCAGGCTAATGTTAGTATCACCTGAAGAAAAAATTTAATAAAAACTATAGCCCTCACTCACAAATAACATACATTTTAGAAGCAATTTGTTACTCAGGTAAAAACAATGCTTTGCTTTTCCAAGTTGATTTAACATAAAACTGTTAGCACAGTGGGGGAGCATGAGACATAGCTCTTCACCAAATCTCCTCAGTGCTGATGAAGGAGAAACTACTGCTGGATCCACACGTGCCCACACAGTCACTGCACAGGGAAACATTCACCTGGTGTGGACCTCCAACAGGAAGGCGGCAGTGGCTCTACTCAGGGGGAAAAAACTCTGCCTTTTTCGAGCCCCAGAAATCTTAGTGCCATCTCATCACTTAAGAGCTTTGTCAGGCTTATATGTCCCCATGAGACTTGCCCCCAAGTGACACCCTACAACCTTCTCATTGAGTAGCCCCAAGCCTAGGGTTAAATGAGAATTTCAGTTCTGCTGTCCTACTGGCCGTATTTCATGAGCTTTATGCGAACCCGAGGCTAGTGAATACCCCCGACAGCACGGATGTGGATCATTCCTTCCTCACAGATTGTTTTGAAAAAGATGCCGGTAGATAGTTTTTGAGATTCAATGTCCAGTAGAACTTCCTGCGATACAAAAGTTCCGTAACCAGCTGCAGATGGCACTGAACACCTGGAGTGTAAGCTGTATGCCTGAGGATCTGAACTCTCATATTCAATAATTAACAGACACTCGTGGTCACTGATGACCAAACTGGGCCAATCAGTCACAGCGTTCATTGACAAACTGCACAGAGGAGAGGAGAGAAAATATTTCTCCTCGGTGTAGCTTACATCAGGGAGGGCAGAGGTAAAAGCAATAAAGCATTATTGGGGTGAAGCAAAATAGGAATGAAGATTAAGGACGGCGCCCTACCTCTTTATTGGTGGAGGCTTCCGTGGGGTCACCGGGATGAAGGGGTACGCTTGATGACTCAGCACCCAGAGGTGAGGAACTTCCAGGAGATGGAGACTGGAACACAGCAAGAGGGACAGACAGCAGTGAGAGCCCGCGGGCTGCGTAGCAAGCGGCAAGGGGCAGACCTGCCCCAGGAGACACTGCCATGGGGAGAAGCCTGTGACAACAGCTGCCACCCGCACTGAGCAGACCTGGCCATGCAAACTTCCAACTCCATCTCTTCGAAGGAGTTTTATAGCTCTGAGTCTTTTTCTTCCCTTGGGCTAATATTTTAAAGAAAATACAGACCGACAGTAGGCATCAAACTTAAATAAGGGTTATTATACAATATTTTAATTTTTTCTTAGTTAAAGTTAAATACTTAGATTACACATATTTACATATCACCTGCCTAAGATGATCTGAATGGAAAAATTGAAAACTAGAACCACCCACTGCATTTTCCTTGTCAGCTCAGATGTCTATATGTTGTCTCTCTTAATTCGTAGGCCACTGAAAATTCAGACAAATTTCAACATTAAAACCACACTGTTCTGGAACATGTCAGCATATGTTAGAATCCTCTGTCAAATGACAGACTTGAAAATAAGGCTTAGACAAACAGGTTTGGGAAGCAGGCCCCTGTGTCAGTGTGGCAGTGCCTCAGTGGGTGGACACGGGCAGGTGATAGCTGTGAACATAGAACACAGCAAGTATCTTGTAAGTATGTGCTGAATGAATGGCCCAAAAAGCAAGCAATATGGCAAATACAGGCCTGGAAACATCCCCCTCCCCATATGACACCAGAAAGTTCTGTGAGCTCCTGAAATCTTGAAAGATGAGGGTCATCTTTGGGTAGCCTCAGAGATGGTTACTAATTCCGCAGTGATGGCACTGGGGGTGGGGGAGGAAGTCTGTGGTGCTTCCCAGCTGTGTGTGATATCTGAGGACCCATGTGCAACATAAAAGGAGCCATGCAGGATGTGTTCTCCCAGGAAGTGTGGAGATGGGAGCCAGCAAGGCAAATCCTCAGCTACGGAAAGCAGCACTTGTGCACATCTGACTTCCAGCAGGTGGCCCCTTTGGGGGAAGTTAAGGCACAGGGACAGTAGTAAAATATCTTCTCACAGGAAGAAAGAATGTTTCACAAACAGTGAAGTTGTGTGTGTGTGTGTGTGTGTGTGTGTTGGGGGTTGGGGGAGAGCATGTTAAGAGATCAGAGAACCCCAGCAAGCATTATTTAAAAATAAGTGAAAACTTTTCCAAAAAGTCTGAATTACAAGAAATACAGGGGACACTGAAAGATGACACAGTGCAATGCACTACTTAGCTAAGAGGCTGTGGGATCCTGGTCTCGGATCATATGGCTATTTGATTCTCAGCGGGGAGATGAGAGCCCATGAGTCCCTTACATGGTGGCACTGAGACATGTCACCACAGTCAAGGCCGAAGGGCAAGCATAAGGTGACAGCAGATATAAAGCAGTCCAGGCTCCACGGCCCCTGGCCACAATAAAGCAGCCTTACACACCTTTCAAAAGAAGCCTGAAGAAGTTTCCAGTCAGTGCCCAAGAGAGCTGCTGGGTGCTTACTGACTCAGCACTGTTTGACTGACTCAAAATTAATTTGGAAAAGGATGAGAATTTAATGCCTTAAATCTCCCCAGTTTTTCACATTGAAAAAGCATCTTTCGATATTTGTGGCTTGATTTTTCCCCCAAAGAAATTTTCTCTGTCCCAAAGACTTAAGGTTTGCACTGAGTCTTAGCAAAGCTGTAGTTGGGTTTTTTTTTTTTTTTTTTGAACTGCTTGCTTTCAGGACCTTGGACATCCTCATACAGAACTACCTGACAGCCTCATATTTCCCATTTCTTTATTTTCCACCCCAATATTCTGCAAATAGATTTCTTCCCACCCTGTGGGCATGGGACCTTCCTCTGGTGATGTGGGGAGACAAGCTATCTGGACAGTGGGCAGGGATGTGGAAGGTAGAACTCACACTGACAGATGGTTAGTGCCGGGTGCCTACCAGGGAATGCTGGGGAAGAGAGGACATGAGTGTGCTGATCATCCCCCAATAAAGCTTCTACAGCCCCACCCTGACCTGAGCAGGGGCCCACTCTCGCCAGACACCTGTGCTTGTGCCTTTTGCCCACGTACAGACTCAGGTGGGTTTTCTCCATCCGTGTCTCCCCTTCCTTTTCCCTATGTCAAAGCTCAGCTCAGGAGCACGCCCCTTACTGGGCTTTCTGAGATACCAATCATAGCTCACTTCTCCCCTATGTAATGTGCTCTGGTTTATGTTAAAACTTGTTTGCGAGTATGCCTAATCCCCAAGAACTCTTAATCAGTAGGGATCCTGTCTCCATGATAATGCAGGTGTCTAGGCTTAGGTCTTCAAAGTAGTTAGGTGGTCAGCAAAGGGAGGCATGGACAAAGGACTGGTTACCCTGCTTCCAACCTGCACTGAAAGAAGGCATGGAGCAACACTGCCCACTGCCTCCCTGGGACGATTTCTTTTAGTGGTCAGTGGTGAGTCCTCTACTGTAGTGTCCCTCTGCTTCTCTGTGTAGAACACTCACTGCTCGTCTTGAACTCTAGAAATCTATTTTTCCTGTGAGGACTCCAACTTAGGCTCCAGGGACGTTCTTTTGACACACAGGGCTACAAATTGTCACTTGCTGACTGAGGTGGTTTGAATAGGAATGGCCCTCACTAGACAGACTCATGTGTTTGAATGCTTGGTCCATAGAGACTGGCACTATTAGGTGGTGTTGGAGGAAGTGTGTTATTGTGGGCGGGCTTTGAGGCTTCCTATGCTCAAGCTATGTCCAGTGTGACACAGTCTCCTTCTGCTGCCTGTGAATCAAGATGTAGGACTCTCAGCTCCTTCTCCAGCGCCATGTCTGCCTGGACGCTGCCATGCTTCCTGCCATGATGATAATGGACTAAACCTCTGAAACTGTTAAGACAGTTCAATTAAACGTTTTCCTTATAAGAATTTACCATGGTCATGGTGTCTCTTCACAGCAATAAAACCCCAAGATACTGACCAAGGCAAGCATGCACAAGCTCCTTTAGACAGACCCAGCTCTTACAAAGCTATTCAAATACCTGCGTCAATGCCTTCTGTTTCCCTCAACCTCTCACTGGGTATACATAAAGTAAAAAGAAATTAGATAATGGGTTTCACTTTCAAAGCCTATGTCAGAGGCAAACATTATCATGGTATATCTGTGTTAGATTCTCATGCCTACTGGGCTACTATATGGGTCTTCAATCTTAGGCAAAGGGTAGGAAGCAAATGTGATTTGGTAATTCACAAGATGAATGCTGGGAAGCTGCTTGTGTGAGCCACAGACGCTAGTACCTATGTGCTCATCTTGTGGAGCCAAGGAAAGCCTGGCCCCATTCTATGGCTCCACATCAGACCCAGCATCTCCCACTCATATCCTGAGAATCCTGGAGGTCTCCTTCACAAGGTGTGGCTGCAGAGGCAGTGTTGCTACTGCTGCTGCTGCAACCATCAATGTCACCAGTCCTTCCCGTGACGACATGAGGACAGACCTATCCTCCCCACATTCTACAACACCTAAGCTATTTCAGCTGCCATGCTGCCTCTGTGTACTCAGGGATCAACTCTGTAACTCTACAGGCACATACAGAAGCCTATGCCATGACCCCATATAATATAGACACTGCTGACACCAATCAAAGGCAAAGAAATCAAAGGTTGCTTTGGAACCCACTAGAGCTAAACTCAAAAGAAAAGAACCCATCTAGCTGATGTCCTGTATCCCATCTAAACAGAAATATCTTTTCCTACGAAAGCTGCTTTATAAAATGTGAAGAAATAGAATGCTACACCAGATATGCAGACACCATCGACACAAGAAATATGAAAGGGAACATGATGCTCGCAAGGAAAAATAACTATGCAGAAATAGATCTATGTGAAAGAAACCTATGAAATGCCTAAAATAAAGAAATAAAATTAAGCAGCACTCTGAAGGAAACCCAGTGAGGCATGAAAGAGGTAAGCAGTACAAAGAAATGAGAAAAACAATTCAGGATTCAGGATATGAGTGAGACATCCTCCAAAGATAAGTCACACAAAACAAGAACTAATAAGAAAGCTTGGAAGTAAAAATGTCCATTGGTGACATGAAAAATACAAAGGAAGCTTCCATATCAGGTCGAAGGAGAAATCTCAGAATTTGAGAACAGCTCCTCTCAGAAGTTACCTAGTCAGACAAAAAATTAACAACAATATACGAGGATGAAGCAACTCTAGGAAACATGGGAAACCATTAAGTAAAAACACTTTTTCACCATAGGAACTGAAGAAAGTAAAGGGGAAAGACACAGAAATATTTTTTCATGGGAAAATTTCCCCAAAGCTCTCAAATCTTACAGACATGTGGACATCTAGATTCTGGAAGCTCACATGACAATAGATCCAACCCAAACAGACCCTTGCCAAAGCTTCTTACAGTCAAAATGACAGGAGCACATGGCAAAGAATCTTGAACTAGCAAGAGAAGAGGCCCATGTAAGGGAATGTCCCCCAGACTTACAGTAGGCTGCTTTGCAGAAACCTCACTGACAAGAGAATGGGATGATACATTCAAAATAATGGGAGAAGAAAGCCCTTCAGAACCACAGCCAGGAACATTACCAGATAATAATGAAGAGGACAGATCCCCTGTAGACCAGTGTTCTGAGATGTACTTCAGGGACCCTAGTGTAAAAACGGAAGGGTAGTTACTGCCCTGAAGACACCTGAGTACACACAAAGCTTACTAGGAGGACAGATGCATCACACACATAGAGAATTAGCCTCAGCAGGACAGAAAGGTATCATGATGTGAAGGGGGAACAGCAAAGCAAGCCCTGTAAAATTAACAAGACAGGAAGTTCATGCTTCTCAGGAGCAACCTTGAATGTAACTGGATTGCACTTACCAATCAAAACAGACTGAATGAGTGGGTTAAAAAGAAAAGACTATATACTTAATACAATGAACTCACTTCTCCAGGAAAGAATCACGAGACTAAAGCAACGTTTTAGAAAATGACACAGGCTGATGGACAAGATGGGGCACCCAGTATGTACTGCATATGGAGAGCAGAGGAGCAGAGGCTGGGAAGCAGACTGCAGAGAACAAAGCAGGGGCATCAAGCTTCTCATCGCAGCCAGACAACCTCCAGTTCAGAAGGCACAAATGTCAAGTACTCTGGACTCCTCTGAATACTGGAGCAAGTGCAGGCCCCTGGGGAACGGAGGATCTACAGAGTTCAGCAATACCCGTGAGGGAACAGACTGCTGATCCAAAACACAGTCTTGGGGACTTCTCAGACTGAACAATTGGGGAGGATAAAAAGAAGCTCGCCCTCCCACTACTCCTATTGCGGCTGGACATTCCCTGGGGTTGGGAATCACAAGCTCCAAGCACAGGGCACTCTTCTGAGTCCTGGAGTGAGTGTAGGCCCCTGGGGAACAGAGGACCAGCACTGCGAAACCAAGACAGCCCATACAGCGAGTCAGCGGTCTGGCCTCCACGCCACTGTTCTACTCTGCAGCTGATTCCTCTGAGGAGACATGTAGTGAGAGGAACCCTCCAATCCTAGGCGGCAGAGCTCAGAGAAATCTCGCTCCAGGATGACAGCGTCTGCCAAGCTAGTAAATAAAACAGCTGCCTTCCAAAGGGACTCGCTGCCTTGACTGCCAGCTTAGAAAAGCTGAGCCCCCTCAGCAGATGACTAAAGGAAAGAGTAAGAAGACAAAGAACAAAAAACCAGGACAGCATGGCTCCTCCAGAAAGCACAGGCAACAATAGACACACTAATGCAGTGGAATCTCAGGAAAATGACCTTAAAGCTATGCTTATACCATCGTTTGAGAATTATAAAATCAATTAATAAAACACAAATCGAGGAAGCCTTGGAAATGGAAAATTTAGAGAAGAGATCAGGAATTGAATAGATAAGTATTGACAAAGAACTCAAACACATGGAGGAGAGAACCTCAGGGGCTGAAGATACAATAGAAGAAATTGATACATCTCTCAAAGACAATATTAAAACAGAAAAACTCGTAACATAAAACATCCAAGAAATCAAGGACACCATAAGAAGGTGTAAACTCAGGATCACAGGAGTAGATGAAAAGGAAGACGCCAGGTTCCCGGGACCAGAAAATGTTTTCAAGAAAATCATAGAAAATATCTCCAACCTAAAGGAAGAGATGTCCTTGAATACACAAGAGGCCTACAGAACACCAGATAGGCTAGACCAGAAAAGAAATTCTTCCCACCACATAATAATCAAAACACTAAATCTGCAGGACAAAGAAAGGACATTAAAAGCAGCAAGAGAAAAAGGCCATGTAACACACGAAGGCAGACCCATCAGAATTATACCTGACTTCTCAACAGAGACCATGAAAACAAGAAGGACCTGGGCTGATGTCATCCAGACACTAAGAGACCACAGATGCCAGCCCAGACTACTATATCCAGAAAAACTTTCAATCACCATAGATGGAGAAAACAAGATGTTCCACAACAAAACCAAATTTTTACAAATTTATACACCAACCCAGCTCTACAGAACATATTAGAAGGAAAACACCAACACAATGAGGTTAACCACATCCAAGCAAACACAATATATAAATAAATCTCACAACAGCAAAACCAAAACAGGCACAGAAATACATGATCACCACCAACTCCACAATAAATGGATCCAACAATTATTGGTCACTAATATCTCTCAACATCAATGGCCTCATCTCTCCAATAAAAGACACAGACTAACAGAATGGCTGCAGAAACAAGATCCAACATTCTGCTGTATTCAAGAAACATAACTCAGCAACAAAGATAAATATTACCTGAGAGTAAAAGGCTGGAAAAAGATTTTCTAAGCAAACGAACCCAAGAAGCAAGCTGGAGTAGCCATTCTAATATTTAATAAAATAGACTTTCAATTAAAATTAATCAGGAAAGATGGGGAAGGATACTTTGTTCTCATCAAAGGAAAAATCCACCAAGAGGACATCACAATCCTGAATATCTATGCCCCCAAACAGGGATACCCACATTTGAAAAAGAATCACTTTTAAAGCTTGAATCACACATTGATCCCAACACATTAATAGTGGGAGACCTCAACATCCCACTCTCACCAATGGTCAGATCTTTGAGACAGAAACTAAATAGAGAAATAATGAAGCTAGCAGAGGTCATGAATCAAATGGACCTAATAGACATGCACAGAACTTTTCACCCAACCACAGAAGAATATACCTTCTCAGCACCAAACTGAACCTTCTCCAAAATTGACCATATAATCAGTCACAATGCAAGCCTCAACAGATACAAAAAATTGAAATAATCCCCTCCATCTTATTAGTCCACCATGGCCTAAAGCTGAACTTCAACAATAGAATTAAAAAAAGCCTACAAACACATGGAAACTGAACAATGTTCTACTCAATGACAACTGGGTCAGGGATGAAATAAAGACAG
This sequence comes from Acomys russatus, assembly GCF_903995435.1. Lineage (NCBI taxonomy): Eukaryota > Metazoa > Chordata > Mammalia > Rodentia > Muridae > Acomys > Acomys russatus. The sequence goes on along the minus strand of NC_067141.1, from coordinate 43,726,877 downwards.
AAATTTAAAATGTCATAGAATTCAATGAAAATGAAGGCACAGCATATACAAACCTTTGGGACACAGTGAAAGCAGTGCTAAGAGGAAAGTTCATAGCATGAAGTACCTTCAAAAAGAAATTAGAGACATTACATACAAGCAACTTAATGGAACACATGAAAACAACAGGGGAAAAAAGCAGACATCTACCCCAAAAGGGGTAGATATCTGGAAATAATCAAACCTAGGGCTGAAATTAATAAATTTGAAACAAACAAACAAAAAACAATTCAAAGAATCAACAAAACTAAGAGCTGGTTCTTTGAGAAAATCAATAAGATAGATAAACCCTTAGCCAAGCTAACTAAAAGGCAAAGGGAGAGTATCCAAATCAACAAAATCAGAAATGAAAAGGGAAACATAACAACAGATACCAAGGAAATCCAAAGAATCATTAGGTCTTACTTCAAAAGCCTATATGCCACAAAATTAGAAAATCTAAATGATATGGACAAATTTCTTGATAAATTCCACTTACCAAAGTTGAATCAAGATCAGGCAAACAAATTAAATAGTCCCATATGCCCTAAGGAAATAGAAGTGGTCATTAAAATTCTCCCAATCAAAAAAAGCTCAGGGCCAGATGGATTCAGCACAGAATTCTACCAGACCTTCAAGGAAGAACTAATACTAATACTCTTTAAACTATTCTACCAAATAGAACAGAAAGAACACTACCAGACTCATTCTATGAAGCCACAGTCACTTTAATACATAAGCTACATAAAGACCCAACAAAGAAAGAGAATTTCAGACCAATTTCCCTCATGAACACTGATGAAAAGTACTCAATAAAATACTCACAAACTGAATTCAAGAACACATCAAAAATCTCACCCACCATTACCAAGTACGTTTCATCCCAGGCATGCCGGGGTGGTAATCCATCAATGTAATCAACCATACAAACAAACTGAAGGGAAAAAACTCACATGATCATCTCCTTAGATGCTGAAAAAGTATTTGACAAAATCCAATACTCTTTCATGTTAAAAGTCTTAAGACAGGTCAAGGATACAAGGCACATACCAAAGCATAGTAAATATAGTAAAGGCAATATACAGCAAGCCTCTACCCAACATTAAACTAAATGGAGAGAAACTTAAATCAATTCCACTGAAATCAGGGACAAGTCTGTCCACTCTTTCTGTATCTCTTCAATATAGTACTTGAAGTCCTAGCTAGAGCAATAAGACAACTAAAGGAGATCAAGGGGATACAAATAGGAAAGGAAGAAGTCAAAGTATCATTATTCTCAGATAATATGATAGTATTCAGCAATAACCCCAAAAAGTCTACCAAGCAACTGCTACAACTGATAAATACCTTCAGCCAAGTGGCTGGATAAAAAAAATCAACTCAAAAAAGTCAGTAGCCCTCCTGTATACTAAGGACAAACAGGCTGAGAAAAAAATTAGGGAAACCACACCCTTCACAATAGCCACAAATAATATAAAATATCTTGCTGTAATTCTAACGAAGCAAGTGAAAGACTTATGTGAAAAACTTCAAGTCTCTGAAGAAAGAAATTGAAGAAGACATCAGAAAATGGAAAGATCTTCCATGCTTGTGGATTGGGAGAATCAATATAGTAAAAATGGCCCTCCTACCAAAAGCAATCTACAGATTCAATGCAACTCCTAGCAATATAATACCTACACATTTTTTTTACAGACCTTGAAAGATCAATTATCCTGCATCCTTCATGTTCAAGCACCAAGTGTTTCAGGTTGCTGTTCCTTATCAGAGCAGGACATCTCCCAGGACAGCTTTGAACAAAGCTTCTGATCCCAATTGGTCCAGCATTTCAGACTGTTCCACACAGGACTTCTACTAAGCCTGAAATTTCTCAACATTTAGAAACTGGATCACAAATGATATTCCTAGCTTGTTTAACCATTTTCCCCAATTTTATTTGGGTCCCTACAAAAGTATTATTTGTCCCAAATCAGCTGGAAGAAACCTTAAGAGAATGGTGCCCCATTTCCCTTAAGGGTGGTTGGGTAGGTTTTTGGTTGCTTTCTTGGGATATAGATGTTTATTTTCATTGGGAGTTGGTTATAAGTTATTGTTGGTCTTATTCAGAGAGAAAATGAGGTTGGACTCAAGGATGTCTCTCTTTTCCTTTATCTTTCTTTCCTAGGTTTGAAAATAGGGTTGAAAAGAAAGAAGGGGGAATATAGAAATATGTAGGGATGATAGGACAAAAAGGAAATTATTGAATCTACTCCTCAACTTAAGCCCTTAATTGTTACTCACAAGGTTATTTTTAATTCACTGGCATAGAATTTTGTATATTGATGTGAAATAAATTTAATTTTGATACACTGGTATTGAATTCAAATTTAAGATTTTTCTTCACACACATTACATGTATTTCTACTGTAATATGAGGTATTGCACCCATGCAACTCAAGTAGAATGCAAGGTTTACCTCGGATACTTTGAAAGTGCTATTTCAGGCTGTTTAGGACTAGTAAGTTATACAAGTTAATTGTTAGTGGATCAAATCATGGTCATGTCAATTACTCGTCTATTTATATTACAAGAATATACATCCTAGGTTTAACAGATAGATATGATTCTATATATAGATAAGGTAAAATAGTTAGGTAAGGTCTTCAAAAACCTCAGAGTCATATAGAATATGACATTTAAAGTTTAAAATTTTTTTTTTTTTTTTTACTTTTTACTATTTTAAAGATTCATTGACAGTAAGATAGGTTAACTCCTGGCAACATCTAGCCTACCTCAAAGAAGATGATGAGCATCAAAGAACCTCCTTATGGAGATGGCTTCAAATATGGCAAAGCAGCCACTGAGCAAAATGTCCTTGTTTTGGCCACTATTAGAATTCTGCCTAAAAATGGGCAAGTTTGGATGCAGGCAGAATCAACAGCCAAACTCTGCCAAGACAAGGTAAGCAAGTCCCCAATAGTTCCTGCCTCACAAATATGTCTGTCAGATATACTGGGCCAGGAGGCTGAAGATGATGCTCCAATATTACAGAGAGTTTTGGGTGACTGTTCAAGGATTTTTTTCACTTTGGAAGCTGCTGACCTGCATTTCCTGTCAATCAGGTAATTATTTTTATTCCTTCTCAAGTCTCTGATGGAGTTGAAGACCAGATAGTTTTAGTTTTACAATTAAGTTTAGTTGTTTAGGGGTTAAGATGTGTTTAGGTCTAGATCAATGTTTTAATTTGAGAGAGATGAGATATGATAGATATTGATTTATGTTCAGAATTTTAGACTCACCAAGATAGGAAAGGTGTTTTCTTCAAGGTTGCCAAATACAAATAGCCAAAACACTATGAATGTAACATTAATATAAGTCCTGGGTTTTTTGTGGTTCTTCTTGCCGTATGTAGTTTATTTTATGTACGTGTAATAATATAAATGTATATATATAAATATTAAAAAAGAAAATGATACATCACACATGATACATGGAAAACATCAGCAAACAGGAATAACTACAGTAAGGCTTGATAAAGCAGAACTTAAATGAAAAAATGCAAAAAAGAGACAAAGAATGCCATTCTACAATGATAAAAAGATCAGTTTATAACAGATGCCCTTTAATAATTACCATAGGATGAAAAAGCTCCCACATCCCCCAGCGAGGCTGAATGTGTCCCTACATTATCCACTTAATGCTCAGCTTCCCAGTGTTGAGGGTGGGACCTTAATGACATGACCTGTTCTGCAGGAGATGTTTTGGCTGTTCCTGGACATGGGCTGAGGACGGGAGGGGCCCATAGTCAGCTTTAGTTGTCTGTCGGCTTGCATAGCCCAGAGCATCTGAGGGAGTATCAGCTAGGGGATTGTCCCAATCAGACTGGCCTGAGGGCAGTTTCTAGATTGCTAACTGATGCAGGGGAGCCTACCCCACTTCGGACAGGACTAGCCCTGGACAGGGGCTTCTGGGGTGTGTAAGAAAGCCGGCTGAGCAGAAGTAACCAGCATTCCTCTATGTCTTCAGTTCCAGTTTCAGCCCTGACTTCCTCAGTGATAGCGTGTGACCTACAAGTGTTTGATAAAATAACACCTTTATTGCCCAAGTTGCTTTTGACCATGCTGTTTATCATAGCAACGGAAATCAAACCAAACCAGATAGAGTTCATCCTTCCTTTCTTCCATGCATGCTTGCCTTCCACCATGCTATCACACAGCACACAGGCCCTTGGAAGATGAGGGTGCTGTACTCTGGGACTTTGTCGCCTGAACTATGAAGCAAATAAGCTATTCTTTATGAACACGAAGCAGCATGAAGCAGACAACGATGAAGATGATGACAATATTAGCAGTACCCTGAAAGAACGGGAGCATCACATGACTGAGTGAAGCCCTCAGAAAACAGCCACTGAAATGTCCATCATTTAAAAGATCCTTTCTGATCATGCTGCCAAAGTCACACGTGAATCAAGAAGGCTTTTTGATTTTATGCTTCAATGAGTTTTCTTAAAAAGCAAATTGCTTTCTCTTCCCTTCAAAGCAATGCTCTAAATATTTTCAAATGCACTATGACAGCTGCGACGAAGCAGTTCAAGCCTGAGAGGAAGCAGCGGCCACAGGGACCCCTTTCCTATCCCAGTACCCCAACTTTGTCCTGGGGACCTCCGAGTCTGTGGCTGGCTAAAGCATACACCAGTCAACTCATAAGACATTAGGTTGAGTCCTCAAAGCTACCAAGATGGGGCTCTGTGACACTAAAGGCCCATTTTATAAAACAGTGTGATCACAGGAAAGACAGTTGACATTTTTCCCCTTGAAAGTGACTTGGCTCTTTTAATTTTACATCATGGTCAAAAACAAAAGGCTTATTTTGTGTTTTAGAATGAAAATGTGGTTAAATTCTCAATCCCTGCCCTGGTATTTAATAGACAGGAGACTGAATTAGCCCTCCTTATTGATAGCTCCAAGGCTGGGCAGGTAGCTGATCCTTTCTGACCCTTCCTGAGAACAGGACAAGATGGTTCTGACCCCCTCTAAGGCTGGCAGGAGGACTGGCTGGTGTAAACGCACACTGATGGGTAGCTAGTTGTCTGGGCACCTAGTCAACATTCACCTAATGTTAGCAGTCTTTTACAATTCCAACATCACAAATTTATGTCTGTCTGTCTGTCTGTCTCAGCAAGTGCTTAGAGGGCCAGGACAGCCATGGGATGCTTTCTTCATCTCATTTTGTTTCCTCATTAAAAATTCATTCATGGATAAAGTGAAAAAGCAAGCAGAAGGCTCTATAAAACCAAACCACAGACTTTACATTAATTCATAAGCTCTAATACTTTAATGGCATATTGCTAAAAATAGCTCATTAGGGGCTATAGCTAGGGGGCCGGTGTCTACAACTGCTGTGCATAACTTCTGGCACATCCACTGCTTTCCATGCAAGAAAGGGCTGCAGATCTGTATGTTGAAAGTGACACTATTGTAGTGATTGATCTACAAGGACACGACCACCTCCCCTCCTGTTAAGTAGAGATGACCAGTAAACCTCTGAGTCAGGACACCCATAAAAGATGTCAGTTAGCTCCACCTAGCCTTGAGTCCAAGCGAGTACTGGTGCCTCTCTTCCAAAGAAAATCAGGCACAGAAATTCACTGCAATGAAGGGCAGGGAGAAAAATAAATATTAAAAGCGTATACAGCGTGGCCAAATCACCTGCAGTTGAGTTACTTAGTAATGTCACCTGAAGAGAACAATTCAGAGAAACATCTGGGTTTTCCTTCCTGCTTTTCTCCCAGCAACACCCACCCCCAATGACTGAGGAGCCATATACCAAATGAGAGCATGAAGAGTTCACAAGCCTTTTTCACCAGGGACCTATTTTCTCTCTTCATAAAAAGCTTTGAACAAATCGGTTTCGATTCAAGCCTTTAATCTATCTTCTTTGCTTGGAGCACAGGTTCCAGACCACCTCTATACTTAAGGCACCCCGAGGCTCAGCTATAACTCCCCAGCCCCCTCCCCCCAGCACTGCCACTTTGTTCTAACTCTTCTTCATTGAGCCAAACAGAATCATGTCCTGTTTCCAGCCTGTGACCTTGATGCTTCTGCTCAGTGATTTCATTTCTAACCCTTGCCTGGGCCCTGTGTACACATGAGCCTCAAAAGGCCACTGTAAATATTACTCCTCGTATGCGATCTTCCCAATCCTCTTAGGGCCCGAGGATTCCCTCTTGAATGTCTTGCATGCATTTTATCTGTGCCTTTCATGTACACCTTGACTTTTTCCCTTGTATTTTTACCAAACTACAGTACTCTAGCATAATATTTTAATAAGTCCAACAAAGGCAGGATTTATAATTAATTTACATGTTTCTTCTCCAAGTACCTAAGACAAAGGCCCTCATGAAATATACAATAGGATTTCAAAACATATGATGAATAAAAAATGCACAGACACCTAACTTGTATTATTTGAAAAAGCAAATGAGAATGGGTTTTATGTAAAAGAGTAAGCTCTGAGAACACACTTGGTTCTAACATCCATGGCTCTCCACTCATTCTGGATGAGGTTCCAGCATCCATGGCTCTCTGCTCATTCTGGATGAGGTTCCAGCATCCATGGCTCTCCACTCATTCTGGATGAGGTTCCAGCATCTATGGCTCTCCACTCATTCTGGATGAGGTTCCAGCATCCATGGCTCTCCACTCATTCTGGATGAGGGTCTGCCATCCTTGCTTGCAAATCATGCATCCTCGCAAGATTAAGACAGTATAGTAGGCACAGCAGTAAGCACTGGCATTCACAGAAGTGGCTTTTACACACACTGTGAGTGAGCACTCGGCTATTTAATCCTTCACAGCCTGAACAGCAACCTGCTTCTACTACTTTTCTACATGGAATTTCAAAGGTATAAGGCACGGGGCAAGCCATGGTACACGTCCCGGTTCTTCGGTCAACTCTGTTCTGAGACTGCATGGGACCTCTGAGTCGCAGTGCTCCCAGATGCTGCCTTTATTCCTTTCTCCAGTTCAGCACACACTGCTTCCCTACTTATCTGAGTTGTTTTAAATTAACCCAATTCCACTGTAGAATTATTTTGAAAAAAAAACCTAAGCATAATGAAGTTTTTTGTTTCTCCAGTGTATATTCATGCTTCTGAAATTTGAAGCTGATTAAGAAGTACATAATTATCTACTCTATAGTATAACTCAAACAATATTATCTATGCACATTTGTATTTCCTTAATGTGGGGAAGTAGTGAAGTTAACATGGGCATTGAATGAGCATAATTATGTCATTAAGATGATAATGGCTTGGGCTTAATGAGGTGTTTTTTATATACATTCATAATGGATTCAATTAATACTGGTGGAATACTTGGAGAGAACTGCCAGTTAACCTTCTCTTTTCCTACAGACGACATCCTTCAGTTCCCATTCCTAAGCTCATAAACCTGTGTGGAAGCTGCCAGGACCCTAGGGAGCCATGCTCAGCAGAGCTCAGCTCGGAGTGTGATTTCGTCATGGGAACAACACACATAATTTTTTTTTTTTTGGTCACCGTCACCAGAGAGTAAGCTTCTGAAGCCATGCTCTCAAGCCAAAAGCTTTACCAGTTAATTATAAACCACCCATCACCTGATAAAGCTGTGGGCATCTCTCTCTCCAAATGGCGTCACTTGGTGTATCTGAAATGCATCAAACTGGACAAACAAGAAAGTGTTTCATTCACTTCACTTTCAAGTCTGTTCACTCCTTGATGCTTGCCTAACGCTTTCCCAGTCACCTACCTGGTTCTGAGAGCAAACCCCAGGCACCTTAAATATGAGTTAGTAAATGCAGTTGAGCTGAGTGTAACCAAGCCAGGTGTGGTGGTGCACACCTGTAATCCTGGCACTCGGGAAGCCGAGACAGGAAGAGCAAAGGGTTTGAGAATGCCCTGGACTATACGGTGTGTTCAAGGCCTAGAAACTGAACTGCCTAGAAAACCCCTGTCTCAAATCAAAGCAGGCAGAGGAGGAGCTGCAGCTACACCCACAATTTATAATAGCACAACATCTGCTAGAAATGGTAACAGCTACTGTTTTCTAAGGGCTTACTGTATGCCCGGCACCATGCAGGGGACATTATACCTGTTACCACGTTTGTGCACAAGGCACTAATAACCACTGATATGCATCAGCTTTGGCAGTAAATGACACCACAGCCTAGAATGCAGGAATGCAGTGTCCAGATGAACTCATCCATCAGAACACGGAGAATAAAAAACAGCACTCCTGGGGAGACACAGCAACAAGCACACCTTCCCCAGGTCCTGGCTAAGTACAATACAGCCCCTGCTCTCTAGGCTACCATTCACTTCCAAGCTCACTTTTCTTCATCCTGGGTAATGGCCTCTCCTCACCTATCCCCTCCTATCAAGGGAAATGCAGAGCACAGTTCACAGTCTGGCCAGGCCAGAAGCAGAGGACGGAAGCCAGGCAGGAGACCCTGGTGCAGCCCAAGGGACACATACCTCTTCTTCATGACTTTCAAATTGGTACATCCAAAAGTTCTCCATCTTTCCAACTGCTGTTTGGGCAACGGGGTGAGTCTTACTGCATCCACTTGTGAGCTGGGGTGAACTGATCTCAGTGGCGCTTGGTGGACACTTTTGGTGGTGTCAGGTGCCCTCGTCAATAATGCAACCAGTAATAGGAGACGTGACCACCTCCAGAGTGTCTGACCCTCTGTATTAACCCTTCAGTGGCCGGTGGCCGGGAATGTCTCAAGTCATTGGTGCAGCATCGTCAGCTGATATTTCTGAGAAGAATCTGGCTCACTCTTGTCGTCAGCGGCACCTACTATTTCTGGGGAAAATACACTCAGCTCAGAGGTGCTACCAGAGACTTTCACACTCCCCAAACTCTGTTGTGTTTATAGAACCTGTGAAGAAGCATCCAGCTCTGGGGAAGGAGGTGGCTGCAAACGCTCTTAGGCCTTGATCAGAATGCATCTGGGTGCCTGGAGTGTGCTTAGGAAACCCTGATCACTGATGGCTGGGCCCCAATGGCACAGGCTGCTGGAAGTGTACCCACCCCCTTCCACTAACTGCATGATCTGTCACTGTGCTCTGACAACCCCTCCCCCTGTGTCACAAGTGAGAGGGGGCTCTGACAAATCAGAAAAGAGCTGCCCTGTGGTTGGCATGGCTTGGGCCAAGCCAACAGATGATCCCAAGTTGAGCTAGAATATAACTGTACCTGCTGAGCCAGAGCCAACAAGAGGAAGGAAGACATGTATCAGTAGAACTGATCTGGAGAGAACCCAGGGAAGCTGAGGTGGGAGGGGGTTGCACCAGATGGGGGAGGCTCCAGAGTTCTTATGCTCTGATTCATGGAGCTGGGGTGGCAGGGAGGGACCTGGTGCACAAAGGCTCTTGAGGAGCATCAGCTTCCTACTCAGCAAGCCCTCTGTCAAACCTGTCAGCAGGGCTCTAGTTAATGAGCTGTGGACGGGGCTAAATGGTAGAACAAAACACACAGGATCTAAAGCAATTTATAGCTGGAAAACCAACCATTCGGAACTGGTGGTTTCCTATGTGTGGGCAAGCTTCCCTGGACTGGCCCATATCTTTCATCCTCTGAGTCTAATCAGTCTTGGTGGGATCAGGGTGTACCCTCCATGCCCCTGGCTGGTGGCCTGCAATACCTGTAACTATTAGCCACCATTCAAGAAGGAAAGCCCTTTGCAGGACAGTGAACAAGGTGTTCCTAGATGACTGAGTTAGACATTTCTCCACATGGTTTTTTTTCTTTCTGTTACCTATTTTAAGTGAAGAAATCTTTGGGTGTTGGTTACGAAGTGTCCGGACTAAGACTCGCTGCCAGCTAACTCTCTCTGGCTCAGAAAGTGCTTTTGGGACCACTAGAACAAGGCTCTGGAAGCCACTGCTACCACAGAAAGCTTGTCATCTTTCTCAGGTATTAGCCAGAGAGGACCAGCTCACCCACGAATTAAGTTATCAGACAACAGAACACTCTAAATCAAAGCCCAGGCCTTCTGTGACACAGGAAGCACCTTCACGCAGCATCCTTTTGGCGTGTTGGAACGTGAACCGCTTCCCCTGGCTGTTTTGTTTTCATTCTTCCTTCCCTTTCATGTTCACTCTGTACCTGAAACCTCCTTCATTATTCATCACCACCTTCTCCAGGCCGCATCAATTATGGATCACATCTGTGATGGAAAAATTTGCTAGTAGCAAGATGGTGCTGAGATGGTAGCATAAAGAATAGGAACCACACAGCACACTAGAGAGAGACAGCACAGTGCTAGGACAGCAGGCAGCCTCAAGGCCGCTTCACTCTGCAGGCCTCCCACCTTTAATGCCTCTCCCAACCCCAGGAAGTCCCCTGAAATCCATGCCCCCAATCATCCCTGCATCTTGGTCCAGAGAGAAATGACATACTTCATATACAATATACTGGGTCAACTAGAGGCCCAAGTGAGGCTGAGCAGGGCTAAAGGCTACAGCCTGGTGGTAGGTACTTCTGTCCTCAAAGTCAAGGGAGACACCTCTCCCTGGGAAGGACATATGGGTCAGATATCAGCCTAAACATTGAAATAAGATGACAGTGGTGCAATGTCATTCTGTGTTGGATTACCAAGGACTATTGCTTCCATCTTGCCATCAGACTCTGGAGCCTTCTTGTGTTGCATACTTCAAGGGTGACACGATGCCCATAGGACAAAGTACCCTGGCCACTGTCAATGGGAAACTGAGGCTGTCAGCCAATTGGCTTTGAAGAGTTAAATCCTGCCCACAGCACGGGAGCTTAGAAGCAGAGTTTTTCCCTGATGCCCACTTATAGCCTCACAGAGGCTCTGAAACAGATATGTGGGTTGTTTTATGCTGCTAAATCTCAAGATGATCTGTTATGTGGCAGTAGTCTCAGACATCAAGTAAGGGTTCATATGAAAGCCTTAAAATCAGAATAGGCTGAAAGGTCTGCCTGTGGACTTGATAAAGGATTGGCCTAAGTAGAACACTATGCAGACAGATCCTTGTCCATCACACAAGTATCCCTGGGGTCTTGTACAATGCCTAAGGTGCAGACTACACTATAACATATTAAGATGGGCTTTCACCTTATGAGTAGGGGCCACAGTCCTAATTCTCTTCTACTTCAGTAGAAAAGTAAGGCACAGGTCATGGATGGAGGCAAGACTTAGAATTTAACTGCTGCTCATGCTCTGAGGTCAGGAAATGTGCAAAGACTTAGGACCCTACTGCCAGGTTGTGTTCTGAGGTCACAGAGGAGCACAAGACCTAGTGCCCACTGTTGGCCAGTCCCCACCCCAATTAGCCCTGTGAGGTAAGGGAGCATACTAAGACTCTTGCCCCACTGAGAGATTGTTTAGTGATTAAATTACTGGTTCTTTTCCAAAGGACCCAGGTTCAACTCCATAGTGAACACTTAGGAAAAGAAAGAAAAGAAAAGAAAACAAACTGTAGTGGCTTATATGATAGAGACACTTCTGCTCAATGTCCGGACATCAGAACCTGCTGACAGCCAAAGCAAGCACTGGATATAACCATCAATGCCTTAGAATCAGGCAGCCCTCACCAGCCCTCACCTCAGGTAGGGACTATGAGTCTCCAAGGTCTAGACAAAGCTCAGAAGAACCTAAAACCCAGGCTCCAGGCAGCTCAGCACTGCTGCTCTCCGGTGTACCTCAATGCACACGAGCCATGGATATGACCAACAAAGGACCCTCCCTGTGATCATGTCTTCCCCAAGATATCCTGCTTCTGACCTTGGTGACCACTGAGAATCCAGCACCCTGGTTGACCTGGTTAATCGGGTGACCATCTAGCCTTCGTTGTTCTCAATCTCTCAAGGAGCCCAGCTACAGAGCCAGCACCCATGCACTGTTCCTCCCCCATCAGCAGGCAGACATGGTGGCTTGTTGTGCACTGGGCTATTATCCTAGGCCTACTCACTGCCTGTGAGTGAATCCTGCCTCAGGATATCGGTGGTATCTCTTAGAGAGGTATTGTTAGGTGGTTAGATTTGCTTGCTGTGGATTGTTCCCATTTTTTATGCATGAACAATAAGCCATGCAGTTGGAAAAAGATACCTGTCTGTTTCTCTGTGAAGGGTAGATCATGTTCAATACAGATCTCCAGCACCCACATGGTGGCTCACAGACATCTGTAACTCTAGTTCCAGGGAATCTGACACTCTCTTTTGGCTTCTGGGGGGATGGAGCATATACGTGGTATACAGACATGCAGGCAAAAACATTCATATATGTTAAATGAGATAAAAGAAGTTTCAGAATAGGACTCCTGACACGAAGCTGGATTCCTCCCAGCTCTCCTTCTTCTCTACAGAGATTCCTTATCTATACAATAACTGGTCAGGAACACAGTAAGTTGCCTGTCCCCCACTGTTTTGAGTCTTTTCTTTTTCCTCTCCTGCAATCCTACCAAGGCTGCTGTGATATGTAGGGTTTCTCTGACTCGACCCACCCCACAAGCAATGACACTGTTCTACATGATCTAAATGCATGTCGTTACCCTTCTCTTTTCAGTGTACTTTGCATCCAAATGCTCATGCCCACCTCCTCTACCCCCATGCTAGTCCCCTCTTCTAACTCCTACCTAGTGTCCCTATACTAACCACCAACCTCACCACCACTTCTTGCTTCTTTATCTCCTCTTCAGACCTACAACTACTAGTAGACTAGTTGACACAGTAATACTGGTGTCCTTTACCCCCTCCCCTCCCCCCACACCTAAATGGTGGACATTTGAGGAGTATCTGACTGGGACTAGATGAAACTCAAAGGTTTTTTTTTGTTTTTTTTTTTTTTTTTGACTTTCCCTAACTACTAGGGATGATGACCAGTTTTTAAGGGATTTCTGAGCCATTTTCCCCCCTTCTTTTGAGAACTCTCTGTTCAGGACCCAAGCCCATTCTTTTTTTTTTTTTTTTTTTTTTTTTTTGACTGGGTCATTTGGGTTCTTTTAAACCCCTCTTTTTTCTTTTCTTTTTTTTAGTTCTTTATATATTCTGGATAGCAATCTTTAGTCAGATTTATAAGTGGCAAAAACAAACCTAATGCCCTTCAAGTGCTGAATGGAAAATAAAAATGTGGTATATACATATCATGGAATACTATTCAGAAAATAAAATCATGAAGTTTACCAGGTAAATGGCTGGAACCGGAAAAGTTCACACTGAGTGAGGTAACTCAGACTCAGAAAGAAAAATGTCATATATTCTTTCTCATCTGAGGCTCTTAACTCCAAAACTTCAGGTATGAGTGCATATCCCAGAGTAGCTGAAGAAAGCAGGAAAGTAAAAAGGGACCGTTGCTGGAGTGGAGGCAGGGAGCAACAGGTGGGGTTAGAGGGATACCAAGGTATAAGTGATCTAATAGGGGAAACGGGAAAAACAAGGTGTGAGGGTGCCCTAGCTAGCGAAAGAAAGGGAGGCAGATACGGAAGGAGGGTAAATTGGTAGTAAGGATGTCTGAAAAAGTCCTAAGGAATATTCACTAACTACCTAAAATTCCTATAGCATGCATAAGGTAGTATATAAATATACATATAACATTTAAATGAAAATTTCCCATCTGACAATGCTTCCTTCAAGAGCCAAAGGCTAATTAACAAAACCCCCAACATCAGACATGAGAAGCCCTCTTTTGAGTTGTTGAACAAAATCCTCCAGGATACTTGCAAAATATTATAGGATATTGCTATTGCCGTTGGCTGCCCCTCAGAGGTATAAAGTGAGTCCCTATTGCTGAAGTCACCACATATGTTAGACAAAGGGCCCAGAGGACTCTAAGCTGGAACTGATTTGAAAGAGTCTTCCCTAAGAACTAGCTTTCGTGGTACTAGACAATGCCATGCAAGTTTCCAAAGGAGAGATGCAACCAATAGTCTTACCCAGCTATGATGACTATGAACCAGAGCAATCACATGCGTAATAAACTTAAGAGTACAATAATGACACACATACCTTGGCAGTAACCAACAGTTCTCTGTTGGACTACAGATCCATTTAATAAGAGAGAATTCATGCCCGGTACTAAAAACTTAGCCAAATACCCAGGGCTAGTGAAGTCATAGATCTCGATAGAGAGTGTAAATGCCACTTTACTAAACAAGTATAATCTATACCTACATTCTAAGCATTGGTCCTTATACCTCTACAGGTAAGTGTAGTCCTTATCCCTCATCAAGGAAACTTCTCTTTGTCACAGATAGAGACCATTACAGAAAACCACAGCCAATCATGATGCAGAGTTCTGGAGGCCAGTACCAATGGATAAATAAAGCTAACATGGTATTAAGCAAAAGAGAGCTAGCACACATACAGCCACAAAATTAAAAAAGAAAGACAGGAATCAATATACACATTCAATAATAATACTAATTATTACTGGTCTGAATTCTTTGATCAAAAGATTGAGAATAGCACACTGAATTAGAAAGCAGGACTCTTCTTTCACTGTCTCCAAGAAACACCCATCACTATCAAAGGTAGATACCATTTTAGGCTGGCAGGCTAGAAAAAGTGTTTCAGGGAAATGAAAACAGGAAACAGCAGGATCAACATTCTAAACTATGACAAAATATATTTTAACAAAATCTAGTTAGAAGACATCAAAAAGGTACAATCCATAAAGGACATTGCAATTACAACCACATACACACTAAACAGAGGTAGACTTGATTTCATAAAAAATGCTATAATGCATAAAGCCATTGATTAACTCTACATCAAAACAGAGGATGATTTTAATAATACTCCACACCCACTGTTAGACAGATCATCCAGAAAAAAATTATACAGGGGAACAGTAGAATTAAATGACACAATAAATGAACCTAGTAGATATTTACAAACCATACAGCCCAAATACTACAGACTACACATTCTTCTCAGTAGATATGGAACTTTTCTAAAACAGATCACACACTAAGACAAAGAAAGTCTCAAACATAAGAAAATTGAAATAATTCTTTGTACTTTAGCTGACCACAATGGATTAAAGCTAGACATCAACAGTAAGAGAAACTATAAAAAACATTTTCCACAAAGTCATGGATACTAAATAATACACTATTGAACGATCAATGGATTATCAAGGTAAATAAAACAAAAACTCTCAGGTATCAATGAAAATATAAGACAACATTCTAAAACCTGAGCTACGAAAAGGCTGTCCTAAGGAGGAAGTTTATCACTCTAAGTGCCTACATTAAGTAATAACAATAGCAATAATCTCAAATAAATAATTTAATGATGTACCAAAAAAACATTGAAAAAGCAGGGTGAAGCTAAACCCAAAGCAGTAGATCTGAAGAAATGGTTAAGATAAGGTTAAAAAAAAAAACCAATGAAACAAATATAAACAAAAATAAGAACCTAAACCAAAACCAATTTAATGAATGAATAAAATGAAGATTTTTGGCTTGTTTCATTCTTTGAAAAGATAAATAATACCGACGAATCCTTAGCTAAATTAACCTAATGAGAGAATAAAGACCCAAATTAACAAAAATCAGAAGGGACCAGAGAAATGGCTTAGTAGGTAAAAGCACTTGCTATGAAAGCAAGAGGACCTACTTTCAAATCCCATTATTTGCTCAAAAGCCAGACATTCTGTATGTACCTATAACCTTAGCATAGTGTTGCAGACACAGATAGAGATTCCAGAAGGCTAAACTAGAAAGTTTTGGATTCATTTTGCAACCTGGCTTAAAAAATAAGCTGGAGGGCAATCTAGAGGAACACACCAGAGAACCCTCCTCTGGCCCACATGTGCATGTGCGTCAACACACACACACATGTGCACGTGCGTATATACCATACACAAATACATACGCATGCATCACATACACTCATAGACATAAAAATGAGATAAATAAAATTGGAGATTAAAAGGAGACGTTACAACAGATACCAGTAAGATTCAGAAAATCATGACATACCCTAAAATCATACGCTTAACTAAGTAGAAAAAATATGAAAGAAATGGATGAATTTCTAGGATTACCAAAGTTAAACCAAGATGAGATAAATAATTTAAAAAGATCTATAACAAGGAAATTGAAGAAGAAGAAAAAATATTTTCAACCAAAAGAATCCCATGTTCAGGAAAATTCATTGTATAATTCTACCACTCCTTCAGAGAATAGTAAGCCTCAAATAATTTTGTAAAAAGATAATGCTTTTTGGATGGATGCTCCCAAATTCTTTTTATGAAGCAATTTATATCCTGATACTCAAAGCAGATAAAGACATAACAAGAAAGAAAATTATAGACCAGATTATAGATCAGTTTCCATAATGAACAGATTTTTTTTTTAAAAAACCTAATAAATAATTGCAAACTGAATTCAAGAACAGTTCAAAAAGATCATATGTCATGATCAGATTGGCTTCATTTCAGAGTTTTAGGAATGCTTCAATGTACATAAATCAATAAGTTTAATTCAGTATATTGGCCCAAGGACAGAAACCCCATGATTACCTCAGTAGACTAAGAAAAGGCCTTTGAGAAAAATATAACATCTCTTCATAATAAAATCCCCATAGACGCTAGTGCTAGAGAGATCATATCTCTACATAATAAAGGCTTATTATGTATAATAAAACTATAGCCAACATCATGCTAAATGGAGAAACTTCAAAGCAATACCACTGAGACCAGGAACAACAAAAGGGTGTCCACTCTCTCCAATCCTATTTAATATAGTACTTGAAATACTAGCTAGAGAAATAAGACAAAGAAATAAAACTGATACAAACAGGGAAGGGAGGAACAATAGCATCCCTGCTTGCAGATGGCCTACGTCTTTACATAAAAGACCCTATGGATTCCATCAGAAAAAATGGAATTTTATTCAGCCAAAAAAAAAATGGAATTATAGGAAAATGGATAGAAACGGAAAAAACTACTCTGAAAAAGGTAACCCAGGCCCACCAATACAAGCAGTACATGTTCTCTCTCATATGCATATTCTAGCAACAAACTTTCAGAGTAGCACGTTTAAACCGCAAAGCCTGTAAAGGCTGAGAAGCCAGAAAGGATCTACTAGAGGAAAAAGTTGAAGCCTTATAGGAGGGAAGTGGCTTTGTTTGTTCAGTAGATACAAGTTAAAAGTCTTTTGGGAAGAGGGACCCTGAACTGACAAATGTCTCTATCAGATTGCCCTGTGGTCAAGTCTGTGGGGACATTTTCTTGATTAATGACTAATGTGGGAGGCCCCAGCCCACTATGGGCAGTGTCATCTCTGGGCAGGTATATTAAGGTTGCATAACAAAGCAAGCTGAGAGAGTCATGGAGAGCAAACCAGTAAGCAGTATTCTTCCACAAACTCTACTTCAGTTTCTGCCTTCAGCTCTTGCTCTGGCTTGTCATGAGGGACTGTAAAGTGTAAGATGAAATAACTACCCCTCACCAAATTTCTTTTGGTTGTAGTGTTTATCATAGTAATGAAAGCCAAACTAGGACAGGAGGATAGAAGAAAATGTGATATGAAAATACAGGATGGAAAGGTTTAAGTGGGAATGAGGCAGTAGGATAGACAGAGGAGAGGGTAGGGGAAGGGATAGCCAAACTAAAGGATGTTATGAAGAATCCCTATGTAAACTTACTATTTTGTGTATACAGCAAAACCAAACAACCCTACATTGGTGGACAATGCTCTTTCTGTAATCTTGACCTTATTAAACAGAAACTGTAGTACCAAATAAGGGATATCTCCCTATGTGATATTGGTCAGTGTATTGGTTTGAATGAAAATGGCTCCCCTAGGCCCATAGGGAGTGTCACTACTAGGAGGTGTGGCCTTATTAGAGGGAGTGTGTTAATTGGGGGAGGGCTTTGAGGTTTCAGATGCTCAAGTCAGGCCATGTGTCACTTTCTCTTCCTGCTGCCTTTGGGTCTGGACGTAGAATTCTCAGCTACTTTTCTAGCACCATATTTGCTGGCATGCATTCATGATGACAATGGACTAAACATCTTTATGAGTTGCCATCTTCATAATGTCTTTTCACATCAATAGAAACCCTAAGACTGTCAGGGAGGCTCTAGAGGCTCCCAAAACATTATGGGTTACTGTCAATGCATTTGCTTGGTCACCAGAACTAGACCCCAAGATCCTCTTGCTGAAGGCACCTCAAATTTGTGTGGGGGGACATTGAGAAATCAACTGAGTCTGAGATGGAATTTTTCTCACCACTGGATAGCATTCATAGTGCCAGGTTATGCTATGCAAACTTCTGTGGAGAAAAGTCATCAGTTAAAAATAATCTGCCTGTTGACCCCACAAGCCAATATGACAACCTCCTTGGCAAAAATGCCCAAAAGTACAACAGTGGCATGGCTGTTATGGGAGTAACCAGGAACATTTTGATTGGGTCTGAGGCCTGCTCCACAGGAGGGGCTCATAACTGGCACTGTAAATCTGGTCCATGGCTAGAAAGTCATCGGCTCTAGCGGAGAACCTATTATTATCGTTTTGTTAAATGGACATAGTGTCAAATTGCTTTCTAATTATGCATATCTATAGATCAGTACTGCTCACAACCTTTTCAGAAAAGGTTCTTTTTATAACAGATTGCCATTTGTCTTGGCTACCTTTCTAGTGCTGTGATAAGATACCATAACCAAGACAACTCACAAAAGAAAGGATTTATTTGGGGCGTATGGTTTCAGAGGGTTAGAGTCCATGACCATTATGGCAGGGAGCATGGCAGTAGGCAGGCAGGCATGGCGCTGGAGCATTAGCTAAGAGCCTACTTGTGATCTACAACCACTAAGTAGAGAGAAAGAAGCTGGAAATGGTGTGAGGCTTTTGAAACCTCAAATCCCCAAAGAAAACGTTTCATTTAAAAGTTGGTCATGGTGTTTTATCACAGCAATAGAAAAGTGACTAAGGCAGAAGATGGTACCAGGAAGTGAGATACTGTTGTGTTAGGCCTGACCATACTGAGTTGTTTTGTTTTTTGTTCATGTTGTTGTTGTTTGAGGAATGTGGAAAGCTTTTTTGGGACCTTGGACTAGGAAAGCAGTTGAATGCCGTAAATGGGGATTAACACAGCATCCTAGTAGGAGCTTGGAATACAATAGTGCTGAGAAAAATATGGACTCTATATGCCCAGCTCAAGAGGTATCAGAGGAACATATTAGCAACTGAGTAAGAGCCTATATATGTGATGTGTCTGCTTTCTGTTCTTGTCCTAAGAATCTGCCTGGGGCTAAATGAAAAACATTGGATTACTTTCCTTGGTGGAGGAGATTTCAAGTCAACCTAAACCCGACTCTGTCCTGTGCTTATTAGTAATTAATCTTCTGCAGGTCTACAATGAAAAAGGGCAAGCAGGGCAAAAAGAAGTGAAAAAAGAGCACCAGGAAATTTCAAAATGGAACAACAAAGAAAGGCTGCTACAAATGTTATTCAAGGGGGAGCAGGCTCCACCCTAAGTGGTCCCCTAAACTTATTATTATCCATGTGGTTTTTAGAGTCATGAAGGACACAGGAGTAAGCAAAGGTGTTTTAGAATCTTCCTCTGAGGTTAAGGAGAGCTGCTGATGCTAGGCACGTGGCACGGGAGTCCCTGCATGGAAGTTCTGAGAAGCCATCTCCTGAAGCTCTGGAAACAGAGCCTGGTTTGGAGACACTCCCAGCCCAGATGTTGGAGATGCCAGAGCCATGAGACATCTGCCAAGAAAAGCTGCAGATAGGGAGGGGAATAGCCCAAGAGAGAGAAGTGTGTTGCATTCAGCCAAGCCTGAAGGACAGAGCCATCTGAGCTCTTTATCATCAGTCATGAAGCTACAGGACTGTTAATGTAACGTCTCAAAATCAGTCATAGGGAAGAGAATAAGTGACTGTGGCGTGCTTGCCCTAAAGGAGACCTCTATAATGCCTCCTTCAAGGCTCAGGGAACACTTTAGATGACTAGACAGAAATAACATAAGAGCCAGAGGCTTGGGAGAAGTGCTGTGAACACTGCCTTCTGGCCATGACATGGCCACTGGACTCATGAACTCACTGAAGGCTATGGTTACCTGCACCCGATCTGCTCACACCTGGGCCTGTCACTATTTCATCATGCATGGGGGAAGGAGTCATAAGGTCCCAAATGCTCGAGGGACTAGGAGCAGTTAAGGGGTGCTGGGGGATGGAGTGCATTTTCATCAGTGATGTGACCACTGATAAGGTGCCTATGTTCTGGTAAATAACTCTCCCACTACTCATGCCCATGCAGGCAGCCACAGTTAAACTCAGTGGGTTAAAACACACACACACACACACACACACACACAC
This sequence comes from Acomys russatus, assembly GCF_903995435.1. NCBI lineage: Eukaryota > Metazoa > Chordata > Mammalia > Rodentia > Muridae > Acomys > Acomys russatus. The sequence goes on along the minus strand of NC_067141.1, from coordinate 43,706,542 downwards.
ACACACACACACACACACACACACAGAGAGACATGAAACTAAGAGGGGGCTTTTGGGGAAAAAAAAAGTTGCAGTGGGAGAGAAAAATGAGAGAAGGTAATGGGAGGTGAAAATGATCCTAATTTGGTGCATATGTGTGTGTATGAAATTATTTAAGAATTTAAATAAATAAATAAGATTCTTAAAAGAAAAAGCAATGAAAACCACTGCCTGTAGTTAGGCCATATTTCTTATGCAAGCAATGTTCTATGTGTCCAAGGACTCAGTTAAAACCATAATGCCGGTCTACACTGCTGGCTTCCTTTTCCAACTTCAGCTTAATGGAATGAACACACCGAGCCATTTCTGTTGCCTCTGTGCGAGGCCCTCTGCTGCCACAGTTACACTTCTGTCCAAGTCTTGGGGATGCTGGGAATATTGCATCCGTCTGTCCTCTTTATCTGAACAGTCTGAATCCCAGAAGATATGTACTCTTTCATAGCAACCTGAGCGAAGGGTGCTTACCTGGGGTTCAGTCTTCCTCAGATATAAATGTATGCAGAAATGGAGCTACTGTAAGGCCACCCTTCCCCTCCCCAAGAACATCACATCACATCCCAGCAAGGAACTGACCCACTTGGGGGGAAATGAGGTGCTGACAGAACATGTCTCCATCCTAAATTCGGTCTGCTTGACTTTGGATCCCATTTCAACTCTGTCCCTTGCTATCTGATCCTGGAAATATTGTGGCTGGCCTCATGAAAAGGGGGGAGATCTGCAGAGGGAACCCCTCAATTCAGAGCACCTTACAGGAATCCTGCACAGAAACAGGATCCTTGGCGGCAACACAGTTCTTTTTCTTGTCCTTGTGGACTCCACAACACAGTAGCAAGGTCAACAGGGTAAGATGCTGCTAATGAGTCTTAATTAATTAGCATGTGCATTTGACCTTGGTTGACGGTCTCCTAGCAACAGTAAAGAGAAACAAAGCAAAATCCTTGCAGGCTCTAATGCTGAATGCAGGGTAGAGAGGAGGTAACATCAAGAAACGTACAAGCCAGATGAAGCCTGGGTATTCCCCACTGCATCTTCCCATCAGCTTAGGGCAGGAGCCAAGATTAGGCCTTTACCTCCCAGGATGCTGATGCTGCCTCCCTTTCAGCATGAAGGTGGCTGGTTTCTGACTCTGGCTAAGCAATGTTAGTGCTGAACAACCTCCTGCCTTGAAATATTTTGTGCACTGGACTCTGGAGTGGGGAACAGGATGCCAAGATAAAATAATTGCTACCTGAAGTGGGTGGTGCTCGCTCCATTTTCACTGACTAGTAGGCTAGTGTGATTTAATTAGAGCAGTCGTGGATTTTTTTAAAAAGGCTGGTGGGTTGTTGCTTAACACAGAAGCTGGGAACCAGGGTCAACAAAGGGAGGGACCGGGACAAGTGGTGTGCTGAGAGACAGCAGATGGAAACCCCAGTGCAGGGAAGGTGAGGGAGAAGCTCTGAGGCCAAGCACACCAAATTCAGCTTGCCAGTGACCCACTCTAAATGGTGAGCCCTAACTTCCCGAAGGAGCCAACACACCACGCCTATAATGCGCATGTCTCATTTGAGAGGGCACTCCACAGCCGCAAAGCCTTCTTACAATTACTGAGGAACTTCTTTTGTGTCAAGGGCATGATGCCAACTATGCGTATAATAAGAATAAATTTCAACTTAAAGAAGGTCCCACGTATGGACAATTCATGCTTCGTGATTTTGCAGGGCTGCGTGGCCCGAGTATTTAACTGGGTCCACATACAGCTACTCTCCTCCCTGTGCCGGCCCTTTCTCCACAGTCCACCTACCACATGTAAGGTGCAGTGTTGGAAGAGGGTGACACAAATATTCTCGAGGCCCCACTTTCTAACTGAACCTGTCACATTCCTCAACTGCGTCCTGTGTGCTAACTCTAGGGACAAATTTTTCTCAGCTGAAAGCTTTTTTTTTTTTTTGCTTCCCTGTTGCTTCTCCCATGGTTTCACATATATACTGTCTGGTGAAACTACTCAGAGGGAAACATTCCTCTTGGGGGTGGGGCCAGGTGATGAGGAGAAGCTGAAACTCAGGTTCAAAAACACACTGACACTTCCCCATCAGATTGTTTTTAATGCCATGGAGCACGGAGTAGCTGGGATGCTTGACTTGCAGTGGGGCATCATGAGGGCAGATTCTGCCCCAGCGATTCCGACAGGGCAGACAGCTTTCAGGCACCTACCAGGGCTTGCGGTAAGACAATTGAAGGTAGCACTTTAGTCTAGGAGACAAGAACAAAGCAAACATTCTCCATCCCCTTCTGCTCTTTTCACGGTTGAAATGAATCATCTGCTCTCTGAATGGGAGTTTAAGGTCAAGCCTTTTCATTTCCAAGATGCCACAGTTAAAGACTATTACATCTTTAAAGAAAATTACCCCGGTCACATTGGGTCCTCGTGGCTCACAGAAAAATGGCTCCTTTTGGCTGTTGCTATTGACAACTGAGTTTTGCTACGTAGAGCACCACTCCCCGCTGTGCATCTGAAAAGTGCAGCCTGGGCTGGTAAACGCTGCAACCCTGGTGCCTCCGCCCTGGTGAACGGCAGCTCTCAGAAGCATTTCATCCTTAAAGCCAAGGCTGTGGTCTTAACATAAGTTTCCACATCTCCGGAGAAATCAGTGCACTGCCCTTGACCCCTCAGTGCACTGCCCTTGACCCCAGCACGCATCACTCCCACTGCAGGCAGTGTTCTTACCGCTCTCTTTCCCACCAATGTTCCGAGGCTTCCAAACTCTAGACGCATGTGCAAGCACATGGCTTCTAAACACTTCAGGTTCTCTATTGTCCGGTAGTATCCTATAGTTAGCGCGGCCTCCTCTTGTCCTAATTGCTGTAGTTCCTTATTCTTATGTTTGTAATGCCAGCCAAATAGGAGTTTCATGCTTAATGCAAACACTGCATAAGACTCAGGACATCCGTCTTACCGCAGGTCAGCGGCTGGCAGAGGAGTCCTTCCCTTCCTATGAGTTGAACACAAAGCACACAGAAGCATTTGCCTTTCTCTATTTATGTTCAAGCAATGAGGGCAATGAGATAATCTCTTTTGCTCAGTGAGCCATCGCTGCATAAATCCACAAACACAGTTTTCAAAGTCAAATCACACTGCACAGCTTAAAGGCAAAATTCAAATTCTTTTCCGTGCTGCTCGCTTCATGACCCCATTTTCAACCCTTCTGAAACTTTCTTCTACGTTTACTTTACGTTCAGAGGTGATGTGCCTGTATTTGCCTCGCTTTCATTTTCAGATTTGGACATTGTTTCATGGTGTCTGATGTAAATGCTGAAGTCCAAGTCCTTTCTACTACACATTTCTGCTTAATCAGCGTTCAGCGTTTGCACTCTGAAGACTCTGCCTCTGCTCTTCCTGGCCCAGCCACATGCATAGGGTACTGCGTTTCTGCTGGCTTGTCTAACTGTTTTCAGGAAGGCCAATAACCAAAGAAAACTGGAATTGTTCGAATTGGTTTTTTTTTTTGCTTAGCGTTCCATGGGCTGGTCTATAATGTATGCTAAACCATCCCTAACTACAGCTGCTCCTCCAAGCCCAGGGTCATCAGGGTCTCTCTGCTTTCTTCTTTCTGGGCGCCTCCTACTGGAATCTGAGTACCTCTGGATTCGCTGCCTCCTTGACTTTCTGCATAGTAGCCAGCCCAGTGCCTCTTCCTCATGCATCTCAGCGGGTTCCCTTCCTGTATTTCCTGTGGTGGAGCTCCTCTCACCTCTTTTCTTGGTTTATGGTTTTGCTTAGGAGCACCCCCTCCCCCACCCCGGCCCTGTCCTTGCTTATAGAAGCCACCCATTTCCAGGAAAGAATCACTTGGCCGCACACCCTAGAGGAACCCAGAGGCCTAATGTCTTCTTCCGTGACTGCCTGTTGATTGACCTTTCTTTCTCAGCCATGTCCTCATATTCCTGCTACCTGATGCATAGGGGTGTTTCAAGTTCCTAAGCCTTTCTGGGGTGTCTAAGTTCAAATCCTCAGAAATCTTAGTAGAAAGGAGGAAGCAGAAACCTCCATAGTGAATTATTCAGCACTAAGCAGGCCAGGCAGTGGGAACAAATCACCCCCAAATTCCTGCGGCCTTAGCTCAGGTTGCCTCAATGTCTCTGAGGGGCCCTCAGGGAATCCTGCTTGCTTGGGGAAGCGGAGCCTTGCTGTGCTCAGGGTTACGCTACCCCTAACCATGTGACTTCTGGGTTGGTTGCAATTAGAGCAAGAAGAATGGTTTCTGCTGCTCCTGCCTAGAAGTAACACACTAACTGCACAGGTCACTGGTCTTGCCTCATAGAAGTTTCCAGGAAGGAGGAAGTGCAAGCCTCTCAAAGAAAACTGGAAATACAGCCCAGCAAGAAAGCACCACCAAAGAGTTCAACAACACTTTATTATGATCCCCCACTTCTGCTGTTTCTTTTCTGCTTCTTATTTCTTTACTATCATTTTAATGAAGTTTTAGGAGAGAGCAGAAGTGGGCAGCTATTAGTCTTCAGCACCATTCAGAATAGCTCAACTCTCCCAGCATGCACCGTGCTGGCTGATGTCAAAACAGTTGTCCCCAAATGTCTGTGCTGCCTGGAGAGAGGTCAACTGACAGGGAAATTTTCAGAACATACTCACTATCAGTATTTTTCAAGGACAGGGTTGGAAAGAAGTTCTCAAACATACCTAAGGCGAGTCCACTCTCATGGACAGCTGATCCCCTCTGCTTATTCTGTCTACCACACCAGCAAATGAGCAACGCGTTGCTCTACATGCAATGTGTTGGGGTTCAGAGGGACATGGGCAGGCATATCAGGAGCAAGCTTAACTGTTAGCAATTACCTCAAACAATCGGTAACATGGCTATTCCTAGCTTCCAAACCTGTTTCTTTGCACGTTCTGATTTTGCCTTTTTTTTTTTTTTTTTTTTTTAAAGACACCCTCCTCACGGCTTTTGGAGTAAGATTTTCTTTCAGGATCCTCTGCCTCTGCAGACCATACTCACAGTAGTGCAGTCCTTTACTGGAGAAGGCCTCAAGTCCACAGGCCCTAAATGGGTCCCCCCTCTTTGAACCAACGGTTCTCCATCTTTCATACAACTGAGGGCTCAGGGAGAATTTATGGAACAAAACCCCACCAGATCAGTAGGCTCTGCCTCAGGAACTGGGCTTTAGGATGGAGGGGAGTAACTCTGCATTTTTAACAAGACTGCTGCAGACTGCAGACCACAGTAGTTTTAATGGAGTCTTTCTATTTTCCATGATAGCATGCATGGAATGAGATTTCAGTAAATACTTTTGACGCTGAGGTGAGGTAGAATAATACCATCAAAGGGGGAGCAAATGAAAGTCCTTCCTATAAATATAGCATGGCAGATGAAATACGGCCCACAGATCCAAATGGCTTATGGATGATGGGGGGCATATTTTACAGCACAGGTTTTGGCTTTTGCTTTCTTTTAACTCTTCATATCCTGTAAGCCTTACTAGGCCATTCCTTAGCATCAAGATTAATGCCCGACAGTGTGGGGTCCTATGTATTATTATTTTGTAATGACTTTTGTCTGGAATAAAACATAACCCAAGAAGTTTAATAACCTAAGAAGTTTAAAGTGTCTTCCCTGTTCAAAGGAACGAAAGCCACCCTGGCCCCACCACTGTCCTGGCACTCAGGGTGACCCTTGTCCAAGCCAAGCAGTTACTAGGTGATTTCAAGGGGGCTGATGCAGCTAAGGATGCTGATGGAGGAGGCAGGGCCTGGACCAGATTAAATGATGCTGAATTGAACCTCTTGACCCTTCTCTGACTTTAAGCCATGAAATTGCTTAGAAATTACCAAGGAGTATAGAAAAGGGAGAGTCAGGGCAAAAAGCATTTTTACAGCAAGGTAGAGGGGCCAAAAGTTAGTCTTCTTGATTGATTTTCAATAGTCTGTGACACCTGAGCTTGACACTGTCTCAAAGGTCTTAGGTATTTCAAAAATGGCAAATAAGCTGTCTGTTGACAGAGGCAGCAACAGCTCTGCGTGTAGCTCTTCACAATGAAGCACATCTAGTTTTAAATGGAAAACATACCTCTGTGAAATATGACAGAAGCTCATTGAGTGCTACAGGGTGTCACTGTGTGTGTGTGTGTGTGTGTGTGTGACGTGCGAGTGTGCTGGGGCTGGTGCAGATCACCTGGCAGGACATGGGGAATCTCCATTAAAGAGGCCATGGTGACCATCCAAACCTTTACCATAAGGCTTCAAGGCAGTGGTTCTCTAACTGTGGCCCAGGGTCAACCGTGTAACCTTGCCAATTGGGAAAACATTGGCTACTGCCATCCTAGAAAACTAACAAACAAACAAAGTAAAAATAAGTAAATAAACAAATAATCTCAGAACCACTCTTGAGGTGCTGCGGAACAGTCTACTGCAAAGGACCCCCTTCCCCTGTCTCACTCAGACTCTCTGACGCCCTGCTTATTCATGACAGGACTTGACACAGACCCCGCACCTTGACATACATCACCTTTTAAGCATGATCAGTTAAATTACTGATGAATCCGTGTGTGTGTGGGGGGGAACCCATAGATTGACTTTGGTGGAGTTACTCTCCTTTCCCCAGGTGCCCACACACAGACACGTGAGAACAGATTGGTTTCTGGTTAAAACTTTGTCAGGATGCCCACCTGAGCTCGGCCACCATTCCATCCCATTTCCACACACCTGTTCTTTTTCAGATTGATTACTCCTTCCCCTCAGGAACCCTGGCAGATCTTGTACTTACAAGATGCTGTTTTGCAAATACCCTCTCCAAGGCTCTTCTACTCAGAGCGGACTTGATGTAAAGTCTGGGACCCCCCCCCCCCTTCAGTTCAGGCTTTCTCAGTAAGCACAAAGAGAGGTGGGGGGGGGGCTGTAACTTTCCAGAAGCTCTCCAGGCACCATTTGGATGGCACCCGGATGCCTTATGGGTCTAACAAGTGGGATCTACTCTTAACAGTGTTGCCGGCACCACTCTGGATGAAACTACCCAGGTGAGGTGCATTAGCGCCCCCTACAGACCATTAATCCCATAAAGCAATTCCCAAAGATTTACAAGTCTTTCCTCTCTCCTCCCCCCCCCCCCCCCCCCCCGCCAGCCTGAACCCAACATACTTACATCTCCGTCCACGGGCCTTTGGTCGTCGCAGTCCCTCGTGGGGCTAATGTCCTGGCGCATGACCCAGATGGGCTCTTTGGGCTCGTCAGGGGTGTAAGGCGAACGGATGGTCCTGGTTTTCACTTCTTCGATGGCCTCCTTGATGTCCTTGATGGCCAGTGAGATGGCGTCTCTCTTCTCCTTGCTATACCGCTGCCCGGTCTCGCCGCCGCCCGAGGGTCCCGTGACCCGCTGCTGCCCTGTTGGTGCTGGCAGTCCAGGGCTGTCAGGGTGTACCCCTCCCGGGGTCGGGGCGCGCTCCAGGTCCTGCTCCGCTTCGGGCATGTCTTCGGCCGCCTTGTCGAGACTCTGCGAACTCATGCTCTGCTTGACCTCGGCCACGATCTGGTCGATGTCCTCTTCCTGCTCATAACTGTCCATGCGCGGGTAGGGCGCGAACTCTGCCTCCTTCTCGGGGCTGTCGGACTCCCCATCGGAGCGCTCGTCGTAGTGGTGTAGCCGCGCGCCCAGGGCCTCTTGGCGGTAGGCTGCCGCCTCGTCGCGCTCCTGCTCGTAGAGCCGCAGGCCATCGCGTGCCTCCAGCTCGGGCGCGTCCCCGATCTCCTCGTACACGTGCTCCTGGAGGCCGCCATAGTCGGCGTAGGGCTCGGCGTAGGGCTCGTCCTCGCCGCGGTGGAAGAGCCGGTGCGTGTAGACGTAGCCCGAGTAGGCCGCGTTCATGGCCTCCTCGTGCTCCAGCGAGTGGAAGTGCAGGTGGTTGGGCAGCGCGCGCCGGTGCGCGGCCTCGGCGTGCTCGGCTTCCGCCTGCTCCGTGTACTCCTCGGCCTCGGGCCTGTACTGCACGGCGTAGGCACTCTCATCCTCGGCGTCCTGCGCGCGCTCCGCCTCGTAGCCGTCGCGGGCCGCGGCAAGCACGTCGCCTTCGGCCGTGTCCGTGTGGTTGTGGAAGCCGCTCTCCGTGCTCGCCGAGCGCGCCAGGCACTCACCGCGCTCCTCCTCCTCCTGCTGCTGCTGCTGCGCCAGCTGCACGCGGGGCTCCTCGACTGCACCGTGGCGGCCCGCGGGCTGGGGGGGCGGCGGCGGCTGCTGCTCCTCCTCCACCTCGGGGTGCTCCAGGTCGGCCTCCACAGACTCGTTCACCTCCCCTCCTGGAGCCTCGTCGGGCACCTCCACCTCCGCAGAGCCCTCCAAGTGGTTCATGGTGGGCGTCGGGGGGATGGCTGGGGAGAGGCTGCGCTTGCTCACTGCGCTCTCATTTTGCTCCACGGGGCCTGGAAGAAACAAGGACAGAAGGCTACTGCGTGGGTCCAAACGTAACTGAGCTGATCATCAAGGCAGACATAAAAACACCCGCTATCGATCCCTTCTGAAGCTGAGGCAATTAAGACATGATTGCAAATTTAAGCTTAATCTGACAGTACTCTTGTCTTGACACACGTCTCGTAATTTGTAATTACATATTTACTTGTTTAATTGCTTATTACATTCTCCCTCCTGAGCCCCCAGACCAAGAGCTTTGTGAGCACTTCGTTCTTGGCATGCTACCTAGGTTGCTTTTTCTGAGGTCTATGCATAGAGTACTACTCAATTGGATGGGCCATTTGGCATATTTTTCTCACCTGGCTAGATACTTTAGAAGCAACTCTTTTAATAAATTTCATGTGTGTGTGTATCTGTGTATCAGTCGCGCTCGCTCTCTCTCTCTCTCTCTCTCTCTCTCTCTCTCTCTCTCTCTCTCTCTGTCTCATTCTCTCTCTCTGTCTCATTCTCTCTCACCATTGCTATGAGTATAAGCTTTTTCTGGGGAGGCTGCTAACCTCCTTGGTTCTTTTTACCTCCAACAAGGGTTTAGCTTTCTAGACCTTTACAAAGACATGAGGTTCCTTTCTTACATGCAGGATGAACACAGGAGAAAAGTGGAATCCCTAATTAAATAACCCTGTGACCAGCCAAGTGACAGTTAGCTTTTCACTGTGACTATCCAAGGGGGAGGAAGTTACAAAATGTAGGGTTTCTCTAACTCATCTGACCCAGAAACACTTTCCCTTTAGAAACCAGAGTTCTGACGTACACACAAAGTAGGCAGTTTCAAGTAATTTCCTTGTGTGCCCTGGATCAAAAATTCTGTAATTCTGTGAATGCACGACATTTGAAACTAGCCTACATTGCTAATTCTCAGAAAGTATGAGTAGAGTAGGTCTCCACCTATTTGTGGGGAAACTTACAGTTTAGAGGGAGATTGATGCCAACTATTCTCAATTCTCACCACAAGAGCAGTTTTTAAAGGACAGGGCAGATGGCCCCAGTGGGTGATCGCAATTGGTATGAAAGCAAGAGGACCTGAGTTTAAATGCCCAGCACATAAAAAAGCCAGACATGACTGTGGATACCTGTAACTGCAGTGTTGGGGGATGGAGGCAGGTGGATCTTGGGAGCTTGCCAGCTGGCTCGCTAGCTAAAATGGACAGATTCAGATTCAGATAGATTCTGTGAAACAGTATGGTAAAGAATGATCAAGGAAGATGTCCAACACCCTGTTTTGGCCTCCGAGCATATTTCTGTATTGGTACAGCGCCTCCCCCCATATGTGCAACACACACACACACACACACACACGTGAGTGCTTGCACACTTAAGCACAACCCGTACACAGTGTATATAGAAACAGACGCAGAATATAATGAAGGAAGAAGCCAGGCAGGAATCTTTGGGATTCCAGAAACCTGTGGTAAATGAGCCGTCATAGTTAGCTCCAGCTGTCGACTTCACACAACCCAGTTACCGGGGGAAGTCAGAACCTCAACTGAAGACTTGCTTAGATCAGATTGGTCTGATGCCTTGTCGGTGAGGCCTTTTCTTGATGGCTAATTGATGCCAGAGAGCCCAGCCCACTCCAGGCATGCCGTTCCTAAGCAGGTGGATCTGGGCTGTATAATGCAGGTAACAGGATGCCTCTGTGAGTTCTGCTTCAGCCTCCTGCCATGTACACCTGCGCTGACTTCCCTCAGTGATAGCCACAAGCTGTAAGATGAAATAAACCCTTCGCTTCTCTAATTTTTTTTTTTTTTTTTTGTCAGAGTGGTTTATCACATCAACAGAGAGCAAACTAGGACCCAGGTTCAATTGTATGCTTGGATTTCTCTCAATTGTATTCTTTTGTCAAATACATACAAACGGGCAGGGATACAGGGATGCCTAATCAGCTCTTAATGCCAATATTCATTACAGTCCACTCAACACCCCCCCCCCCCCCCCGCCCCGAGCCACAGCAATTCCATTCCAACCTGATGACAGACCAAATGGAAATGGAGGCTATGTTGGAGCTGCCACATCTACCTTCAAGCTGAGCATCACATCCCCACCCCCACCTCGGTGAGTTCCCTCCTCCCCCCACCACCGATTCTCACTAGAGAACAAGGATGGTTTACCAAGCCAAACCTATTGCCCCATAGTTGAAAAAGAGTACCAGATCAGAATCATTCTCTTCTGAAAAAAATGTGGACTCTTCATTAAACCCCAACTGTGGCCAAAATATAAGAAAGTTTCTCCCAAATAAGAATAAGTTGTCACTGAGGCTTTGACAAAGGTGAATAATAAATAAATGGAACAGAAAATGCAAGCGTTGGTTCTGCGGTATACCTGGCTAAGAGGTCTCCAGTGGGTTGTGGAACATACAGAACAAATTTTAGTACAGTACAAGGTCATTGTACCTGTTTCCTTCACAAGGACTCATATACAGACAATAGACACAAAAGCTTTACAGGAGCACTGACCTGTGTACCAACCCAGTTCTAATGAGCAGCACTGACCTGTGTACCAACCCAGTTCTAATGAGCCCATGGCAAGTTTTCAACAAGAGGAACATGACAGGCTTTCTTGGATGCCATCCCTGTGCTGTGTGGGTCAATGCTTGAAACACAATAACCTGAATGGCCAACAGTTCTTGATACCAGGTACAGAATTGACAAAGCCACTATTTTCTGTGAAAATGGGCTTTTCTATTCACACATGTATTACAAAGAAAGTTCAGTCTGCACTGAGTTAAATCATATCTGAGTACCAGATACAATGATTCAATAAAAATGGAGTTTTTGTACATGTATATATACCAAATCTTGATAAGGAAAGTTGTTTGGGGGAAATACCATGAAAATAATGAGGTTTGAATACAACAGAGCATTTCCTCCATTAAAGAACATAGCAGTTATGTAGCATTCTTTCACATTTGGGTGTGTTGACCCCATTGGCCCATTGCCAGATACTGTGTAAGGCAAAGGATGTTCAAAGGTGTTAAAGCAGTGATCATAAATATTATATTTATGATATTAAAATATATTAAATATTATAATTATAAAATATCTTTATAATAATTATAATATCTGGTGAGGAATGCAAAAATAGAAATAGGTTCAATACGTGGAAGGAGCCTATACAGAAAATAATGGAAGCTGCTATTTCAGCTGGAGGTCCATTTAAGTGCTGTGGTTCTTGAGAGTTGTGCATTTCTTGAGCTCCCCAGCATCCAGGAGCTCAGGCTTAAGAGAATGGCTCTACCATCCAACTGGGGCCTTGGTAGTGTCCCATGCACCTCAGGAGGCAGGAGCAAAGGGAGGAGGAGCTGGCTGAAGGAAATCCCTTCCATCTAGCTATAAAAAGGCTGTGGACCAGGAAGACATAGGTAGGACAGTCTTGGGGTCACCTACAGCATGAGAAAGGGCGTGGCTGGACTGAGAGAGTCTGCAGGCTGCCTGGGGGAAAACAAAGACCACTTCTGGTTCCCAGTTCTGGAATGTTCCCCAGCCTGGAGAAAATAAACAAAAGGAATCCATTCTGCTTCTGCAGAATGTTCAGAATGCAGAATTTCAGGATTCAAGGGCCAAATCCAGGCATCTGACACTGTTAGCCAAGATTCATATTAATTTGAGATTTACAGAAGGGGAGGCTATACATTTACTTTCATTCATCTTTCCTTAATTTGTTGCCAAGCACTGCCAGTTGACTGTCTTTTGTTTGTTTTGGTGGTGTTGAGATATTCAAAAGTAGCTTTAGAAGAAAGGTGTGACTGTAGACAAAAAAGGTGAAACAGAACAAAAGCAGGCATACCAGGTTGTTAACATGCAGGTTACAGTGTGGGTGTGTGTGTGTGTGTGTAAGCCAGAGGACAATCTTAGGTATTCCTTACATGCAGTCCCTCCTTTTCTTTTCTTAAAGACAGGGTCTCTCACTGACCTGGAGCTTACAAGAAGGCTAGACTAGCTCACCAGTGAGTCCTGGAGACCTGTCCATCTCTTCTTCCCCCAGTGCTGGGATTACAAGTGTTCACAACACCGCACATGGCTATTTTTAAAACACAGAACCTGGGGATCAAGTCTTTGAAAGTGCTTCACCCCCTGAGCCCCCTCCCCAGCACCTAATGTTTCTTATATTGCACAAAGGATGAGAGAGTAAGAATACGCATGCATTTCCTACACTACAAACCTTCTTTGCTTCCTGAGTTAGATCAATTGTGAAACATCCAATAAGGACTTCAAAGGACCTCAAGAGCCTTGGCTTGTGAGTTCCTTTAAACACGATGCACCTATTTACAATACTAACATAAAAGAAAAAGATGAAGAAGACTAAGGCTCATTAAAACTTAATCCCCTCATTGGGAAGGTCAATTTGGTAATAATGGTAGCCTAAAGATGGACACTTATATGCATTTCTCTTTCCTAAAATCATGCCCCATTCAGAAAGCTCACATGCTCAGAAAAACTCTTTCAACATAGGACTATCTTGCTCTAGCAAAATATTTTGTTACCCCTCCTATCTTTGCACCTGATACCATGAAGCGGGAGCTGGCAGATGGCACCTGCCATGATTTCTGAATTGGGTGACTACCTGAACAAAGGGATGTTGCTAAGAGGTTAAATGTAAGTTAGCTTGCAGAGCTGGGTCCTTGGGCTGAACGGTGTCCAGCTTAGATGAAGATGTGTACATCTGCGCTTTCCCCTCCAGAGTCTCTCTGCTGCTTTGCTTGCCAGTGCCCTTCTAGGACAGCCTCTTTGGACACTCCAGTAGGTATGTAGTCCTCTGTTTCTGTTTGGCCAACGAGGAGTAAGATAGCAATGAAATGAAGGAGTCTGGAGTTGAGGTATTCATTCTCCCGGGTCATCTCTGCTAAGAGCAGAACTGTAGAAACATGAGGGCTCTCACACTTCCCTTTTAGTCTTATGGACCATACTAGTGCTGGGGTCCTGAAAGGCTGTCTTTTTAGTCCTGATACTAAGTTCTTGCATCTCTGTACATTAGCTGATTTGAATACCCATTGACTTTCTACTGGTACCTAACTGTCATCTAAGGTGGGATGCTTATATTTAAGTATTAACAGGTGGCAAAATTAGTCATAGTAGCTAGTCCACTTAATAACAAAGATAATAGTCTAACTAGTACAGCTGTAGTCAAATGATGAAGGTGACATTGTAATGAGATGTACTGTGCCAGGCTCCTCTCTCTCTCTCTCTCTCTCTCTCTCTCTCTCTCTCTCTCTCTCTCTCTCTCTCTCTCTCTCTCCCTGCTTCCATGGCACGACCTCTCCAGAGGTTATATACCTTCAATGAGTTGATACAAGAAATTCACACAGGAAGCCTGATGGGCCTAAGAACCTCCAGATCCCTTTACACCAGAGCAGAGACCATCTCTCTTTCAGTCACTGGGATATTTCCATCTCTTTTACCTGAGTCTCAGCCTCCACACTTCTCCTCTCACCTCAGCAGAAGCCATTTGACCCTCCTTCACTGGCCTATTTCATAATTCAACCCTAACATTTAGTCCCCCCCCCCACCACACACACACAGGTTTTTTTAATATGCCAATGGCTTGGGTAGCGATGTGCTATGGCTGTCATGTACCCTAGATGTGGGCTGTCAGCTAGACTGAACTTCCATCCACAGCTGCAGCTGAATGTGCCTTTTAACACTTACCCAGCACGGGTATGTGAAGCCTGATCCTTTAGCAACCAGCCTTGGTAGACTCTTACTTATGTCTCAAGTGCATTGCCTTTGTTGAAAGACCTTGGATACTCCTTTTTGGGAGCAGCTCTGAAAGTTGATTGATAGGACGTGAAGTTACCAGAGTGTTGTCTTGCCATAATATTGTAATATTTAATTACATTTGTTTTTTTTTCACTTCAAAGGAGGCATCACTTCCTTATTTCCAAGTATTGGAAATCAATGGCACTTGGCATTCTTTACCTGTCAAGTCTCTAGATTATTCCATCATTTACTCTATGTAATATGGTATTGTAGTGGTTAAAAGTACAGGCTTTGGGTACAAAAGGTTGACTCTAGGCCCTGGTTTTATTACTTACCAGCTTTGACTTTGAATAACTGACAGGAAACGGGGATTTTATAGTTTCTAAAACAGCTATAATAGTAGTACTTACAGAACAGAGTCATCATAAGGATTATGCCTCTTAGTGTATGGTACTTAGAATAATAACAGATTCAGTTTAACTGCTATTTACTGTCTATTAGTACATTTTTCTGGACACAGCATAAATTAGTATTTAAGAGGCCAACATAGAATTTTAAAAAGTAAAAACTTAAATAGTATTAATATGAATGTTGGGCACATGATATATTTCTTACTATTACAATTTACTGACTAGCAGGCAGAGAACAAGCAGTTAAAGCTCTTTTAGTCCATCTTGAAATATGACTAGATGTATTTAAGTCCATGAGATAACAACCAGCTGCCTCACTAAGCAATGTGGACACATGCTCCACCTACACACACGGCTTCTTATGCTCCATCTCTGACTCTCACAATCATCTCGGTGGGAATCATTATCTCCAGATGCTGATTGGGAAGCAGATGCTCAGATGGCTTAAATAAATAGTCCAAGGTCACGCAGAGCAGAAAGGGATGGAGCCAGATCTGCTGGCTCTCACTGTGTTCTTCCTGTTGCATTACACTGAGCCCAGAAAGTAATGGGGTTCATTTCCTTAAAAACAAACATTTAAATTGGTGTAATCGCTTCTAGAATGGTGACCTTGGCAGACTCTCCATTTACCTGTTCTCCGGGTACCGCTGTTTTGTTCAAAGCACTCTGAGCACTCTCAGGTTGGAATTGGTCTCTAAGTTAACTGAAGGGTTCTGAAATTACCAGTGAGTAATTTTCCACATTCTATAGCCTTCCTTAGTTATATCTGTTTTTTTTTTTTTTAACCTAACATGTATCATCCAGATCTATCACTCAAAAGATTTGGCTATAAGTGGTTTTTAAAATTTCAATTTTCTTGTCTCTTGGTAGTTTCTAGTGTCCTGAAAATAGCAAATATGTTCCTAAGAGATACAGATGTACAACTGCCACAATTACTAAAGATTAGTCAAGTCTCTGAAGACCCTTCCAGAGGGTAGCCTCAGAATTGCTTTGGTCAGCAGCCCCATCTTTCATAATGAGACTTTATCCTCAGTGGAGAAATGGTGATGGAAAGGATAACTGGATGGATGGACCGCTGTGCCATTTCTGCATAGTCAGGTCAGTTACTATCATCCCATTTGCAATCAGCACTAATGCTAACCAGGCAGCATGATTAACTTACCCACTAGAATGAACTCAGTCATTTCAACCACAAAGCTCCACCATTTGGTTAAGAATATATTTTCTAAATGTATTCAGATTTCCTTATTTTCTATCTCTTCGTCTCACACTTTAATGATCAAATCACTCAGTTATCATTTGGATTCCAATAAAATTCATGCAGTAAGCCCACGACAACCACAGAAAGTCAGAGGGGGAAATTTTACGATTTTTATAGAAAACTCTAGGGATATTGTATATAAATCAAAGCTGATCAAGTTTCTCTGAATTTCTGTGAAAAGCCTCTGGTATAAAATCAAACATATCTACACAATCCATAATTTACACAGTATTAAGGGAGTTTGATATGGCTTTTCCTGTTATAATTCCTTTTTGTATGCCCCAAACGCCCTTCCAATCTCCATGCATTTCTGATTTCTGCTGGGTTACATTCCGTTCAAAGGTATTAAGTTACCTGTTACAGCTAATCTTGAACATTTTACTGATATTTCTTTCATACAGAAATGCACAACACACACACACACACACACACACACACACACACACACATACACACACACATCCCTCTACCACCATAGAGTTAAAGATGAGACTCTAAAATCTGTTTGGCCCACTAAGGTATCCTGTGGAGGAGAAGGAGATGGGAGTGTGCAGCTAAGGACAAATTGAACAGTAATTCATTAAAATGCAATCTTTTTTCTGAGACCACATCACCTCAGAGTTACTGTTATTGTTACTTTTACAAATCATTTGGCTCATTAGAAAGCCAGTGAAGGTGGGCTGGAGAGGTGGCTCAGAGGTTAAGAGCACTGGCTGCTCTTCTAGAGGTCCTGAGTTCAATTCCCAGCAACTACATGGTGGCTCACCACCATCTATAATGAGACCTGATGCCCTCTTCTGACATGCAGTCTTGAAACACTGTATACATAATAATGAATCAGTAAATCTTAAAAAAACAAAAAACAAAAAAAAAACCAGAAAGCCAGTTAACTCACTCTTCTTTACTCCCCCTAGTTTTCCTTCCCTAAACCCACACCAGAATGGTAGTCAAGGCCCTAATTACAAAATCTTGAATCAAATTCTTGTTTCTGGACTTCTTTTTGTTGATGGGTCAGGAACGGGTCAGCCAGGATCTGTCCGTTACACACAAACAATATTTTCACTGAATTCTCAACTCTGTGAGGCATGGACTAACCTTAGTGATTAAAAACACTTGCATGCAGGAAACGCCTCATTCACAAGCCTAAAACAAAACCCATTAAGCAACTACTATGCAATAACAACGGAGATGACTTGAATTTGAATTTGATGAGACAAAAATACCATACTGAGTCCAAGTTTACCCACTCAGCTCTCTGTTTCATCACGTTAACATAAAGTTTATAGGGAAAGAAAAATAGAGGGAAAAATGGAAAGCTAATATGATTCATGGGTAATCTGGAAACCCATCAGAATCCATGGACTGTGTTGATTAAAGAGTATGTCTCAGGTGCCCCAAATAGGAATAGTACTGGGAAGCTGGGAATCCACATGTAGAATAACAAAGCTAGATTTACTCACCACCCTACACACACACACACACACACACACACACACACACACACACACACACACACACACACACACACATTCCAAATGGATCACATGGTCCATTCAGGTATTAACAATAATACCTGAACCCCTCAGAGGCTAAAACAGAGAAAACACTTCAAGATAAGAGGTATAGGAAGAACTTTCCAGATAAGACTATGGTTGCTCAGGAAATATGGCCAACAGTGTGCAAATGGGACCTTGGGAAATGAAAATAAGCGCCATTCCTCCTTCTCCCATCTCCTTCCCCCTCTTCCTCCTGCCCTTCCTCTCCTCCTCTTCTTCTCCTCCTCTTCCTCCTCCTCCTCCTCATCATCATCGTTGTCCTCCTGCTCCTCCTCTCCCACCTCCTCCATCTTCCCCTTGCAGGTCTCTTGTTGTTTCTGTCTGTCATGCTGCATGCTAGGTTGCCTCCTGGCTAGCTGGCCAGAGAACCTTTTATGTGGGTTCTAGGTGTTGAATTCAAGCCATAAGGCTTGTGTGGCCCATATTTTTACCCACTGGGCCATCTTCGGGTCCCATAAAAACTTTATATTCAGTTAACTGAGTGAGGGGATACCCTACAGACTGGGAAACAATCTTTGCCAAACACATCTAGAATGTACAAAGAACTAAAAAACAAATATCCCAATTGAAATGGGCTAATGAGCTAAATACAGAGTTCTCAATAGAGAAATACAAATGGGCCAATACAAGCTTTATACAATGTTCAACATTCTTACCCATAGAAGGAACTCAAAGTTAAAACTACCCCAAGACCCCATCTGACCTAAGTCAGAATGGCTGTCACCAAGAAAACAAATGACAACAAATGCTGATGGGGTTGTTCAGAAGAAGACTCCATATTCGGTACTGGTGGCAGTGTCAGTTAGCGCAGCCACTTTAGAAATCAATGAGGAGGTTTCTCCAAAGCTTAAAATTGTCTAAGTACCATATGATCCAGCTATGCCATGCCTACCACCGAGATCATTGCTCATCCATGTTTACTGCTGCTGTGTTCACAATATCAAACCACAGACTGTGCCAAGTGTGAACCCCAGGAGGATTTGGGGTGATGAGGATGTGACAATACTTCAGCATCTGGAACCAATGTTCAGGGATGAGATGTTCCCTGAAGGGCAGATTGTGTGCATGGGGACTCACTAGTCTCCTTTAAATGTTCCCACAAGCCTAAGCTGCTCTTAAGCATGTATATAAGCATATCTCTCTGTGTTTATATTAAGTATATCTATGTCTGTCATCGTTCTGTCACTGTCCTGATTCTGAGACCTGATGGGCATAGGTGTGGGTAACTGGAAGCTGACTGGGCCAAGGGTTCTCTTTCTTTGCCTGGCTCAACCCTCCCTCCGCCCCCCCCCCCCCCGTGTATGTGTGTGTGTGTGTGCATGTGCACACGCACATGCATGTGTATATGCCTGCACACCATGTGTCTGCTATTTCTGGAAGCCTCCTCCCAAGCTGGTTCCAATACTCGGCCTCACAGTGCCTGCTCACCCGCTGTAGTACTCAGCTCCCAGCTGCCGCTGTGACTTTCCAACTAGCTGCAGCCAAGCCTCATTATTTTAACCTGCTCCTCAGTGAACTGCTGAGTGGCTCTGCTTGTGTTCACACACCAAGCTTCATCGACCTTGTGACACTTCGTGTCCAACTCAAAAAAAAAAAAAAAAAAAGTCCTAGCCCTAGTAAACTGTTTCCAGCTTTTGATTCACAATCATTCACTCTTTTCTTTCCTCATCTATAAAATGAGACGAGGAAGAGGATTAACTTGAAAGCATCTATCGAAATCACCATATAGAAGAATTTACATATGTGGCATATTTACGCACAGGTGTATGAAATGACTCAAGTACAGAGCGATTTACGGTTTTGTTCACAAAATACAGGAAACAACAACAGTGTCCACCATGAGAAAATTGGTCAAGCACACATGTAATAATGGATTTGCCCATGGGGCAGAATAGATAAACACAAAAGACATGGAAAGAACTCCCTAGTCAATTAAGTTAAAAGCAAGGCCAGAAAGAGTGTGGTGAATGCAGCCACCTCTCCCTCTTATCCTTGGCACATAGGCTTCAGGACCCTCACTGGGTGTGGGAAACTGAGGATGGTAATGAGCCCCAAGGCTCAGTATGTAAACTAGGCTAGGAGGAGGCTATCAAGAATAACCCATAATAAACTAGAACAACTGTAACAACATACTGTAATGAAAGTCACATGAATGTGGTCACTCTCAAATACTCTTACTATTGTACTATAGTGTTTGGGGACCTTGATTTACTGACTGTGAGACCATGGATAAGGGGCACTATTGTATCTAGTACACTGTAAGTACCAAAAGTGTGAGTGTGGTACATACACACACACACACACACACACACACACACACCAGAAGGGAGAAGAGAAAGCAATGCCAGTTGCTCCCTTCAGGGTGAGAGGCAGGAATGAGAAATGGGTAGGTTCTCATGCATAAGCACTCTCTGATGTTGGAACAACGAACCTAGTTTAAACTCCAAACACACAGTGAGAATCCTGCCTCTATACAGCATGGCAATTGTTGTTTTCGATGTAGAGGGCCTGGGAGCCACGCCCTTCTCCCTTGTTGAGGAAGGCGCTCAATCGGGGCTGCATCCCTGTAATCTTTCTGCTGTGCTTTGAACCCCATCACCATTTGTCAGGCTTCTTGATGTCATGCTGGCATCCAACCTCTGTCTTTGTGCCTCATTTTTTTTTTTTTTGAATTTTATTTATTTATTTATTTATTTATTTATTTATTTATTTTTGTGCCTCATTTTTCAAGAGCAACATCTCTGTAGATGGATTGTGGGGCTGCGGGAGGCGTTGATAAAAATGGCTTCAGGAGTCATACATCCACAGGGATCTCCAGTCTAGGCTGTGGTCACTCATGTTTGCTCTCCAGAAACATATGGATATAAACTCGTGGACATAATTATAAAGTAGTGGGATTGAAGATATCTCCAAGGCAACAAGAACCTTGTTTTACAGGGAATGGAGCCTTGATCATCTGAAAGAAGCAGCTGGTTGCTAGATCTCTTTCTGAACTTCCTTCCCCTCCTCCACCATAGTGCTAAGGTAAGGACGTGGGCCTGGTAAAAAGCGGACCTACTAAGTGATTATAAAAGCAAGGAATTAAAAATATACTAATAACTCAAACAAATCATCTCTCCCATCCCAGAACCCCAACGTTTCCAGGGTGCACTCACATGCTAGTTGGATGTGGGCATTTGGAAACAGAGTGGTTTATTGTTCAGTAAAATTCTGAATGCATCTGTGATTTGAATGTTACCATTAAATGTCATGTTGAAATGCAATGAAATCAAACTGTTGTTGAGATAACCACTACTCCATTCACGATCATTCGGCTTTCTCACATTTGTCTCTAATATGTTTGATAAATGTTCTTACAGACATATGTCATTATGTGTGGGTATGGTTATTTCTATGAGAGAATGTTCAGAAAGTATAATTAAGTGGAAAAATTCTAACATATGGAAAACTAGGAAGAACAATGCTATCATCCAATCACTTTGATTTTTGAGGGTTGAAGACAGGATGAAGGCCTGTTGTGGCCTATCCATACCCCTCCCCGCTTCAGCATCCTCTTGAGTTATGTTGAGGCAAATGCAAACAATCTAATAATCTCATCTGATTGAATAAACATTTTATTAGATGTGTATGTGTGTGCCTGCACGTGCGTGTGTGTACGTGTGTACGTGTGTGTGCGTGTGCGCATGTGTGTGCGTGTGCGTGTGTGTGCATGTGCGCATGCGCGAGCGTGTGTGTGTGTGTGTGTGTGTGTGTGTGTGTGTGTGTGTGTGTGTGTGTGTGTACATGCTATCGCACTCACAGAAAAGTAAGAGGACACTTGTTAGAGTCAGCTTTCTCCTTGCACCATTTGTGGATCCTGGGAATGGAACCCTGGTTGTCAGGCTGATTGGCAAGTGCTCTTACTGCTGAACTGTCCGACTGGCCCCAAAGGCATTCTTATTCTGGTACAACCCCCCAATATTATGCTACATATTTATGTTGTAATGCATATTGACAAAGTGGCTTCCTTAACTCTTGGCAATTCCTTGCTAACTCTGAAGAATTTCTCTTTCTACACATGTAACCATAGGCATATTTTCTTTCTTTCTTCCTCTCTCTCTCTCTGGAAAAATTTTCTTTTACTTCCTAAGTTCTAAACTATCAAAGAAATACATGTTAGCCACAGAAATACAGATGTAAATTTGCACCCGATACAGTGTGCCCTCAGATTTGCCACAGCATCTTACTTTCCATCTCTGCACTAGGTGGGTATCTTATGTCATCACTGGGACACCATGGGGCCCCTCACAGGTGCACAGCCCACCCAGAGAAGCCTCAAACAGGGCTATAGGTATGTGACATGCATCCTTATGGGAAAAGAGGGCACAAATGGCACCAAGTCCCCTTGACCTCTTTCCCTAAACTTACTAACAATATACCCCTCTGGGCATGAGGGGCAGGAAGAGGTCTATACCACAACGAATCGAGAGGCAGAGAAATGGCGTTCCCTTACTAGATGTTACAGATAGACTTAATCCTAGCTAGTCTGCTAAGGGATGGCTTAACTCAAGTTTCCATAACAGTTGATAAGGAGGCCTCTTTTTTATAGGCAGGCTGGATGGCTATCATATTTCCTCTCCTTTCAATGGCTTGAAATTTTTATTGACTTTTTAATTTGTAGCCACTTGAAGGAGGCCTTTGAATATTAGAGATATTAAATGTTTTTCTGTCACATGGTTGCAAGTATTTTCTCCCAATGTGTCATCTGCCTGCTGGCTGCCTTTGTGGTTTCTTTTTCTCAAGAAAAACTTATTTCATAACGCCACCGAGGAAAGATGAGGATTACCTTGTGAATGAGCTTTCTCTCCAACAAGTGCAATAAAAAGCCATGCTATAATAATCTCCTCCTTTTCTCTCTGGTTGACAACAAAAAACCTCATTAAAATCTATGAGTGGTTCAGTTATCCATATGACACCTGGCTATTTACATGGGCAGAATTATAAAACCAATTTAAACAGTTTGGAAAGCGAATGAGGCCACTTAAATGATTTTAATCTACTACACTAATTGCACCTAAAGTGCCTGCACACTTTTCTCCCAATTAAAAATTCTAATTAAGCATTGACACCTTTAAAAGCCCTCTGGAGAGTCTATCTATGCCATTCGCCCTTGTCCATCTGAGATGAGAGGATTGTCTTCACAAACCCATGGGATTAAAAGACAAGAAAGACCATTAGAGTTTTCCTGGTCTGAACTCTCTGCTTACAGGATGGTGAGCATGTGAGTAGGGTTCCACCCCTCCTAGGGCTGTCCCCATCTTCTTTCTCTACCCCAAGCCAGGACAAGGGGTCTTTGCTATTTATCCACCTGCATATTACAGGCCTTTGTCAGAGATGTTTGGGTAAGTGGGACTCATGGTCACATGACCAGCAAGGATCCGAGCTGCCCTGACTCTTGGTCCAGAATGTGCCATTGTAGCACACAACCTGGGCTTTGAAGTAAGAACATGTGAGTTTAAACTCTAGTTCTGTCACTTGCGAGTTATAGCCCTTTAGCAAGATCTTCCATCCTTCTGTCTTCTCTGGGCCTCTCCTTTCCCTCAGTTCTGCCTTAAACGTCCTCCAGCTGGGCCCTCATCCTCGCTGCTCCACGGGCTCAGCTTCTCCCTATGTACCATGCTCTACAATAAAGACGGTGGTTTTCCTGACATTATAACTGGGCAGCATCTCCCACAGCCAACCATACCCGGTCTCTCAAAGCAGGCTTCTCTCCTGGGTGCAATACCACTTTGTCCTCAGCTTTAATGGTTGTTTCTCCCGTCTCATACGCGGCTTCCTCTTTTCTTCTGGGTTTCTCTACACTGGAAGACCCCCCCCCCCCCCGGTTCTCTGATCTTTATGTTTACCTACCAGGACCACTCAGGGAACCTTATCCAGGCTTGGTTGTCATCTGTAGTGATGGGTCTCTGGCTCATACTGACAGTCGAGACCCCTCTCCTGAGCTCCTATAGATGTAATCTGCCTCCCTAATATGCTGCCATGGGTAACTGGGCAGTGCCTCCAAGGAGGATGTTTAAGAGCAGACTTCTGCCTTTCTCTTAAACTTATTCTTTCTACTATCGCTTCCACAGCGATTCCAGCTGTACAAAGCCTTGGCATCATCCTCAAGTCCTTTCCTTCACTCTCTAGCAAATCTGTGAAAACCTTGTATCATTTCTACCTGATCAAGAACTAACCAAACTGTTTTTCTTCCCCCATTACAATCCCCACCATCTCTTACAGGGAGATGGGCAATTGACTTCTAGGCTTCAGCAACCATGCCCAAATGTAAGTTAGATGTATCTCTTCTAATGATGTGCTATGTCTCATTCTACTTTCAGTGACCTTTGACCTCAACTTCTATACACATACTCCCAGCCACAGGGACCTCCTTGCAATTTCACGAAATGCCAGCATTTCCTCTGCATTCTCTGTCCCTCTGCCTGAATGTACTGTCCTGTCCCCTAGAGAAGACACAACTTATTCTTGTTATGTATCTGCTCAAATGTCACCATACAAGAGAAGTCCCCTGAATCACAGTCCCCAGCACCATAGTTACTTTTACATGTCACCTGATATTGCATACATTTGTTTAGCTCCCTCTCTCATCCATTTTGTTGCACTCCATGTACTGTGTCCCCAGGGAAATAGTGTGTGGTACTTCACTAGTGCTCATTGATTTATTAGTATCTCAGTACAACAAAGGGCGTGGGGCCTATCCTAACGGATTTAAACAGTGTAATAGGGGTTTGTTAACTCTAAGGAAGATGTCCAGCAGAGCTCTGGGTATTATTTACTTTGTATAACTGATTTTTTTTTTAACCTGTTGGATGGCAGCTTCTCTCCACTACTCCCCAGGTGCTGGCCGCTGTCATTCTACTCTTTCCTTCTGCCAGCAAAGATTAGATTCTTCATGTAAGTGAGCCATGCAGTATTTGTTTTTATGCAACTGGCTTATTTCACTTAGCAGAATGTTCTCCGCAGTCATCTGTGTTGCTGCAAGTGGCAAGAATACTATTCCGTTGTATGCATAAACTTTCTATCTTTCTCCATCAAAGCACATTTAAGCTGTTAATGCATCCTGGCTATTGTAAATAGTGCAACAGAGAACATGTGAGTGTAGATATTTCTGTGAGATCTTCATTTTAATTCTTTTAGATAAATATCTAGAAATGAAATTGCTGAGCAATAAGCTGTGACCATCACATTAGTCCCTGATTTGATCTCTGCCCCTTGGGAACACAGAGGAAGGAGATGCAGGCTATCCAGATGAGACCTGATAGGCTGTGGTCAGATGGTGGGGGAAGAGGACTCCACCGGTCAAAGGTCTAGAGGAGGGGAGTGGGGCAGAATGGGGAGGGAGGGTGAGAGCAGGGGGATTACAGTCAAGATGTAATGTAGATAAATTATAATAAAAATACAAATAAAAAGAAAGTATTGTAACCAAAGAGAAAGGCAAGTCCTAAAATAGAAGAGTATTTCTTGTATATTAATTTTCTAGTTTTGAATATATAGCTCAGAGGACTCAGGTTCAATTCTCAGTATTCACATCTGGTACCCTCCTACAGACATACATGCAGATAAAACACCAATGCACATTAAAAATGAATCCTTAAAAAAATAATCTCGATACA
The DNA here is from genome assembly GCF_903995435.1 of Acomys russatus. Taxonomy (NCBI): domain Eukaryota; kingdom Metazoa; phylum Chordata; class Mammalia; order Rodentia; family Muridae; genus Acomys; species Acomys russatus. The sequence goes on along the minus strand of NC_067141.1, from coordinate 43,681,478 downwards.
ATTTTCCACAGCAGGTATAGGACTTTCTTTATAGTCTTACCAGCAAAATACAAAACTTCTAGATTTTCTACATCCACATCAAGGCTTCTTTATTTTAAAGTGGCCATCCCAACACGTGTGAGCTGATACATCATGGTGATTTTGATTGGCATTTGCTTGCGATGCTGGACATCCTTTTATGTACCCACTGGCCATTTGTACTCTCAATTCTTTTTTCATTATTGTTTTCTTGCTATTGAGTTATAGGTCAATACATATTTTTGAATGAATGAATGAATACATGAATACATGAATGAATGTCTCCAGCTATTGATGACTAAACCAACATATTATAAAGCACATAACAGACCTCAGTACACTGGTAATAACAGAACAAATCACTACTGTTAACCTAGAAAGTGGGGTGGAGAGACTTTAGTATAAGCTCCCATACAGAGTGCAAAAGACACTGTGGAAAAGCAGTTTACTTCCCCTTGACTTACTAAGCACACTGACATTTATTTTCCTCTTAGCTCCAATTAAGAGCATCTTGCTCAGAAGTAAGGTGAACATATGCTCCTGCTCTCCAAAATAATCCCATTTTGATAAAAATATTTTTGGAAATTATTTTAAAGTGTGACAGTGACAGAGCTAATAAATATGTGCAAGCAGCACAGTTTTAAAAGAGAAGGACTGTCCACCCTGCAGGGATCCAAGCAGATGCTGAGACTCACAGCCAAACTCCGGGGTAGAGCACAAGGAGTCTTATGGAAGAGCTGGGGAGTAGAAGGACCTGGGGGCGGTCAGGAGCTCCACAAGGAGACTCCACGGAGCCAACAAAACTGGGCAGAAGAGGGGGCTGCTGCAGAGACTGATGCACCAACCATGGACCATACATGGTGAGGATCTAGACCCTCTGCTCAGATGTAGTAGATAGGCAGCTCAGTCTCCTTGTGGGTCCCATAATATGGGGAGTAGGGACTACTTCGGACATGGAGTCTGGCTCCCACACATCGATTACTTCCCCTTGATGGAACAGCCTTGCCAGCCCAGAGGAAGAGGATACAGGCCGTCCAGATGAGACTTGATAGGCTCAGGTCAGATGTTAGGGGAGGAGGACTCCCCTTTCTGAGGACTAGGGAAGGGAGGGAGGATGGGACCAGGAGGCTATGAGGGAGTGGGCTACATTAAGGATGTAAAGCAAACACATTTTTTTTTAAAAGTGAAGGACTACCTAGAACAGTCTAGGTTCACACAAAAACTGAGCTAGAAGCATAGCAAGCTCCCACATAGACAATCCCCTCAGCCTTTCCAACCACTGTCATCTCCACTAGGGCGAGGCATTTGGTACAGTATGTGAACCACACCAGCATGTCCTTATGGCCAGGGCTTACACTGGGGTTCAGGCCTGGTGTGTGTTCTATGAGTTTTGATAGACGTTGGAACACGTTCCACCATCGTTAACAGAAGCACATCCACTGCCCTTCAGGCTCTCTGTTCTCCTTCCTTCTATCCCCCCCTTTACCTAGCTTCTGGGAATCACTGACTTTATCTGCCTTGATAGTTTTGCCTTTTTCTAGAATGTCATATGCAGACAATCCTCTCAACCTGTGATGTCTGACTTATGCCATTTTTTTTTTTTTTTTTTTTTTTTTACTTTCAGATTTCTACGGCAATACACTTGTTGTGAAATGGTACTTCAAGCTTTGCATCTTGGTCTCTTCCCAGCTTAGCAACAGAAGGTACATCCTTTTGGAGATGCTGGGACAGCACCAGTGAGGCAGGAGAATCTGCAGGGAAACTCTGGTACTTTGTGTTGTGCTCTGTTGCCAAGCAAATATGCTTAGGAGGCTAGGAGCAGTGGGCACACCCTGGACTTGATGATGCTTCTAACTTACCACAGGTTCATTGGGATGAGTTGAGGACTAGATAAAATTGAGCCATTAGTATGTACATTTTCTGACTGGCTTGCGTAGTGTACACACTAAAGAGTCTTCCTTGTCTTTTTGTGCCTTCATAGCTCACTTCTTTTTAGTACAGAATGCTAATTTGAAAATTCATGTGCCAACTGAAGGGCATCTTGGCTGCTGATATGTTTTGTCAATCATGATCAATGCTGCTCTAAGCATCTCTTTGTGTGATTTCTATGGAAAAAAATTTCAATACATTTGGGCACGCACCAAATGCCTAAATGATGCTCATACATATGGTAAGCATATTTTTAGTTTTGTTAAGAAGCTGCCAAACCATTGTCCAAGGAAAGTAACATAATTTTAGTTATGTTGAATACCTCCTTTGGTTCTCAAAACTGTCCAAATTTAGGTGTTCAATCAGACCATGACTATATTTAAGACAGATAATTTCTCATGAATTACAGAAACTCAGCATTTCACCTTAGTGTTTCTATAGTTGTATCTCTTTGAAACAAATTAAAACCCATCACAGATAGCAATTAGTCTTCTGGGGATGACTATGGAGAAAAGAGAGGGCAAGTGAGCCCATCTCTCATCTTTCCTTCCAGGAACGCTGAGCTCGGTGGGCCCAGCCACCCAACTGCACCTCAGACGGCAGCCAGCTTGTCTCCAACCACTCTGGGCTCACATCCTTCCCAAGGCCAGAGTTCTTCCTTTAGTGTCCAATTACCAAGGTTTCCTTGGGTTCCACAAATGGCACCCCATAGGTTTAAGCAGCCCATGGCGGACTTGGGGCGGAGGTTGACATCTAATGAAAATAGAGAAGCCCTGATAATTCTGAGCATGTGCAGAGCTGCAGGCTACTGAGCCCTCTGCCTCCTCACGCCATTTTGCTGGCCTTCCTGTCTACTGGTACAACACAGCTCTCAGGTCATCTCACTTTTTCATTGCTCTTGGTTTCCCTACTCATGTGTGTGTGTGCACGGGGGGTGGGGGGGGGTAGGGTGTGGGAGACAGTCTGAAAACCAGCAGGAAATGGAGAATTATAACAAGCAAGAAAAGCCTGATTAAGTGCCTTGCATCCTACCCGGCTGAGGAGGCTGCTGTGCTCAACATACCATTTAGCTCCTCCGCCTCATCAAGTACACATACATGCTCCAGGCTGTGAATGTCATTTTCTATGTTCCAGGGGCTATTCTGTTTGCTTAACTATTATTCATCCTTAAAAAATAACTCTATGAAGTGGTTATTGCACGCCTTCAACATTAATAGGAGGAAACTGAGAAACAAGGTAGGCTGGGTGACTCTCAATGGTCACAGAGAGGTGAGTGAGGAGACTGAGATTTGAACTTGTGGACTCTGGCTTGTTCCTGAATAATAAACACCAAAGCCATGAGCTTCTCTGCTATTTCAACAATGTCTAGCTCTTCACTACCTTAACCCAATGTGCTGCTAATTGGATGTCTCTCTCATCACAGTTGTCGTCCAAACTAGTAAAAGCACATTCATTTAGATCCAAATAATTTAACATGAATTTCATGGATCATAAACTCAATTTCCTTCTGTATAAAACAGACATAGATACAGTGCCCATGTCTGTCACAAGAATAAGACAAAGAGAGGGTTTGAAGGAGCTGACATCCCATGTCAAGAAAGCGTGTAACAATACTAGCTTCTATGATATTGGTTTTTAAAGCAACAATTGGCCTTTCCTTTTGCAATTTCTATGAAAAGAGGTGGTAAGTTAGTGAAGTCAGTACTTTCAGTACTTGCGGCATCTTTAAAGGATATTTTTGAAACACTTTGAAGGCATTTGCTCACATTTCAACCACCACCCCACAAATTACAAGTCATGCCTAAATTTTCCTTATGGCAGGCTGCATGGGCTCTTTGCTTCTCAGCCGTTTGTTGGCTGAGTTCCTGCTACTCAGTGTGGCTGAAAATAATACAGAAGCTGTCAGTTTAACAGTTCTCTAAGATTCAGAATGAACATTCTAACAATTCGGCGTACGTATGCATCTAAAATGCTTCCACATAACAGAGTGTCTTTAGACAAGTTCACGAGGATGCAAGCAAAGAGGGAACAAAAAAAAATGAAATTCACGTGGAGAACTTCCTGTCAGCCAACACATGCCCACAGCTTCTTGGCCCGTGCCTCACCTTACACACAAGGGTTTTTAAAATAGTGTATACCTAAATAAAAATGGCCCTGTGACCAGTGCCCAGTGATTTGAGGAATATGATGACGACAAGATAAAAGTAACTTAGGAACAGGAGTTTAAACTGCCTGAATTCACTGACATTGAAACCTATCTAGAAAGCATCTGCCCTCATCTTCTCAGGGTGTAGCACTAACTGAGTCTCAGAGATTGGTACCTACGTAGCTGCTGCAAAGAAAGACTCACAGTGAATATGAAAGTCTATCTTCCTGTCTGTCCACTCTCACCCAGGCCTGGGCTCACAGCCTAGAGACCAATGTGAGGTTCTTCAGTCAGACTCCAGGACACCTGTGGAGGCTCTGCAGCTTATTGCAAGTCTCCTTTCTCTGGAGTTGCCTCCCTACCCTCCAGGGTACTCTTAAAGACTGGCACCTGCCAGCCTTGTTCATGCCATCTTGACTTAGTGAACTGACCCGTTAGAGACTATAGTTCTTTCTGTACAAAGTTAGCAAGGGGACTAAGACTTCAGGTCTCCTCTGGGCTGCTTGACTTTCTGAACAGAACAAAACACACAAGGAGCTGCACCTTCTCTGGATTACACAAGATGGGCTTGGTGGGTGCACTACCTGGCACAGAGAAAGGAAGGGCAAGTGAGAGGAACCAGGGCTAAACAAACTAAAACCAACCCCAAGCCTGAAATCCCAAGCCCAAACTGGCTAGCAGCAGTCCAGTCCCCCTGATGGCTGGGCTGTAATTTGGGTCTTGAGACCCATAAGACACTTGCATACCCTTCAAATATCTCCTGATCACTTTCTCCTTTCCCTAAGCCATTTAAAAAAACTGGTTCTATTGCAAACAATAATTCTAAGCATTAGAAACAAGAATGCAGGGTCTTGGTGGGCAGGTGCACAGCCACTGGTGCACTGGGAGATGACCTCAAACAGAGGCAAAGTGTTTGCATATTTTTGCTCTTGCTCTTTGCCATGCCTTTGATGGGGCTCTCCCCTCAGCGAGCACAGTGATGGCAGGGACAGAGCCACTGTGAGAACTGTAGTCTCTAAACTCAAGTCCATAACGATCACTGTACAGCCCCCTGGCTCTTGCTATTTTGGGCTCAGCCCTTAAATGATTTTTAGATGTTAGAAAGAGAGTTTGAAAACAGGATGTTTAAGCCAATTAGCTTACCGCTGGGTGACCTTCAGCAAATTGGCTTTTAAATGTTTTAAATGTCACAGAAGATCCAGGTGGAAGTCACCTCTTCAGTGGAAATAAGGAACACATGAAGAGATGTCAGCTTCCACTGGTGGGAGCTGTGCCCTTATTCCTCTGAGACTTACACATTTTTCTAATGTGTGGTGACTTTTGAAATTATAAAGATAAATTTACTTTTTCTCCCCAGTGCTGATGACGGAACTCCTTGCATTTGCTAAAAAGTAACCTCTCTAGCACTGAGATAAGTCCCCAACCTCAAGATAAATTTACTTTAGAAGTTCACAGTTTAGGCTGAGAATTCTTCAGTTCAGCCATATGAGAGTGCCGTTTCTATTCGGGGGTATTGTGCGTACCTTTTGGCCTAGATTCTATTTGATCATTTATTAAAATCAATGTTTTGCCTTTCAGGCAAGTCCCTGAGACTTATAAAAACTGTAATTCTTCAGACCAGATCATTCATCCATTCTGCTGTGACATAACTGGCCGACTCATGCCGCAGGCTTCCTCTCCTGGCCACAGTCCTGTTCCTTGAGGGATTGCTCCACAAGGCACTCAGCCCAGGCTGCTGTGGTTTGATTACACTTGGAATCTTTGGGTGGGGGAGTGAGGGAGCCTCTCACTTAGTGAGTCTGGATGTCCAGAGGCTGTGAACATCACCTCTCTCTATTTGAGCTGCCTTGAGCCAAATAAAACCTGGATTCTCTTAGCAAAGAAGGACAATTAGAAAGACAGAAATGGATGTTGGATGGATCGCTTCATGTCAACAACAGAATGCTAATAGAGTTTTCCTTCCCTACTTTCTCTTCCTCCCTCCTTCCCTCCCTCCCTGTCCCCTTCCTCTGCCACCTTTCTTTCTTTCACAGGGTCTCACACAGTGACCCCGTCTGATCATTAACTTGCAGTGATTCTCCTGTTCCCTGTTGCTTGAGTGTTGGAATTACAGGTGTAAGCTACCATGCCCATCTTGGGTTTTTGTTATTGTTGTTGCTGTTGTTGTTGTTGAAGAAACCTTCAACTTGTTTATTATACTTCAAAGCTGAACCTACTTGGCAGTGTTCTAAAACATCGTAGCCCACACAGCCTTGGCCAGGCTGTGAATACAAGGCTTAGAGAAAACGAACTTCACTGTCTCCTGTAAGTGCTTGAGGGCCCAAGTCCCATTTCCGGATAAAACCACCATGTGTGCTTCCTTCCAGTGCTGTGCTAGGCAGAACAACAGCCACCACAGTTGTCCACACCAGATGCCAGGGCTCAGGAGCACGCTGCCCTGTACCATGCAGGGCATTTGCAGTTTGGGAGAAGTGAGAGTAGATACTGAGATAGGGAGATTATCCCAGATGGTCAGGTTGGGCCCTACCTAATAGCAAGCCCCTAAGGGGGAAAAAAATAAAATAAAATTTCCAGCTGAGTCAGCATAACAGAGCAGAGAAAGAGCAGAGGTTTGTTGGCCTAGGACAGTTTGACCCACAGCTGACTTGGCGGGCACTGGGAGAAGGACAGCAAATCAGACAATGTAAGCATCTGGGAACTGCCCTCTGCCAACGGCCACTAGGAAATGGGGACATCCATCCTGCAACCACAAGCAGCTGAATTCTGTCATCCAGACCAAGCAAAGAAACGGGGCCCTCCCTGCAGCCTCCAGCAAGGAGCAGTGTTCCCAGTCTTACTCTGTGGAGCCTGGGTCAGCTTCTGGTGTCCCCTTCTCAAGTTGACACATTTGTCCCGTTCCAGTCTTAGGAATATAGTCATTTGTTACAGCAGCAACAGGAAACGAATACACATGGGTGGGCAGAAGCTGTTTTAAAGCAAAGTGATAAGGGAACTTCCCTTGATCTTCCTCCTCACAGAACAAGCCAATGGGGGTGAAAGCTCTCAAAGAGCTACAGAAAGTACGATGCTTAAGATAAAAGGAAGCAGGGTGTTCAGGACACCTGAGTGAATGTCCTGCTGTCTTAGAAATAAGACGGCCAGGGCCCATATCTGTTCGTTAAATAATTGACCTCTGGGGTACACAGAGGGGTTGGACCCAGGGCGGGGGCAGGTGAATGAAGGAACCCAGTGGGAGGCTGTGATGGCTTCTGTGTGGAGACTAAAGAGAACATACCTTGCCAGAAGCTCTTCAAGGCAGTGAGAGTTAACATATGGCCTTGGGCAAACAGTTCCAGCAAAAGGCTGTATGAAGCTGCAGGATCGTCCATTTCTGCTAGGGCCACCAGGGGAGGCGGGACACCAGAAGGCAAGAAGGGCAAAAGAGGCGAGGACAGAAAGGTGCCCAAAGGCCTCCAGAGAAGGGAGAGTGAGAACCAAACCTCCAGGAGAGAAAGGACACCAGCCTCACAGAGGCTGCCTCTTTCCAGTGGCATGTGGACACAGATGCCCACAGGGCCTGCCATGCAGTGATGCCCTAGTTAGAACATCCTGTCCACCCACCCAGCCCCCATCCTTTGAGGCAGACAAGGTCATGTGCTTCAGGTCTCTGTTGGAGAATGTGCGGACGTCTCTTTTGTTGCAGACGCAGCTGGTGAGACAGGAAGGCAGTGGAGGCTCTGAAAGACCGGGGGCTGTGGACATGAGACGGTCTCCTGAAGGAAGAGCAAAGAAGCTTGTCTTCACGGAGGACAGGGTGAAAGAGAGCCACATGGAGCTCCAGGGACAACCTCAAAAGTCCATAGGGCTGAGCAGGTAGAAAAGGACATACCGAAATACCTAACATTGTGGCTAAGTGCAGGCTCTCAGTCTGCAATTGTCCTTAAAGCAAAAGGCTGAGTAAGGGTCTCAGCAGCCCACTAGTCACCTGAAATGCTGGTTTCGGGAGGTCAGTCGCCCTGGCTCTCACTCTCCTAGCACACCACAGCTTGGGCCCGGGACCCTGCACGTGCAGTGAACAGCGTCAGGGACCGTGGTTAGTGAGGAGCCTACGGGCTCCAGCCTCCTTCCACCCAAGGTGCTCCTCGAAACTACAAATCTCACTTCCCACCACTTCGATACAGTGAGTCATTACATTCTGTCAGGATCTATAAATTTTCACTCTCAAGTTCTTCACTACTCAAAAGTGCCAAGGTTTTGCCCTCACCGGGTTGTGAGTGACCCCTTGTGGCGAGTCTGTGTAATTGCAGCGTGAAGAACCTCAAGTTGAATTTGATTCCTGTTAAGCCAGTGTCCAAAAGGAGAAAGACAGCTTCTAAAATAAGTTTGTAAAATCAAAATAAAAAACCCAAACCAACAAAAAGTAATTGTTTGAGGCAAATATAAACCTGGTATTGAGGCCTACATCAAAGCAGAGAAGATATAATTTTCCTATTGGTTTTTAAAAATAATTTATTTATTTTTATTTTATGTGCATTGGTGTTTTGCCTGCATGTATGTCTGTGTGAGGGTGCCAGATATTGAAGTTACAGGCAGTTGTGAGCTGTCATGGGGGTGCTGGGAATTGAACCCGGGTCCTCTGGAAGAGTTTAACTCAAGATTGTTGCAAAAATCTTGTTACATCTCAGGTGTCAGATTCCAAAGTCAAAGCATCAACTCTAGCATTGAGTACGTGAAAGGCATATGCATTGCCCCTCGTCTTCCCATTTAAATTCTCTGATACTTAAACTGTACACCTGAAAAGGAGGTTCCGTACAACATGAGCAGGCATGTATGGTGTTGACTGGGTTGGACCTTGATGTTTTTGGTTCACGACACACCTCACCAGTGGTCACAGCCATGTCTCTTTCTTCCACCCTCCTAAATGCCTTCAGAAAGTTCCCTCCTTTTCCTCAGCTCAGCGTGGACTATTCCCCCACCTCCTAACCACTCTGTCTTCACTTGGTTTTCAGATTGTCCTGTGGGTGCCAGGGTGTTAGCTCACACACAAGGCTTTTTACTAGGAATGGTGCCTGGTACACTACAGAGCATGGGATCAGATCTCCTTGAAATCATCCACTCCTCTTTCCATTTTGCAAGCATTTCTTGAGTTTCTATGATATGTGTGGCATCGTGGTAAACACTAGGAACGTGGACTGAATAAAACAGACAGGGTAGTTGCCCTTAATGGAACTTGTACAGAGGAATTTACAATATGGATATATACACTTGGACTTCCAAAATGAGCAAAATGAAGATGCAGGAGAGGGGAGGATGGATGTCTGGCTATCTGGGGAGGGAGGAGCATCCAGATAGAGGGAACAGCACGCTCAAAGTTTAAAGCTCCTGAGGCAGACTCAAGAATATTACACTGTTTACCAACATCTATAACTTACAGTCACTTCACATACATTTGATGTGTTGATGTATGTATGAATATTCTGGAAATAATGAAGATATATACTAAGGCATCATCAGAGGCGATGTGAAGAGACTGGTGCCGCTGTGCTATGCTTTCAGATAATGGAGTGCTTACAAACACACCTGAGTCTCTAACCCGCTGCTGGGTCTCAGTGACAGATTCCGGTGACGTGTCCTGGCTGCTCTGGATTGCTGTCACAAGTCCGGGCTCACAGGGCCATGTGGGGCTTCACAGCTTCACATCTACACTCAAAACCAACAATAAGATGTCTCTGCCTTCTTACTTTAGTGGTGGGACTTCAGAATCAAAGCCTTTTCTTTCTTCTTTTGCTACTATTGCTATTTTGTCACAAAAAGTAGTTTGGGTGACCTTTAGTTGTTGTTGTTGTTGGGACTAAAATTCTAATACTTTGTGTTATGAAGTTTTGAAGGCTGAGCGGTCCCATGCAATCTTTTGGTGAAAAAATAAAACAAAACTAGTCAAAACAACAACAACAAAACCACCTGTGCACCAGGAAATGGCAAATCAGAAACACTGCAGTTTGAGAATGAATCTGCTGTAGAGATGGATGCAGGCTCTGTTTCTCTCAGCTCAGCTCCTTTCTTGGTTGCTTTGCTGGATGGGGTGTGGTTTGTGCTTACAGTGGGGAGGTGAAGACACACTGCAGGGTGCAGAAACGACTGCAGAGAGACCGAGAGGAGTTGCTCTGTAGGCTTAAGGAAGTGCCACATGGCCCAAATACACAGAATTGGGGGTCAAGTTTCATGCAGGTGATGGATACCGCTAGAAAGACTGCACGAATAAGACAGGCAAGATGGTCTATGAACTTTTTACCATCATGAAGGTTTCGAAGAGTAAAAAATGAACCAACGGTGTCAGTGTCTACCTTCCAGATGGTCCTCACAACTTGGGTGATGATTGTGTCTAGACTCAGCTTACAAGCTGCTTCCACCATGCCTGATACATTATACTTTTCCTCTTTAGCAAATACCACAGAGCAAATGAGAGCAATCAGCTGGTGGCACATTGCTAAACACAAGATGATAATGTCCTTCATGAAATCAATACACAGCACTCAAACATATACCTGAGTTATTCTCTAGGCAGTGTATTCATCCCATTTCTCCCATGGAGGAGTTTAACAAGCCCAAGCTGAAAAGATGAATTTACAAAACAATCCGCTTTTTTCTCCAGGTGAAAATATTAATGCATCCAAAGACACATTAAAAATTCAGTGTCGCTTTAGAATTTAAAACTGATATTCCCTCTAGCTGTAAAAGTGAGTATTGTTTATACTGTATCTTATTCTAGAACTATTTTCTTGATAGATGCCACTTACTACACTTACTAACTTTAAATCAAGGTCAGGTAAAATATTTTAAATAGACCTATAACCCCTAAGGAATAGAAGTAGTCTTTAGTCATTAAAAGTCTTAAAAAAAAAAAAGAAAGAAAGAAAGAAAAGAGAAAAAAGAAAAAGAAAAAGAAAGCAAGCCCTGGGCCATATGGTTTTAGCGAAGAATTCTACCAGACTTTCAAAGAAGAGCTAATACCAATACTCCTCAAACTATTCCACAAAATAGGAACAGAAGGAATATTGACAAACTCATTCTATGAGGCTATTGTCACCCTAGTACCTAAACCACACAAAGACTCATCCAAGAAAGAGCATTTCAGAGCAATCTCTCTTATGAACATTGATGCAAAAATACTCAACAAAAAACTCACAAACCAAATCCAAGAACACATCAAAAGCATCATCCAAGATGACTAAGTAGGCTTCATACTAGGGATGCAGGCATGGTTAAACATATGAAAATCCTTTAATGTTACCCACCATATAAATAACTGGAAACAAAACCCCCACATGATTATCTCCTTAGATGTTGAAAAAGCCTTTGACAAAATCCAATACCCCTTCATGTTAAAATTCTTAGAGAGATGAGGGATACAAAGTGCATACCTCAACACAATAAAGGCAACATACAGCAAACCAATAGCCAACAACAAATTAAATGGAGGGAAACTTAAAGCAGTTCCACTAAATTCAGGCACAAGGCAAGGCTGTCCACTCTGTCCATATCTACTCAATACAGTATCTGAAGTCCTAGCTAGAGCAATAAGACAACCAAAGGAGATCAAGGGGATACAAATTGAAAAGGAAGAAAAAGTCAAAGTATCACTATTCACAGGTGTAAGGCACGGCCGCACCCAATAATGGCGGCCACCGTTACCACTCCCGCGCGCGTGCAGAAGCATAAGCTCTCCCAACGTGCCCCTCCTGAACAGGGGTATGCAAATGAAGCACTCAGATGCGGCCCTCTCAATTTGGGCATGCTAATGAGGCATCCGACTACTACCTATGAGACCATGACACGCCACGTACGAACCATACTTAAACGATGTGCTCGCGGGCATTCAGGGTCTTTCGCTTCAGCTTCAAGGGCACTCCCAATAAAGCGTGATTGAGAAGAATCCTGGTGTCTGCATCGTTCCTGCCGGCGGGAGGGCGCAACACACAGGTAATATGATGGTATACATAAACAAACCTAAGAATTCTGCCAGAGAACTCCTACAGCTAATAAACACCATGAGAAGGGTGGCTGGATACAAAATTAAGTTAAAAAAAAAATCAATAGCTCTCCTGTATACAAGTGACAAGTGGACTGAGAAAGAAATTAGGGAAACAATACCCTTCACAATAGCCACAAGTAATATAAGATATCTCGGTGTTACTCGAATGAAGCAAGTGAAAGACTTGTATGACAAGAATTTCAAATCTCTGAAGAAAAAAATCTGAAGAACATATCAGAAGATGGAAAGATCTCCAATGCTCATGGATTGGCAGGATCAACATCTTACCTTTTAACCATCTACAGATTCAAATTGCCAACACAATTCTTTACACACCCGGAAAGAGCAATTATCAACTTCATATAGAAAAATAAAAACCCAGGATATCTGTAACAACCCTGTACAATAAAAGTATCTCTGGAGGTATCATCATCACTGACTTCAAGCTATACTACAGAGCAACAGTAATAAAAACTGCATGGTACTGGCATAAAAACAGGCAAGCTGATCAATAGAATTGAGTTGAAGTCTCAGAAATAAGCCCACATACCCATAGACACTTGATTTTTGACAAGAGGCCAAAACCATACAAGGGGGGGGGGGTGCAGCATTTTCTATAAATGGTGCTGGTCTAACTGGATGCCTGCATGCAGAAGAATGCAAACAAATCCATATTTATCACCACGCACAAAACTCAAGTCCAAGTGGGTCAAAGATCTCAACATAAAATCAGAAACACTAAATCTCATAGAAGAGAAAGTGAGGAATAGCTTTGAACTCATTGGCACAGGAGACTACTTCCTGAACACAACATGATCAGCTTAGGTATTAAGATCAACAATTAATAAATGGGATCTCATAAAACTGCAAAACTTCTGTAAGGCAAAGGACACTGTCAACAGGACAAAATGGTAGCCCACAGAATGGGAAAAAATATTCACCAATTGTACATGTGACAGAGGACTAATATTCAATATATATTTAAATTAATCATCAACAAACCAAACAATCCAAATAAAAAGTGGGGTATGGAGCTAAGCAGAGCGTTCTCAACAGAGGAATCTCTAATGACTGAGAAGCACTTAAATAAATGTTCAACATTCTTAGTCATCAAGGAGATGCAAATCATAACAACTTTGAGGTTCCATCTTACACCTGTCAGAATGGCTAAGATCAAAGCTCAAAGGACAGCATATGCTGGTGAGGATGTGGAGAAAGGGGAACACTCCTCTGTTGCTGGTGGGAGTGCAAACTTGTACAACCACTTTGGAAATCAATTTTCACTTTCTCAGAAAATTGAGAATAGATCTACCTCAAGACCCAGCTATATCACTCTTGGGCATTTACCCAAAAGATGCTCCACCATACAACAAGGACATTTGTGTAACTATGTTCATAGCACCCTTATTCATAATAGTCAGAATCTGGAAACGACCTCAATATCCCTCAATCAAAGAACGAATTAAGAAAATATGGTACATTTACACAATGGAATAATATCAGCTACTAAAAACAAAGACATTATGCAATTTTCAGGCAAATGGATGGAACTAGAAAAGATCATTCTGAATGAGGTAACCCAGACCCAGAAAGACATACGTGGTATGTACTCACTTATAAGTAGATATTAGCCATAAAGTACAGGATAACTGTGCTGCAATCCATAGACCCAAAGAAACTAAGCAAGAAGGAGGGCTCAAGGTAGGATGCTTGAACCTTACTCAGAAGAGGAAATAAAATAGACATCTAAAGTAGATGGAGGAGGGAACTGGGTGGGAGATGAGGTGTAGAGAGGTCAAGGTTGGGGATGGGAAGGTGAGGAAGATTGGAAATCAGTAGGAGGGCATCTTTGGGACAGGGGAGACTCCCAGGAATCTATGGAAGTGACTCTAGCTGAGACTTCTAGTAGCAGGGAGGAGGATATGAAGCCTGGAGTTTCTACCTCCTGTAGCCAGAGGGGGTGCTCCCAGTGGCAGGAAGGGAACATCAACTCACCAGTAAAACCTTTGACTCAAGATTTGTCTTGCTCACAAAAAGTGCAGGGATAAAGAGGGAGCCGAGATTGAAGAAATGGCAAACTGAAGACTGGCCCAACTTGAAACCCATCCCATGGGAGAGAGCCAACCCCTCTTATATTAATGATGCTCTGCTCTGCTTGCAGACAGGAGCCTAGCATAACTGTTTTCTGAGAGGCTTCATCCAGCAGCTGATAGAAAAGATGCAGAGACCCACAGCCAAACAATAGGTGGAGCTCAGGAAGTCTTGGGGAAGAGTTGGCGGAAAGACTGAGGGAGCTGGAGGGGTCAAGGACACCACAAGAAGACCTACAGAGTAAACTAACCTGGGCCCATGGGAGTTCACAGAGACTGAGCCACCAACCAAAGAGCATGCATAGGCTGGACCTAGGCCCCCTACACATATGTAGCAGATATGCAGCTTGGGCATTATGTGGGTTATTTAACAATTAGAGCTGGGATTGTCTCTGACTCTATTGCTTGCCTTTGGACCCCTTTCTCCTAGCTGAGCTGCCTTGTCTGATCTCAGTGGGAGGAGATGCACTTAATTCTACAGGGACTTAATGTGCCAGGATGAGTTGGTATCTATTGTTTGGGGGGGGGGGGAATTCTCCTTCCCTGAGAAGAAGGGGAGGGGGCACAGGAGGGAGGCGTAAGGGCAGGACTGGGAGGAGAAAAGGAAGGGGGCTTCGGCCAGACTGTAAAGCAACTGAATAAATAAAAGGGAAAATATATAAACAAGGCATGTTTTTTAAAACCTAAAAACAGAAAAAAAAAAAAACTTTAAAAATTAGGAAATAATTTATTCATGCTGTAAAATCTAACCTGGCAGGTTTTATTTAGTTTTAATAGCAGGGTTCAATAGTAGTTTCATTTTTACAGAGTTTATAGTCTCTAAATATAATTTTATAGAATCTATTAGTATAACAGAATTTATAGAATATAAACTGTGGCCAGGCACAGTGGTGCACACCTGTAATCTCAGCACCCAGGGAGGCAGAGGCAGGTTTCTGTGAGTTTGAGGCCAGCCTGGTCTACAAAGCAAGTCTAGCATAGCCAGGGCTACATGTAATGAGCTCAGATCCCAATGGCAAGCCCTTGTGTCTAAGCTTCCCAGCTCACCCTGGTTCTGTAGTAAGAGCATCCATGGGAAAGTCAGCTCCCTTCACAAGTGGACAGTTTCTTCAGGATGCATTGTACGTGTAAGCAGGTGACAGTGTAGACAGCCATAGGGAGAGCTGCTGACAAGTTTTGCACGTGTCCTAAAAAGGCACCGTTTCCATCATTTAAGGATTCAGAACTAAGCAAGGCAGCATCGGACAAGAACGGTCCATCAGCGGACAATTATCTGCTTGGAGACAGTCCAGCTTTCCTCTAAACATGCTATAACAATGCAAATGAGTTTCGGTGACATGTGCATAACTGTTTCCTAGTACATGGAAAGAACCAGGCTACAGCACTGAGTTGCTCAGTGAGCTCTGAAGCATTCCTTAGACCAGTGGTTCTCAACCTGTGGCCCACAACCCCTTTGAGGGTCACATAGCAGATATCCTGCATATGAGATGTTTACATTACTATTCATAACAGTAGCAAAACTACAGTTATAAGGTAGCAACAAGATGATTTCATGGTTGGGAATTACCACACCTTGAGGAACTGTATTAAAGGGTGACAGCATTAGGAAAGTTGAGAACCATCGTTGTAGACTGTTTGAAGGGCCAGTAAAGGGAATGGATATCTACCCTGAACTGGACACAACATACCCTTACCTGTCTGGGGAGGTGAGCAGTGGGAACTGGGACTACCTAAAATAGCATTTGTCTTTTTCATACACGTTTTCTAGGTTATAAAACATCTCTATAAATGGGTGTTTAATTCCTGAAAGTATTATGATTAAGTCACTGCCAACATTTAAAAACAATTAGCTCAGGGCTAGAGAGATGACTTGATGGTTAAGAGCACTGGCTGCTCTTCCAGAGGACCCTGGTCTTATATCCCAGCACCCACATGGCAGCTCACAAGCATCTGGAACAGCAGTCTCAAGGGACCTGATACTCTCTTCTGGCTTCTGTTGGCAACTGTATGACTATGCTACACAGACACACATTCAGGCCAAACACCCACACACATAAAATAGAAACAAACAAACCTAGGGGAAAAAAATTAACAACAAAGATATGATCACCTCAATCTAGACAAAGGCGCAGAGAGATAGGGACCTCACTGAATATGGACATCCTTGGGAAGTACAAAAATGGTAGAATTATTTAGCAAATACTTTGTCAATACACATGAAAACTTACTGTTTTTAACAAGACTCATCAAAAATTGAATGCCTGTACTGCATCATCGTCATCATCATCATCATCATCAATTTGTGTGTGTGTGTGTGTGTGTGTGTGTGTGTGTGTGTGTGTGTGATGTACATGTGGGCGCCCAAGCTACAGAAATCCTTATAGAGGTCAGGGGGCACAACTTTCAGGAAATGGTTCTCTATTTTCACCACCTGGTTCCTAGAGACAGACTCTGGGCTGCCAGGCTTGTTAACAAGTGTGCCCTCCCCTACCCAGCTGGCTCATTAGCTCTCACCTTATTTTTGAGACTGAAGTTCTCGCTGAATTTTCAACTTGTCGTTTCATCTAGGCTGGCTAACCAATGAGCTCTAGGGACCTGTTTGTCTTCACTATGCTACCCCCAGTACTGCAGCTATGGACATGCTGTGTCTTGTGTGGGAACGTGGGATCTGAACACAGGTCCTTGGGCTTGCACGGTAAGCACTTTATCCCCTGAGCCATTTCCCTGGCTTTATTTTCAGAAGCTTTAGAGAGGGGTGTTTCATGGTTGTTTTAATCCACATTTTGGTGGTTACTGGTGAGTTGGGCAGTTTCTCGGTACACCATGGCTATCTGGTTTTCTTTTTAGGGGATTGTTAAGTTCTCTGCTCCATTTACCTGTAAAATTTTGTATATGATTCAGGCACCTGCCTAATCTAAGCTAAAGTTGATGAACTCAAAGTGAAAAAATAGTCTCTGTGGCATAAGCAGAGAAAGTAACAACAAAACAGTCCTTTTTTTTTTTTTTTTTAAACAATGAGACATGATTGTTACTTGAGAAAACACATTAGCTAGTTCTCTCATGGGGACTCAAATGCAGTGAATTGAGTCTTTCACAGGAAACTTTAAAGTATAGCAGCCATTCAAACATAACTCCCAGATTTGCCGCCATCATACTGTATATCAAGTGGAAAATACGAAGTCAATTCAAATATATCAGCATGCAAAATAAAGCTAAGTTTCCCTGGTCAGCAAGAATGAGCGACAGCCTCCCAAATGGTCATTTTGTTCACACAATGAAGTCTGAAGTCTTGGGCCAGATATCGGAAGGCAGGGACATGCTGGACACAGATGCTAAGATGGACAGCTCATTGCGGTTTCTACAAACGCAGCCAGAGGCAGCTTCTAACACGTGAAGAAGTCTGATGCCCAGGCTGGGTGTGTGACCAAGCACAGTCATGTTTCAATGTTCCGTGATGGAACCAGTAGCATTTTGAAAAGCACAGATCTGGGCACTGTATTTAATCCCTAGAGATAGGACAAAGCTTGCCCTCAGTAGTTGCTTTAGTTCTTCAGTTATAGTGTAAAATAAACGGTGACAGATTGCTTTATGCCTTTTGTGTCAACCAGAACACCCACGGGATACATAATTTGGTGATCAAAGCCTTAACTGAAGGAGGTTAAGGAGGACTCCAGAAGACGGTCGGCTCTCTAATTTGCAAATGCAGAGTGGAGAAGGGAAATGGGTGAAAATTCAACTAAAACGTTCTCAAGGGCAGGAGCCGTGGTAATACGTGGAATCATTTCAAGCCTGAAGAAAGCTACCTGTGAGAGACTGCTGGGTCACTTCGGGAATGCTGCATTCCATTCAGCCTAAAAATGGATCCGTCTGTGGAATTTCCAGGTCAAAAAAAGATGAGGAAGAGATACTGAGGCCTAACAAAGTGAGGGGCTAAAATGCACATGTGTAAGTGGTTAAGAACACTCTAGGCTTACCAAGGAGGACTATCTAAATCTTGAACAGTGTAGCTATGATAATAATTATTCACACACCATGAAGAAGAGGCAGGACAAATAAATGTCTAAGTAGAATTCCTAGAATCACCATGAAAAACCATGTGTTTATTCAACTTCACACAGAGAATCTATGTCCAACAGTGTGTGTGTGTGTGTATGTGTGTGTGTGTATGTGTGGGTGGGTCTTACTAAATGTATTCAGTGTGTAACTGCAGAAAAAAAGATATTTAATCTGTTTTTTCATGTGCTCAGAGAAAGACTTCATCCAGCCTCTCCTAGAGGTGAACTATGGAGGACCAGGAAGAACGAAATCCAAATCCATCACAGAAGATTTAAACCAAACTTTAGACAAGGGGCTCTTATTCATTGTCGCTTCCTGCCTTTTGGTTTCTTCGACTCTCCCAAATAAGAAATGCTTGTAACATAAAACTGACTGGTTGGGAGGCTTATCCATTGATGGCTTCATTCTTTCCTCAAAGAAAACTATTCATGAGTCTACCCGAGAGTGCGACCAGGTGGGATGGTAACAGCAGCAAGTGCTTCACCCTGGGTGATGTCAGTCAGATTAGCACTTCAAAGTAGAAGCCTTTGGCTTTAGGTAGGTTTTGCCTTAAGAAGACCCTTTTAGACACTTCTTTTGTGGCCTTACGTTCAATTTGTATCAGTGATGGGCGCTGTGTCTGACTAGGGGCAGGAGTCTTTACACAGTCAAAGTCAAGTTCATGTATAGGTGGTGTTTAAACCATCCTCTGCTCGTCTTCTGTTGATTGATCTATCATGGTTTTGTGGGAGGTGTGTCTTACATTCCTGAGTGTTACTATAGAATTGCTGGCTTCTCCTTGCCACGTCTATTTACAGGGGCCAGGCTCAGGACTTTGATGCTTTCCTAGCGATTTGTTTATAAAACACCGTTTCTGTGTGAAATTCCTCGTTCTATGGTGTATGTGAAGTACATGTGAGCACATGTGTGTGTACATGTGTGCTATATACATTCATAAATTACTTTTGTATTATGAATATTAGCTGGCTCTCTTTTCCGTTCTCTTACTTTCTCCTACCTGTTCCTTTTCTGTATTTTCTCCTGTCCTGATTTTTTTTTTTTTACTAGATAGAATAACTTCTTAGTTCTTCTTTCCTGACCATTTCATGAAAACCAGATATTCTATTGCTACTGTTTTGTTTTTTTAATTTATTATAATTTATTCAAATTACATCCTGAATGTTATTCCCTTGCTTGTATCTTCCCATTCCCATCCTCTCTCCCTCCTTTTTCTCCCTGTTCCCCTCCCCTAGACCTGTGACAGAAGGGGACCTCCTCCCCCACCATATGGCCACAGCCTATCAGGTCTCAGTTTAAAAATGTTTCTAAGATCAAGTCAAAGTTAAACCACACTGTACTTCCTCTAGAGTAAAGCAAACAAGGACCGTAAACTCTTCTGGCTCCAGCTCCCACTTCCCACCTCCCATGATTCTTAGTGTGTCAGTTCTATCTAGCTCTAACGCCTTCCCATCAAAGCCATCATTGTAGTTGTTGCCAATGTTTGCTTAAATGAAAATGCTTACTTACTAGTTCCCCCCCCCCCATTGTTCATTATTAAGGCCCACTCCAACCTTCTAAGTTCTATCCCTTTTGGGGGGGGGGATGTTCTTTTGTAGTTCCTTAATATTTAAAAAGCAAAATTAATTTTTTGTCTTATACACTCCTTCTTCTTAATCAATATCTTTTTGTTCAGGAGGCTTGAAACACATACTAGTGAGGTATGGCATATGGGTGTGAGCAAAAGTTGTTCAGGACAATGAGCTTTGGGTATGCACATAACCACGCAAACAATACCTAGATCATCTTAAAACATTTCATTTCTCCAGATGGCTCTCTCGTAGCCCAAGTCTGTCAGTCACCATCCCTGCCACTCAGACAGCTATTCCTAGCTATTAATTTTCCTTATTCTAAATTTCACATGAATAGAATTGTACAGTAATCACTCTTGTTTCTGGCCTGTTTATTCAATATAATATATTTGAAGATTGCTGTGTTTATAATTATTTTTCTTCTTTCTCACTGTGCATTCTATGTCATTATCACAATGAAGTGATAGTTTAAGAGGGTATAGAATTCTGGGGTAATAATTGTTTTTCTCATATTTTGAAGATTATTCTAATTTCTTTTAGTCTTCATCACTGCCAAAAAGGTCCATCATGACAATGCAATTGCTTTTCCTTTGATGACCATTTCCTACAGTCGTTACTTCCTCCCCTCTGTTTTAAAAAGCTTCCTTCATCTTTGGTGTTCTAAAAGTCTATGATACATCATAGTGCCAATTTGCTTTGGGTAATATTTAAGGAATATTACCCAGAAGTCAATGTGCTTCATCAGTCTACAGCCTTATGACCCTTTACTTTAGAAGCCCACTTCAGACATCTGTCCCAGGAGGAAAGGGGTGAACTCACACAGTACACCAGTTCATAGAAGAATGTGATAGATAGAGCTTTAATTTCTTTTTTTGAAAAAGATTGTGAGGTGCTCAGCTTTTAGAGTTCATATTGTGTGCTCGCTCTCTGCATGCACAGGTCAGGTCCTGACTACTGCCCTTGCAGGTCTGGAGATTAAGGAGGCTGCCTCTCTCTAGAGTTAGCAGCTCCCAGCACCATGGCTTGTCTTTCTGGCTCCTCTGAGCTTCTACTTCCTTCCTCCTGATGATTTCTTTCCTTTTTTATTCAAACTTTATTTTATATGTACGGGTGCTTTGACTGCATGCCTCTCTATGTCCATGTACATACCTGGTCTCTTTGGAGGTCATTAGATGATGCCCTGGGACTGCAGGTACAGGGGGTTGTGAGCTGCTGTGTGGGTGCTGGGAATCAAACCTGGGTCCTCTGTGAGAAAAGCCAGTGATCATAACCACTGAGCCATCTCTCCACCCTCTCTGTTTCTTTATTTTGATCTCAACTATCATAACACTAAAAAATGTTAGAAAATGTTAACCAGTTTTTATAACTCTGCATGGATTTTGCCTACCATGCTGCCAGAAGCCAAATGTTTCCCTTACTTTTCTGCCTTATACCTACAGCCTTGTGAATGGTTAACAGTCAGGTTCCTATAAGTAGAGATTTAAATCTTGGTCATTGGTACCATAGCCAAGTAGAGGAAAACTACCAGCTTTCAAATGTGCTGGATCTAACGCTGTGTGACCTGTGTGTCTGTTTGGCAGTGTGCACTGATGGCCAGTAACAGTGTACTGTTCATGCTTTTAACTTGGATCTCAGGAAAAAGCTAATTGTCCTTTAAAGGATTACTTCTTTGTCCTAAGCAAGTTGCTTGTTTAATAAGGGAAGTTAGTATACTGTTGATTTCCAGAGGGCCCCAATACCACTCACCGGATATTCTACACTAGATCTCCATGTCTTTGTTTCATCAACACTGAGAGAGAGAGAGAGAGAGAGGAGAGAGAGGAGAGAGACAGACAGACAGACAGACAGACAGACAGACAGACAGACAGACATTCTTACCTTCAAGCACTATTGTGAAAATAAAACATGTGGCTGTATATAAAGTAGATAGCACTCAGTAAAGCCTGACCAGTCGCTAATATTGTTACTGTGAAAACACCATCCCTTTAGTTAGTTTGCCCACCCGGGAAGTGGATAATGTAAAGTTGATACTCCAGACATAAAGAATTTCATGAAAAGGAATAAAATGGAACAGCTGGATATAATAACATAGAGTTCCTATATGCTGGGTATAATGGCAAATCCTTACATGCAGGACACTTTACAAACACACCAGTGGACTCCTGAAACCTTGGACAATAGCATCACACATATCTTATTTTCTTCATACATAAACACTATGATAATGGTTGCTTTATAATTGGGCACAGTTGGGGGTCAGCAATTACTACTAGTAAAATAGGCCTATAATAATACACTGTAAGGTATATAAATGTACTCTCTATCTCTTTATCTCTAAATATCCCAATTTATTATTGCAATGCACCATGCTTTCAGACCCCGGAAGACTCTTGAAAGCAAAACCACAGATAAGAGCGACTACTCTATGTAAAGCTGTTCTTTCAAACACTATTCAACAACAACAACAAAATGCCATGCTCCTATAGTTTCCTTAGGGTTAGAGAAATCTTTTAAAGTCAGAGAGAAAATTAAGATAGAGAGACATACCAATGAACACGAGGCGGGGTCTTGCCTCAGTGTATAAGTGAGTGCGTGGAGAAAGGCGCCCTGATGAGAGGCCCACTGAAGAGTGTATTCTGTGGTGAATGGCTTCTGTGAGCGTGTGGCTCACCGCAGCCTTGGAACAAACAGCACAGTGGCCAGAGTGAGGATCACTGGCCCAGTGTTTTAGGGAAAGATTAATACTATGGAAAGAGCAATACTACTGTTCTGTAGAATGTGTCCCGAGGGCTCAGGGCCAGAGTAAAGCAGTAACCTCAGGCAGGTGTAGAATGAATCCTGTCACATCATCAGAAAACATGTCACAGAGAACAACATCTGCTGCAGACTCCAGAGGGTCCCTGGAGCCTTGAGAGCAGGGAATTTGGGGATACAGATGGTTCTGCCCATCCTGTAATTTACTATTTATGGGTCTAGAAGACTTGGGTGTAGGTGACTGTGGTTGCTACAGCAATCCATTCTGCTATTTGATCTCTAACAGAGGAGTGATGGTGAGGTGATGCTAAGTTAGGTTTATCATTATTTTCTCTAAGAAGCATCTGTTGTAATCACTTGCTGCGCTCCAAAGAGAGAAGATAGTTTCCATGTACACTTAGAGAAATTAGCTGGTCCTCATAAGGCCAAATCAAACATTAGATTTTAACCACAGCAAGAATATGCCTTTTACTGTGTGTTATATGTCAATATCAACACTATGGATTTTTACTGATTCTACTTGTATTTCTGCTTTAACTAGTTTAACTATCACTAGGATGACAAACACACATATGAACACACATGTGTGCACACATGTATTATACATGACTAAATGTGCTTAGTCTTTTCAAAGAGAGCTAAATCTACCTAAACAGAAACTTCAGAATTATTGTATTATTATTTTTTATGTATGCCATGAGTTTGCAGTACCTATGGAGGCCAGAAGAGGGCATGGGGTTCCCTGGGACTGGAGTTAGAGACGATTGTGAGCCACCCGGTGGGTGCTGGAGATGTAACTAAGGTCCTCTGGAAGAGCAACCAGTGCTTTTTAACTGCTGAGTCATCTCTCCAGACCCCCAAGTTGAATGTAGAACATTTTCATTCTGAGCTTAAATATATGACAGTGCTATTTTATAATAAAAACAAGAAGGTTAAAAACCAATCTGACAAAAATGGTATTCGTAGACAGAAACACTGTTTTAAAAATACTATAACTACCTATTCCATACAAAGTTGCTTATACAATTAGCTTATTTCTTCAGAAATGAGCAATTTTTTCAAAAAATGAAATTAAAATTATCAGATGAGACGGAAGTCCTTCTACTACACTTTGCTCTGGCCTTTGGAAGCCCTAGGCTAGGCCATTTCATTTGTAAATTAAAGTCTCCTCCCCTTTTTTTCACATAAGCCTCAAGTCTATCTTGGCCCATAAACATTAAATGACCCAAATTGGAAAGACCCTAAATAAAATTAATTACAGGACCTTCATGCCTTGATTCAATCAAATAAATTTAGGTAAAAAAGTGTAGCTAGCTCCAACTTTTCTACCCAGAATTGGTTTGTTTTCCCTATTGGTAAAAATGGCCTTTGAAAGCAAAGAGGGGACCGCAAACCTTCTTAAGGGTTGAGCGCAAAGCTGCCCTGCTGCTAACATGGTTCTCAAGGTACAATGTAAGCTACAGTGTCTATCCTCTGAGGTGAAAAAAAAAATCCATTTAATGTAGAAGTAAAAAGGTTACTATGCGGGTTAATGTAATTTCACGGTTTGCGTGGTTACCAAACCAGCACAGTGGCATAGTCTTTTCAACTTCACCTGGTGCCTATGTGGAGAGAACATATCACTTCCGATATAGCCAATGACTTAGCTTTAATTTTTAGGCAACTTTTCTAGAGAGCCCGGTGTGTCCATTAAGACCAGATCACTAAAGGACCTGCCCTCCCTGCTCAGCAGCTCAGCAGCTCAGCAGCTCAGCAGCTCAGCAGCTCAGCAGCACCCCAACGCTTCTGACACTGTGCGGACCAGCTTTTCCCCAGGATACAGCGAGGCCAGGGAGCAGAGCCTTCTGACTTGGCCAGTACTGAGGATTTCCACAGTGCCCATTTAGCTTTTGCTGATGTGAAAGTCACTAGGACGGAGGGTCAAGAAGCACAAGCCGCCCTCTGTGAAGACGGTGCAGCTACTCCTCAGTGTGGCATTCACTGAAGCTACAGGTGTCCCAGCAGCCCCATCTCACGCAAGCGCACAATAAACGTGACTCTCCAACTCTCCGAGTCCCAGAACTCCTGCCCAAACATTCACTCTGACTTCTGCCCTTGTAATAACCGCATCTCGGTTTCAGGGGCACAGGCAGACGGATGATGGAACTCATACCCGAACAGTTAAGTTTCTGAAGAGCATGGGAGGAGCGGGGGCAATTTAATCTCTGCAGCAGCGCTCTGAACCCAGTGACAACTGTAATGGACTTAATACCAAGTGACAATCTCCTCTCAAGAGCTTTATGAATATTAATAGAGCCATTACAGAGAACAGTTAAAAAACAAAAGCCTGTCTTCACTTTCAGCTACAACATTTCTCAGCTACCAGAGGTCCAGCTCCTGTCATCTTCACGGGTTATGGGTTGCATTTCGATGGCCTTTATAAATGAGGTTAGGTCATGTGACCTCTGCATGCTCTTGCTCAGCTGACCACAGTGAAAGTCCACGATTTCAATCTGTCAAGTTCTAAGTAAATATCCGGTGTGTGCTGCATTCGGCGAGCGGTTGGGATGAGGTAGATGATGTGGTCTCCCAGCCATCCCAGTGGCTATTGTGTGAAAATCAGAACACAAGACAGGCAAGACTGGGAAAACTGGAACCATAAAGCGTTGCTGGTGGGGATGGTGGATGGGGCCACTGCTATGGAAGACAGAATACCGTTTCAGACAAAACCAAACCTGGAGTGACCACATGCCCCAGCAACTCCACCTCTCTGGGTTTCTACTCACAATCAATGAAACAGAGACTCCAAAAGGTACTTGTATGCCAGCATTCCTAACAGCCTTATGCACCTAGCCAAAACCAGGAATGAAGTGAAAACAGCCCAAAAGGAAATCCCCTCTTTTGAACTGAGAGTCCAGTAACACCTCCAGAAATAAATTTGTTGTAAGGTAGTTAGTTGAAAAGCTTCGGATTGGATAAATAAGGAGGAAGAAAAGCCATCTTCCTTTGTGGTTCCTCGGATAGCAAGGAGCACTGAGCCATGAAAAGGAAGCATCTAAAAATGCCTGTTCTAATCTTAGAGCCACAGCAGGAAATGGCTGCAAAAAAACCCAGCCCAAATATGAAGATGAAGGGAGGCAACTGTCAGGCAGAGTCTTAGACTCACTGATCACCTCGCAGGCCACCTGCCCAAAGCCCCTCCTGACTGCAGTGTGCCTCTGCTTCAGGTCATCCCAGTGTGTCCTGAAACACCACAGTACACCTCTGCCACAGGCCAACTGAGAGAGACCTGAGGAAAATACCTGCGTCGCGTGGCACCATCTGCCCATTCCCTCAGCACATAGCCCTACGTCAGCCCTCTGTGGAGGTACATACTAGATAGCCAATGGCTTACTACATATCACCTTGGAGCTGCCACAAAATATTCCCAAAGGAGCGCATCACCTTCTACCCCTAGCTCACTGCTTCTCTGCATGACATTTCCTCCTTCTGTTGGTAGACAGCCCAATACTCACCGTTTTCCAGCCTGCACTATGGTAACGACTGAGACTCCGCCTTCCTCTATCAAGTTCCATGCCCTCTCTCTCAGGCAGTTCTTCCCTTCCTTAAGTCCACCATGTCTGATCTTCACCTTGGCCTCAGCATAGCTTCCAACTGTTCCCTTTTGGCTTTTCAGTCTTTTCTAAAACGTTCTCCATTCTGAAGATAAACTTCTAGAACACATGTCTATCTGATCATGTTCCTTTTTTCTATTTAAAGTGCTTCTGTGCCTTCTACTAGAACAAGGCACTGGCCTTCCATTCAGACACCCCGGAAGACCAGCTTGTGTTGGCAGTCTCCCCATAAAACTCCCTTTACGGCCCTCAAAAAAAGCAATGTAACATTGGTCAAAAATGCAAAGTAAGGGAGATAGGCCAGAAAGGGGGGTGGTTGCATTCTTGTACAGCCTAGCCTACCTAGGAGAAGAGCTATAAGCCACTGGAATGTTCTGAAAAGACCCCATGCACCATGTGGAATGTCTCAGTAGGCACATGATCCCATGTCAACAGTAGCAGCAGACGGACACTTCGGCAGCCTCTAAGCCTGTAACAAACTATTTCTTCCTCTGAATGTCTAAATCTGGGCAGAAAGATTCTACCCAAGCACCCTAGATTTTACAGCTTAATCTGTTACTTGAATCAGAAGAGAACTAATTACATCTTCCACTTAATTGCTGTAAAAATACAGCGAGAATGCTTCCGTTCTATCATGTGCACGCCAGCAGAACGAGCAGCAGTTTCCCCCCAAGTCTCTGGTTGCCTCTGCTAGAATTTTCTGTATGTCTTTTAAAATGGGTGCACGGCCCTCTTGTCAGCAATGGAGGAAGAGGTCCTGTCTACAATGAACAGCTTAGGGTTATGGTCAGTTGAGGCTTTTGAAAAGCAAATGCAGGTGTTCTTTGGGTGGTGACACAGTGAAGTGGCTGAGAGTGAGCCCTGCCCTTGAGTGGCTGTGTGTACGCATGGTCCACATCTGGCGCTCCAGGTGTTACACTGTGGCATTAATGGTGTTTGCCTTGTGGGACTGTCATAAATACAAGAGAAAACAGTGAGAGTCAAGGCTTAGGACAGTCTCTGGCGTGTCTTGAGCAATCCCCATCAGCGCTGTTACTTCCACCCAAGACTATTAGAGGTGTATATGAGCCAGAATCTCAGACATGAACTTCAAAGAAGCCTAGTGTTCACAGTCTGATCTATTAGTGGGAAAGGATGCTTAAAATGGAAAGATCTAGAAGAGAAAGCAACAAACATTGACACAATGCTCACTTAGCTACAAGCAGATATGTGCTAAATTTGTCACCTTTCCAAGCCACCTTTCTTATTCAGGTGTGGCTTTATACACCCTAATCACATCATCATATCTGTAAACTGGACAGGTATTCCTAAACATGTGGATTTCATTTAGTAAATGAGAACCAAACAGAATGCTATACATACAAGCATGAGAATATATGTCATGCGCATTAACTGCTATAGTCTAGTGTATGAGTGTGACTGACTCTCAACTGAGGATTTTGTTCCCATACCCAACATATTTGCCAATGTCTGAAGCCATTTGTTATTATAGTGTGTGTGTGTGTGTGTGTGTGTGTGTGTGTGTGTGTGTGTGTGTGTACAGGAGGTACAGGAGGTAAAGGCCAGGGATGCCACTAAACCTCATATACTGCACAGTCCACGTGCTATGGTTAGATACACACAGTTTCAACATGTGTTGAAAACTTGGTCCTTGACTGGTAGAACTACTAAGGGGATTGGATCATAAGGGTGCTGAGTTCATCAGTGAATAAATCTACTGATGGCCTCTTAGGAGGCAAGGCCTCGTTGGAGGAAGTAGGTCACTGGGGTATGCCTTTGAAGCCACATGCTCCCACCCCGCCATGGTCTAGCTGGCCTCAGGTCCTAAGCAATGGGCCTGGGGGGAAGTCACATGCCCTCCTTTCTTTCTCTACAGCATTTTGTCACCACAGCAAAGCACTAATCTATCATGGAGGCTGACCCTGAGCTGAAGTGGGGCAGGACCAGGGTGAGATTCTGACTTCTGGGCCTTTATTCTCTTGAAGTCCTGGGAACTGTGATTGCGGGAATAAGAGCTCCACAAGCCTGGGCTTCTGGAACACCCTGCCATAGAAAAAGGAGAGGCTCCTACCCTCCCACCCACCCTCCTCACCCCCCTTTCCCCACCCCCTGCCCCCACTGCCCCAACTTCACTGAGGACTTATAATGGTTGAGGAGGAGGAGGAAGATTTTCTTTTGTGGGGTAGCCACTGTGAGGTTAACAGCTCTAATAAAATCCCCTGAGTCACTTCCTCCAACCCGGAAAGACATGAGTAGAAGAGGACTAGTGGGTTAGTGGAAGTGAGGGAGTCAAGAGAGGGTCAAGTGGTGACAGGATCCAAATGCACTACGTACATGTATAAAATGTCACAAAGAAACCCATTATTAACCAGTACATGCTAATAAAAACATTTTTTAAAAAACCTTACTAACATAAGAATTGTCCAGCTGAGGCTGAGAAGCTGAAAAGCCCGTGCACCTATGTCTCTTATGCATATTAATGTGGCTGCCAGAGGCAAAGACTCCTACTAATGTGGAGAGGAGAGCTGTGCATAGTCTGAAAGAGTAGCAACGTCAAACCAGCTCAAACTATGGGCGAGGTGGGGGTGGGGAAAACTTCCTAGAGTCTTTCTTTCTTCCCAGACAGATAAGAGTAGTTGAATGAAGCCACAGAAAGGATTGAAGAGGCTGCCAGGCACACACTCTTCACCGTAAGACACTCTTGCCCCCTTGCCAGGTGGGTCAGGGTTGAGGTGAGGATTAAATGTGTTCTAATGTAGACTCTGAACCATTGATCAGGAATCTGGAAAGCTTGAGGAGCACATAACACAATGCCTTTCCTTCTAGAGCCGTGGGTGGTTCTCAACCTTCCTAAAGCTTTAATACAGCTCCTCATGTGGTGGTGAGCCACAACCATACAATTATTCCATTGCTACTTTGTAACTGTAATTTTGCTACTGTTAAGAATCGTAATGTAGACATCTGATTGCCAGGATGTCTGATACACAATCCCTAAAGGGGTCCCGACCCCACAGGTTGAGAACCATTATTTTAGAAGCTGGGCATGGTACAGATTTGGGGCCTTAAAGCCTGTTTACTACAGCTTTGTAAATACATTTTTAAAATTTAATTTTAAATGTGTATATACGTGTGGGTGTCTGTGCATGTGAAATGTAGTTTCCTGAAGAGGCCAGAGGAGGCAATCAGGAGTTCCTGGAGCAAGAGTTAAAAGGAGGTTGTGAGTTGCCCAACTGGATCCTGGAAACTGATCTCTCCTTTCTCTCCATCCATCTCTACACCCTCAGCACATCTTAGTAAGAGTCACTAGCTGGGACTGGGGATGTAGCTCAGTGATAGAGAACTTGCTTGGCATTTACAAGCTCCAGGGTTTGTCTTCAGCACCACACCCATACAAGCAAGCAAGCAAGCAAACAAAGTGCCCCTCCCAAACACAACGTGCTTATTCCAGTTGTATTTAATATAAATTACATTGTGTGTTTACTGTGTACTAAGCAACAAGGACACAGAGGCGGGAGGCACATCCTAGGCTTCCCTTGGCTGGAGATGGAGACACTCAGAACAGAAGAGCAGCACCAACACGGTGGTACCACCTGATGTTCACACAATCTTATAAGAAACCCGGGTGTCATAATAGGGTAGCTGTGGGCAT
Organism: Acomys russatus; assembly: GCF_903995435.1. NCBI lineage: Eukaryota > Metazoa > Chordata > Mammalia > Rodentia > Muridae > Acomys > Acomys russatus. Next base: position 43,651,664 of record NC_067141.1, on the reverse strand, counting down.
GCTTCTGAGAAGCAGGATGTGTTCTTGGTTTTTGAAGGATGCAGAACCATTTGCCAGATAGAATGTTGGGCGGGGGGCTCCTGTGTAGAGAGGCAGGGTACTGTACTGTGGTCTAAAATGTCAGGGCACATGAGGAAGTTCAACAGCAGATTCCTGGAGCTGGAAGAACACGTATGTCACCATGCACAGCCAACATACTCTAAGTTGTCACTAGAAATAACTGCTGGAGCTAGACACATAAGCATGGGTTGCTTTTGTTGGTGGTGGTGGTGTGTGCGTGTGTGTGTGTGTGTGCGCGTGTGTGTGTGCGCGCGCGTGTGTGCTTTTGAGACTGGGTCTCCTGCTAAACCCACAGCTCACCAACTAACTCCAGGGATCCAACTATCTCTGTTCTTCTACCCCCAATATTGGAGTTATTGACATGTATGACCATGCCTGGCTTTTACATAGGTGTCAGAGACTCGAACTCGGATCCTCATGCTTGCGCACCATATGCTTTACCAAACTGATCCATCTCCCCAGCTCCTAAGTGTAGTTGTAGCAGCATAAAGTTAAGTGTTGTTGTCATTGCATATGACCATTTTGAGATAGTTTAGTTTATAATCTATGTTTGCTTTGTGTGTGTGTGTGTGAGAGAGAGAGAGAGAGAGAGAGAGAGACAGAGAGACAGAGAGACAGAGAGACAGAGAGACAGAGACAGAGACAGAGACACAGAGACACAGAGAGAGAGACAGAGACAGAGAGACAGAGACAGACTGGGTCTCACTATGTAGTCACGGCTGGCCTAGAACTTCTTATGTAGAGTAGGCTTGCCTCACCTGCCTCTGCCTCCTGAATTCTGAGACTAAAGGCACGTGATATCACACCTGCCTACTCTCTATCTTAATTCAGAGTGACTCACCTTGAAAGAGTTTGGAGCCTTTTACAATAGAGATTTATGAACAGATATGACAGGATGGTTCCCTTCCAGGAGACAAAGCCTTTACAGTCCCAGAATTCCCCTTTCTAGCCAGTGCCTAAGTGGCCTAAGGAGCCCAGAGATGCTGTAGAGAAATGCCCATCATTTTCTTTGTACCCTTCTCACCCAAGTAACAATTCTAGCAACACAGCTGCAGGTTAGCGTCTGCACTCATCTGTACTCTCTCCCTACACAGCATCGTGGATACCACACAGGAACGTGAGCAGGCTCTGAATTAAATTGCACTTCACCCCGGAGCCACTGATCCCTAAGGTCTGTGCGGACAGTTTGGCTGTCCCTCTTGGTTTGTTTGTGAGTGTGCTCAAAAAAAAAAAAAAAAAAAAAAAAGAATATTGTGTTATTAAATCAACATGAACAACTGAGGCCCAATAAAACAAGTCCCTTCTGGTTTTCATGACTTATTACACATTGATAGATAAGCCTCCTTGCAGATAGGGGTGGAGGGAGCTCTGGGAGACCTGTCTCATAGTGCACAGAACTCCATTCTCTGCAGTTCTCCACTGTTCTGTGGCTGTGAGCAGGTCAGTTTTCCTGGACGTTAAGATGCCATGGTGTTAGGAAGGCATTGTGCGGAGTTTGGATTTCTTCATCTCTCTGTCCGACATGTATTTCTTTGTTAATCTAAAGCCAGGTAGGATGTGAGGCAGAAGCATAGCTTTTATTACCGACTGGGAGCTTTGGAAATTCTAACGTGATAAACATGTTAATTATTGAATGAATGGATGCTGAAGCTGAGAAACCATTTTAAGAATTATGGAAAAGGCCACCTTAAAAAATAAAAGACAAATTGTCAATAATTTTAATATTATTGTTACATATACCAACTTCTGAAGCTCTAACCGTGAACTCCATGCAATTCACTGAAATAATTATTTCTCTATAACACGGAATATAATATAGATGCTATCTTTTCTGAGGCTATTTAATTACATGCATAATAAAATTCCTCACTAGGAAGTTAAATGATACATATAGGATATAAAACTGTGAAATTATGACCATAATTTTTAAGTGTACAGATACACACAGAGAAAGAGGGAAAGGGAGGGACAGAGAGCAAGAAAGAGAGTGAGAGAGCAAGAGGGAGAGGAAGAGGGGGGAGGGAGAGAGGGAGAGAGGGAGAGAGGGAGAGAGAGAGGCAGGAAGACATAGGTGCCAGTTTGGGGATGGCAGAATTATCTCTAAGCATTTTTCCCCCAGCTTCTGTAGTCAACCCTTATCATCATGTAAAGGAAATAAAACGTTTCCATGCTTTTAGTGTTGGTAACTATCGTTTCAATACCATATATGATTCTATTAATTATGGCTCTTCAGAGAGGAAAAGCAGATCACTTTACTTTTTAAAACTCTTGTAGGCTGGGTGTTTTGTATCTAACATGTGTAGGATCAGATTGCCAAGTTTTCCATTCTGAAATATCTGCGGGACTTGACTGGCTGAGCATCCACAGAATCTGAAATGGCAAAAAAATCTGAGACCTTCTGAGCAGTGGGTCTGCATTCAGAAGGTTCTGGACTTTGGGGTGTTTCGGACTTCAGATTAGGAATGCTCGTCCTGTGCCCCTTCACGCTGAATTAATTTCTGCTTGGGCTTCTAAAATAAAATTGAGGCTGCCAACAATCCAACTATGCTAAGCACAGTGTAGAGATGCAGGCACAGATGTGAGCATGGAACTTCTCTCAGCATCCTGCTTTACCGACCCTTCAGATCTCAGTGATGAGATGAAACCAAAGGAGATGCTGTACAGAGTTCCCGCATGTCCAGGGCGCCCAGAGAAGATGGCTGCTCTTGTTAATCTCCCTCCTCCCCCACCCTTCCCCAGCCACCTGAGCACTCACTCCAGCCATCAGAACTAGCAGAAGTAGACTGAATACCCCATCACTTCCCCCTCCCTTCAGCTGCTAGGGCTGCCATGTGCGGTTCTCTTTTAGGAAACCCTTTCATTTCCTCTGACTGTGCCCAACTTCTGTCTATCTACTTTATGTATCTAGCCTCTTCTGATGTGAGCCACTCTGATAAATCCCACATATACACATACATAAATATGTACTTCATATATATATTTGTAGACAACACATGCATATCATATGCATGTACATTTTATACATAACACACACACACACACACACACACACACACACACACACACACACACACACACCGCTTCAGTTCTGATCCTTTGCAGAGCCCTGGCTAATCCAGGAGGATTGCTTATATTGCGGAATCCTGGGGCCCAGTCTCCATCCTATCCCACTTACTGCTGCAGTGTTCTAAACGCATTGACACAACAGCAAGAGTTAACACTCTCCCTGAGAGCTGGCACTTTGCTACCGAGACCACTGACTTTGGTGAAACACACACATCACACTGACAGGTTGGGAAGGTTCAGGGCTGGTTGCTTTTCTCAGCTTCCATAGAAGCTGCAGAGCTGACTCAACAGCAGCTTCTGCCTTTCAGCACTGGGATCTTGCCACATTCCTGTGTGGGTATGCCCCTCTCTGACCTGGTTACTTTGTGCTCCTTCTAGCTCTGTCTTATTAGATTACACAAAATTGGTGATATCCAAACATTTTTTTGTCCTATAAAATAGTAACAATTATGGGGTGTGTATACATGTAATTATACCTCTTCAAATAAATGTTTTAATAATAATGCAAATACCTTAAAATGTTCAAACGTGACTGAGCCTCTGTTACTGGGTAAGCAATGTCTGCATTTATATTTGTCTAATGTGAGGCACAGGGCTCAAAAATCTGCCAGAATAACCATGAGTTGGCTAAACTTTACAAACCGTCAACACAGAACCTCATCGTTCTGCATAATGACCATGACCTCTCTAAACACGATTTCACCCTGCCTTCCATCTTAAGGGCAAACATTTGCTTGTATATACTTTTCCTTAACTAATGATTATGCATGCTTTACTCTGTGTTAAAAATGGAGGTCAGATCTACTGCTGGGTGGAGGCTCTCAGAGGACAGCTATACTAAGCTCCCCTCTGCAAGCATAGTAGAGTATCATTAGAAGTGTCAGCAGTTGGCTCCTCCCAGGAGCCTATCCTGTTGTAGGTCTCCAACTTGTCTCAGAGATACCACGGCCCATGTTTCCTCTTCTCTGTTCAAGCTCTCCGTCTTCCTACCTCTTCTCCCTACTTCTGATCTCTACCCTCATTTCTCTCCACACTCATTCTCCTACCCTGCAGAGATGCACAGCCAAACACTGGGCAGAGCACAGGGAGTCTTGTGGAAGAGTTGGGGGAAGGACCCAGAGGGGGACAGAAGCTCCACAAGAAGACCAAGAGAGCCAAGTAACCTGGGCCCAGGGGAACTCACAGAGACTGATGTACTAACCAAGGACCATGCACAAACTCGACCTAGGCTCCTTATACATATGTAGCCAGTGGCCATCATGTGGGTCCTCTAGAAAGGAGAGAGGGGCTGTCTCTGACATGGACTCTGTTGCCTGCTTTTTGATCACTTCCTCCTGGTGGGCCTGCCTTACTAGGCCACAGGGAAAGAGGGTGTGCTCAGTTCGGATGCGACTGGATAGGCTGCTGCTGCAGGTTAGGGAGGAGGGGCTTCCCCTTATCTGAGGGGTAGGGGAGGGGGGATAGGGGAAGAAGGAGGGAGGGTGGGACTGGGGGGAGACGAGGGAGGGCCTATGATTAGAATATGGAGGGAATAAATAAAAAATATAAAAAAGAAAATGAAAGTCAGCAGATTAATAAGTTAACATTTTTTTAAAAATCTCATGTTTATAGAGATAATCTGCAACAAAATAAATAAACATGTCAGTCTCTTATTGAACTCTGAGGAAGGCCCTCGGGAGCGTTCTGGGGAATGAAAGCTTAGCTTAGCCAGCATAAAGGGTCACTCTGTCTTTGGAAGGCAGCATGCTTGTTTTACATTTATTAGGGCACAGGAAATGTATTTATAAGAAACTTAATTTATTTTTGTATGAGTAAAGAGGAAACTCAGTCTAATAAAACATGAAATATTTAGAGTGTAAAGCTGTAGGAAGGGGAGAAAGGCAGGGTTGGGGAGCCCTGGAGGGACCAACCCTGTGCCATGCAAAGTCTTCCTGCTTTCTTATTTTCTAATGAGGACCCACTTTAGCACACCTGATGCAGAGAGGAAGGGTGAAACAGAGCGCGTAAGCTTTGGGAAGAACATGGACCAGTCAGGACCATCAGGATAAGACAGTTAGGGAGCTGTAGACAGCCTGAGTGTGAAGAAACAGCATGAGGAAATGTTTTTCAATTAAACGATAATAAATTAATGACAACAATTATTATTATTATTATGAAACAGGATTATCCATTACAGGATTGTTTCAGACTCCCAATTCTGCTCAGAGTTTTGATGTTGGAATTATAAGAGTGTGTAACTATATCTGGATTATTGAAATGAAATGTGAAGTCACAGCATTATTGTATACTGCTGTACACACCTGAGATGACTAGAATACGGGCAGAAGGAATAGAGATAATCTAGAAGCTAATAGTAGCTAAGCAATGCTCATTCTTTAGTTACCTAAAATCATCCGACTATCTCTGCTTGGCCTGTCAGCTAAGGTCAAGTATAAAACTATCTAGCTAACTATTCTAGGGAATGTTTTATTTAACTGAAGTTCTTCGTATTTTATATGATTCATAACAGGTCCTGAGAGGTGGCTAAGGCTACCCTGTTGGAACTGACAACTTTGGACTTCTTCCTATGTGGGAACAGCATGGGCAAGTCCAGAACCCACACTGCCCTCCTTTGTCTCCAGGTACTAGCAACACCCTCTTCTGCATCTCTTAGCTAATCTAACAAAAAGCACTTGAGCTTCGTTGTGCTGAAAGTACCTGCTAAAGGAGTCTGGGCCAATTAACAAACATTGATTGCAGTTTCTCCCTCTAGAGTGAGAAATTAAATCAAGCAAAGTGAGAGCATCACAGGCGCTGTGGTGAGACAGCCTGGCCAGACCCACCATGGCATAAGAAATGGAGACTCAGGGCCCCTTCTGTGCTCACCAGGCAGCTCTGTGAAACACCAAATCAGACCCAACCACCCTCAGCAGGCACAATTGCCACATCATGGCTTCCTTTGTGAGCAAGTGGCAACCCAGCGGGGGGAGGGGCGGCTGAAGCATCTAAGGTGAAGATTTTAATCATCCTTTGAGGTTCAACTCATACAATTGGAGGGTTCTGGAGTCCTTTCACCTTCACGGATTTCTCCTTGGAATTCTGCTCAGAACTCTGGGTAGAAAGTGGCCTTGAGATTGTGATCTGATCGAAAGCAAACACACAGTTTGGGTGCTTCAAATACAGAGTTGCAGTTTCTAAAGTGTTTTTTATTCATATTTTAAAGCAATTGAGAAACCAATCATTGTTCACTGTTGGATTATTATACAGAAGGCTGGGGAGATGTGGTGGGTTTGAAGACATCTACCCTGGACACCACTGGTGTCATCCCTGCTCTGTCCCCTTGCAGACACAGCCCACTTAGCACATACAGTCTGTGTGCTCTAAGATTTGCATTAGAAACCAACCATTTTATGGAAACTGCAAACTTTAAATACATGGCTCTGTGAGGACAAGGGCATTGTCTTTGTGTACACGTACACATAGCACTCAGCACACACAGAGCAAGCATCTCATTGGCTCTTACGAAGCACTGAATGTTCCTTCCATAGACGGGTGTGTGGATGCCGGATCGCTGGGTGTGAATAAGAAATGTTTGGTCAAATGTAGCTTTATAGAAAACCATTCTTTCAGTAGACAAAAGTGGATTAGGACACGGAGTTCCCAGAAATAATTGAGTTCTGTGTCCTAGAAGGTCAGTATCAGTGAAGGCGACAAAAAAAAAAAAAAAAAAAAGGGACACCATTTGTTAGGCAGCTGCCAGTTTCTGTGAAAAATACCCGAGATGACCTACTAGAAAGAAGAAAGATTGATTTAGCTTTATGTTGTCAGGAGCTGCAGTCCACAGTCGCTTGACTCAGTTGGTTGTCCTGGAGCCTTAAGAGGCAGAATATCCTGTTGGGGAGGTGGGGGAGGGGAGACAGGGACACAGTGGCCAGGAAACAAAGGTGGGGGGACCAAGGTCTCAGTATCCTCTTCAAGGGATGTTCCTGGTGAATTAAAGATTTCACTACCTCCCAATAGTGCCAAAGGTTGGCAGCTAAACCACAGTACACAGCATCTGCAGGATATTTCAGACTCAAATCATAATGCCATATTCTTCTGGTTCCTGTTCATAATCTCATGCTTTATGCAGACTTCAACTATAGAAGGAATGTTTGTATTTTTCTGTTCAATTCTTTCTCTACTTTAATTCTTCAGTTAAAGGTAGATAGGGGGTATATTTTATGGCTGTCCATGTAATAGCATTTCTTCACACTAGCCCAAGCCTGGGTTTAGACTTATGTTACTGCTGAGTACTTTGGGAAAAGTTGGGGAATTAAACCCAGGCAGTGTAATTTTTAAACCAGTGTTTTTAAGCACCTCATCAATGCTATTATTGTGCACCCAAAATGGTAGATGCCAAATGTGCATGCTGTCTGACCTCTTATAAATATGCCATAAGTGAAAGCATGGCGGGAGGACAACATGTATGTGTGCGTGTGCATGTGTGAGTATGTGTGTGCATGCGCGTGTGTGTGTGTGTGTGTGTGTGTGTGTGTGTGTGTGTGTGTGTGTGTGTGTCTTTAGGAGAGAAAAAGAAAACCCAACTTGGAAATAGATCTAATTAGATACTTGCACATTTTATCCCAGCTCTCAAAAAGCCAATTAAACGCAGGAGTAGTTTTTATAGCTGTGAACACACCTAGCTGGATCAGACAGTATTTAGCTCACAGCTGTGATTATTATCTGTAGTCGTATATGGATTTTTCTTCTTACTTCTTAAAAATATACCTGTATCTGCCCACTAAAACCATTCTCAAAATGCAAATGAAAACTTGACAGCTGACCTTCCCAGGACAACAAAGATAGCCACGTAAAGAGTCCCATTGCTGGCCTTCTGTCCTTGAGGAACTCATTTTAAATGCCTGGACAGCACCCTTTTGCTTGCCAACCCCCGTTGATTCATTGCAGCTGCCAAGCGCCTTTGAAGCAGATTCCCGGCCTGGATTTGGATTTCATTCTCGGGTAGGTGCTGTGATAAATCGAGATGTCCACTTAGGGCACACAACATGGACTTCTTTGGTGTAAGAACACTGAGTGCATAGTCACACACCAATTCCCTTCTTCAAATTAAGGCTTAGAAACCTTTATGCTGACCAGAGCAGCAGAGCCTGAACTTAAGACAGAGAACAGATATCCAAAAGGGAAGGCAAACTTAGCCAGAAGGGTATACAGGGAGTATGAGAGGCACTGCCCATCCTCTTGGCCAATACTAATGCATTGTGGGTGGGCTCTGTATGTGGTGCCATGGGAGTGCATGTGCTTAGCATAGTGAGGCCCTGATTTTAATCCTCAGCACCATAAAAAAAAAAAAAAAAAAAAACCAAATTAATCCTATTGGTAGTTATCAGTAGTGCATTATTTCAGCAAGGCTCCAAATCCCTCCTTGCAGTGGCCTGACAGCATCTGATTGAATAGGACTCCGAGGGAAGTCTCACTAGGACTCAGTTGTTTTGTTCTGTAGGAAACTTGCTGATGGGTCTCCTTTGGGAAACTAAAAGCGTGAAATGTTTTTCAGGCCAGTGAATGGCATTCCACGGGACACAGGGATTGAGCCTACAGATGCCTGCAGGCTACAGAAAGTACCTTCCCACTCTCCACTAAAGAAGCTCCAAGTATCTCTCGGTGTCCCCTCGGTGTCACCTCGGCAGCTCCATAGGAAGACCCACTGTGAGCTCAGTGGTTGTCTCCACACTGAATAGCTGGATTATTTTGCAGATACCTGATGGGTATTCTGACCCGGGTCTGTCTTTGACATGCCTCTTTGAGCCTCTGACATCTTATATAACTTATAAATGATATTGCATTTTCTTAGCAGCAGGTGACAGAGATCAAAGATGACCCCAATTGGTGGTGCTACCTACACAACCCTGCGAATGATATCATCTCCGCGCACTTTCTGGCTTTGTTATTTTTTGGGATATCTGACCTAAATCAAACTTGGGCTCCCAGCACACCATTTAAAATGGCAAAGAGTGTCAAAAATGCATCTGCCTTAACCCTGCCCTGCAATTTCTCCACCTTAGATTATATGTTTGCCTGACCACTGCTATTATTTCTGTTGCAAGTGAAAACTAAGATCAGTCACGAAGAGGCTCGCTGAGAAAACATCCCTGATATTTATCTATTGCACATTAAGAATATGTAGTGTAGCACATGTCTCTAAGGATGGATGACGAAGACGAAGGGGTGGGGAGAGTGGGACAGTAGATGGGGAACTCGGACAACAAATTCCTGTCTCCTTCAAAAACAGCTTTGTGTCACAAAAGGACAAATTATTTTGTTAAGGAGGCACATAGTCTTCAGGTGTGTTATGGTGGGGCTGACTGTTGGAAACTTCCATGCTTTAAGGAGAATTATATTCTCTCCTTTGAAATTCGGTTCCAATACAAGAAACTACTTTCTTGTATTACCATAACCAGAAGAGAAAATAGCAGTACATGGTAGGTGCCCCATAACTATTAAATGATGGGGGAATAGCTTCTCTAGCAAGACCATTTCTTTATGCCAATGCCCTGGGGAAGGAGGGGGAACAGGCTTAGATAACAGATATGAATTCAAATCCCCCTTCTCACAGAGAAGAGAAGATTCAAATCCACTTCCTACCTGCATTGCTTCTTTCTAATGTGCGACTCTACCACGTCTCCCCAGTTACTGAGCCTTAGTCTCCTTTGGGGTGATCTGAGGATAAGGACTGGGGCAAGATTTCTCAGAATCTGCCTGAAGACAATGAGCAGGATGGAGACCTGTCTGTGTGGAACAGCCCAGCATAGTACAGTTGTTGACAGAGTCCTGAGTTGAGAGCCAATATACCAGTGGTCCTGGTAGGACCAGGTAAATGATGGCATTGTTCCAGGTGACTCTTACAGAAGGCTGATGTCCTTGCTTCAGTCATTCTACAGGTATGATGGGAAGAAAAGCTAATTTTTTCCCCTAGCAAATGGACAAACATAGTCTGAGACTCCTTGGATAGCTAACCAGTGTCTAACATTGTAAGGGGAGGCATGATGTGTTTGCAGACTTAAAGGACCAGACAGTGAGATAGGCTAACAGTGGCAACTCTTGCAGAGCTCAGTCCCTCCTTTGGCAGTGTGGGGGTCTACACAAGAAGTCAAGTCTTACACACTCCCAATTCCTGCCGCAGCGGAGACAGTCCTCCCTCTCTCGGTGCCAGTGGCTCTCCACCCATGAGATTTAGATACTGAGATGGAAATGTTAAGAGCCTAGGAAGTATACAGACGTGCACACTCGATGCCTTTGCCTCTTGTGTGCACCTCAGCTCAGGTGCTTCCAATCCTAACTCATCTCCCTCTTCAAGCCCAGCCTCTTTCCTAGTGAAGTGAGGGGACACTGCTGCAGTGCCATGACCTCTTTTGGAACTATGCTTTCACACAGCCCTCTCCATTCTAGCCCCGTCCACATCAGTCTCAAATCACCAGTTCTACCTACTACTGATGATGCCTTCCTCTTAGTGGGGCCTTAGCCTTTCTTCTGGTCCCCTAAATCCTGCTTTCTCAGCTAGGGAGGTGAGGTGATGATATCCATGCAAGATGGAAGCTGTCATGCTACTTTAGAACAAATCCTGGATAGGCTCACAGTATGTGTTGGTTGAGTGAATGAATGAATCAGGCCAGTGAATGAAGAAACAGACAACCAACCTACATGAAAGCCTTGAGTGTTAATGGATATATATGACAATGAGGATTTATTTTAAATCTATAACTGCACTGCAAAATTACCCTGCATCAATCAGATGGCGTTCTTAAGAATTCTATCTTAGGCTCCTGTATCTCAAGTAATTATACTAAAATGGTGTTATTAGAGCTAGCTCAAGAAAATTATCCAGCAAATGAATGGAATTTAAAAAGAAAAAAATCTTCAAAAAGATTTCTAATTACATAGTTTTTTTTTTTTTTTTTTTTTTTTTAAGATTTGTTTATTATGTAACAGTGTTTTGCCTGCATGTATGCCTGCACACCAGAAGAGGGCACAAGATCTCATTATAGATGGTTGTGAGCTACCATGTGGTTACTGAGAACTGAACTCAGGACCCTTGGAAGAACAGCCAGTGCTTTTAACCTCTGAGCCACATTGTATCTCTAATTACATAGTTTAAAAAAAAAAAAACCAGAATTTCTGTCTGATGACGCCTTGCACTTCATGAAAAGCCTTAGAGAGCAGTATGTTTCATGATCCATTCCCTCTCACCCAGGCAGCAATCCTGAGGTTCTCATGCATGGCGCTGCAGAATCAGGGTATGGGCTCCTTCATGTACATTAGCCAGCTGAGGTCCCCAGGCAAGCACCTGGCCTCCCCGGGCTCACATTGCTACATCTCCTAAATGTGGATAACAGAACCTGCCTGGCAGGGATCGGCAAACATTCAAATACATCTTTCTGCATAGTGAGCACTGCACAAATGTCAGCCACCATCCTTCCGCTCCACAGAGCTTCTGCATCAGGTCAGCCGAAGGGCAGCTGCAGCCTGCACTCTCTCACTCTGCTTGGGATGGTCACAGAATAGGCCTCACTTGATGATGCCAGCGTTAGTTCATCTTTCCTAACTTCTCCCTCGAAGTCCAGTCCACCCATCCATATTTATATATACCCACACCTGTGCATATGTGCGTACGTATAGCATTTGCATTGTGTTTATCTTCCCTATAGTACTTGGGGTCCCTACAGGGGTTGATAGGTGGACAAGGCCAACAATTGCCACATACACATCAGATCCTACTCTAAGTGTTTTGTATTTGATGCTCACAAGAAGCCTGTGTGGTGGTCAATATTCCTATCTTTTACTCATCTAGAAATTGAAGAATTATATGGTATATTGGTGCACTTTTAAAAGGTATCTAGTTGTTTAAAATGAAAAAAGTAGGGTAAGCATTTATGGAGATTATTTGTATGAACTGGAGCAATGTTGGCTTATACATCCCTGGGTGGGAAAAGCTCTGCTTTATGGCTACACTGTTTCCTCAGTACCTGGTGATGAAGTCTGAAACTTTCTTAGGATGAGCGAAGACAAGTAGCTCCCATGAGTACCATAGAAAAGCAGAGCGAGGGGCGTGTTTTTCATCACTCGTGTTTGGGTCTCTGTACACTCAGTTTGGCTCTCAGTCTTTCTCGTGTATAGACAATGTATTTTTAAGATGCTGTGCACAACAGAACGGGTCTTTGTTGTGCTTGGTTTTAAACAGAAAATACAGTGAGTCACTGCTCCTTCTGTTCGCCTCTTTTTTTCTTACTTCTTCTTTTTTTTTTTTTTTTTAAAATCTTCATTTATACCAGTGTACTCAATGATGGGCAACAGTCAGGCACGTTGTAGAGTGTCAGCGGTTTTGTCCCTTTGACAGTATGCACGTTTATAACAGGCGTTAGCGTTCTATGACAGAATGCTCTAGTTCCAGTGCCAAAGGTTCAAATCAGCGTGTGTAACCCAGGATGTGTGCATTTATTTCTGCTCTTCTTAAAAATGGCACTTAAAGAGACCATCCTTAGCAAGGGGTCCATGTTGTTCTTTTTAGAAGTGAAAATAAAAGGGGAAAAACAGAAAACACATGGGTCAATGAAGAATGGTTGTTTGTTTCTTTCTTTTTTTGAATAGTATCTAATGCACATTTTAACATGATGGTCATAATGCATTGTGTAGCTAGCTTTATGAAAACTCAGTCTTGTAGCTATTTTTTAGATCTTCAGCTATTTATTTAAAACCAAGCCAAAATCTCTCTTCTTCCCTACTTCCAAGCAGTATGACCTTAAGTAAGCTACTTTGCTTTAGTGTCTCTGTATACCAATTTCTCCAAAGGCAAAATGAGACTAAGAATAGTGACAATCATAACAACAACAATATAGCACCACAGGCACTTATTAGAAAAAGGAGAGGTTATATATTAAGGACTTAAAATACTGACAGGTATACTTTAGGTATTCTTGTTAACTTTAGTTAATTTATTATATCCATTTTAAAGGGGGAAATAATACCCTTTCTATGAAGTAAAATTGATTCTATTCATTCTAAATACAGGCAAACAAGGTCATTTTTCATTTCCTGCATGAAAAATTAAAGGCTAAACTTTGATTTGACATAAAAATCTGAACTACTCAAAGAACAGCAAAAAGGATGAAGGAATAACCATTTGGTGCCCAGGAATAATTAGGCATTATTTACTACAATATCCAGAGGACACTAGGTAATTTAGCATAAACCTATGAGTTATTTAACATGGTAAAAATGTGTGGAAAGAGTAGAGCTAGAGAAAATCTAACAGAACAAGTGCTTACTTGCTTATTCATTTATTTAAATCTGTTCACTCAACAACCATGCTGAACATCAACTATATACACCCTACTAGATTCTGGGGACCCAGTAGTAAACAAAAAACAGAGACCTTGTTCTTGGGGAGCTTACAATCTTGCCTGACAGAGATAGCTAGCAAATGATTACATATGTAACATACTAGGCAGTATATCTCATTGCTAAATTTATGTTTTGCAAAATATCTTAAAATACTAGAATGAGAGCAGAAAGGCTTAAAGACTTAAGGTTGCTGCTGCACTGCAATAACCTGTCAGGCCAGTTAGCTTGGTGATTCCACCCGCCTGTCCGGATCCTCTGAATGAAGGCAGAATGACGATGGCACAAGAGAAGGGTCTTCACCAGATTCCTTCACACCTACTAGGAATGATGGCTGGCCTAGGCCAAATTTCTCTGGTGAAGAGAAATTTCAGAGACTGGTCCAGTCCTAGCTCTGGGACACAGTTTCTGTACCTCTCCCCTGGCCATGATGATTCCGCCCAACCCCATCTGCAGGTCAGCAAGGACGGGTCCTCCCAACTTGATCATGATGTGTGCTAGAGAGACAAGATGTTTGAAGCTATGATCTATGCTTTGGGTTGAAAGTAAAATGTTTCCCACAGAATCCGCCTATACTCACATGTTGAATGCCTGGCTCTCAGCTGGTGGTACTATTTTAAAAGATTGTAGAAACTTGAGTTGAGTCCAAGTCAGAGAAATAGGGCACCTTCCCCTCTGGCCTTTTCTATTTCATTTCTCTCTGCTTCCTGTCCACCATGAGGTGAAGAGGCTCCCATGGCATCTGAGGCATGATGTGGTAGCCCACCATCATGAGGTTCTGACTTCCCAAGGAGCCTAGCAACACTGAGGCTGACCACTCAGAAAGCTCAATATAGCTCCTTCTTAATTTATATTAAGTTATATATTTTAGGCATTTTATTATAGTAACAAGAAAAATAACCAATAGTGTCTGACATCCTGATACAGTATCCAGACCTCTTTCTACCAGTTCTGATCTGTACTCCCTAATATGAAAAGTGGACTTTCCCTCTCTTTCTGAGTCTGATGAGATTCCTGTTTGATCTGCCTAGCAGAGCTCGCTCTGGTTACCTGCCAAGCATAGAACTTAGACCCAGCTGCTTAGCTCTTCTAGCCCATCCCATTTATAAATCACATTCATCTCTTCCACATCACACCCACACAGCCACGGTGTGGGTCATTCTACCTGTATGTATGCTTCATTAGCATTTTCCAAGTGGGCTTGTTTCTGTGCTGCCCACTGATGTATATGCCTGCCTTGCCACTTCAGGGTAGACCCTGCCACAATCGCCAGATGCATGGCCCAAGACTTTGCTCTCATGCATGGATCTCCTGAGCCTTCACTGGGGCAGCTCTACAGCTTCCCTGCTGGGACAAGCAGTTGGGACCATTATTCAGTGCCCTTCCACACAGGGTGACCCTGAAAACAGTGGAGCAGTATATTTCTAAAGCTCCACCACTGTAGTGGTTACCCACAAGCATCAACCAGGGGAGTGGCAATTATAGTCTTCTTAGCCTTCTGACACAGAATCAGCCACAACTCTATCTTATATTCCAAATGCAAACTCATTACCAAACACCTGTGTTGATATTATATATGGCGACTTTATCTCTCTACCTGTGTTTATCAGCTTTCCATTACTTGTAACAAATACTTGAGGCAGCCAAAGTTTCCCTTTGGCTCCTGTATTTTGGAGTTTGAGTCTGTGTTTACTTGTGGTCTATGGTGAGAGAGTATATCATAACAGTGAGAATATGAAAACAACTCTGCTCATCTTGTAGCCAGGTAGGGAAACAGGAAGAGACAATGGTAAAAAAAAAAACATCTCCTTCAATGGCATGTTCCTGTGACATAAAACTTTCTACACATCCCCACCTCTTATGAAGTTTCACTACTCCTCAGAGTCACATTGAAGACTAAGTCTTTAACACAGGGGTCTTTGAGGGAAGTCTGAGATCCAAGTTCTTCTCCTTGACTGTAAACTCCACAAGGATAAGCACTGTGTTTGATTTGATCACATTGTATCTGCTGAACTCCATACAGGGCTGGTCACCACAGATATCAACACACATTTCTTTTTTATTGGTTTACCAAAGAAATTTCTGGTTGACAGACACAACTGAAATCATGATTTTAAAAGAACTGGCTCCTGTGTGGACCATCTTAATCTAAGAATGTTCTTTACAGACTCTCTATGGCCACAACCTAGTGCTCTCAGCAGAGCCATCCTTCCCTTGTAATGTTTTCAACGGTGACAGTTTCTTTAGCATGACTCTTATTTTTCTGCACCAGAGGAACAGTTGCTACCTTCCTTATTTCTCAATAAAGATTCTGTCGTTTCACTCTTGCTCTCTAAGGCTCCCTCAAGCCGATTTAGGCATCCAACTACGTCTGACTCATTTACCTTCACCCTTGGGCTCTGCCTACTTCCTGGACATCACTCTGGATGATGTCAAGAGAAACATGACTCCTACGTTCTTGAATTTATCCCCTCCAAGGATCTTGTTCTTCCATTACTTTAGTTAGTGTATGTCACTCTAAAATGTCACTGAATTTTCTATGAACTCAGCAGAGGTAGGTTGAGTTCATACACCAGAAGTCCCAGCTGACTGTTACAGCTAGCAACTCGTTCAGTACCTATTACTTTACGAGAATGAAGCCAAGTACATTTATTCTTGGTGACCGAAAATACAGGCTAAAGTATAATGAAGCAAAGAACCATGCATTTCCATGTACTTACGAGTACCGTGGTGGCTGCACACTATGCTCGGACAGAGGCCAGTTCTTCTAGGAATCATTTAAGAAGAAAATGTGGTCCTGATATGAACTCACTTGGAGAGTGTTTGGAGTTGTATATAGTTGGATGATAAATAATAGAAGCTGTAACTTTATTTTCAAACCCTGTTTTCAATAAGAGTCCTTTCATAGTTAGCACCTACCTCACTGTTGATCCAATATGACTCCCATGGCTTCCAGCCCAGGCCTCAAGTTCAAAGATGGAGAGCTCAGCATCAGTCTGAGGCCCCTAACGGGTCACATGCCCTTTGTAAGTGGTTCAGTGATGGAACATAGACTCAACTGAGTGAACAAATTTCTACCGTAGCTTCCAGCTACTGTCGCACCATAAGTGGAAACACAGAGAGAGACAGCCTCCCTGAGACTGTGAGCAAAGAAAGGGAAACCTGAGATGGAGAGGGAAGACTGGGGAGTCTGGAGTCACAAAATATCTGGATGAAGTCACACACTTAGACTTCTTGTGATGCGGAAGTCAGTGACATTTTCATTTTCCTGAGTAAAAATACCCCCTGGCCTTCTTCACAGAAAGGGGCCTATGAGAATGAACTCTAGCTAGAGACTTATGCAGGAGTAAGGTAAGCCATTCTCAAGACTTTTCCTAAACACAGCCTTTGAGGTCCTCCACTTCCCTGACCCCACAAAGTACCCCTGCAGATGTTCTAAAACAATAAAAGGGATGGAAGAAGTTGGAATGGAAGTGGGGGGAAACACTGCCAGGGGAATCTTTATAAAAATGACATTTGAACAGAGACCTGATTTGAAAAACTGAGAAAGCAAAAGAGTTGAGAAAGACTGTTTCCTCTAGATAAAAACTGAATTCAGAGATCATCAGGCAAAAGGGGGCTTGGCACCCTGGAGAATCAGGTGGAAAGTTCCCATTAGAGGAGGTTTTAATTGCAGGAGGATGAACAGTCCAGTGGTCCATGGTGCCTTGAAGGAGGTGATTTTACAGTGTATTTTTGGAAAAGCACAAAGCTTACTGGTTGGCTGGAAGTTAGGGATGCAATAAAGGGAAGAAATCAACGATGTCTCCTGAGTTGCTGACTTGACTTGAGTGGCTTACAGAAGCTGTTACAGTGTGGCTCTCGAGCATCATCCCATCTCATCCCCAACCCAGTAAGCTCATGGCTTGAGTGCTTCATCCACAGAGTATGCTGCCATTTTGACAGCTAAAGAGCTTTGAAGGTTAGCTGGGCTGATGAGACTCTGAAGGTCCTGAACAATTTTTTGTCTGGCTCAGACTTTTTGCTTTCTGGTCCATTAAGATGCAAAGAATCTGCCACATGCTCCTTCCGCCATGAACTCTGCCATGCCTTTCTGTCTGTGATGGACTAAAACTCCCCAACCTTCCCCCCGTGCAGCTATTTCTGCCAGAGTATTTAGTCAAGGTGATGAAAAGTAACATATAGCTATTAATACCATTTAATCAGATGCAAGGTAAGGCTAGACCCAGGGAAGTAAACAATCAGCACTTCCAATTTGGGACATGCTGACTTTGATCTGACTATTAAGGGTCCACATGGAAATGTCAGCACAGACATCAGTGCTTATATGTCAGAGCTAACTCCCTCTAGATAATGATGAGGATGATTGTGGTGGTCATGTTGTTGGTGGTGATGGTGATGATGTTGGTGGTGATGATTTTGGTGGTGGTGATGGTGATGATGGTGGTGGTGCTGTTTGTGGTGATGGTGGTGGTGATGATTTTGGGGTGGTGATGGTGATGATGGTGGTGGTGATGGTGGTGGTGGTGATATTGGTGGTGGGGATGTTGATGATGGCAGCTAATATTCACTGAGCATTATGAAATGTCTGGCATTGTCTTACACAGACTGTCTCATTAAATCTCATGATGGACCTGTCAGCTAGCACCCTCGATTACACACACCAAAACCTTGTCAATAGTAACGTGTTTACTAAAGACATGGAAGAGTTCTACTGTCTATGCCATGAGACTTCATCACATGCACAGTTCTTTGGGGGAAGAACCATGTCTTTTTTTTTTTTCTCTCTGAATCTCCAAAGTACTGGGCAGAATGCTCTGTACATAGACGGCACTCGGCCATCGCTGTTTGATTCCTCGCTCCTTGGAGGAGAGCAGGGGTCCTGAATCAGCCTTCCGTGCTGATCTCTTTTCTCTGCCCTCTCACCTCCTTATTCATCTGCTCCTTGTAGTACGGGACTTCCAGCCCAATACCTCACTTCCCCCTTCCACTTAGAGCTAGAGAGCCATACAGAGGCACACGCTCTGCCTGTCATTAGGGGTTTGAAGGCTAAAGTTGTCAAGAGCATAAGAGGTCAGGGTCTCAGTCCAGTTTTCACTCACTATCTCATTCATTTTGTGGTTTTCAGTGGGGCCTTTCAGGCTACTGGGATAGTGGTTAGTAAAGTCAGAGCTCATTCTGTGCACTACACTCCCATCTCCCAACTCACAGAGTTTCCAAAAATTGCTGCAATCACGAGCTGGAATTGACTGAATCAGATTAGAGCAATTCAAACTGGAACTGGCTTTTCTATTTCTCCCTGGCCAAACGGTTTAGGTCAATCTTTCACTTGATGAAATAGAAATAGAAAAAGGACAATTCAATACACGCTCACAGCATCTTTCATTGTAATTTCAAGAGAAATGAGGTGCTGAAGAAAAGGTGAACACCTCCCTGCTTTTCCATAGAGGACCCCTAAAAGTGGAGTGGTAGCTGCTGCTTCTCAGCAGAGCACCACAGGAATCTCTGTGGTGGTGCTGTGGTGGCTGCAGCACTGTGAGGGGCCCTGCTCAGCCCCCCGCGCCACCCACATGCTTTCAGCCTCCCTTCTTACTCCTAATAAAGCCCAGGTGCTCTTCCACTGTATCTCTATCCCTGTGGGGATCCCATCTAATGTTTTTAAATTATAAATTATGCTACCAAAGAATCCCCTGTCTCCTCCGTGGACTATGGGTTCCTCTTGAATAGAGGTCACATGTGTCTTATCTTAGAAAGCCTAAGGTTTAGACCAGGTCCTGGCAGACTAAATATGGCTAAAAATAAATCATTGTTGAACCACATGGTGAGCAGACAGGAAGACAGAATGCTGTGACAGGAAGCTTTGGTTCTAGCCCAGGCTTTTGGAGAGCTCCTTATACACCTCTGGGGCTCTATTTCTTCATCAGTTAAAATAAAGGCTGGACTAACTCAGCTCAGAAGGGCTCTCTGTGTTCTAGCATCACTGATGTGTGGGTGAAGATGAGCAATCAATGGAGGAGAACACATTTACAGCTCTACGAGGCCCTTGTCACCAATCACAGCTCTCCAACTAGACAAAGTCCCTTCCTAAATGACCCACAAAGGATGTGGAAACCAGCAACAGAGGAGCTGGATCCCCAGACAGAATCACACTCTTAAGTTCTAATAACTGTGTCGGTGTCTTAGTTAGGGTCCTATTGCTGTGAAGAGACAGCATGGCCAAGGCAACTCTCATAGAGGGAAACATTTAATTGGGGGCTAGCTTACAACTTTAGAGGTTTAGTCCATCGTCATCATGGTGGGAATCATGGCAGCGTATAGGCTGACATGGTGCTGGAGACGGAGCTGAGAGTTCTACATCTTGATCCGTAGGCAGTAAGGAGATACGGTTTGCCACACTGAACAAAGCTTGAGCATATATGAGACCTCAAAACCGCCTTCCACAGCAACGCACGTCCTATAACAAGGCCATACCTTCTAATAGTGCCACTCCCTATGGTCAGCATTCACACACGTGAGTCTATGGGGGCCACACCTATTTAAAACCACCAGTCAGTATTCCTACTCAAGCGCATACAACTGCACTTTCTCAACTCATACCTGGCTTCCCTAAGATGGGACCAGGCAAAGGTCATAGCAAAATCTCCACTGACAGGCTTCCTGTTCCCTGGCACCTATGACAGGGCATGTAACATCTCAGAGAACATTGTGCACATTGTAATATCCACCTGCTTCCAAATTCAACATAAAGACCAAAGTCCTAAGAGACAGCTGGTGGCTTTAAGTGTGAAGTTTCTGTCAGCAAAGGTTGTAACAGATCCTTCAGGAACATCCTCTACCATGGTGGCCACGCCTCCAGGAGGGCCCTGAATCCTTTGTCCCAAACTGGGAGTGGAGTAAGCAGAAAAGAGAAATGATGCTTTCTCTGGAGGAAGGGTGTGTGTGTACGCTGCCCCTTGAGCTCTGCTTGTCCCTCTGCAGCCATGTGTCTTCTCTTCTCTTTAGTTATCTATCTTTTCTTTTTCTTTCTTTTTTTTTAGTATTTATTTATTTTATATGTATATGTGGTTTGCCTGCATGCATGCCTATGCACCGCATCCATGCAAGTGGCTGCAGAGAATGAAAGAGGACATTGGGCGCCCTAGATCTGGAGTTATAGGTGGTTGTGAGGCACCATGTGGGTTCTTGGAGCCAAAAGCAGTTCCTCTGAAAGAATAGTCAGGGTTTTTAACTACTCAGCCATCTCTGGCTCCAAGTCTCAATCTTTCTTAGATTCAGTCTTTCCTTTTTAGTTACCAAATCAAGCCAATGAGATAGCATTCCAACATTTCTTTTTATGTTTCAATATGGAAAGTGTCCATCTTTTTAAAAATTTTTTATTAATTTATTCTTGTTACATCTCAATGGTTATCCCATCTCTTGTATCTTCCCATTCTTCCCTTCCTCCCATTTTCCCACTATTCCCCTCCCCTATGACTGTTCCTAAGGGGGATTACCTCCCCCTGTATATGCTCATAGGGTATCAAGTCTCTTCTTGGTAACCTGCTGTCCTTCCTCTAAGTGCCACCAGGTCTCCCCCTCCAGGGGACTCTCAAAAGCTAAACACCACACCTGCCACTCCTCCTGGACGTCACATAACTCAAGCCATTAATGATCCATGGCCAGTGTCAACAAGTCAGATTGTTAGCATGTATTCACAATTTCCAAATGACTTGGTGGGATGGGTGCTTTTTAAAACACAAGTTACAGTCTCACCTTACTTGTTCATGACTGACATTAAAATTTCATAATGTTTTCGGGTGGGTTGCATTTTCTTACTTGTAAAAGTGACTTTTTAAGTGGATATGCTCATCACTTTTGATAACTAGAAAGCAATTTACCTAAACTGTCCCATTTAAAGGTTGAAAAGAGACCTTCATTGTCTCCACATCTTATGGTCACAGAGCTTTACGATGTCTTTGCTTTTAAGAATAAAACTCACCACTTTTAAGCTCAAGAAAGTGATTCCTTGTACGAGGTTTTCTTCACAATATTTAACACCCCCTCTGTGTGTGAGTCTGTTCATGTCTGTGAATCTGGTATGTATGTGCTGTGGTGTTTGCGTGGAGGCTGCCTTCCACATTGTTTGAGGCAACTTCATTGTTCCTCACTATGTATACTAGAGCTGTGAGCGTCTGAGGATTCTCCTTTCTCCTCTTCCCATCTCATGTTTGGAGGATAACGTGATAGATGCATGCCACCATCACCAGCCTTACACGGACTCAAACTCGGGTCCTCACGCTTTTGTGGCAAGTGTTTTACCCATGGTGCCAGCTCTCTAGCCATTCATACTCTTAACAATAAAATTGTCCTAAGCCTGAAAACTGAAATATATATACATATATATATGTGTGTGTGTACACATTACATATATACATGTACATATATATGTACATATGTGTGTATAGAATCCAGTAGTAGAAACTGAGGGTTTTTTGTGTGTGTAAAGAGGACTGTTATGTCATTTTATCAAATTAAGTAAAGTAAAATGACAAATGCTTCTACTACCAAGAATGCCTGATAAGAAAACTAGCCAGTACTAGAAACGATCATACTGAGTGAGTTAACCCAGAAGCAGAAAGACTCACATGGTATATACTCATTTATAATTGGGCACTAGCCCAAAAGGCATGTCCCATGAAAGTCTTCACTTACCAGGAGATTGGGATAGATGTGAGGCTATCACACTGGGATTCTTGGTAAGAGAAATATAGGAGACAGGGAAATAGAAGGATCCAGAGGATCTTAGAAACCAACAAGAAGAGCATCATAATGGGTGGATCACGGTCCAGAGGGGTCTGTTCAAACTATTGCACTA
The DNA here is from genome assembly GCF_903995435.1 of Acomys russatus. Taxonomy (NCBI): domain Eukaryota; kingdom Metazoa; phylum Chordata; class Mammalia; order Rodentia; family Muridae; genus Acomys; species Acomys russatus. The sequence continues at coordinate 43,629,310 of NC_067141.1, read as the reverse complement.
TTTAAGTCTTTCTGCTTCTGGGTTAACTCACTCATTATGATCATTTCTAGCTCAATCCATTTATCCACAAATTTCGGGAATTCCTTGTTTTTAATAGCTGAGTAGTATTCCATAGTGTATATGTACCACAGTTTCTTTATCCACTCTTCTACTGAGGGGCACTTAGGCTGTTTCCATGATCTGGCTATTATGAATAAGGCTGCTATGAACATGGTTGAGCAAATTTTCTTGTTGTGTGCTGAAGCATCTGCTGGGTATATTCCAAGGAGTGGAATAGCTGGTATACTCACTTATATCTGCATACTAGCCCAAGAGGTATGTCCCACCAAAGCCTTCACTTACCAGGAAACTGGGACAGAGGGGAGGACATCCTATTGGGACTCTAGATGAGAGAAGCATAGGAGAATGGCAAAGTAGAAGGATCCAGAGGGTCCTAGAAACCTACAAGTAGAACATTATGATAGGCAGATTTGGGCCCAGGGGTCCCACTCAAACTAAGGCACCAGCCAAGGACAATACAGACAGTAAACTTTAAACCCCTACTCAGATCTAGCCAATGGACAGAACATTCTCCACAGTTGAGTGGGGTATGACTTTCACACGAACTCTGGTGCCTCACATTTGACCATGTCCCCTGGAGGGGGAGACCTGGTGGCACTCAGAGGAAGGACAGCAGGTTACCGAGAAGAGACTTGATACCCTATGAGCATGTACAGGGGGAGGTAATCCCCCTCAGGAACAGTCATAGGGGAGGGGAATAAGGGGAAAAGGGGAGGGAGGGTAGAATGGGAGGACACAAGGGATGGGATAACCATTGAGATGTAACAAGAATAAATTAATAATAAAAAAGAAAGAAAAAAAAAACTATTGCACTAACCAAGGACAATACAAGTAGTAAACACCAAACTCCTACTCGGATCTAGCCAATGAACAGGACATTCTCCACAACTGGGTGGAGAGCAGGGACTGTGAAATGAACTCTGGTGCCCCATATTTGATGACCTCCCCTTGGTGGGGAGGCCTGGTGGCACTCAAAGAAAGAATAAGCAGGCTACCAAGATGAGATTTGATAGCCTATGACCATAAAGTGAGGGAGGAGATCCCCCTCGATAATAGACTTAGAGGAGGGGAATAGGGTGAAAGTGGGAGGGAGGGAGGGAGGAATAGGAGGATACAAGTGATGGGATAACAATTTAGTTGTAATCTGAATAAATTAATTAAAAAAAAAAAGAAAGAAAACAAAACTAGCCAGTCAACTACAGTGAGGAAGGGCCCAGCCTTTGGCTTTACAGTACCCATTCTTCATAATATCATAATGTTTTCCAAGATAATGCTTTTAAAATACAAGACTATGAGCCTGATTTATGCACCAGTTGCCCTTTGAAAGTCAAACAAAAAACTATTTCTTTCTCCATATCAGAATGTTTGAAGGGTGACAGAAATATACTCGTGCTCTTCTGTGTCTATTTACTTATAATCTCTGGAAGCATGACATTTTTGCTTCAAGAATTGGATTTTAAATTAGCAGGTACACTAGCGCGCAGATATGATATTAAACAACTCCGATAATGGAAGATGCAGTGTGCAATTAATTCCTCATCCTCACCAGACAATACGGAAAGAATTTTAACCATAAGAATTATCAACAGCTATCAGCTAAGTGGTGGAGAAGGCAGAGGAGCAGGGAGCTTGCAGAGCTGAGGCCAAGGAAGCAGAGAACAGCTGTGATCTGAGGTAGGAAATGACTGGAGGTTAAGGCTGCCTGCTCTTGCCTGGAAGCAACAAAGCATTTTTATGCATCAGTTTGGAAAACAATGGGGCAGAAGACAAAGGTCTGACCATTTGCTGACTGGAAGTTTCAAATGCACTGAATTCTTTCACAAATCTACTGACCCTAGTGAAAGCCAGACATAGAGAAGAGAATGAAGATGTTTTAAAATTAAGCCAAATAAACAAAATTGCTGTTAAAATGGAGACTTTCTTTTTAATGAGCTTTTTTTTTTTTTTTTTTTTTTCATCCCTGAAGGATACACCACTCATGAGATTTGTTCAGGAACACTCTCTCTAATGTTGTCTCTTGAATAACCTCCATGACCTTGGTCATCTGGCCTTTACTTAACTGTTCCCAAGTTGGACTTACTGCATCTGCATATTGATGGTGTGGCTGGGTGTGCTGGCTTTAGGTTTCCCGGGCGTTCCCTGTGTTGACGAAGCTGGTAAGCCTCTTCTTCTTGGCTTGCCATGCCCTTGAGTTGAGTACAAGCTGAGTCTTCTTTCTGTTGGTTCTGCCTAGTTCCAACTTGGAACGAGCCTGTGGAGTGACCGGCCTATGTCACATCATGGCTGTGGCATGGAAAGGGCCAAGCTGCCCAAATGTTCATGGGCCAAAAATTCCCTGGGGGTGGGGAGGAGGGTCATAGCGATGATTACGATCCAGTGGGGATGAACACTAAATCTGTGTTTCTGTTGGGCTCTCAGGTGACATCAATGTTGTTGACTACACATTTTACCCTAAGCCCCCAAGAGCTAAGTACATAATCAAAGCCCCACCTCCTTTGGTGGGTCAATGTTTCAGAGTACTTTTGTATGACCAGTCCGCTTTATCCATCTAGATTACTATTCCCAAAAAGGAGGGGTTCAGAATAAAATTAACTGAAGGAGGTGAGAGAACCAGGGGTAGGGTGGCGAGAAAAGAATGACATATAATTATTAGATGACGTCATGGAGGGAGGGGGCTGTGGTAAGAATACTACTAGTGGGCATGCCTATGCTACGATCATGTGACCATGTGTGATGGGAATACAGTCATATATTAATATCATGACTGAGGATTTAGGGTGATAATATGAGATAAATACTGATAGAAAAGTTCTTCCGACTTGCTTTCCAAGGGGTTCTTTAATGCCTTTCATGCAATAATTTCAGTTCTTTTCTGATGTGTGGTTATTACTCAGACCAACCACACCATGCTTTTTACAGGAAACAGCAGGCAAGAGCAGTGCTCTCAAGTTTGCCAAGAGCCTAGAATCATGATTTTCTGGTACTTGCAGTATTAGGCAATGACCTAGCGTCCCTCAATATAAATCTCTTCACCTGTAGTATGTGATATTAACAATCAGAATTTAGTTGCAAGAATTAAACAGGAAATATAGAATGAAATGCTTAACACAAAGCAATCACTTGATTCATGACAAATGATATAAACACTATTAACAGTGGGACACAGGTTCAAGATGGCGAGTGGGCTCAGCAGAAAAAGGCATCTGCTGTCAAACCTGATGACCTGAGTTCGAGCCCCAGGATTCATATGATGGAACGAGAGAACTGAGTCCTGAAAATTGTCCTCTGACCTACACACACACACACACACACACACACACACACACACACACACACACGGGGGGGGGGGATGTTACAGTTCACTTGAGACATTCCTGGCAAGGATGATGCAAAATAAACTAAAGCTCAAATTCACTTCACACATAAGCTGCCATGGAGTGTCTGGGTAGTAACTATAATGTCTTTTAGTTTGAGGTATTTGTTCATTTGTTTTTTAGACAGAATCTCCCTACATAGCTCTGGCTGTCCTGGAACTCTCTGTAGACCAAGCTGGCCACAAACTCATAGAGATCTGCCTGCCTCAGGCTCCTGAGTGCTGGGATTAAACGTGCATGCCACCATGTCTTCCTTTGGCCTGAGTTGTAACACTAAATGTTACATAAGCAATAAGACAAAGAAATATTAGGTATTTACTATTTTCAGTTTTTTTTTCTTTGACTTCCATGGGAATCCATGCTTTTGAGGAGCTTTTGCACAGACTGAAGCAAGTTCACCTAGCTCCTACTTTCAGATTCTCTATTAGCAGAATCACTGTTACAATGGCAGACCACTGAGGCTGGACTGTCCTGGTTGACCGCTAGTGATGATGTCTCTGCCACTCTTTCAAGACCTATTTTATCAGGTCATTAATTCATACGCCACTTTATGTCTGCTTGGCTGCAAGCTGAGGGTGACTCCATAAGACCCGAGCAATAAAGGATATACATTTACCAGGGACTATTTCCATTTGTATTCAAAGATATTATTTTTTGTTTATGGACTCACAGATCATTTCCAGGTGGGGGGAGTTGATAACAGTTCACCGAGATGGTGTAAGTCTATCCATATCCATACGGTGTCCAGGGGTCTGGTATAAGGAGGATCAGGAGGCCGAAGCCCAAGGAGGCACTTAAGGGGCGCTCAGCCATCGCAGCAGACTAACAATAGAGGACTCTACTGACCACCCAAGATCTAGGCTCTGGAAGCTTCTTCACATATGCTAGTTTTGTTCTGCCTGTGAGCTGAAGTGGGGAGGAGGAAGGCTGAGATGAGGAGAAGAGGGAGGTCTTTAGACACGCTATCCAATCAGACTGCTTCCTCTCATCCACATATAGGTTGCTTCTGCTGACACTGGCTTTTGAAATCGACAATGTGGAACACCCCATTTGTGAGGCATCTATATCCCTCCATCCAATTCATCTATGTACCTTTGCAGTGAGATTTCCCTGCAAGTAACCATGATGCCAGCACACTGCGAGTGTTTATGTCTTTTGCATAAAATCCAGATTGAGCCTAGTGTGATGGCACCAGCAATGTGGAACCAAATAGCTTTAAGCTTTCCCTTGCATTTTCTCCTAAATGTGGTTTTCTTTCTCTTATGGTCTGAACTGGAATTTGACCTCACCCATGGTCTAAGCATCACAGAGCAGTGTGCCCATCACCTTTAGAGAAGACATCTAGATGCTGCATTTGTTCATGACTCATTGACATAACTTATTCCCTATGCTGGTTACACACACCCAGCTAAATACGGATGCTCCCGGCTTACCATGGGCCCAGCATGAAGAAGCATCGGTGTTCACCTTCACAGCTACAGGGGTGACTAGAAGCCATGGTTCACTGCTGCTGCCTAGCTTCGAGGGGATGCTGTGCCAAATATCTCAGTCCAAGACAAAAGATCAGAATTCATACTTCAGAGTATAGTCCCTGCTGGATGTGTGCTACGTTTACACCAGGACAAAGTGGAAAAATTGTAAGCGTTGGAATGTACACTGGGAAATTTCAGTCCTCTGAAGTTTTAGTCTTTTTCAGGGAGACAGAAGAGCTAGCTTCCTGTAAGTACTAGGATATGAGTTCAATCCCCAGAACCTACCTCACAAAAAGTTGGGTGTGGTGGTGTGTACTTATAACCCTAGGCTGGGGAAAGGGGAGACAACAAAATTCCTGGGATTTCCTGGGAAGCCAGACCAACCTAACCAGTGAACTGAGACCTGCACCTTGCTCCCCCCGCCACAATAAATAAATAAATAAATAAAATAAAAGGGAAATGGACGTGTGGCCTGCACATACATGCATACACATTCATACATACCTGTGTGCACACAAACATGCTCTCCTCACAAAAAATGAAATAGAGAAAAGACACAGAAAGACATAACCTATCTCCTGTTACTGACCGTCTGCAGTCCAGTTGGTTGGAATATCTGCCGTTCTTGTCAGATTTTCATTGAGCTAATAAATTAGGAGGCATCGTGGAGACACCTTGAGAAGTGACAAGTGAAACAGCAATTGTACTGAGCTATGCAGAGAAGCTCTGAGCCACATAGCAGGGACAGAGAAAATGTGTCTGTGCAGGGCAACACCTACCTTGGTTACGGAGCAAGGGTTAGATTTCCTTTGTACATTCTGCTGAGGCATGGGAGGACAGGCACATGAAAGAAGGACTCCTATCCATCCAGTCAAGCATTTTAGAAGACATTAAGAGCCAGAGCTTCCTCATGCGGAACTGGCTTCCTGCACATCATCTCACTGTGTGCAGGCAGTGAGGGGCACAACCTTTGTTCTAGCTCTCTTGGCCTTCTGAAGTCTTTGGGGGTGGGGAGGCTAATGAGAAGGCATATAAGCTTCTCTCCAGGTCCCTGACCCTTGAGTGGGGGCCTATCTACATCTAGTATGTGGTAAATGTGTCTCTTGCAACAAACAAATGAAAAGCTGAGGTGGAGGGCTGTGCTCTCTCTCTGGGAGCATCAACAAGACGGGTTCCTTTATGAAGCGGAAATGAAGTTCACCGGTCCAAAGATAAGAGCGGGTCTGTGTGCTCAGACGCCAGCTTGCACCTCACCCACAGTAGCCAGTGCCCACTCTGAGTCTTCCAAGAGTTCCTTCTGGTCCTAGGCATTGTTTCTAATCAATTGATGGAACTGTCGAATTGGTTGTTAGCTCTCATCCGCTGCCTGCCAGCTGCTCATCAGAGCTCCTTAAGAACAGTTTTATTTATTATTACTATTATTATTATTATTATTATTATTATTATTATTATTATTATTATTATTATAGTTACATTCAAGTGTCTGTATAGAGCTATGTGTATGTGAACACAGGTGACATGGAAGCCAGATGTGTTGGATTTCTTGGAGTTACAGGCAGTTGTGAGCTGCCTGACATGAGCGCTGGGAAGAAGCCATCTTGGGTCCTCCGCAAGAGCAGGACATGTTCTCTACCACTAAAGCAGTTCTCTGGCCACCTTACCAGAGCTCTTCAAACAGCTGGCAGAGTCAGTAATTTGTCACCTCCCATGCTCAAACCTTCTCAAGGTGCCCTAATGATTTTCACCCAGAGACTCTGGGGAGAGGAAGGAGGGGGAGCCAAAAATCCTGCTTTTCCATATCCTTGAGGGAATGACCACGTATATAGAAGCATGAGAATTCCCACTCTTGGAAGTCTGGAACCTCCAAAATGTTAGGAAGCAGCAAAGAAGCAGGAAGAGAGTGACAGAAGGCTGATGTGGGTTATAAGCTGGATCGGCAATGGCTGAAGGCACACGTTGCCTGGGTAACATGGCAGACACACACACACACACACACACACACACACATACACCGTGACCCCCTGGCCTGTATCAGGGATCAGCAGCTCACCTCTCCCTTCTTGGGTCTGTGGTGTCCTTGGTTATGACCAGGATGGGGATAGTCACAACTGTGGTACCATTAGTAACTCTTTCTTTGCTTTCATAGGAACCACAGGAAATACATAGGCTGAGGTCACTAGCAACTTCCTATGATCCAAATACTTGTGCGGAAATAATGCTAATGGCAGAAAGCCTTACCTCCAGTCCAACTTTAACCTCTAATTAATTGTGTGACCTTTGCTTCTTTTGTTATGGATGAAAATCAGCCTAAAGGCACAGTCTGAACCTTGCCCTATCACTTGCCAGCTCATGCCCCACGCTGTAGCAAATTTCCTAGTCTTTAGAATGGAAATATTGGGCTGAGCATGGTGGAACGTGCCTGCAATCCCAGCACATTAGAGGTTAATCAAGAGGATCAGGAGCTCAAGGTCATCCTCACTTACCTAGAGAGTTTGAGGCCAGCCTGGGATAAAGGAGGGAAAAACAAGTATATTTAAGAATTATGAGAATTGAGATTTTTTTTTAAAGGATGTGCTTATTTATATTTTGTGTGTATGAATATTTTGCCTCTATGTATACCACATATGTCCCTGGTGCCTACAGAGGTCAGAAGAGGACATTAAGATCCCCTGGAACTAGAGTTACAAAGAGTTGTGAACCAACATATGGGTCGTGAGACCCAAATGTGGGTCCTCTGAAAAAGCAGTAAGTATTCTTAACATCTGAGGCATCTCCTCAGCCCTGAGATCATATTTTTATACATATTGTATATCTCCCACACGATAGAGAGATACATTTAGTATTAACAATGCTATAAAGATTTCATCTATATAAATACTAGATATTGTCAAGTGCCTTTAGTCCCAGCACTCAGGAGGCAGAGGCAGGTGGATCTCTGTGAGTTCAAGGTCAGCCTGGTCTACAGAGAAAGTTGAAGGACAGCTGGGACTGCACAGAGGAACCCTGTCTCAACAGAGAAAAAGAAAGAAAGACAGACAGACAGACAGACAGAAAGAAAGAAAGAAAGAAAGAAAGAAAGAAAAGAAAACAAAAGGCTAGCTGGTGAATCAATGGGACATGGAGAAGATTCAAACACTTGAACAACAAAAAAATGATCCAAGTTACGAAGACCATCATTTTAACTTGACCAGGACTTAATATGCACCTTCCAGAAACGTTCGGAAACACGAGAAGTTAATATACTCCAAAGCTCAAAGGCTCAAACTCCTTTTCTGATAAGAAAGCCAGTATTCCATTCCTCTCAGCAGAGTCCTCAGCTATGATAAAGGGCCATTCTGCATGGTCACACAGCCAGACACACTCTTTTCAGACTAATTTTATGTCTACTGCTTGGGAGAAAAGACCATTCAAAAAGACCACCATAAATATAGAAAGACATTGTTTTAATTTCTGCCTGACCTTGTGTTGAAAAAGAGAGAAAAACAAGTCCACATTCGCACCCTCTGATGCCTGGGATGACACAATACAATCACCTGGTGGCCATCAGCAAGTAGCTGAATTACACAAATTCTGATAAATCCCTCCAGATTACCTGTCACAGGTGAGCTAATGTTTGGGGGGTGGGGTGGGGTGGCATTAACCTGTTTTGACAGACTTCACTCTCTGAAGGGTAGCAGACTCATGGGGACTTTAAATGGATTTAACAGGAGCACAGAACAAAGGAGTTGGGCTAGTGTGAACTAAGACTCCCTCTAACAAAGGTCTCTCTTTCCTCCAGTATTAAAAATGTCAAAAAGTACTACAATGTCCTCTCCTTTGGTAATGCTAAAATCAAACAGACTCAACAGACAGGCTGTTACTCTTATCATCTCTGACGCCATTCCCTTTCTCAGCATCCTAACTCCTCTGCCTAAATAACTCTGCTCCACCAGGCCACAACCCAGACATACAAGGGACCCACAAGCCATGCTTTGAGCAAAGCAATTCTTTACAGTATTTTGGTATAGAAAAGCAACCATCAATTTTCCCAAAAGACACAGTTATTAGACACCAACTACAGCAGTGCAGAAGGTATAGAATGCAGCTTTTCTTCTTTGTGAGTTAAAATAAGATAGAGTTAGCATTCCACAACGAATCTATTTAATGGCCTGAGCCTGGAAGATGGAGTACTAAGGAAGGGGAAGAGACCCCGGGAAAGGAAGAAAAGGGAAGATGATAAGAAAGAGGAGAAAGGAAGAAACACATGATGGAAGCATGCCTTGAGCAGAAATTTCAATGAAATCCATTAATTTGCATAGTTAATATGACTGAATAATTGAAATAGAAATATACTGAGACAAAAAAAATCCTTTTAAAATATGAAATTGTGCTTAATAAAGTGGTCAGAAAACCATGCATTCATTATCACTATCTCATCCCAGCAGATTCCCACCACAGGCAAAGAAAAATGTACGCAGTAGCAGTTACTGTCCAGATTCTTCTTCCCTTCAGCTGCCGACTCCCAGCCCCCGTGGCATTCCCTCATCCTTACAGCTCGTGAGCTCCTACGTGGCATTAGACACTGGTTTAAGTGCTGGAGGGGAGATGACTAGACACAGTAGGCTTCAAATCTTTCTCAGTGGAACTTCTAATTCCAGTGACGGCACACATTTCACACACACACACACACACACAGAGAGAGAGAGAGAGAGAGAGAGAGAGAGAGAGAATGAGAGAGAGAGAGAGAGAGAGAGAGAGCGAGCGCCTCTGTTTTGGTCACACAGAAATAGATATAATAAATGAGAACACAGTCAGGGCTCCTTGTACACTGTTCTACTTTCCACAGTTTCAGTTTTACTCAACTGGTCTGAAAATGTTAAATGGAAAGTTGCAGGAATACACAATTCATAATTTCTTGTGTGCCTGCATATGTGTACTCATGTAGTTTACACATGTGTTCATGCGGATGTGAGTACATACACACATGTGAACATGTGTGTGGAAGCCAGAGGACAACCTCAAAGTGTTGTTCTAATGAGCTGCCCACCTTGTTTTCAAGGCAAGGTCTCCCACAGGGACCTGGAAGTCACTGAGTAGGCTATGCTGGCTCACATGAAGCACCAGGGACCTTCTGCCTCCACTCATCCAGCACTGGGATTGTAAATATCCCCACCACACCCAATGGCTTTGTTTTTGGGTGCTGGGAATTGAATCCACGTCCTCATGTTCACGGAGCAAGCCCTGGGCTGACCAAGCCATCTTGCAATTCATAGGTTTTGAACTGCACGCTCTTCTGGGGATTGGCGGTCTGTCAGTTCCTACCCATGCTTCCAGGACACCCACGCTGAACACTGGCCTCCCCTTAATCATGCTTTAGCTATGCCAGACCAACTGTAACACTATCCCAGGGTGTCATGTAACCCCTATTTTACTCGGTAACCACGCATAGGCAGCAAGGCTGGCAACTCAGCTACGCCAAAGAGAAGCAGTATGATTGTTCCTGTAAATGCAGGAGGGAAAATTCTTAAAGAAAGAGCAGCAGCTGTACTCGAGGCTGCTAGGATCTATGCTAAGGAGGGTTTTGTTTTATTTTATTTTCCATAGAATTGTGAAGAAGAATAAAAGTCCATACTCCTGTTGCTGTCACTTCTCAAGCCGCTTCTCCGTAAGTGCTGAGGCATTTACCTCATCTCGTCCCTGGCATCACCTCATCTCAGATCATCATAGCAAGACAGTAAGATGGATACAGTGTAAGATACCCCGCGAGAGTGAGAAACCATGTTCACAAAACTTTTATTACAGTACATTACTTATATCTCCATTTTATCACTAGTTATAGTCTTAGACTTACTGGGCCTAACTTATGAATGAAACTTTATCATAGCTTTGTATGCACAATAAAAAGATATAGAGACTGTAGAGTTCAGAAATGCCTGTGCTTTCAGTCTTCCTCTGAGGGACTTTCATTATATTCCTCCCACAAACTCCAGGCAAGGAAGGACTGCTTCATGCGCAATCAGACAGACAGACAGACACACACACACACACACACACACACACACACATTACAGTATATAAGCACAGATCTAATCATCTTTCTTAGCTTTTTCCAGAAAAACACTAGTAGAAATTCCCCTTTTCTGTCCTCCTGGTCCTCTGTGGGGGTGGGGTTGGGGGTTGGGGTGGGGCTAAGAGTCAAGCCAAACAGCCCAAGAACAAAAGACAGGAATAGAGTGAGGTGTGCACTGTGGGTAGCCTAGACTGTTGGCTTCAGCATGGCAGACATGTTCTCAGGTATGTCTGCAGGCCTTACTCCATCAGATGCTGTTATAGCCCAATCACCGGTTTAACGTCCCACCTCTTAACACCAAAATAAGTTCCTGACAAAAGCAAAACTTGCATTCAAAATAGCAGTTGGCAGCCCAAGCCTTTGAGCCCCTGTTCATCATTGATGCATTTGTTTCAGGTGGGACAAGGTAGTGCAATTTTGTCTTTTAATATTTTGAAGGAAGACTATGTCTAAATCCTGTTACTCCCTGACTGGGGTTTGCAGGCTTTGATCCCCTGGATGTTTGAATCTTCTCATCAGATCATAGTTTTCAAAAGGTTCTGCTGAAGATAACCAGCCAATCACTGCTCTGAGGTAACCAGCTTTCTGCCATTGCTATTATACACTTTCTGAGCATCTAAGAGAGAAGTTACAGAAAAGTCTGTGAATATCATCTCTTAAGACGTCAACATGGTTCAATGAGAACAGAGGGTTAATGAGGAAAGTAACAGAAACAGCCTTAATTGGATCCAGTGGAGCCATAGGCCAAGTTCTTTGTGGAAATGGAGCTGCTTATAATGTATCATCAGAAGCAGAGTGAAGGGGTCACTGTTCAGAGGTAAGGTGAGACATCAGTCATGAATCTGGGCAGTCCCAGACAAATTAGGAGAGGCGTGTGGTCACTCTACGAATGGCACCATCTGGGTGCTAGCGGAGAGCTGTACCTCAGTGCTGACCCAGAGCCTAGACTCTAGAGGAAAGATGAATACACTGCTATATTACATTGTAGAAGATGCTAATTATTTTACAAAGGTCATCTCTTATGATTGCTCTAATCTCAGGCTTAAGATGGCCTGGATCTTAAAAGCCTGTGAGGCCAAATGTTGAAACGTTCTATAGAGCAGTCCATGTGGGAAACAAGTGACTAGGGTGACTTAGTGGGAGGAGGTTACTGAGAGGAGCCCAAAGTGTACATGTACGAACATGGATAAATAGCAAGGATGAGAAACTTTGTTGTACCCCCTTTCCCTTTAGAAATGATTATGAGGACCAGTCAAGTCACACGTGCATGTAAGTGTCCTCTACTTCCCAAGTAGAGGGAGGAGGATCAGAATTTTAGATCCTCCTCAGCTGTAACTGTCCTGGCAGGAATGCAGATACACCCATGGCCTTCCCTCTGGCTCTCAGATTCTAGAAGCAATGGAACCCCAGAGGTTCAAAAATCTCTTAAAAATCATATGCTGCTAGAAGAGAGAAGTTGAAATCCTGGTACCAGGTCCAGGGACAGCTTTTCTCCTGTAAAGAGAATGTGTATAGTTCTGACTCGTCAACACCACCTTGCTGGAGAGATTGGAGCAGAAACGATGGCGGTGGCAGTGCACCTTGCCAAGGCTGTGTACACCTCTTGCCCTCTAAACCTAAATGTCATAGTAGCGCCCTAGCAGCTGAAGTGGGGCAGGGGGCACTGGGTCTCTTCCCTCCTTATCACAATGTGGCCACACTGTGGCACTTGCCTTTCTCTCTTCTTCACACATTGGTGTCTCCTCTGTCTCTTGAGGGTGGGTGGCTGAGCCTAGGGTCTTAGGCTTCTAGAGCATGGCTCTGACTTTGCTCCAGTAACAAGGCTACATGGTGAGTTTGAGGCCAGCCTGAGGTAATTCTGTGTCTCAGAATTAACCAAGTAATTCAAATAATTGTAGCAAATAGACACATGACAGTTCTGTTGTGAGTAACGTAAGAGCATGAAAGCTCAGCTCATAAGTACATAGATCTGGGGGTGAAAATAGTTACATCTTTCCACACAGCTCTTTCTTTTTTCTGATAAATCAAGGATATAGGTAGGTTTTTTTTCCCTAAACTATTCATATTCCCAGAAAGAATTTTACCTATAGGCAATCTTTTTCTGGAGCAAGCATTTGTACTTGAATAATGGTGCTGGCTATCTTTACAGAAAAGAGAATTTATTTCATGCCTTCCAAGGGCTAGTAAAAAAAAAAGTTATTATTATTATTATTATAACACCACGAATGCCTTATGTTTAAGGCTCTTACAGTGTTATAAAATCAGCAGAAATTTATAACCAATAATATAAATAAGGCTACAAAGTCAATAAAATCTGAATGAATCACATTAATACATGTAAGAATATTGTGTTGAAATTAGTTTCCTCACTGTGGCCTGGCTCTTCAGACTCCTGTCTGGCCTGTTCTGCTCAGTGGTGTGCAGTAACCTAGGCTTCCACTTGCATCTGCCTCTCAGGCACAAATGCAGCCTTCAGAGTCACCAAGGCTTCCCTACACTGTCTTCCGGCCTGGCTTCAGCTGCAAAGGACCATTTGTAATTACAGTCACTTCTGCCATTGGAGTTGATAGTAATAAACAAAATCCATTATCTGATGCCAGGGCACCAACGGCCACATAACAGTATGGGCACTAAAACCTCACAGCAGCATTTAGCTTCACGGTGGTCACTAGAGAGTCCAGAATGTGCTCCAATTGAATTGGCTTAAATCCTCAAACTGAGTTTCACTAAAATTATAACTTCCATGTAGTAAAGGACACGAGTATATTTTGTTGACTGTAGTTATTTCTAGTGCTTTGCAGTGTACCTAGTATATTGTAGCACATGTTTTTTCACCTAGTACATATACACCTACATATACACATACCCACACACATAAACATACACACATATATACACACGATATGTACACACATATACATATAATGTACCTGCACATATATGTGCACATACACATATATACATATATGCACACGTGCACACATTCACATATACACATATTCACACACATACATGTATGCATATATACACACCTACATAAACATACACATACATTCTACAGACTCATATTCAATAAACTGATGATTAAAGAATAGAAGAGAAATTCTCAAAGAGAACTCTTATGACCACAAGAAATATGTCTATGGTCCTCAGTCTACTGGGATCTGAAGGAACATATAGGCCAAGAGTTCTACCAACAGGTTTGACCACTGTACACATACATAAAACAGACATAGTCTCATACTAACTAGATTTTATGTTCAAATCACCGTGGGAATAAAAAAAAAAAATCCATGTGCCAACAATTCACTGGTATTTCCCAAGAATACCAATGCAGCTTGAGAGGGCACCTTTGACCATCAGCAAATAATTGCTTTTGATCAGCAAAACCAGCATTATCAAACTTCATGCAGTGGAACAGGAGGAAGTGAGTGGGGACAAAGACAGAACTTGAATACATGGCTTAGCACCTGTGACAGGCCAGAGGCATTGTGCTGGGAACTTAATATCTGCTGCTTAAACTTTCTAAGAACTCTGTTAGGCGCTTTATGGTATTTCCTATTTTTTCCACTCTCTCTTCCTCCCCCCCCTTGTGTGTGTGTGTGTATGTGTGTGTGCATGTGCACATGTGTGTGTGTGAGTGCATGCATGTGTGTGGGTACATACAAGTATGTGCGGGTCCACATGCACATACATGCATGCAGATGGGAGGCCCAAGGTTTATTTGGGGAATCAGCCTCGATGACTCTGCCACTTTACTCACTGAGGCAGGGTTAATAAACCCCAGAGCTCATTAGCACACTGTTCTTCTCACTGGCCAGCTGCCTCTAAGGAGTCTCCTGTCTCCACCTTCCAAGGCTGCAATTCCAGGTGGGTTCTGGGAGTTGGGACCCTGGTCCTCATATTTAAGATGTAAGCACTTGGAAGACAGAGTCATCTCTTCAGCTCTGAGCTCCTTATCATTTGACAAAGAAATTGATGCCAACAAGTGAGGCAAACTGACACACAGGGAGTAGGGAAGTTGGTCCGGGGTCTGTCCAGTGGAGTCTTATCACAGTTCTCAGGCTGCCCTCCTTCCCAAAAGAAGTGGCACATGGCAATGAGAGGATAAGAAGGCAAGAAACAGCAGAGGATGGCATGGTCTCCTGTCTTCAAGAGACAGATGATTAAAAGGTATGTAGTTCCACTTATTTCTAAGAAACACAGCAGGATTTGGAAACTCCCATATTTCCAGGTTGAATTTCATTTGCCTTAGAGATGAGAAGTTTGACCTTCATCGGTGTAGGGGTTGCAGCATCTACCAGTGCCCTGAGGACCGGTAGGCAAACACAGCTTTTGATTCAAGGGTCCTCCATCACCACAGCTAAGCTGCATCCTGAGCCCTGCCAACACATACCATCCTTACTGGTATTTCCATCAAGAATTTTTTTTTTCTAATTTTGACTTCTGAAACTAGTCAATGTCAAGTGAAGGCTCAAGGGATGGAGGACTAGGCAGGAACTGAGCCAGCTGTGGCTCCACAGACATGCCTTGGGTTGTAATCTCAGCCTGTTCCTTTCTGGCTATGTAGCTTTGAACCTATTCTTAAGTAGAGTAAGCCCTAATTTCCTTATTGTTAGAATGGGGATATTGCCAACAGCTCTCTCATAAGGAGAGCATTTGTGACGTTATGTGTGTAAGGCACCGAGTGTGTTTGCTATAATAACAACCAAATCAACGCTTTATCAGAGTATTCTGGAAAATAGTAGAGCTAACAATGTAGCATCTGATGGAAACAGGCTACTATTTTTAGATTACTTTGATCATAATAGATTACATTTACCCAATAGAAAGTGCATAATACTCTGAATGACTCCACAACTCATTCTTGTTATAAGCAGCGGTATTCCCCCTAGCATACTTAGCACCATATTTGGGGAAAGAAATCACAGAATCTTTTTAATTAAAATAATGAATACTGTTGGCTGCAAACTCAGTAGTAAAAAATAGAAATGTTTACCAAGGTGGAAAGTTCCAGAGTGATACATTAATGCGCCCACACCAGATTAGACACATCTTAATCCATATGGCACACTTTTTTTCTTAACTGGAAGGAATTTTTGAATCTCTGTTATCACCTCCTAAAAAGGAAACAGGATGAGGTGGATCAGAGAGTGGGACTATAATCAAATACCCACTACTATCACTTGGATTTCAAAGTCTGGAAAGAATATGCAGAGAGAGTGCGGGGGGAGGAGGGAGTAGAAGAGAGAGGAGAGGGGAAAGAGGGGAGGGGAGAGGGAGGGGAAGGAGGGAGGGAGGGGGAGAGAGAGAGGGAGGGAGAGAGAGAGAGAGAGAGAGAGAGAGAGAGAGAGAGAGAGAGAGAGAGAGAGAGAGAGAGAGAACAGGAAAGTCCTATTTATATAGGACTTTCTAATATGTTGCTTCAATATTTTCCAGGAAGAGGATTCTATGAATGCCAAGCTTTTCAAAAGTGCCCAAATAGGTCATGTTGTCCTCCTAAGAAGCAATGATAAAGACATAAAGAGTAATTACACAATTACCTTCATCAAATTAAAGCAAGGAGCACCCAGAGTAAGAACTATGATTTGGCCTCAGTCCCAATCTAGCATACTTTCTCAACCTTGAGGCCAAATGTTCTGGTTTCTAACTTTCCCATTCTGTTCCATGTTAGATGTCCCTTCTTGCCACCAGGGAACACCTCACCACAGTATTTTCTATTTTCTAGATATAGTTTACTGTAGTGGATGTAAACATGTTTTTTTTTTAATCTCAAGTGTGGGATGTGAAACAGACTTGTGTGAGGTCATATGATATTTGTCCACTGGAAACAGACTTGTGAGAGGGCGAGTAATGCTTGTCCACTAGAAAGGGAACTGCTTCTTGTAGGGGCATGTTATTGTACAGTTGCAAAACATTCTGTATGGACTATGGGAGAGTATAAATAGTTCAAATAAGAAAGAACAATTGCTTTTGAATCCCTTTGCATTGCTTGGCTGTTCATCACTCTCCTTTGAGATGCTCCTAGAGAGAGAGAGAGTCACTCCAGAGAAGACTTTGAAGAGACTGCTGGGTCTGCTGTTGCTCCCACTACTACTTGTTCCTGTTGCTGTGTTTTCTGTTGAAATCTTGATGATGAACAATGGAATCTCCCCAAGGAACTGAGTCTAAAACGTTCTACTTCCACTGTCCCTATTAACCTTCTTTCTCTCCTATCTAGGGTAGGTGGGTTGGAAGGGAGGTAGAGGCATTAAAGAACCCTTAATAAAGTATGTTTTAAAAAGATCAAAGCCTACAGTCTACTAACAACCATTAATATTTCATTAGCTCTTGCCATGTGCAAGTGGGTGGTATTTAACATGGTGCAATATCTGTTGTTTATCAAACAACCATGTGTTGTATGTGTAAGAGACTGCTGCTCTAGGCACTATGAAGAACAGAAAAGCAAATAAGATACCAGTTCTAATTCTTCACTTAACAATTTTTAAAATGCTTAATATATTCTTTTTTTTTTTTTTTTTTTTTTTTTTTTTTTTTTTTTTTGGTTTTTTCGAGACAGGGTCTCTCTGTGTAGCCTTGGCCATCCTGGACTCACTTTGTAGACCAGGCTGGCCTCGAACTCACAGTGATCCGCCTGCCTCTGCCTCCCGAGTGCTGGGATTAAAGGCGTGCGCCACCACGCCTGGCTGCTTAACATATTCTTAATGGGCATTACACTGAGGAGTTGAAGGAAGACATGATGCTGACTACAGTAAGTGCAAGATTCATAGACATGGTGGGTGCTGCGTGTCTGCCACCCAGCTACCTCAGAAGACGAGGCAGAAGGATCACACGTTCAAGGCCAACTTGACAACTTAGTAAGATCCTGACTCAAGAAAAAATTTTCGAAAAGGCTAAGAGGTGTAGCTCAGTGATAAAGTACCTCTCTGTAACATACAATGCTCTGGTTTCAATCCCCAGGACTGTTTCCCCATGCCAGATTCATAGGCATATAGTTAGTTTGTGTAATCCAAAAGGCAAAAGAGTGAGATGGCATCATGTAGCAACTGAGAATTCATTTTATCTGTCCTGGAAAATCAATAGTGGCTGTTATGGTTCAAAAATGCCCCTTCCAAATTTCACATTTCCAACATGGTCATGTTTAAAAGTGGAGCCATTACGAGATCCTTGGGGTAAGGAAGCCCATCCTCTGTGCAGAGGCTTATGCATCCCTGCACAAGGTCTGGAGGAGCTGCCTCACCATTTCCCTTCTCTCCTCTGCCACGTCATCCAGCAACCAGGTGCCGGCATGCTGACCTTAGACTTCCCAGCTCTAATCCAAGGTGGGGAGTTTCCGTCCTTTACCAATTGCCAGTCTGTGGTACTCTTGTTTTAGCAGCATAAAATAGGCCAGGGCACAGGCTAATATAGGCTGTGTGCATCCAGCCTATATTTGAACATTATATCCATCAACAAGCACCTGTGGACTCGTCCCTATAATAAGAGTCAGAAATTCACTTTCATGACCAATGCACCTGGATCCTGGTATCTATTTGCTATAGACTTACGGAAATGTTACAGAAGAATCACAGACAGTAAGTAGGGACCAAGCTACCTCTCCACTGTCCTCCAAACCTCCACATGTCCTTACCACTCACCATGATAGTATCAACACCAAACAGTTGAGCTTTTCTTCCAATTTAAGATAGTTTTTGTTGTTCCATATAATATATTCTGATTACAGTTTCTCCTCCCATATCTTCCCTCTCCCCACACCCAAAATCACACCCTTTCTTTTTCTTTCTCATGAGAAAACAAAGGGGCATCTAAAAAAATAAATAAATAAAGTAGTAACAACCCAGAATAGGGGAAAACAAACAGAATTTAAAAGAGCCTAAGAAAAGGCACAAGAAACATATGGGCGTGTCTTTCAAAAAAGGTGTAGTAAAATATATACAAGCTAGAACTTACTATCATAGCCATACTCAGTACTACTGAATACTTTCATACTGGCTGGGCCACTATACTTCTTTCTACATCTTTCTCTCTTCTCAATCAGAAGACTCGGTCTGCTGCTTACTGACATACTTATGTCTAGCAATGCTGACGTCTTGAGCTCCAGCTGCCCTATTGTCATACTTACACGTGTAGATACACACAAACACATGCACCCATGCTCACACATGTGCATGTGATGTAAATACATTTTCTTAAATGTCTATCTCAAATGCTGTGTGGGCATGGTTAGCACCAAGACAGAATAGTGATTCAATAGTGAGTTTGTCTCAGGTGTGGGTTGGGTAATGAATGAAAGTGACCTGCATACCTGTCACTTCTGGACTGGCCACTATATTATAGGGCCATGTAAAGGGAATACGGCTCACCATTTTGACAGGCACACAGTCACAGATGCTAGCTTTGTGGGGCATCACTGTGTCTCTTCAGACTCTTCAAGAGCCAATGGCGAAAGCCACTGGGTTGACACCACATGTCTGTCTTGGAACTACTCAGTTTCTCTTGACCCAAAAGCCTTTACTCAGTGTTTAGTGTATCCTTCCTGGTAGAAGAGATGATATTCTAGGCTCTGCAGTGACTAAGTGATAAGTAGGATGGATATGGTCAATACCCCGGAGGGGTTAAGATAGGTACCTGGACAACAGCTGCAGGAGATAGAGATGATACCTCTTGTGGAAAGAGATACAGGGAAAGTCAGAATCACCAGCTATGTTCAGCCAAGGCCCAGTCTGGGCCATGACAAATCAGAGCTGTGAGAAGCAGCACCAAGCTAGGGTAATGTGCAAAGCAGGGAGAGAAGCATAAGACACATGGTTCACTAGGCTGTCCCAAGAGGAGCTGGGGCACAAGAGCCATCAACAGAAATTCATGGATAAGTATTTTCAGCCTTTTATTACACTGTGTGTGTGTGTGTGTGTGTGTGTGTGTGTTAACACATGTACATGAAGGTTAGAGGACAGCTTAGGTGGGGGGAGGGTCAACTCTTTCTACCATGTGAGTCTTGGGGGCTAAACTCAGGTCGCCAGGGTTGACAAGAAGCACCTTTACCTGCTGAGCCATCTCATAGGCCCTTAGCATGATTTGTTTATTTATTTATAAATAAAGACACTACCTAGAGGAAAAGGTGTGAGTGTGGTGAAGCCAGAAGATCAGAGCTCACATTCTAACCCTACAGGCTCCCTGATGTGGATCCACAGATCAGGGTAAGTCAGCCAGCCAGCTCTCAGCTCCATCACAAGAATGGCAATGCCCACCCACCAATAATGGGAAGAAACCATCATGTGGTCTGCAAAGCAGCCACTCAGATATGGTAGAAAGCTCTAGGCAGAAGAGTGGGCGGTAAAATAACATCCACCACCATTACTGAAACAAGCATAGGATTTGGTGTTTTGAGGCAATCCAAATGAAATTTAAACAGTACATCCCAAACCCCGGAAATTTATCAAGTGGTGAAGAGACATACATCTTTAAAAGCCAAGACACTGAGATGGCTTAGTGGGTAAAGGTGTTTGTTATGCAAACCTTGTGACCTCAATAAATTAGAGAATAAATATGAGGTTTTTAAATACTATTAACAGGCTTGCTGGTTCAGCCCTCACTTTTGCTACCTGTGTGACTTTGTACAAGTTGCTTAATTTCTCTGGTCTTTTGTCTTCTTTGTCAGAAAGACCAGATTAATAGCCCCTTCTCTTGTGAGACTAAGGATAATGTGCATGCATGGATTCGACCATCTTTAGAAGTCATAAATGCAAGAGGCTACATTTCCTGCACCTCAAAGAGTATGAGAATAATCTCAGTTATTAAAATAGCCTCCTTCCCCACTTCTGTGTAGCCTTGGACAGACAGGAAAGCCTCCTAGCTTATACAATAGAGCATGCTCTATGAAAAAGGTCAAGCCAGATATGCATTCACTTCTTCAGTTCTGGATTTGAATGGATGTGGCCTGACCTACTTGTTCACATCAACTTGGAAATTTCTCTTATATATTCCCCGCCCCTCCCCTCTCTCACTCACACACACAGTGTTCTGCTTAACAACATAAAAGCAAAGTTTCTATTTGATGTCTATACAAACAACCAAATTTTCTTACAAAACCACAACTTCTTGTTCCGTATTTCTGTGTGAAAAGTTTCCTGAAGCTAGTTTACAGCATCAGAAAAACAGATTCCCAACACTCAAAAACAACAATTAAGTGTTGCAGTGGAAGGCCTTCCCCAGGCATCTTGGTCTCGGTCTCCAAGTAACACGTCTCTGAAAAGCTTGGTCCAAGCAACAAATATACCTCTTCCTGTCTTGCCAAGTCAGGGCAGGCAGGCAGCATCAGGGCCCTCTAGTTTCCCCCTAAGAATGGTCTGGTTAGTGAGTTGAAAAAATTATCCTCTAGTTCAGAACAAAGCTTGACATCAATTCTACCCATGTTGGCATTGCCAGTGTTGAGTCAGGTGAGGAGCAGGTGGAGAGGGTGCAATAAGAAGATGGATGACACTCAGGCTGGCAGTGGGGCAGGAGGATTGGCTCTAGAGATGACAACCAAGTCCACAGTCACCTCTTCCTTGTGTGTGTGTATCAGGGAAGCACCTGGGGACAGAAAGCTGCACAGGGCCCTGCTTCAGTCACTTAAGGCCACTGCATTCCATGGAAATTAGAGTGAGCAGGCCAGGCCTGTCTGGCTGCCCTAGCAGCTATAGGAGCAAACAGTAGCCAGACTCAGAAAGAAATGGCAGCCTGAGCTGAGCAGAGCACAGGCAGCAAGGGAGCCAGTGCTGAGAAGGGACTTCAAAGGCCTCTGACGACAGCAGAGCCTCCTGCTTGGCCATCTTGTCCTTGGGACATGAGAGGGTTTGGGGATAGTGTTAACCTCTCACTCAATGTATTACCTGAGATTATGTGAATTAAATACAGCACATTACTCCATTTGGTAACTTGTCATCCAGTATTGCAGTATTCAAATGCTAGGAAAGCCTTTCCTGAAGGCAGTGCCACTGCTGTTAGGTTTCTATCTCCCCTCTGGCTTCCATGTATCTGACACCACACTTCCTGATGCTGTTGATCTCACTTTGCTCGGAGAAAATCTGTTCTTGCTGTTTCCTGGCTCTCCTCTTGTTCTTTGACTTTTGCTTTGCCCTTCCCTGACTTTTGGCTCAGGAGGGAGGCCACTGCCATGGCTGCTTCCGTGCTCCTGGCAGTCTGCTTGTGACTCACCCCGTGCTACCCATGTGTGTTCTGTTTCTTCTCAGTCTGCCTTCTAGTCACGCTTGGAGTGTGAGAGCTGAGTATTTCACATGTCCAGAACATACCTCAAACAGCCAGTACAACAGACAGGCAGCTGCTCTGGTGACCAACTGGAGTCATTCCAACCAGCCTTCAACCCTGGAGGGAAGCTAACAAAAGCCACATAGTATAGAGGCTGCCCAGGTCTTGTGTTGGATGGCTTAGGTTTAAGGTCTGATCCCACCACTTATCAACTGTGGGACTATGGTCAAGCTCTTTGTTCTCTTCGTGACCCACCATCCACATCTGTAAAACGGACACACTAGTAACCCTTGACATTGGTTGTGGCAGTTCAATAGGTTCGTAGAAAGTCCACAACTTAGACAAAGAGTGTTAGATCATTATTATGCCTCTTCCCCAGGAACATAACAGGAACAATATGTGTGAATAAGACCCAGCAGGCTCCTCAAGCAAATGTTTTATGATCATTAATCTGTCTTCTACTAGTGACTAAGCCATGGCATTTGGCAGAAGTGAAGTAATTAATTGGAACCCAATGGTGGCTCTGATTAGCAACAAAGTATGTTCTATTATCCCACATACACCTGATGACCAGGGTAGACATCGTCCCTTGTCCCATCAAAGCTGGAATGGTCTTAAAGATCCTCTGATAAACTGGCTACCAAACACCTGAAACATCAGGGGCACATCGAGAAAGTACATACCCCAGACCCTCCCATCAGATTGTGCCTCGGTTGGTCTGAGATGTGTCCAAAGAATCTAGAATAATATATGTTTGTTGGAATCACTGATTCAATCCATTTTCTTCTTGTCAAAGATGATCAATTGAAGACAAAACAGAATTAGCCTGCTTGCCTGACATCTCAGCAAGAGAGGCAAGGCAACTCTGACATGTCATACCTATTGCCAGCATGCAAGTGAAACAAAGACATGAATGTTACACCATAGGCTTAATGCTGGGGGTGACTAAAAATGACTAAGGACTAAGTGTCTACATGTAGTTCACGGCTAGGTTTCAGGAGTTCTGCATTTGCAGAGACAAACGCTACTGCAAGATGTCTCTGACCTATGAGGTCACTTGGTAACACGCCTGCGCAGGCCAGTGTAAAGAGAAAGCAAAGCCCACTTTAGGCCTTTTCACTTTGAGAAGCCTCTGACAATGTAAGGTATGATTCCACAGGCCCAAGAACAACCGTTCTGAATTCCTGCCATGCTAAAGATCTCCTCCAGAAGGGTCAGCACAGGAAACAGTATTTCCCAACCCCAAAAGCCTTCTAATGTTTGGAAAGGAGCCCGTTATACATAGTGGACTTGGCAGTCACAGTCCCTAGAAACAGCGGTGTTGTCTTTGTGACCAGCACAAGCAGCCACAGACTGAACAATGACCTCATGACTCAACGGTCCACTCCCTTGGCAGAGGCACAGCTCCTGCTATGAAGATAAGGCCGAGACTTTGTCACAGCAGGGCACTATCAGACATGGGTCTTTGTCTCAAAGAGCCAAACTCTAATTGAAAAGTCTGGAAAATAGCATATTCAAGAGTAGCTTGGAAAGACTCATCCAAAACCTACGTTACTAAGCTATTAATATTAAGTTATTAAGTTTTCAAATGTGCTTTTTAAGAGAGATGCTTCAACTTCACTGTGTGTCCATTTCCTCTGGTTTTCTGGGACCAAAACTGGCCAGAGGCTGCAGTGAAATAGATGACATGGAGTGATCGTATAGCTTACGGGGGGGGGGGGGGCGTCATTTCCCTCATCCCCAAATGCCTCCTACAAATACATCTCTTAAAAGCGTAAGTCCTACAGAAGAGTGGCAGCTTCAGCTTTCATTCATTTTCCTCTCAAAAGATGTCTGATCAACAGCAGCAGAGAGCAAGCTTGAAGTCATAGAGGGGGACATATTCAGAGCCGGAGGACAAGTCACACAAATCTTCCTCGATCTCACAATTCAGCCAAGGGCTGACTTTTCTAGACCTAACTGTTCTTTTCTTTTTTGATTTAATAAAGTTTTATTTTTTTCAAATATACAGTTGATTGAATCTATCATGCATCTTTGCCAGGAGCTGGGGCATCTCCACCGTTTGTGTTCCTGGTGTAAATTACTTGGGCTCTGTGCTTTGAAACCAGCCTGGTAAGTCTTTGACTATGTAGCTCCTGAATTATTGCTCTGGACAAATAACCTCCCATCTTCAGTCTCTCAGGGACCACAGCTGGGAACCTCCTTACAGAGTTTGTCATAATGTAGCTTTCTGGTCCTGAACATTGCCTTTGGACCAGTTCTTTTTGGACCTGCCCCTAGACTTGTTTAATGGGTCTTTGTCTTTCTTGAACAATTAAAAATATAAAGTACTGAATGAAAGATATACCTGTTCTTTATGCCACACATTCTCTATCTAAACCCATGTAAGTCAGCCAAGGAGCCAGGGCCTTTAAATGCAGATTCCTAGCCTCTGGAATGGAACGGTCTGATGCAGGAGGCTCCCAGTTCCTCTCACCTCCCATCCTCTCTGGGTTTTCTCCTTTTCTGTCTCTCATTAGAAAAGAACAGGCTTCTAATTAATAACAAACAAACATGACAAATAAAATATAATAAGATAAAACACAAACCATCACATGGAGGCCAGAGCAGGCAACCCAACATCAGGAAAAGATCCCCCCAAGAGCAGGAAGAAGACAAGGTGGCCTATGCCCTCTATACCTACTCAGTATAGTACTTGGAGTCTTAGCTAGAGTCATAAGATAACTGAAGGAAATCAAGGGTATATAATAGAAAAGAAAGAAGTCAAAAGATCTTTATTTGTAGGTGATATGACAGTATAAAAAGTGACCATAAACATTCCACTGGGAAACTCCTATAACTGATAAACATTTTTATCAAAGTAGCTGGATATAAAATTAACTCACAAAAATGTTAGTCTTAGTATTGGGGAACACAATTTATACCCTTTATAATGTTTGAAGAGAACTGGCGAGCAGTTTTGTTGTGTTAGCCTGTGCCCTTGAGGAGGTCTTTGATGTCTGATTTGTGTTAACACCTCTTGAGAGCTCCTGTAGTCTTATCTCATAGATACACACAAGGTAGGTATGGACACAGTTTTGGAAATGTAAAAGCAACGTAAGTATAAAAGATAATTTATTATCATCCTCTCTTTTCATTTACACACACACACACACACACACACACACACACCCTGTATTTAGGATATCTTGGCAAACTGCTTCTGAAGGATTCTGGATATGAAATGCCGAAAAGGTCTTAGATGATCAAGTAGAATTAGTGCACAGCCTGAGCTGGCTTTCAAGGAAAATCAACATTTTCTAAGTTTAATAAGGAATAACAAGAATTTATAATACTGGAGCATTAAGATGGGTGTCCAGAATGCATTAGATCAATGTAAGATATGCTTAGGCCTGAAGTGCCCAGCAGGCTTCCTGAGCCACTGTGTTCATCTGCGCTCTGCCATACCATCTAGTCAGATCAGAGTAGGGTCCCATGTGGAGAAATGCATTTGAAGTGGAAACAATGTTTCTATTCCTAATAATTACTTGAATTCTTAGTAATTATTTTGAAAGTGCCCATAAGGAACATTTTCTGCAAGAGCAGGAGATTGCGCTTGGGCCCTGGCCCTGGCCCTGGCCCCACCATGCCTCCACAGAAGTCACCCAGCAGCGTACAATATGTAGTTCATGCTGTCATCTACCGAGGCCTGACTCATCTGAAGAGTAACCATCTCCTGGGTTTTAGAAAGCAATCCGCTAGAGCCAAATTTCTAAGAACTTATGCCAGTCTTTAAAAAAAAAAAACTGTAGCAGTGTGACCAAAAGTTTTAAAAAGCAAAACATGATTTCTAGCTGTTCACAAATGCAGAGGCTTAGATCGATAGCCAGCGACAATAAAGAAAAAAGTATGGCAAATTCTCTTTCTCTACTAGAATGTATTTCCCAGGTTTTTCTTCCTGTTGGAATAAGAAAGCAGGTCACCGCCAGCCTTTGTTAGCTCAGAGCTATAAGAACCAACCCAGGCAGAATCCCCCAGGCCTCTGGCTCTATCCTGCCTTCATGAAGCAGGCATTCAGAGGCTCTTTGGTTATGTCAGCACTTAAAACTCAATTTCTCCATATGCCATACAAAAGCTGGCCTTTGTATTAGGCCACTTCCTCTTTCCCGATACCTCATAGCCATAAAAGCTTTTGACCTATCCTTCAACACACCAAGATTGCACCAGCAGAAACTTCTGGAGTGTCTTCTCTTTTCACTTTCCCCATAGCCCATCTTTCCAGATGTTGGGATCTCCTTCAAAGTAGTATTTTCTTGCGAAACCTTCCCAGGCGTCTCTCTCCAAAGTCTCTGATCCATAACCCTTGATCAGGACAACCTCACTCATTAGCTACACAGGACTGATCCCCAGCTTATGCTTAAAACAAACAAACAAACAAACCCACAATCTATACTTTTCTTACTTGCTTTAAATGGAGTAGTAGTGTCTTAGGGACTAGGACATCTTTCTATTGACCATCCTGACATCTGCGGTCTAGGACTGTGACTGGAACAGAGTAAATCCAAGGGCCAATGAATAAAGGGATCCCCGAAGATGTCTGATGAATGCTACATCTTGACAAAGTCTTAGGACCCAAGCATTTGTGTTCAGAAATGTGTCACTTTGCAGACTCAATTAACTTGAGTCATGGTCTAATTTAATTAACACGCAGCGCACGTGTGTCATTTGGTCTTTGTGCTACTGAGTCAAAACAATACTCCCCTAACTATGACAGGTCCAGTGGCATGTGGCCAGCTAGAAGGGTGCAATGTATGCCACCGGGCCTGGATTTTACCAATGCCCAAATTGCCCTCTGAGAATAAATCCAGCAGACGCATTCCTGAGTGCATTGCTGGGTTGGTATGTACAATACAACCCAATCATTTGGAAAGGTTTTACTGAATTCTGATAAGAGGTTTCCCGGGGAGACTCAAACACAAACATTACCACTGAAACATTATTCAGGGTCTAGGAGGAAAGTAATTTGCACAGGCCATATGAAATATTTATTCAAGTATTTAGAGGTGATATTGTTCCAGGATAATAAGTAGATTTGAAATATAGTTCAGGAGCTAAAAGGTCATCAAAGAACAGGTGCGTCCTGTGGGAAACATGAGGCTTTGCTAAAGACAAACCGAGCTTCAGCCGTGAGCCCTCGCCAGAAGGTGCTGACATAGGTTTAGGTTATAAAGCACTCAATGTTGCAGGGAAAATATGTAAAAAATGTACATCAGTAGCTATAAGTGCTATTAAAGAGTGATATAATAAGTAACTGTAGGGAAATTATAAATAAGATTTAAATCAGTATTTCTCCATTTGCAACCACCCTTTTACAGTAGAGGAGACACAGTTATGCATGTACACACAGGAGGGCAAGAATGTGCTGTGAGCATCATGCACAGACAGAACCTGAAAAACACAGGCTAGGAAAATGACAGGGGCCGTTCCTTGGACAGTACTGTTCTGAGAAGCACACGGCACCTCTGTTTGTTTATATAAATTTGCTTGTAAGACTTGGCCAAGCCTCCTGGAGAGAATAGAATTGGCATATGACCTTTCCAAATCTAAGAGAAGAAAGAAATATTATGATTTTATATTCACGTCCCAAGGCATGCTGATCACCATAAAAGCCAGTGGTTTCTCTCCTCATATATTTACCTACTAATGCCAGACTGTACATCCCAAAGGCTTATAAACCTGAGGCTAGTGGAAGAAAAAAAAAAAAACAAAAAACAGTACTTATGGTGGGTGGGGAAGACTTGGACAAATCCAGCGTGGTTATTTCAAACAATGCCCTTACTTTTGTAATTTCTGCCTCTATAATTCTGGCTGTCAGTGTTCCCAAGTACTTCTGAGTTACTATTCAGAACCTTTCGATCAACGTGGGCCCCTGCTGACCCATTCTCTACCCTGAATAAAACTAATGCTATCTGTGGGCCTTTCTAACTTTTTATTGATTCTTTGTGAGTTTCACATCATGCTCCCCAGTCATCTTCCTATCCCTTCGTATCTGCCCTCCACCTTAGCAACCCCCCTCAAAAGAAAACACAAATACAAACAAACAAACAAACAAAACAAAACAAAGCATAGAAAATATCCCTTCGTGGAAGCTGTAGTAGGTCACAGAGGTCTCACAGTGGGTTCCTTTTTGTCCACACATCTTTACTTGCAAATGTTCATTGCAATGAGTTGTTGGTCCTGTTCGAGGCCTCTGACTTTTGCCACACCATCAATACTGGATCCTCACCGGGACTCCTCTAGGATATGTTGTTGTTGTTGTTGTTGTTGCCCTGTGTTATGGAGATCCTGCAGCTTTGGATTGGCAGGACTGGCCCTTTCATGGCTCCAGCAGACCATCAATGAGGTAGATTTTGAGGTGGGCCAACTCAAAGCCCTGGATCTGGGCCTGGGTGGTGGCTGAGTTGGTCAGCCCAAAGGCTCTGCCACATCCATACTACCCAGCTCAGCGCTACTGTGTTGTCGAAGAGAGGTACAGGGCTTGCATCCCACTCCATTGACCTTGGATCCAGCTCTACTAATTGCTACAAGTGGTGTGAGGCAAGGGGGACAGGGAGCATCACCTCTACACTATGGGCGTTTCCTAAAGCACTTTAAAAACAAACCATTAATAAGAACACAAACAGAAATAAGCTATATTGTAATCATAAAAACATGGTCCCTACATTTTAGAAATTTTTGAATGTATGAAAAATATAGTATTACTAATATAACCTATGAAGGGCCACTATATTTTGTCTTTTTATTTTCTTTCTTACATGATCTTTATGTTCACTATAGTTCAGTAAGATTCACCCTAGGGTTTTTATTTTTCCTTCCTATTCCTCCAGTCAGAGTCTGAAAAACAATTCTTTCATTAACTAGCTCTCCAGGGATAAGTCTTTCCTTTGCAGGCTTACACGAGAGGGCAGACATTCTAATTTTGTAGAAAAAACCCAGAAAAATTGTGGGTGGGATGGGCTTCCCCCTAATTGTAGGACTCTTTCAACAGAGTGTGTGCCATCTGGGTGTTAATTTGTTGTTATAACCTAAATGGCTTTCCTGGGTGGCATAATGAGAAGCCGAGCAGAAATATGGTTAACGCCACGTGAAGCATGGATGACAGACAGCTAGCCAAACTTCCTTCCTCTGCAGCAGTCTCTGTTTCCCTGGGATATCCTCAGGAGCTCGCTGCATGCCCTGGGGAACCATGAAGGATCCCACAGTGGAAAGAAGAGTAAGAACGGAACACCAATTTGTCACGTACCTAGGAACAAAAATCGAGGCGAGCTGCCTTGGTCTTCTGCCCTCCTTCACTTAAGCAGAAGATGTGATGTGATAACCAAAGGTCAGAAGTGCAGAGGGGTATAGAACACTGAGTAGGGGAGCAGGACCCCACAGTGACCCTGAAGACTCTGCCTGGTCCTCTACAGTGTCTACTATTTCCCCTTGTAAATTGTTTTAACCAACAGAACAAATCAGGTGTTAGGACCCTATTTCCAACACTGTTAAATCAGACCAGGGTTTCATGGGCTAGAGTGAGACTCTCCCTAGCTTAAAGATGTAAGTGGCCATGTTGGGAAAGCCACATGGCAAGGAACTGTGGGTAGACCCTAGTTTACAAATAACAAAAGGCTGACTCCTCAACAGCAGCCATAGTTACTAAGATAGAACCTGAACAAGCGCAGAAGCTGATTCTCCCTAGACTAGAATATAGCCCAAAGGCACTTCCACTGCAGCTTTGTGAAATCCTGGTCTAGGCCCAGACTTCTGCCCCATGGCAAATGTGTGGCCAGAAGTGTGTGTTATTTTAAGCTGCTAAACACAGAGCAGTGTGCTATGCAGGAACAGAAAACTACACACTGAGAGAAGAAATGAGAGTCCTGTTTATCCTTACAGTGAGTCAAAAATCAGTCTAAGCCTATCTGAAGGAGTCTTTGTCAATGTCTCTCTTTTGAAAAAAAAAAAGGGAAAAAAGAAAAAAAATCATAGGAAGACACATTCAGAAAGCATCACAGGGAGCCAGCTGAGCGCTGTGGAATGTCCCAAAGGGTATCTGTCAGCTTCGTAGATGCTCTGAGTTCTACAATGGAAACCTTATTAACCAGAGCAACTTCTGAAGCAGATAATGAAAAATAACGGTGGTAGTAACATGTTCGAAAATCTTATTGCATTATACAGGAAATGCCTAAGTAGCTTTGCTTGAAATTACTGGAAAGGAGGAACACTGAGAGACAATCAATTTGTCTTCATCTGCTGACGTCCTGCAAGTGAGATTCCATTAAGTATCCAAACCTATGAGTGCATAGAAGACTTCCTGAATAGAAGTAAATTAAAAAGAAAAGCCTACCTCACATGATCTTTGACCTTGAAACTCTTCCAACAGGGCTGTGATAGTCTGTGTACTAATTTATTCCTGTGATTATTATATTTCCTGTAATTTCAGAAACTACACAGCTTTTTGTTAGTAGGACGGGAATGTCAAAAATTAAGCACATAGGGTTTTTTTCTTGAAAAACTATATAAATACTAACTTTAGAACATGTGGCCCTTGTAATAAAGCAGTAATAAAGCAGACTAAAATCAGAATTGAAACTAATTCTGACTTCTAAACATATTCAGTGTGTGTTCAGGGTTCTGTGATATACTCTATCCCTTCTTCAGTGCTCATAAATCTGAAGCATTTAGCTGAAGTCTTACTTCCTAAATGATTAGACAACATGCTCATGCCAGAATATTCCTAATATTAATCACAGTACATCCTACAAATGGGTTCTAAGGTTCTCCCTAACGCTCACTAGTCATGATTAAGCGTAAGTGTTGAATAGTTCTTTCTTTCTTTTCTTGTTTTTGATTTTGTTGTTGTTGTTGCTTTTGGTTTCTTTGAGACAGGGTTTCTCTGTGTAGCCCTGGCTGTCCTGGAACTTACTCTGTAGACCAGGCTGGCCTTAAACTCACAGAGATCTGCCTGCCTCTGTCTCCCAAGTGCTGGGAATAAAGGAGTACATGGCCATGCCTGGCTAAAAAATTATTTCTTAATTATCTAAAGACATTAAGGATTTACAAGAAAAAAGAACTTACAGGAAGAATGGACAGAAAGTCATCTGTATGAGAATGACAAGTTGCATAAAATAATGAAGAATCATATTTTGTGTTACTGTCAATATTGATGTTCTAGAAGTTTCTGGAAGGGCAAGGCATGACAGAGATCTGGAAACTGACAATCCAAGTTGAGAACTGTGGATCATCTGGGCTGTAGGCAACATCAAAGGGCCAAAGGCTGGGTATTTGGTCGGTAGGGGACAGAGCCATCAGTCACACAGTATTTGTTCATTGAGTTATTGTCTGCTGGACCATCATGTAAAACTAGTAG
The DNA here is from genome assembly GCF_903995435.1 of Acomys russatus. Classification (NCBI taxonomy): domain Eukaryota; kingdom Metazoa; phylum Chordata; class Mammalia; order Rodentia; family Muridae; genus Acomys; species Acomys russatus. The sequence continues at coordinate 43,597,720 of NC_067141.1, read as the reverse complement.
GGCTGTGCTTCTGTGCTCCAGATAATAAACAAGAAGGCAGAGAGAAAGTCAAAGGGATTTCTAAGAGTCAAGTTAGGCTGACTCAATGTCCTACACCCTGCCAGGCAGCATTGTGGAACACAAACTATGTCAGCAAGCAAAAAAGGCAGGGGTGCACACTGCCTTGGAGGTAATACTCTATCTGCCAAGGGACAGGCACATAGTCATAATGAGCAGTGGGTTATACACTGCGATGAAAACTAGTATGCCCTAGTAAGTAGACACTGAGATTGGAGGTGACTGGAAGTGCATATGTGGAGGGTCACGATTGTAAATGGGGTATTCAGACTAAGCACCTATGAGGGGCCATCAGAGCAGACCCAGGGAGGAAATGGGCTATGAAGAAGGGACCACACGACCATGAGTCAAAGAGACTGAGGGGGACTGCTCTCGAAGGAGTGGCCAGGAAAGTCCTTTCTGAGAAAAGAAATTCTAGCTGAGATTACAGTGCCTACAAGGCTCCACACATACATGAACCCAGAAGCAGACCATCCCCAGGAGTGGGCACCACAGACACAAAGGCACCAATGTCTGACTGCTTGGCATGGATGTCTAGAAAGAAAACCAGAGTGAGAGGGCATGACGATCCAGCGTCAGGACCTACAACATGGGGAGGGCCAGGTCATCTAACGATCTGTTGCCTGCATCCTCAGCTGCTTGCCTGCTGCACTGCTGAACTCCCCCCCTCTGAATACTGTTTTTGAGTTGGAAACACATCCTCTTTAATTCTCTCACTCTCTTGGTCACCACTCATTTTCTTCCTCCCTCCATTTCCCCAAAAAGGAAATCTAGACATATAACCCCCAGCCTGGCCTTGCCATGTCCTGTTTGCTTTCCCTTTGTTGAGTGTCTGCCCCCACACTTCCCTGGAAAGCCACCAATGGTCTCCACACAGGCAAAGGCAAGGGACACATGGCCTTTGCTCATCTAACTTTCTGCTGCCTCTGGCAAAGGTGGCCATGCTTACTTGTCATCAGAGCCATACTCACCTTCTGCACCATTTCTGGATGCTCCTCAATGACTCCTTTGGGAAACAATCCAGGAGTAAATATAGATGTCAAAATGAAGACACACTCAGCTGTTTTGAGGCAGTGAGGGCTCACCTGATAGCCTTGCTGACTCTGGGAAAAAGTCATAGCCCACAGGGACACAAGGGTGGAGACCTGCCAGAGCTTGCCACTTTCTAATGACTTTACCTCTGGCAGTATACTATACCTCCAAGACTCAATCCTGTCACCTGTACAATAGAACTCCAACTATCTGCCTTGTGAGGCTACTGTGCACATGAAATGACTTGCCATCCTCAAGGTTTCCAACCAATACCTAGCACTTAGCAGAGACTGTTTTCTTGCTTATGGCCCCCAGAGGCTCGGAAAAGCATCTTCCATCTAAACAACACGGGGAAACAATTACATTAAAGAGGAAAGATGCCTTTAAACTTGTTGTGGGCAGGGTCACTGTAAATGACCCATAATCAAATTAACTATTGCCTTACAAATCTAGCCTAAAATTCCTTACTGTGAGAAGAGACTTCAAGCACACCAAACTCCTTCAGTTATCTTCTAGGTATCAACAGAAAATAAATATTAATCTTTATGAAACAGTCTAGCCTCACTCCTCAGACTCATTTTATGTGCTTTTTCTTTTGTTTCTTTTTGTTGTTTCTTTTGCTTTTTTGAGTCAGGGTTTCTCTGTGTAGCCTTGACTGTCCTGGACTTACTTTGTAGACCAAGCTGGCCTCAAACTCACAGAGATCCTCTTACCTCTGCCTCCTGAGTTCTGGGATTACAGGCATGTGCCACCACATCTGGCCCGATGTGCCTTTTTCTTTACTGAGAGACAGGGCGGAAAGTAGTTCAGCTTTGGAGCCTGGATTTCAGTCTCTACCCCCATACCTTGGCAGCTAAGAGTCTTTGCAAGGGACCTGGGTTCCCTGTGATAATTGTACTACGTGGACTTGCTTGGAAATGTAAGCGAGTTAGTACAGATGAAACGCTTAGGACAGTACCTGGCACAAAGTCAGCACTCAGTAAACATGGAGATGACAACCACAAGGACAGCTGCTGCCACAGCTGGCCCTACAATCACTGGAACTCCTCTTTCCTGCTTGGACCCAGGTCAAATGCAGTGACATGTGGCGCCCTTTCAGTGATGTGATATCAGGCATCCTAACTACTTTTCCTCACTTGACATTTTCCTGTGAAAAACACTCCCTATGTATGTGTATTACGGGAAGGAGACATTGCTGGATATTTTCCATTTGCATCTGCGCTGACTACTGTCTTACTCTGTGCTCCAGAAGGCTAGCCTCCTGAGCCAGTAGGCTACCTTATCCTCTGGCTTCTGCAGGATTCAGTCAATAGAAACATCAGCAGTAGAGGAAAGAGGAAGATCTGGGTATCTATCTATGCATTAGCTCCCTGCTGGCTGGGTACTTGAGATTGGGGGTGACTGGAAGTGTATATGTGGAGGGTCACGATTATAAATGGGGTATTCAGACTAAGCACCTATGAGGGGCCATCAGAGAAGATGGTATTTTTTCTCCTCAGAGCTGTGGCTCTAGCTAGGTAGCCTCTAGCCCTCCCTCTCTTGGTCTGATGAGGCAGAGCAGAGGTGAAGTCCCTGACTGCTGCAAGCCCAAGGATACTTGCTAAGTAATTTTGTTCCATTCTATATATTCTGTTTTAAACAGGCCTTTCACTAGACATTTTTTAAATGGGGGTGTTTCCTGCTAGAACCCAGGCTGAAACACAAGTCAAATGTAGTGTCATGTGGTTGTTCAAACAATGCCGGCAAGGTGACAGCTTAAACATTTTATTCAAGTGAAACGCAAGATCCTCTACAAAGCATTCCACTTAAAACTCGCCTACCACCACAGTTGGGAAGTTGGTACAGAGGGCCAAGCGAGGGTCTCTGCATCCACCAGCTTAACTGGCTTGTTCATGCAAATGTCGTTTCCTTGGACAGTGTGTAAGATCAGAGGCCCTGCTGATCCTCAAGCTCTCAGATGCTCAGTTGTCTCTGCACCCAATTCAAATCCTTGAGAGCACTTGACCCCTTGCCCTGGAGAATGAGCTCAAACACAAGCATCTCCATTGCTACCTCATCTTTTCCAAGCTGAACTGAAGGAGCTGGCGTTAGAGATGCAGCCTGCTGGCAACCAGGCCCTTGGTAGCACTGTATGCCCCAGGGCCGCAGCACTTAATTAGAACCAGCAGAGTAATTTTAGAAGGTGACACCAGCAAAAGCTTCCAGCCTCACAATATGAGCTAATCATTAACTGCATCTTTAGGTCATAATCTATATGAGACAATGATTCCATAAGTGTTTGTGTGCTGCTTTAGTGACAAACCATCACCTCGCATAAATAAATGGTCTTTTTAATAACAGGGCAGGGCAAGCTCAGGCTAAGATGTAGGGCTGATGTGTTCTCATTGCAGAGAAACTTGTCTTCAACACTGTTTCCTGAAAATTGAATTGGGGACCCCCTCAAACACCGAGAACCAAGTACACAAGATTTTCAACTGTTTCAATATTTTTAAAAACCAAAACTATGAACAGTAAGTTATGGAGTTACATTTTAGTAATATGTGGATAATGCCTAAGTGAAAAGCCAGATTAGCGATGGTCAACAGAAGAAAACTAGGAATGAATATGACACAAGGAAGGGATGAAAAAAATCAGGTGATCAGGGCCAACTTCCATGTTTAATTGTGACACGTGATCCAGGATTGGTGCCATTACCAAAAACGCAGAACCCAAACTGAACGGCATCAGCAACCTGCAGCAGTGGGGTGGCTTCTTCCCTAGCACAAAACAACTGATGAGCTATAATTCTGTTTACTCAAGAGACATGGTTCTGAATTGCCGTATGCAAATCTAATTTGTGTCCAGACAATCGCATTTGAAATGCACTAGGGCATCTGGCTTCATGGACAGAACACTCAAGTGAATAATTTGTAAAGCGAATAATATAGCCCTTGCCCCGGCCCTCACTTCCTCTGCGTTCATGAGATTAACAGCTGGCTTGCGTGCTGCAAGTGTGGATGTGAACGTAGGTCTTTGCATGCTTAAATGAAGGGACCATTCAGGGTTCAAGCCAAACGAGGCACGTGGAAGTGATTAAAATTCACACAGGGTGTTTACTATAAAATTTGGGTGGGGGGGGATCTAAGGGAAGATAGGAAAAACATTTTGCTTTTAGATATCTCAGTACCCACTCAGAAGGTCAAGAAGAACACGTGAGTAAACACAAACAAACAACTCAAGAGAGTCACAGAGGACAGTATGGAACTATCCACTAAGATGGGGCTTCTCAAGCTGGAGGGTCCAGGCTCTGTTCTCAAGAGCTCGGGAATGTGCAGGAATGTACCGAGGCTCCCATTCCGTCACAGTCCAAGGCTCTGCTGCCTTCATTTACTCTACATGGTTCTGCGAGTCCTAAGTACAAAGATTTTCATTTTGCAAGGCAAGTCTGCGGCAGAAGAGATTTTGTGGTGCTATATTCACCCATCGGTTCTTGACCTTGGTATAGTTCATGGAGGTTGCATGAGCTTGCGGGAACTCCACTTCTTATACAGAAGCAATCCCCTCATATTGAATGCGAATGAAAGGCTAAACCACGAAGTAGGCTACCTTTTTTGTTTTGTTTTGTTTTCTTTTAAGTGTATTTCTTAAGCCTCCCTCTGAAACTGGCTTAGGATATTATTTCTCACCAAAAGGAAGCAGGTGGGAGGAATGGCTGATTGTAGGTCTGATGCAGAATGTGTGAAGATGACCATGGACGATTTCACCCCAGAAGTAAGGGACCATTATAGATCACCAGGAGTCACCCAAGGGACACCGAGGAAACAGACTGCTGTTGGCCAGCTCCAACTGAAGTGAAATGTGCTCAGAGTCCCAGCACTGAAGTCCTCGGCAACTGCTCTTCCTTGCTGGCTATCACTAGAAGTGCTAGCAACCCAACTCCTCACTTTGCAAATTACGGAATGGAAACACACAGGGGTGGGGGGGGAGGAGGGGAAGAGAGAGGTAGAGGAGAGAGAGGAGAGAGGAGAGAGGAGATAGAATGCTCTCATTTGCTCTGCCTTGCCAGTTGAATTATATTTCAGAAGAACTAGATAGAAGCAAGAGTAATTTTCTCTCTAGAGAGGAAGTTTAACCTATACACACAAGAACATAAAGTTAGAGTTATCATCATTTAAAAAGCTCCCAATAAAATGACAGTTTTAGAAGAAAATTAAATTTATATTCCCCCCAAATAGTACAAGTAGAATGTGATGAAACTTCTATATCTTCCTGCCAATTTGAATAAAATACAAAGACCAGAGGGCATGCTAAATGTGCCTGTGGTGAAAGGAGCAACTCTACAAAATCCAGGTCATGAGGAATCCACCAGGGAAGGGGAGGGGAGACCTTCATATTTTTCTGAATCAATTACAAAGGGAGAGATAGATAAAATGAGAATATGGACTAAAGCAAGCTTTACCCAGATTTGATAGCATCTATTTTGCACATGTGTATATATGTAATTCCTAATATCAACACACACACACACACATACACACACACACATACACACACACCCTACTATAAACAAAAAAATTATTTGAAAGTGACTTGGAAACAAGTATAATTTTAAAACATAATATCTTATTTAGAAATCATGAAGTGCCATGAGATTTTCATACTTGGGCAATAAAGCAGATTTAAATAACTTAGTACAGCAATGCTCAACTGGGACACAGTCAGGCCACCTCTTGGTAGAAATATATAATTATTGGGAATAATAATTTGCAGTGGTTTGCTTTATAATTTCACTTTATACTTTGAAAAGTTTAAATTTATTTAATGTATATAATGCTGGTATGAAGATCTAACAGTTTAAATTTACTGCTGAGTGCTAGATTCTATGCTGGACATCACCCCCATTATGTAACAGGCATGGCACAACTATTATTATCCCTTCATTTTGAACAAGAGGAAGTAACATGCCTAAAGCTATATAGCCAGTTTAGAAAGCCACACAATCATCTCAATGAATGCAAAAAAAATCATTTCACAAAATTCAACTCACATCTGTAATAAAAATTCTCAGCAAACTAGAAATAGAATGACCTTGACAAAGGGCAACAACTAAAAGCCCTAAAGCTAACTCCACACTTAACAGTGAAAGACTACTTATTTTTATATTACTTCTATTTAGTATTGATAGTCTTAGCCAGGACTATAGGCAGGAAAAAAGAAATAGAGAGGTAAATTTTCTTTACTTGCTGATGACATAATCACCTATGCATAAAATTTCTAGCAATATATGCAAGGTATAAAAGTACTGGGTATAACAATGTTACAAAATACATGGCCAATATAAAATTATCAATTACATTTTTATATATCACAATGACTAGAAGTTGAAATTAAAGTGGAAAATCCAAACTTACGCACTTATAGATAACTTTAACAGAAGAGGTGTAGTAGAAACTATAAACCGTTGGTAAAGGAAATTAAGGGAGAAGTAGGAAGTTGGGAGATCTACTGCCCTAATCGATTAGAAGACTCAGTAGTGTCTCGTGTCTGAAGGGATCTACAGCAGCAGTTCTCAGCCTGTGAGTTGTATCCCTGTTTGGGATTTCATTTCATTGCATTTCAGACATCCTGCATATCAGATGTTTACATTACAATTCATAATAGTAACAAAATTACAGGTATGAAGTAGCAATGAAATGTGTTTATGGTTGAAGTCACTACAACATGAGGAACTATATGTCAAGGTCTCAGCATTAGGAAGGTTGAGAAGCAATGGTCTACAAATTCAATATAACACCAGACAAATCCCAACAGTGTTTCCTATACAAATTGGTAAGTAGAGTCTAAAAGTTACATGGAAATGCCAAAGATTTAATTATAAAATATATATAGAAACAAAAAGTTGGGTAGATCCTATCTGAATTTAGGAGTTACAGTAAAGCTACAACACAATATTAAGCCAAGACTGACACTAGATTAATAGAACAATAGAGTTAAAAAATAGGCTCACCACATATGATAAATTGATTAACAAGATAAGTGTTTAGACAATTCAATGGGGGGGGATGGTATATTTTTTTTTAAAAACTGACACTAGATTAACCAGATATTTATTTATAAAGAATAAAAGAAGTCTGGGGACATAGCTCCATTGTAGAGTGCTTGCCTAGCATGTGTAAATCCTTAAATTCAAACCCTAGCACTGAGAAAGAGGGAGGGAAAAGGGAAGGAGGGAGGAGAAAAAAGTGGAAAACAAAGCAAAGATAAAGAACTTAGATTCCATTTCCTTACTATCTACAGAAACTAATTTTAAATAGTTCAGAGAGACCTATGTGTAAGAGGCACAGCTATAAAATTTCTAGAACAAAGCACAGGAGCAGGTGTCTGGTTTGAGGTAAGGCAGTGATGACTTAAATATTACATAAAAATGCACACAGTGCGAAAGCAAATGCTGACAGTTTGGATTTTGTAAAAATGTAAAAACGTCTATCCCTCTAAAGACTGTTAAGAAGATAAAACAAGGAGCCGGGCAGGCCTGTGATCCCAGCTCTTGGGGAGGCAGAGGCAGATGGATCCCTGTGAGTTTGAGGCCAGCCTGGTCTACAAAGTGAGTCCAGGACAGTCAAGGCTACACAGAGAAATCCTGTTTGGAAAAACCAACCAACCAACCAACCAACCAACCAGAAGATAAAACAAATGACAGAGGAAAAGATATTTGCAAACCTGTGCCCAATGATAGGCTTGCACCTATGGCATGTAAGCAACTCTTACAAGTCAGACAGATAAACAATCCACTAAAAATATAAGCAGAATACTGAAACAGACACTTTACTAAATAAAACACACAACTGCCAATTGCTACATGGAAAAAGATTAGACAATGTTGTCATAAATACGACGATGCATTGTTTCAGCTCTATGGCCTACTAGAATGACTGAAATTCAAAATAATCGAAATTCCAAGTGTGGGCAAGAATGCAGAGTGGTGACAACGCCTATACTGAGACTGGAAAGTAGTGGCCTGATGGTTAACTGTATGTATTGAGTTTGCAGGGGCAAAGCGAAGTCATTACAGGTGACTTTGCTCCTCAGAGAACAGGTACGTCTTTAGTTTTGTAACAAACTGTGTTAGACAAGGTGTGTGTGTTCGGGTAGAGAGAGCAAGACAGAAGAGGGAGGACAGAAGAGGGAGGACAGAAGAGGGAGAGGGCGAGACAAAGAAAAAGACATACAGATACCTACATATTCGACCAAAGATTCTCAGTGTAGCTGTGAAGAATTTTTATGAGATTAAAATTTAATGGTTGATGCTGAATAAGTCAGATAATCCTCCATTATGCAGGTGAGCTCCAGGCAAATAGTGGACAGCTTTAATGAAACAAAGACTGGCTTCTGAGCAAGAAGGAATTCCACCGGCAGATGCCAATGAGCCCAAGTTTGAACTCCTCCCCGGGTCTCTAGCCTGCTGTCCTAGCCTGAAGATGGTAGATTTGCCAACTGTCTAGAGTTAACCAATTCCACACTCTCCCTTCTTCCTTCTGTATCTGTTTTCTCTGTCTCACTCTCTCTCTTTTCTGCCTTCTCTCTACTTTCCTTTCTCCACCTAAACACACACACACACACACACACACACACACACACACACACACACACACACACCATTTGTCTAACACAGTTTGTTACAAAATCAAGTACGACTTCTGCCTTACTCCTTTATGTCTTATTCTTATGTCTCACGCTTACACAGAGACAGAAACCAGCTGTTTATACCTATGAAGATAAATCAGCAGCTTTATTCTTGTAATAGTAAAAAGGGGGAATAGCCAAAATATACATCAAGTAATGTATAAACCAACTGTGGTAGTGGAATACACATAGCAACAAAAAAGGATAAACAACAGGGATTCAATCTTTAAGTATCACGCTGAGTGAAATAAGATACAAAAGGCTGCATAGTGGTAGGATTTCATCCACATGAGATTTCACAAGAAGCAATTCTGTAAGGATAGAAATCACATGAGTGGCTGACAGAGACTGGGGATAGGTGGGCCTTGGGACTTAGGAGATGACTAGGGGACACACGGACCTTTTGAGGATGATATGAACCTTTAAAAAATTTATTTTATTATTTTACTTTATATGTATGGGTGTTTGGCCTGTATGTATGTCTGTATACCACGTACCAGAAGAGGACTTCAGAACCCCTGGAATGGGAGTTCTAGATGGTTGTTCCCTGCCATGTGAGCGGTAAGAAGACAGTTGGCCTCAAGAGAGCTTGGCACTAGGACTCTGCACATCTGTCCTCCTCGGTGCCTATGCTCTTCTTTCTGCTTCTTTTCCCTCCTGTCTCCTATTTCCCCTCTACTCCTCTTTGCCCATAAGCTAAATATGGCTGGCCCAGCCCAGCCCAGCTGGTCTTCTAACCACTTTATAAAGTCTTTATATCCAAGTTCTCAGGAGAATCAATCTGGCGATTGATCATGACATCCATTTGGCTATATATCCATGGCTGATGTCTCAAGGCCCAAGGCCCAGTGACTGACTGAGAAGACAAAGGTCAGGGAGGGAAGATGGAGCAGAGGAGAAGTGGCCAGTTCCTGGGCCTAGAAAGCCCACCTGGAGCTGACCCCTGACTACTGCTTTTACATAGCCTGGTCATCCTCACTAAGCACATTGCTTCATGCAAGCCTTTGCACTTCCTCCTGCTGCGGCTAACATGGCTCTTCCCAGAGAGATTCACAGGACTTGCTCCCTCACTTATGAAGCCTTCTCTGACCATCATATCTCAGATAGCATCCGCTGTGTCAGCCATAGTGTTTGTCATAACACCTTTATATTTTCTCCACCACTGTAAAACACAACGTCATATGTATTTGGTTGTTAGTTTGCTTATTATCCATTTCCCTTTGCGAGAGTAAGTGGCAAAGGAACAGCTATACGTTATTCCCAGCATTCCTTGCACTGGGATGTTTCCTTGCAAAAGTAGATGTTTCATGAATATGGATGAATACATGCTAATTTGTTTGTTTTACAGTAATTAAATGGCCACCATCACAGCCTGCTCACACGACTGTGTCTCACAGTGCAGATTGCTGGCTGTGCTTATCTCAGTACAAATCCCTCTTCTAGATTTCTGTTGTTAGTTCTCAGTAAGGCTCGCCCCAATTCCTCTGCTGTCAGTCAGACACATCTGGCAGCACCAACTTACATTTCTTCATCTGAAAGACCCGTGCTCTTCCCCTAGAATGACACTTCTAAGAGAGCCAAGAGAGCTTCAGAGGCTCTGCTCTTTTCTTTCCAACTTGGCCATTTCCTAGATGAGACTAGGAGTTTAAACTTTTTAAACTTAATGGCAGGATTTCTATTCAGTGACTTAAAATCCAAAGCTGCTTCATGAGTGTTTGTGGACTGAGGTTTAATGAGAGGCAAACACAGGAATCTTTGTTCCAGATGATCTCTTAATCATGACCACTGTGTTGCTGCTGCACTGTGGTAGGGACCTGAGCAGACCTCTAGAGTCCTCTCACACCACCAAAGAATGCGTGGCAGCTGGTGAGATGGCTCACCAGGTAAGTCTGACACCCTGAGTTCCTTCCCCTGCACCCACAAAACTGAAGGAGAAAACTGGCTCCCAAAAGTTATATGCTGACTGCCATGTGTGTTGTGGCATGTGTGAATGCGCACAGAGAGAGTGGGGGGAGGGGAGGGGAGAGGGGTGGGGGAGGGCAAGGGAGGGGAGGGGAGAGGAATAAAAACCGTCTCCACGAATAAAGGAAATCACCTCAGCATCAAAGACTCCACATCTGGAGTGAAGCGGATCCTGCAAGTTTGATGCTGAGCTTAGGAAGGAGATCTTGGAAAATGAACAAGAAATGTTTTGAACTGAGTTAAAGTGAAAATATTCCAGGTAAAAAAATTCTTAAGAGATACAGCTAAAATATCACTTACAGGAAAAATACATACCTTCAAATGCATTGATTAGAAATCAAGGAAAACTTTAAAATAAGTAAGCTAAATAGTCAAATATAGAACTTGGGGCAGGAGGAACCAAAAACAGAGAAATCCCAAAGAATCAAAAGGAAGAAAATGCTTAAGGTGGAAATCAGTCAGTGAGAGAACGATGACAGGGGGTTCTTTGAAAAGGAGTGAGACCCCAGTGCACGAAATATGTAAATCAGAGTGTTATAAAGAAATGCGTCATGTTTGTGCAACAATATATCCTAATAAGAACGAAGGTTTAATAAGATAAACATTTCAACTGACTAGTTCAAAACAGAGGATTCCAAAAAACGGAAAGAAACTAGAGAAATAATGACAGATGTGACACAGTCTTAGAAACACAAGCATGGAATGTTTTTAAATGACAGGGAAGGCACCCAGGAACAGGACAAAGTGTGGCAAAGGGGATGGTGAGAGTGTGTGCTTGGTTTGCACAGAAGAAATAGGGAATGTTTGTTGAGGACTGTAAAATAGGTTTAGACAGAGCACAACCCCAAGTGCCCTGGAAGTAGAGTCTGTTCTGGGATTGGCTGGGAGCTGCAAATGGATTCTGAGAAGAGAGAAGAGCCCTGGTCCAGGGAGATACCCAGTCTCAGCAGCATTACAATAGTAGGGTTATGACAGAGACAGCCCAGAAAGTAGGCAAAGCATCTGTACTGTAGCAATGGAGGGTGTGTGGGGGATAGGAGTGGAGGTAGGGGTGGGAGGACTGTACATGCTGCCATGGTGTCAAGCTGGAAACAATCCTTGGATCACTTAGCAGAAGAGCCAGGTCAGTCCTCAGGTGACAGTTTGAGGAAGAGGCTGATGAAAGGCTTTAAGAGATTGGTTGAGGATTTGAGTGGCTACAACATACACACAGTCTTTATCTTTTTTCCCCCCAGTGTATTTTCTTGTTACTCAATCATTATTCTGTAGGATAAGCAGGTTTTTAAAAAATCTAATTTGTTTAAGGAACATAAGCCAAGAAAAATGAATTCAGTTTCTCTATTGTGATTGGGCAGGAAAGCAGCCATTTGGAAACATCAGTTGAGGCAGAGACCCACATGCCGAATGTGTTTTTCTCCCTGGACACGCACAGCCTAAACTGCATTCTGCGTGGCATTTTGTGGGTCCAGGCTGGCCCAGCCAAGACAGCTCTCAAAGTGAGGGGAAAATCCAGATACTTGCTCCTGGGTTTCTGCTGCAGCTGGGGAAGAGCTGAGGGGCTGCTGGGCTCTGGTAGCCAGGTAACCTGTGGAGGGGGCTCTGTAGTGGTCAAGGATGGCATAGCCAGCAGCTGTGACTAAGGTGAGGGCCTGACACAGAAACAGCGTGGTTTTGAGCTGTTTGAGCAGCAGAGCTAGTGTTTTCTTGTCAGACCCGTTCTGTTCTGAGGTCTCCTGTTGGGTGTTATTTCAGGATGAGCCCTCATCTGGGTCCAGTTCAGCAGCCACTCACTCTTCTGCAGAGGCAGCCAAAGTCACTTTCTCTATTGCATCTAAAACTATGCATGCATGCGTGCATGTGTGTGTGTGAGAGATATGTATATGCCGTAGCACTGCCCTGTAAGACAAGAATAGGAATCACTGTCTTTGTTTACTCTTTGTTTGTTTGTTTGTTTGTGTGTTTTGAGGCAGGGTTTCTCTGTGTAGGCCTGGCTGTCCTGAAACTCACTTTGTAGACCAAGTTGGCCTCGAGCCCAGAGGTCGGTCTGCCTTTGCATCCTGAGAGCTAGGATGAAAGGCGTGCACCACTGGCACCTGTATTGAAACGCTGACTTTTAGTAACACATAGGAATTCTCATCTAGAATTATGAAAATTAAAATAGGATATTTTGAAGTGAAAGGAGGCAAGATATAAGCAGGAAAGAGTCTGTGCTCCGGTTACACAAGAAGCCGTTATACCAGAATGTTGCCATTATCCTGGAATTTCAAGAGAGTGGCATCAGCTCCCTCCATTTGGCTGATATGCATGTGTCTTTGTATGACAAAGTTATTCTTAATGACAGATAATAATCATGCATCGCTATGGGGCACGGTGCGGTCGTTTGCTACAGATCTATTTTCTGGACACATAAAAGCTGTCTGCTTTCTTTTGCAAACATGTGAATCATCATCACTGTCTACTCCAGAAAGCTTTGGAGCAGTGCCCTCACCTGGGCCTGCTTCTGACCCTCTGGCTGCTGCCCTCCCTCCTCTGAACAGTGTAGGAGGAAGTGTTCTGGGCATGGTGCTAGGCACAAGCTAGCGCTCACCCTCCCCGCCTCCCCCCTCTCTCTCTCCTCTGACCATCTGGGGAGGCTACATTTTAGGCTCTTCTCTGTCCACAGGTGAGTCTCCAGGCATGGGGTGGCACTGTGCTGTGGTAGAAGAGCTAGCATGATAATGATTCCAGACTGTCCTGGGCAGCCCAGGACCTACGGTGCAGCCTCCAGCTGGCACTGCCATCTGCAGAGCTCCATCTGTCTCCTCATTTTGTTCCTCATCTGGTTCCAAAGCTGAGAGGTATCCTAGGCCATATTCTGCTGTTGTAATAAAATATCCGAGTTGGGCTCATGTACAAAGGATAGTGGCTTATTTAACACACTCTTCTGGAAGCTGGGACATCCAAGAGCAATGACATTGTCCGCCTGCATCATGACACAGCAAGATGTGCAACCATGTGCCAGCTCAGGTCCTTCACCTCTCCTTGTGATGTCACCAGGCCCATAATGCGGGCCCTTTCTGATACCCTTTTCTAAGCCCAGTTTCCCCGTGCCACGGATAAGGAAGACCACTGCAGTGTGAGTGCTAGAGGGAACATTTAAGCTGTGGCAGGAAGAGAATGAGGATGGGGTGACCCCAGCCACCCAGGAACCTAGTAACCTCAGGCTCCTCAGTGCCTTCCTGAGTAAGCCCTGGGACGTAGAAGAACACACACGGGTTCATATTCTTCTAGCTCACTAGTAAAGGGGGAGGGAACATGCAGCTCACTGCCATATGCCATGCCTGCATGTAGCCTCTCTCCACTGCCTCCAAAGCAGTGGCTCCCACCCTGCGAGTCGTGACCCCTCAAGGGTTGAATGACTCTTTCACAGAGGTCACTGGATGTTTACATGATGTTTCAGAACAGTAGCAAGATCAATAATTAATATGCCATTAGTAATTAATTATAAAGCATTACATAAGGTATAACTATATACTTATTATATGTTATTTAATAATTAATTGATTGAGTCGTTGATTAATATTAAGGACTCAGTGCTTTAGTCGCAGGGGCCTATGCTCCTTGGTCATCAAAGAAAGACCTGATGCTCAGACCAGAGGTCTCATTAACAGTGTTAAATTTTAATGGTTATTATAGGGTGTTTTTTTTTTTTTCTTTAGAAAATAGTGTTCAACCATAGACAGCTTATCATTGCTACATTTTTTTCGTCATGAAATATGTAAGAAGCCAGCCTAGGATCCAAAATTCATTATTTCTTGCCTCCCTCAGATAAAGGAACTTATATAAATTATGATTCTTAAAAATCCATAAAGACACATGGGTATTCCAAAAAGTTTATCAGCATTTTACAAAGTAGCCAGATATGGAAAACACTTTAAAAACAGAGGAGAAGCCAGCCAAATTTCAGATATTATACATAATCTTTACTTGGCAGCTCTCAGGGTGGACAATAACCAAAGTCGGTCCCTTCTTTCTTGGGGTTTCCTGACTGTGTTTTCCTCAAGTTCATTCCTAGGTTATAATTCAAGGTCACAAAAGCAGTAATTTAAACCACTCCTGCCCTTAAACAGGAAGACAAACCTCACCACATCTAAGTGGCTTCCAGAAAGAACCAAAGTCTGTTACACAAATGAGAGGGTACGGGCACACAAGAATGGAAACCTCTCTTTGGGCTGTCCGCAATTCTCCCCCAAACTATTCTTGCAGAACCATTTCCCAAGAATCCAGCCAATAGCCCAAGAATCCAGCTAATAATGCTGAGTGAGTGGTGAAGCTTGTGCAGCCCTTTTTTTTTATTATTATGTATACAGTATGCATCAGATCACACTATAGATGATTGTGAGCTACCATGTGGCTGCTGGGAATTGAACTCAGGACCTCTGTAAGAGCAGTCAGTGCTCTTAACCGCTGAGCCATTGCACGGCCCTTTTTAAACAAGGTGCAGAGTGCTGCCTGGGCTTCCAGCGGCTGGCCCTGGGCGACCAGGATAGGGGTTGATAGGGACTGTGCTCACAGGCCAGGATTGCAGGGCCCTTGGGGACTCTGCTCACCGTGTCCAGGCAGCCGAAGGCTGGTCGCCTGACAGGAAGGGAGATGTGTGTTCAACGCTCCCTCCTGGCTCCTCACAGTTGCCAGCCAGAGGGTGACTGGCCTTGGCATTTTGTACCAGAAGTGGTGATTAGGGAAAATCCAGAGGGAGATGAGAAAAGGGTGGAAACTAAGGGTCAGAAACATAAGTGACAGAGGACCCTACAAACGGGAAGTTCTACAATGAAGTCACTTTTCTAGTAAACCAGCATGGGGGGGGGGGTGCTGCAAGCTTTATTACTGTCCAGGTTCCCATGGTAACATGCTTACATGTGTCTATGTACACCTTCCACCTAGATAAACAATAAAAACATCAAATACTTACAAACGTGCAAACCACATCTGCTCGGCTGTTTCCCTTCCCAACCTATCTGCTCACTGCACAGTGTGCAAAAAGTATTTTTAAACAACAAAGAGGTTTTCCGTGTTAAGGGCATAGAACACCCAGCCATTACAAAGTTCTACAGTCCGAGGACTTCAAGGCAGGTCCCGGGCAGAGTCACCTCCCTTTCAACAAGGATAAATCCACACACCCTCCTTCCTGGTAGCCTCCTAGAGTTCTCACCCAGGATGATGGGTTTTTGTTTTGTTTGTGTTTGTTCTTTCTGTTTCTCAGTATGAAGGTCAGCTTGGCCCTTCACTGTTGTCCCAGCCTTTTCCATTTCTGAGATTACAAGAAGGGGCCACCATACCCATTTCCAGGCTGCTTTTTTAAATTTTTCCTTTTAAATTTTATACGTACAGGTGTTTTGGTTATGTATATGTGTCTGTGCACACACAGACCACAAAACAGTGTCGGATCCCTTGGAACTGGAGCTACAGAGGGTTGTGAGCTGCTCTATGGGTGCTGGGAATCAAACTGAGTCATCTCTCAAGCCTCTTGGTGCTATCTTTTGAGAGCACTCGATCTTCCAAAGCTCAAAACATTAAGTGTGGGTTCATGAGTTTAATTTCTAAATCCATGATGCTTAATTGAGATATCCACTGGTGCATAGCACCCCTTGGAGTTTTAGATCTTATAAAAGGCCCAACTTATACTTTGCTGGAGGCCTCATACTAGCCACGATGTATTCTTTACTTCCTGCCTACCCACCCAACTAAGTAATGTTTTATTTTTTTATTTTTTTTTAATTTCACCTCCTACTTAGTGACTGAAACCTGGGAGTCCTTCCTGTTGCCCACTCTCCTTTATTCCCCGGCTTCTCACACCCAGTGCGCTCCATTCCAGCATGCCCCACAGCTCCTCCCTCTGAGTTCTGCAGCCGCCTCTGAGTGAGTAAGCAACTTTTGCCGCATAGAATTATAACTGTTTTCTTATCCAGCCCCCTTCCCAGTCTAGGATCAGAGAAGGTAACAGACCTGACTGAACAAGTTCTTATTTGAAATGCTAAAATGACTTCCTGCCGTTTTTGTACAATAAAGGCGGTCCTTAGGGTGTCCTGAAGCTCTGGCCTGGCTAGCTCTCTAGCTCAGTCTGTGGCTAGTTAACCCTCACTGTCACCTGTGGACATAGGCTTCCTTCCCAAAGTATCTCCCCTCTGCCCAAGTCACTCCCCAGACAGCTAGTACAGGATGGGTCTCCCAGTCAAATGCTGGAACTCCTGTCTCCCTGGCACTTAAAGATTAGTTTTTCAGGGTCTCTGAAGTTCTTCAGCCACAATGTCCCCCTCTAACAGAATCCCCCAAGTGTGACCTCCTAGAGTATGTGGGGGCGGGGCAGTGGTGTTCTGATGTGATTTTTGAGGGCAATGACAGTAGGCTGGCATCCGTCAAACACCTGACTAGTGGGCTCCAGTAGAGCAATAATAAGACTTCAGCTGCTTTAGTCTAAGCTGAAGAGATGTCCCCAAATGAGGAAGGAATGTTCTCCCCAAGAACCTGCTCCCCAGGTGTAATCAAAAGCTTTAAAGAGACTGAGCAGTATAGTTTATTGAGTAAATGCACACGGACTCTAGACCTTGGCTAGCTGCATGCAAATCTTGACTCTGTTGCGTACTGACTCTCCTACGTAGGGCAAGTCAACTAATGTCTCTGTGCTTCAAGCCGTTAAAATTCTCTGCCTTCCTCAGTTGAAAGAGGGTTGTGATTGCAGCACATCCTGTACAGCTGATGTGAGGACTGAGTGAGTGGATGTATTTGTTATACGATCTGAGCAGGGTCTCATGCCGTCCACGGCAAGCAGCACACGGATACTTACCATTCTATCATGACTGGGTGTGGTTTCCAAAAGAGCCTTCACGGCATTCTGGCAGAAGCTGTTACATTTTGGCCACAATAGAACTCAAAGCTTAAAACTAAAATGTTAAAATTAAAATATCCACTAGCTTGTTTTCTTTCATATAAAACTGTTTTTAATGGAAATATTCTGAATGAATAACTTTGTTGATCCAGATAAAACAAACAAAATGTCTGTTAGTGGATGGCTGTTGGCTTAACAGAGTGTGACAAAAAACATTCCTCAAATATGCATAATAGCCTGTTCACAGCCAGTGAATCCACATGCACATGGCCCTGTTTACATTTGATACATAAAGACCAAAATCACATTCAGTTAGCTGTGTTCCAAAATCAAATGAACCAAACTCAACAAGACATTGTACTAAGGCAGAGCACATATACTCCTGACTACCCAAGCATGAAAAATATACTTTAAAGACCTAGGGCTGTAGCTTAGTGATATGATACTTGCTTAACATTGTGTACACATTAAACACATACACACAACTATATAAAATGCCCATGTCTATGTGTAAAAAAATGCAACTGGACCCATATTTGTCACCTTGCACAAAACTTAAATCCAAGTGGATCAAAGACCTCAACATAAAACCAGAGACACTAAGTCACTTAGAAGAAAAAGTGGGGAAGAGCCTGGAACATATTGGTACAGGAGACATCTTCCTGAACAGAACACCAACAGCCCAGGCCTTAATGTCAACAATTAATAAATTGGACCTCATGAGGCTGAGAAGCTTCTGTAAGGCAGGAGACACTATCAAGAGAACAAAGTGACAGCCTACAGACTAGGAAAAGATCTTCACCAACCCTACATCTGACAAAAGTCTAATATCCAAAATATATAAAGAACTCAAGAAATTAAATACCACCAAACCAAATAACCCAACTGAGAAACGGGGCTTGGAACTAAACAGAGAATTCTCAACAGAGGAATATCAAATGGCTGAGAAACACTTAAAGAAATGCTCAACTTCCTTAGTCATCAGGGAAATGCAAATCAAAACAAGTCTGAGATTCCATCTTACACCCATCAGAATGGCTAAGATCAAAAATTCAAGCAACACCACACGCTGGCGAGGATGTGGAGAGAAAGGAACACTCCTTCATTGCTGGTGGGAATGCAAACTAGTACAGCCACTTTGGAAATCTATCTGGTGCTATCTCAGAAAAATGGGAATAGGGCTTCCTCAAGACCCAGCTATTCCACTCCTTGGAATCTACCCAGAAGATGCTCCAGCACACAAGAAACTTTGCTCAACCATGTTCATAGCAGCCTTATTCACAATAGCCAGATCATGGAAACAGCCTAAGTGTCCCTCAGTAGAAGAATGGATAAAGAAACTGTGGTACATTTACACTATGGAATACTACTCAGCTATTAAAAACAAGGAATTCCCGAAATTTGTGGACAAATGGATTGAGCTAGAAATGATCATAATGAGTGAGTTAACCCAGAAGCAGAAAGAGTCAAATGGTATATACTCACTTATATCTGCATACTAGCCCAAGGGGCATGTCCCACGAAAGTCTTCACTTACCAGGAAATTGGGACAGAGGGGAGGACATCCTATTGGGACTCTAGATGAGAGAAGCATGGGAGAATAGCAAAGTAGAAGGATCCAGAGGGTCCTAGAAACCTACAAGAAGAACATTATGATAGGCAGATTTGGGCCCAGGGGTCCCGCTCAAACTATGGCACCAGCCAAGGACAATACAGGCTGTAAACTTCAAACCCCTACCCAGATCTAGCCAATGGACAGGGCATTCTCCACAGTTGAGTGGAGAGTAGGGCATGACTTTCACACGTACTTTGGTGCCTCATATTTGACCATGTCCCCTGGAGGGGGAGACCTGGTGGCACTCAGAGGAAGGATAGCAGGCTACCAAGAAGAGACTTGATACCCTATGAGCATATAAAGGGGGAGGAAATCCCCCTCAGGCACAGTCATAGGGGAGGGGAATAAGTGGAAAATGGGAGGGAGGAAAGAATGGGAGGATACAAGGGATGGGATAACTATTGAGATGTAACAAGAATAAATTAATACAAAAATACAAAAAAAAAATCCCCAAATAATTATAAAAACTCAAATAATAAAACAAAACAGTGGAGTAAAATGTTTCCAGCAGTCACATGACTATCTCTACCCCAAGAATTTCAACTCCTAAATATATACCCAAGACATCATTAAGGTAACAGCAGGATTCCTTACGATAGCTCGCTCATAATAGCCCATAAGGGAAGAGAGCACAGCTGCCCATCAACCGGAGAATGCATAAACAAACTGTTGTATGATTATGCAACCGAATGTCAAATATTAGCAGTATGGATGGAACTCAAAGAAATTATGTCCACATAAAAGAATACAGATCAAAAGTGATATAACTGTATTGGTGTGTATGATTACTGTAAATTTATCTTGAACTCCTTCCAAAGACATGGGAGTTGAAGGCATGGTATTAGAAGGGGTGAAATGTTTAAGGGAGATCTAGGTGGGAGGTCTTTAGGTAATTAGGAGGGCATGCTCTCAAAAAGAATTCGAGGACTCAGATCCCTCATGCTCTCTGTTTTAGTTTTCCTGGCCTTGACATGAGCATTTGCTCACACACCTACTTCTGCCATGACAGCACTTGGCCACAGGCTCAAAGCAACACCATCAATTGAGCATGGACAGAAACCTCCAAACTCATGAGATCAAATAAGCTTTTCTTCTTTACAAGATGATTATCTCAGGTATTTTGCTATAGTGATGAAAAGTTTACTAACACAGTGACTGTGTTTATGTGAAGTTTAAGAATCATCAGCCATAGTTAGTAAGTCTATTAACCCAAGAAGGAAGCAGGTACTGACTAGGAAGGAGCAAGAGAAACTCTTAGAGGATGTGAACAATGTTCTATTATTCCCCCTCCCCCGCCTCCCTCCACCCCCCTCTCTCTTTGGTTTTGTTTTGTTTTTTGAGACAGGGTTTCTCTATGTAGCCTTGGCTGTCCTGGACGCCCTTTGTAGACCAAGTTGGCTTCAAACTCACAGCGATCCACCTGCCTCTGCCTCCTGAGTGCTGGGATTAAAGGTATGTGACACCATGCCCTGCTCTATTATATCTCTTGATTTGAGGAGTGATTAAATTGATTTATACATGTGCAAGATTCATCAACAATCTAAGTATGTGTGTGTTTTACTTCCATTAGAAAAATGCTCCCAAGCAGTAATTTAAATTATAATTGATTGTACGTGAACTTCACAAAACTAATTTCCCTGTGCTTATTCCATATGTTACCGGAGAGCTGGCAGAGTGCTCTACCCACAAACACACAAAGCCAAGCATTACAGGCTGAACCGTGAAGCCCACAAAGGCCATTCTTTGAAGCCGAACACCTAACATGCTTCTAGTTGAAGACGGCCTGGTGGAGACAATTAAGGCAAGTGGAGGACTAAGGGTGGTGCAACTTGTGAGGAAGAGCTGCCAGGGATACATAGGCAGGAAAGACCATATGAAGATACAGCAAGAAGATGGCCATATGCAAGCCAAGGAGGAAGCTTCCAGAGAGTCTGGATCCACCAACTTCAGACTTGGACTTGGAGCCATCAGATTGGGAGAACCTAAGTGATTTCCTATGTTGCCCCATCTAAGGTGTTTTGTTACAGCACCCTCAGGAGACTAAAACATCAGGAAAAGAAACGTCTGAGACAAACTCCAGGGGGTCATCACAGGCCTGGTGGCGTTGGCTTCTTATTGTTGCTATCATAAAAACAAAGGCTAGTCAGACCTATCTGGGAAAGGACGGAATAGGGACTATGCTGAGACTGGAGGCCCTTCTAATGGCAAGGGAACAGGGTGTGTGTTCTCTGTGGCCACGGTGTGAGCCCCAAAGGAGTAGCCTGCCTGGGCTGGAAGAGCTGGTTTAAATCTGACAAGCTGAACACTACTACACCCTGACTAGACTTTCCAGTGCTAAATGCATGGTAGGGTACCAGGTACATGCAGACATGTAACAGTGAAGTGCTGCTGGGGATGTAAACTGGCTGGTTTAACCTCTTTGGAAAACTATTCAGCAAAATCTCTTAAGCTAAATACATACTTATATCATGACCCACAGTCCCACTCTTCAGCATACACCCTACAAAACTCAGTATGTATGTACACCAAAATAAATGTATGGAAGTGTTTACAGAGGAGCAGCATCGGTGTCCTTTAAAAGAAGAATGGGTAAACTCAGTATACACAGACCAGACAGCAAAAAGAAGAAACAATTGATACACAGAGCAGCTGGGCATTTAAAGTAATATTAGACAAAGATGTTATGCACTATTTATGAGTCCATTTATTGGAAAACTCTTTGGTGACAGGATAGGGCCAGTCTTTGGCGTAGAGTAACTGTGACTGGAAAGGGACTTTAAGTGGCCACTGGGGCTCTGTTCTAGGTAATGATCCGAGTGCTAATCATACAGGTTTTAGATATACAAAAGTAAAACAAACTAGGCACCTGGTATTTCTACTCTCTACTATGTTTAAAGCATTCTGTAATATTTAGTTAATATTAGATAGGAGGTTTTAATTTCTATTGTTACACTAGATTGTAGTCCATGAGTGAGAGTCTGGATTTGATTCTGTGCTACTTAAGAACAGGGAAACCCAAGGGACTTCCTCAAGAATCTATTACAACAAAGAGAAGCCAGTCCTAGGATGTCGTGCAGAGGAGCTGGGGAGAGCTGGAGACGCCGCTGTGTGCACTCCAGCGGTCCAGTCACCCAGTTCCCCTTCCAAAGCGACTGCTTAGTGTCCTGCTCATGATTCAATGCCACAGATTAACTGTGGTGTGACAACATGGCAGGCAGAGTTCCAGCTGACACTAGAAGGCCTGTGTCTGATGATAATATGCAAAACTTTGTATAACATAGAAAAAAACCTCGATTAGACCAAAGATCTCACAATAGCCATGTCCCCACCACCACCACCACACACACTCACCTAAAGATCATAGCATATAGCTATTTGGTTCGACCAATACATTGCTCTCCTGGGTAAAAGTTTAGATCAGCTAATTAGCAATTACTGGGCCCCTTTCTGTGAAATTACAAGAATATAATTTTTCAAAGATTTTTTTTAATCTTATTTTTAATTAATTATAGGTGTATAACTCCAGCCCCAGGAATACAAAATTTAAGCATGCAAGCAATCTAGTTTTCTAATGAAGTTGTAAAGTCCCCTTTTTGCTTTTGTTTGGTGTGGTCCCTGGTTGAAGATGGCAAATAGACTAAATTAATTTATCTTTCCCCCTCAAGAACCTACTTCAACGAGTACAAGATATAGATCTGACATAAGTCTGCAATGAGAATATGAGAGAAGATTCACAAAGCAGAGATTTCAGCACATTTCTTTGGAATGGTACACTGTAGAATTTAGTGTTTACAAGCCTATCAAAGAATGACATGGAGAACATTCTGGAAACAGGATCCATTGGACAAATTCAGTAGTGCTCTCTGGGCCTCTGCTCTGAGCAACACACTTGTCACCTGAAGCCAGCAGGTGTTCTTTCTCATGACACATTGGATCTCTTCAACAGTGTCTGACAGGCATACAGAAGGAACCAGAAACCTCTATGTCCTGCCCTGCCCCCACCTCTCTCCCTCAAACTCCAGAGTGAGGTCACCCTACAAGGCACTTTGAGCTCACACCCTGGGCTTTTCCCCTCCCAGTTGCCCTGGCAGAGCTCTCTCCTTAATAAAGCAGCCCAGAGGTGCACAAACTCCCTTCTCCATGTCTGCTTCGACAGAATCTAACAGGCAACACCCAGACCTCAGCAGCTACTATAGATTGTCTGGCTCAGCGGTCAAGAGGCCTTTCCAAAGGGTCTGAGTTCAGTTCCCAAAAACCACATGGTGGCTCAAAACCAGCTATAGTGTGATCTGATGCCCTCTTCTAAAATGCAGGTATACATACAAAGCACTCATAAACATTAAGTAAGTAAGTAAGTAAGTAAAGAGAGCCATCAAAGTAAAAAAAATGAGAGCCAAATAAACCCATTGCCATTTCACAAGTGGGAGGAGGAAGGCGTGGAGCACCGGAGAGAAGTGAAGCATCAATTAAGAAAAGCCAAGGTCACTCAGTGAGGCACAGATAACACGGTAAATGAAGCTCAAACCACTCACCTTCATAAGCACAGTCTCCATTTCTGCGAGGGGAGCTTTTTTTCCACAAGAGACACTGGCAACAGATGGATAATTAGCTGCCCACCACCCCCCAGTGATTTCTAAGCCTGCCCTCCCTGAATGCCCCGCCCCTCCACATTCATTCACTGAGAGTAATTTTGCAAACAATCTTTGCACAGCTGGTAAGCACTATGTTGTGTCTCATGTGGAGCAGCTTAGACACAATAGGAACAGAATCCTGAGCCCCTAGTCCTCTGCTCTTCCCCAGCAGGCTTTAGCGATCTCCCATCACTTACATGGAACACACATACTTTTAACATTTGTTTAACATTCTGTATTTAAGACAAGGCAATCATAGTGCACGCCAAGTCAAAAGCACACTTTACAACTTATTTTACACATACCCTGTATTTTTCCAAGTTATAGCAAATCAATGTTTTGGTAGGCTAAGATAAAGGATCTACTTGAAAACTGACATAATTGTTCTTTTCCTTGAATAAACTTTAATGAGGATTTATGCTATTAATGATTTTTATCTCAATTATCTAGTATAGTCCTTTCTTCCAATCCCTTATATACATGCATGCAACACACACACACACACACACACACACACACACACACACACACACACACATGCCTTATTATAGTTATATGCAGATGGTATCTGCACAGGATGGTTTTGCGTGTCAACTTGACACAAGCAAGAGTCATCAGAGAGGAAGGAGCCTCAGTTGAGGAAATGCCTCCATGAGATCCAGCTGTAAAACATTTTCTCAATTAGTGTTCAGTGGGGGAGGGCCCAGCCCATGGTAGGTGGTTCCATCCCTGGGCTGGTGATCTTGGGTTCTATAAGAAATCAGGCTGAACAAGCCATGGGGAGCAAGGCAGTAAGCAACACCCCTCCATGGCCTCTGCATCAGCTCCTACCTCCAGGATCCTTCCCTGTTTGAGTTCCAGTCCTGACTTCCTTCAACAGCAATATAGAAGTGTAAGCCAAATAAACCCCTTTGTCCCCAAGTTGCTTTTTGGTCATGGTGTTTCACTGCAGCAACAGGAACCCTAAGGGAGTCTCTGAGTTAGAATACTTAGAGGTATGATTTCTCTCTTTGTGATAATACAAAATTTATATCCATTTGGTAGAAAGTGCACTTTTCAAACTGGGAATATAGATGTTTCCTTGGGCTGACACGTGGATGGCATACTCTCAGAACGCTAGGAAGGGACACGCAGCTGAAGCTCCCAACCAGAGGAGATTACAAGAGCAATCTCTACAGTGAAGTATGTCACTAGGCCAGAGTACTCAGTAGGTTAGGGGTACTGAATGCATCTCCTACTTTTTTTTATTTCTAATAGGTTTATTGGGATATAGCCTTGTCATAAGTTGGGAGCATCTGTTCTTACCACAGGATACTGGAAACACATGCAACTGCCACTAAATCACCCAGGGTTTGCACACTTCCTTTGAGAAGATGAGTTACAATTTATACACTTCCAAATAGTCCCAACTTCTAAGCTAGAAGTTGAGATTATTCTTAAAGTGCTTTGAGAAAAATCACACTCATAAGCAGAGCTATTGACCAGCAAGGCCCAGAAGTGGCAGCATGGAGGGACAGAAAGCCTGGAGGGACAGAAACCTCAGGGCGGAAGCATTGGCCCTGGCAGTTACGCTCCAGCAAGCCCCTTTTCTGCTGAAATGCTGGCTTTGTTTTGTCCGTTTGTTTTTTCTTCTTTCCTTCCCTGACATTCTTTTCCTTTTATGGTAGATAGCAGAGGGGGTAAAACCTTAAGGCAGGAATCTTAGAGCCCCTAAATTTAATCATAGAATGTTAACCCAGTCACTCCCAAGGGTTGGTTAGAATCAAGGCAGAATTTCTTTCATAGATAGAAAAATAGGATGCACAGAGAAGCAAGGTTCTCCTGACGCTTACTGTGTGTGAATAGTTGCTCACTACGCAGGAGGTGTGTGAGTGTGCACAGGTGCACTGTGCTAGGGCGAAGCAAAGCTCTATGAAAACCCAGGCCATGAGCCAGCAAGCTGGGGTTCATGAGACAAACCTACCCAATTTTCTGGCACTGTACTGCTTCAGAACTGAAACAGGCCTAAATTTTAAATAGCTGGAAAAAAATTAAGAGCGGTTAAAAATTTCTGACATGTGGAAATCACATCAAAGCCCAGCATCCTCGAATATGCCTGTCAGAGCACAGCTATGCTTGCTGGCCTTCACAGCTGTCAAGGGCTGTTTCCCTGCTCCAGCTGCAGAGCTGAGAAACTCTGACAGAAAAGCCTGCCCACAGCTGGAGTAGAGGAAAGCAGTGCTAGGGACTAGGAACCATTTTGCTTAGTGCTATTATGAAGGAGGAGGTGTGTCTACCTTACTTTAGCCTCTCAGGTCTCGCTTAGGTTTCCCGATGCAGTATGGGAAGCAGTGGGAAGCCCATGTTTCATTATTGCCCTTCGGCAGCTGGGAAAGCTGAGGCGAGGAGCAGCCCTGTGCACTGCTGGTGGCTTATGGTGGCACCGCACTCTGATTCATCTTGAGTCTTTCCCAGTCCGTGAAATCCATGCAACATACATACACTCACTCTCTCTCTCTCTCTCTCTTTCTCTCTCTCTCTCTCTCTCTCTCTCTGTTTTACTCTTACACTCTCATTCACAGACACACTTTCATTCACACACCCTCACTCATACATAACAACACTCACACACACACACACATTCTCACTCACACAGACATACTTTCACATACAGTCTCACTCATACACATAATCCCATACACACATGCTCTATCACACACATACTCTCTCATACTCAGTTACATACACATACTCTCTCACACACTGTCAATCACACACACACACACACACACAAATGACGTCATCATAAATGAGCATCTAGCTTGAGCAGATAAAGTGAGAAATTGTTTTGAGGCCAGAAAGACAGAAGAGACTTGGGGACCGGGAGCAATCTAACCTCACTCCTACCTATGGACCTCAGGATATTTTCCTTTGCCTTGTTCTGTAGCTTGTTCTGAGAAAACCAGTGTGGGTCTCAAAGTTCCATCCCAGCTATAATTCTTCTGCTAATGTAGTTTTGGAAGTTGTAAAATTAGTAGGATTTGGGCATGTGGATGCCCAACACCTGGCACTCCTTCCTGTTCATCTGCTTGTAGTCATTGTACTGAGAACACGCTGAGATTATAGAGAAGGGTTTCCTATGTATGCCCATTACCCGACTAGACAGCCACAAATTGTGCAATCGTTCCTGAATGCAGATTTGAGCCAGGGATGCAGCTCATCGGTAGGATGCTCGCCTAGCATGTACGAGGCCCTGGGTTCAATCCTCAGCAACGCACAGGAGATTCAAGCTTTTGTTCATCCCATCACTATGGAAACCTTCATCTACAGA
Organism: Acomys russatus; assembly: GCF_903995435.1. Lineage (NCBI taxonomy): Eukaryota > Metazoa > Chordata > Mammalia > Rodentia > Muridae > Acomys > Acomys russatus. The sequence continues at coordinate 43,570,586 of NC_067141.1, read as the reverse complement.
CCAAGTTCCAGCTCCTTCAGAACAAAGCTTCCCCAGGTGTCAGCTCAGACAAACTGATTCTTATATTCCCAAGTCATTTGAAAGAAAAGTGAATATAAAAAGTATTTCCACAACTAGGAAAAATACAGTAAACTAAAATTAGAATTCAGTATCTGACTTGAACATCCAGAGACTACATGGAAGCAAGCTAGGGATGAGGGGAAGGGGTCAGGAAAGAGCTATGGGGAGGGAGGAGCCCACCCCTCAGGAAGCCACACTTTCCTCCAGAGTCACACTCCCAGGAAGCTACCAGACCTAGCTAGGATTCCACCCCCCCCCCATTCCATTTTACACACTTTTCAATACTTTGCATAACTTCTTCTTTTGGAAATAAAATATATACTAAAAAAATAACACACACAAATTTTCCCTTTCTGAGTGTTGTGACATCTACACCAAATACCCAAATATGTTAATGATTTGAAACAAACAGAAAAGCCCTTCAGATATAAATTATTTCATATTGTAAGGAAATAAATATTCTTCTGACAGGTTTAATATAATGGGGCAGTGTGTTTTACACTGCGTGTCAAGACCCGTTACTGCTGACATCAGTTTAGCATGTTGGCAAATAATGAAAAAATAGAAGCAGAACAGGGCAGAAAACTGTGCATCACATTTAGCAGAAGACTGATATTGTTGCACATACTTGTTTCTGTGCTGTTTATGCATGAGTGTACTCACACAAATGCATCTAACAGTGCCGTGGTAAGTTGTATTCTTGCTAAGAATGATGGTCCAAAGCAGGCAGCCATCATTACAACCGAATGCGAATCACTGCAGTACAGTCTAGTAGAGTCATCCTAGTCCATTACATAGAGAAGTTAGGTGGTAATTACTCTTGTTAAATGGCATCTCTTGAAGTGACAAAACTTCTCACTGCATTAAAATATGCTAAAACTTGGACTAGATTGACATGCCTGCAATCCTAGCTACTAAGGGAGACTGAGGCAGGAGAGTGGCTAGTTCAAAGGCAGCTAGGGCAACATCATAAGATCCTGTCTGCAAAATAGTGCTACTATATGCAGAGAGAGGATACTTAGGTATCCCTTGTCAAGTATACGTCTTTAAATTATATGTAACTATTCATATATGTAATATACTATATAGTAAATAATATGTAAATCTTAATAAATAAATGTCTCTATTAATAAATAATAAACTATTAATAAATAAAAAAATCAATCAAGAGATGCAGAATCATCAAAAGTCAGACACACAGATCCTTACATAATTTGGAAGATGAACAATCACTTCTTTACAAAGCAAACCAGTGTTATTTTTCACGGTACTTGTACACTAATGAGTACACCATAGGATGCAAGAGGAAGCTTCCAGAGAAACCTGGCAGGCAGAGTTGGCTTTGCCACAATCATATCTTGACAACTTCTCATGGTCACTTCACAGACACCAACATGAAATGAAACTGCCATTCCAAAAGAGTAAAAAGCAAAAACAAACAAGCAAACAAAAAACAAAAATTAAAGTTTAGGACAGAAAAAAAAATCTGCTTTATTTTTGAGTGCTTACAAAGCTTCCCCCATTTTGAAGCGCATTCTCTTAGTTACTTTCTCCTGATTGTCAGAAACGCAAAAGCCTATTATTACCCGTGAGACAATTGAGATTGAAACTCAAGCAAGTCATTAATGCAGGGGTGACAGCAACTGACTTTAAAGACAGAGGCCTTGTCTACAGTGGATAAGCTGTAAGCCTGCAGGCTGCATGAAAAGCAACAGTGTTCCAGGGGCTGCCTGACAACCACGGAGAGAAAAGAGCCTGAACAGTACAAGACAGAGGCTGCTTATGAAGGTTGTGTGATTGACATGCCATAAACGACTGTGTCCATGAGGAAAGGAGACCAAGAGCTAATGGTAATTGAAGTAGAAATTCCTGGGAGGAGCTGTGTAACTTCCTCTGTTGGATGTTCTGCTCTGGCCACGGGGAAGCATGGGTTGGGACATCATGATACTCCTGTCGGAAGAACTAAGAATTGAGCTCAGAGTGGCAGCATTTTACAGAAAGGCAAGTGGTGCCATATCCCAACAAGGAAGGAAATGGGTATACACACAAACTGGTCTCGTGATAATACACTGCGACGCTGCCCTAGTTTGTTTTGGGATACTCAGATAAAACACTGACCAGACCAACTTCAGAGAGGAAACGGTTTATTTGGCTTACACTTGCCCAGGGGTGACACTGCCCACAGTAGGCTGCGCCCTCTCTTATCAACCATTATTGGAGAAATGCCACATAGATATGCCCATAGGCCAATCAGATGGTTCACTATACCCAGGTGACTCTAGTTTATGTCCACAAGTTGACTAAACTACTGAGCACAGAAGTTAGAGGCGTATGAGAATAAATGATCCCACAATGCAGGACAATAGATGTACTATTTCCAAATTATTAATTTTACATAATCAACTTTAAACATATTCAAGTTAATTAACACGTTAGGTATAAGCAGACACTTTTACTATCTACATTTATTAGTAGAAAGTATATATTCAAAAAGCCATGAAACCTTTTTCAAAACCTTCTTTTTTCTGGAAAACTTGGGGCCATCTTATAATCAAGAGTGCTTTACACATGAGAACTGAGAATGGTGTGCATCTCCACTGCTGAGTGCTGTCAATGGCTGCCTCGTGAGCAAATGGAATATGGGCAGCAATTTAAATCCCTATACTAAAATTCCAATAATTGCTGTCAAACCAATATATATTCTTTTGAGACGGGGTTTCTCTGTGTGACCTTGGCTGTCCTGGACTCACTTTGTAGACCAGGCTGGCCTCGAACTCATAGGGATCCATCTGCCTCTGCCTCCCAAGTACTGAGATCATAGGCATGTGCTACTGTACCCTGCTACCAATTCTTAATCCATTAAAAAATTTTTTTTCTTATTGTGTCTCTGTGCCATATGGAACAGAGCTCTGGGCCTCCTCAGACCACTTCTGAGTCTATCTACAACTTTGATCGACTGTGCCCAACACACCGCTTGGCCTTCCAGCTAGTTCATTCTGTCTGCTTTTCTGCTGCGGGCTTTTCTCAGCGCTTCTGAGCAGTGCTTGGGCATACACCAGGAGCCTGGAAGTGCTGAGGTCTTACCTCTATAGGGGAAATGGTGGGAAAATGCCTCCGGGCTCCCCCATCCTCTGATGAGTAATTGTAAGTTGTGGTGCACAGGTCAGTTGCTCAAAGCAGTGACCTGCTTATTAGCTCAATCTCTTATTGGCTTGCTTTTTCTCTTTGTCTTGGGTTCTTCACTCTCAATTTGTATTTCTTGGTCTTGTCTTCCAAAGAAACTATCTGGAGTCAAGTCTTTGCTCCAGGGTCTAAATGCATAAACAAGCTCAGTGTCATATGGAGATGTGCTGTCCTCCTTTGGAAAGCTGACTGCAGAAAGCAAACTAAAAAGAGTGTTACACCCTCATCTCTTATACCTGGGTTGTGAAAGTCATTGGAAGTGTCTGATCTGATGGCTGACAATGGATACTTAAAGACCTCCTATTAATACAAAGAGTTGTCCGACGTGTTAGGGGGTCTAGCTATTCGAACAAAACGGAGTTCTAGCCTGGAGGACTTGAAGCGTGTATGTGTCCAGAGGGGAGATGAGACTATCACATTTAAAAGAGGATCCAGACCTCAGAAGGGGGTTGCTCTGGCAGACCAGCAGCTCATCGCTACCTACAGTCACTCCTCAGGCTTTCTAACTTTAATATGTTTGGCTGAGAACACGTACCATTTCAGAAGCCAGCATCGCCTCTCAGGTCAGTGCAATTTGGTACAAGGTAACAGCCTTGTGGGTGGCAGATTTAATACTGAAAGACAAAGCAGATGTCTCTGCGTGGCTGCTCCCTCAATCAAGCAGGACACCTTATTTCCAGGTAATCCACAGAACCCAAAGGTGTTTCCCTGACGTCCCTTAATCTTGCAAAGTGTGTTCCCACCTGCAGTCCTTCTCTCAAATGTTTCCGTGACTCACTCCCTCTGGTTTTAAAGCCTTTACAGTGCTCTCTGGTTACCCTATATGACACCATCCCCTCTGTCATCCCACTGCATTGCCTCCTGTTTTATTCTCTTCCCCCGCCCTTCCTTCTTTTCTTGTATTTGTGTATGTGGTATGTATGTATATACATGTATGCATGTTGGCATGTGCATGCATGAAGAGGCTCTAGATAGATGCTGGAATGGTCCTCATGTGCTTTTCTACCTTATTATTTTTGAGGCAAGCCCTCTTAATCAAGGTTGGTGATATGGCTCATCTCTGTGGATGCTCGGGGGACCCTGTCTATCGCCACCACAGACACCGGGCATTTATGTAGGCTCCGAAAATCCGGACTCTGGTCCTCCTGCTTGCACAGGAAGCACTTTCATGACTGAGCCTTCTACCCAGCCCCTCTCCCCACCACTCCATCCTTATCCATACATGATATACAGCGCCACCTGTTTATCCCCTTGCAGTCTACTTCCGCTAAAAGCTTTGTTACCTTAGGGGCTCTTCCAACTCCCATGTCCCACGTCTATCCTTGCAGCTAGCCTGGCCCAGAGAGGGCGTTTGATAAATATTTGTTAAAAGTACAAACAGATTTCAGATCTCAGAAGCTATATGTGATTTATTGAAAGAAATTAATTTATTCATGAATTCATGTGACAAAATATATGGGATGCTTATGATGGGCATGGTGCTGGGTAAGGTGTTTTATTTGCATTTTGAAAGGTCAACTTTGAGCCGGGCATTGGTGGCTCACGCCTTTAATCCCACCACTTGGGAAGCTGAGGCAGGTGGATCTCTGTGAATTCGAGGCCAGACTGCTCCACAAAGCAAGTCCAGGACACCTAAGGCCACACAGAGAAACCCTGTCTCAAAAAACAAAAACCAAAAAAGCCAACTTTACACTTCACTGTATAAGCCATATCTTACTATAATATATAAGAAAAGTTTATCTTTTAAAAAGCTTTGTTTTTCTCTATTGTTTTATTACAAGTATTATTCATTGAACTCAAAAGTCCCCAAGAGAAAGTTCTCATGGGAAAGCCTTCAAATGAAGTTTTAGACAATCCAGGCAAATTAAAAGTAAGCATTCTTTCCATGGAGAATAAGGGACAGAAATCCCAATGAATTTAACAATATTGAGTGCTTACTATTGCAAAAACTAAGTAGCTGTCAAAGCATAATTGACAACTTATTGATGATAATTTGACATAAGTAACAAAGCCTGCTGCTTCCTCCATAAATTCAAACACAGAGGCCCTCCTTGCTGAGCCATGGTCATTCACTCATGCCAACTTTCCAAATTGCCACAAGTGTTTGTTACTGTGCTGCTGGCCTCAACGTGCCTGTATCTTTTCTAAGACATTATAACCATATTCTTTTCCGTCCATCTCAGAATTCCTGTTTCCACCTCCAGAAAAAAAAAAAAAAAAAAAAAAAAAAAAAAAAAAAATTCCTGTTTCCATCTCCACTCAGTATGGCCCACCATCTTGAAAGCTTTTTCATCTTAGCTTCCTGCTTCCATCCCCCTCCCATCCCCCTCCTATCCCCCTTCCATCCCCCACCCATCCCCCTCCCATCCCCCTTCTTCTTAATGAATTCACACCCAAGCTTATGAAGCAGGCTTCCTCCCCCCTGCTGTGCCATTGCTTTGATGTATCGCCCTTTCCTTCAGCACCCAACTTATTAAAGTACAGGTCCGTTTTTCCCTGCTTGCTGTTCTCTCCATCTCTTCTTCCTTGTGCCATAAAAGCCCAATTTCCCCCGTGGCACCATGGTTTATCCCTTTTGGCACTGCAGGTCAGTTTTCAAATGTCTTTTATTTCCAACTCTACTGAAAGAACAAACTTTTAAAAAGAGGCTCATAATAGAAGGGGGAAAAACAGCATTAAAAAGCATTAAAGCTACTTTACGTGAAGAAAAGGCATTCGCGCAAAACAAATGGCTTGCTGCAGGCTGCACAGAACGGCACAGCCATTTACCAAACCGAATTACAGATCCGAGCTGTACCTTTAACCTCACCAGGCCAAATGTTAGAAAAGCAGGGCTTGGCATTTGAAATTTTTTTCTCATTTACATGAGAAAGGAAATCAGAAATTCCCAAGTCATCGATTGTGCTGCCATGCAATTCTCTAATCAGGCTAATTGTTAGTAATTTCTAATAATCTTGAGCTTTTTTTTTAAATAAGGAATTCACATATATGGTTTTACTTGCAAATACAGAGATGATAACTTTTTTTCAAGTAAAGAAACCAAAGCCTCTTAGATGATTTACATCCATCAGAAAGAGACATGGCTGAAGCAGTAAGAGAGTAAAGAACTAAGATTCAAAATTCATTTTTATAAATCCTCCTTTAAATCTTGGGTGAGATCCAACAACCTCACATTAATTCTTTAGAAGGCTTGAATTGAAGGACATGGGGAAATTTACTTTACTTTGACAGCTTCCCAAGCACCTGGTCCATATATCATTATTAATTTTTAAAAACAAATGAGAAGAAAAAATTATATATGGATAGGCTTAGTTTTATAATTTTCAATGTATCAATGGTATAATGCAATCTTTGTCCCCAAAACAAATTTTTTTCAATTAAAGAAAAAGAAAGAAATCTTTGGTATCAATATGTTGTTCACGTATTTGTATAGCCTTGAATTGTGAGAGGCTTCTCAAAGAGACCCAGGGCAGCCCATTTGGGTTCTGCCAGCAGCTCAGTAGAATTTAAGGTAATTGTCACTAAAATATGTCCCAAGTAGGCTAATCCACTCATACGGTTTCAATAAAGTACTGAGCTATCAGCATAAAAGCGCATTCACTCTTATGGATACTGCAGGAGAAATACAGAGTCCAGGGAACCAAGCTGCAGTGGACACTCATAGAATATGCCATCTCAATTCCTCTGTCTACCCAACCCTATCTTTATTACGCAGAGAGATTTAAGCATCTATAGTCTCTGAGTGCTTTCCTCTGTCCTGGTTCCTAGACATCACTGGAGAGCCGGACATTTGCCAAATATCCTAAGAGTGAGCTGCACTGGGGAGGAAAGGGGAGGACTTCACGACCGACCCGAGATCTTATCACCATGGGTCTCAGGAGATTTCCGTTTCTAAATGGACCTTCTAACCATTGTGAAAGCTGGGAGAGTGAATGTTACCAGCAGAAATAAAGTAGACCACTTCCCATGGAAAAACACCCAACATTTCCTGGTATGGTCTTTTTCCTTTTTTTTTTTTTTAACCGCCCTCCAAATCTCTCTTTCGTTTTTTTAACCCCCTCCCCCCACCTTCTTTAAACACCTCCAGAGTTTATTCTAAAAGACGAAACACAGAGACTACCCGTAGTTCAGCCAGAAGGTTTTCAGTACTTAAATGTGGAAGAGAGTCTGGTGATAAAAGTTGTGGGAAGAGGAGAGGCAGGTGACCATTAAACAGCCTTCTCTTTGGGTTAGACAAGCGATAAACAATAGAAATTGCAGAGTCAGGCGGTCAGGAGAGGCTGGGAAGTGTCAGGGAAGCTCACTTCAGAACCAGGGACACCAAGGGTCTCAAAAGGTGTAGTCATTAGCCTGCTTCCCTGCCCTGCACCTCAAAGCAAAAAACTCACTTCCACATCCCGGTGTTCCGAGGTCAGGAAAAGGAGAAGTGGGAAGCCTTACTTACACCCAGCCACCCAAGACAGAAGCAGAACAGAAACTGTTCTCAGACTTGCAGGGTCAAAATAACCAATTCTGTCCCACAGTGTTAGCTGGTGGCATCAAGTCAGGAAACGCTGATCGCTGGATGTGGGACGCAGTTTTTGGAGCGTAGATCCAATTGCACGCTACACACTCTTACATGGGATTTTACAAACCCGGCCTTACCCTATTGCCTCCCTCCACACTTCACACACCAAGTGCATCCTGCCCACCTCATGGTTTCCAACATCAGTCAGCCAGAGAAGAGGGATCCTAGCGGGGATTCCTGGAAATGTCATCCCCCTACACCTAGGATCTGCCACCTCCATCCCCTTTGCGATTACACACACACACACACACACACACACACACACACACACGCACGCATGCTCCTGCCATGACTGTCATCAGGCCAGCTCCCAAAGCCGGGTATCTCAGCTCGCACCGGACGCCTGGCATCTCTCTGGAACACACCCTTCCCCCGCCTTGCTGACTCCAAGCATTGCCCTCTGGATGTCGCCTGCCATCCCTGTTCATCTGCACTATTGTTCCACGCAGCACCCTTAGCTCTCGAGATCGCCCCTCCAGGAGGACCCAAGCTCCATCCAGGGCGTCCGGGGCGTTAGGCGCCCGGCACTCACCCAGCCCGCCCTGGCGGTGGTACCTTGCCTGACAGCTGGGTCCGCGGGCCCACGGGAGCAGGCGGCGCTAGTGACAGCAACCTTGCCAAGCCTGGGAATAAAACTGTTCTCCAGCCGCTCCCTCCTGCAGCGCCACCATCTTCCCCCGCTGCCACGGGGACCGCAGCCGCCCGCGCCCCGCTCCGGCTCTAGCTCGGCAGCGGCTCGGGCCCCCTCCGTCCACGGCCCCACCCCCTGTTCGCCGCTCGCCGCCTGCTCGCCCTCGTGACGCGCGCCCGGGCCGGGCGGCTGCGACTGACGGCGAGGGGAGCGCGCGCACGCCGCGTGCAGCAGCGCCCCTGCCTCCCACGCCCACCCGCGTGTGCGCGCAGCGCGGGACCGACACGGCGGCGCAGGAGTCCCGCTCCGGCGCGCGTGAGCGTGGGAGGTGTCCGCACCCGTCGTTGTGGACCTGCACGAGTCCCTCCCTCTCGTGGCCAGGAGCCCGGAGTGGACGACGTGGCTGCCTCCCGGGGGGACCCAAGGGGATCTCCACCGTCCTCAATCCCAGGTCCCTAATGCACATCCCGGGCCTGACCTCTGAGTAGAGGGTCTTGCCACACTTAGGACACAGAACCAAGCAACTGCGTGGACGGCTGCGCGTGTCCTTTTGCTAGTGACTCTCAGCTTTCCCGCTCCCAGGGCCTGAAACCCCGCGGCGCCGCGGTAAAGGATTTGGGATTGCAAAGCGGCGCTGCACTATGCATGTGGCCGCTAGGGGGCCCACGCGCGGGCTCGAGCGGAACAAGCTGGGTCCCAGGCCGCCCACCGGGGACGCTGTCCAGTCCCGCCCCACCCAGAAAGCGTCTAGAAGGCGGGGTCGGGAAATGGTCCGCTTGGCTTCGCCGTGCTGGTTGCGGTTGCTAGGAGCTTAAAAGAGTCTTCCAGCCCGGAACAGGCAATCCGCCTGGTACACAACGCGGATCTCGGGAGGATGAGGACCCTTTACATTAGAGACCAGGTGGCAGGTGCTGTGCCTTAATGAAAAGCTGCTCTGTCCCCTGGGGGTCTGGGTTCAGGCGCCAGCCCCACCCGTAATAGGCGATGTGATAGCTACATCCTTTTCCCTCTTCGTGCCAGAGTTCTCAATTTAAAAATTAAGTGTCATATTCCTCTGAAACCTTATAATTTTCAAGTTCCCTCTTTCTACACATACTCTCATCTAGTGAAATGAAGATAAGCCTTGCTTATTCGACCTCAGGAGAGATGAATCTATCACTACACAGACTTTCCATATTAAGCACAGTACCTCCAGAAATATCTTCGGGTGTAGCCTGAAGCATTCTAAAATTCTCGTTTAGCTTTAAAATTCATATAAAATTTTGCATTCTACTCCATAATAAATTTCTTTGCTTTGACGAAGAAAATTATAACTTCTCCTGCCCCCAAACATATTTTAATAAAACTTACAACATATACTAGAAGAATGTACCATTGTTGCTTGTCCTATGACATTCATTATCTATTGTCAGTCAAGGTGCTGTCACGGGTGAAAGCTAGATAGGGTCCTTGTCCCTCCAGAATTCATAGCCCCCTGCGGAAAATGTTACAAAACCAAGAGCAACTGGGCGCTTTCCCACTTAGAAGGTGCAGAGGGATCTGATGATGCCTGGGTTGCCTGAGGAAAAGGCCTTTCCAAGAGACCAGTTAGAAGGAAAGAAAGGTGTGAAGGCCCCATAGGCAGGACTGAAGCACAGGATGCCTCAGGCAGGCAGCAGACACAGCTTTTACTTCTTGAGGAAAAGAAAAGAAGAGGAAGAAGACGGAGGAGGAGGAAGAGGAGGAGGAGAAGAAGATCCTCCCGCTGTGGCAGTTCATCTCTGTCAACCTGATGAGACACTTTAGAGATTCTCTCAGACAAAATTTCTAGATTGATTTGACCGAGCAGGAAGACCCACCCTAAAACGGGCGAACCGTTTTCACAGACTGACTCTAGCCTGGCTATAAACAAGAAATTCAATGGAGCCCAGCATCTGGGTCCTCACTTTGCTTCCTGACAGTGACACTGACGCTGTGACCAGCTACCACAGTGTGCTGCATGCCTGCTCCAGTGTGATGGAGCCTTCCTTCCCTTAGTTGCTTTTGTCAGGTGTCTGGTCACTGCAATTTCAAGAAAAGTAACTACTACAGATGCATCCGCTCCCAGTCCACCAAGTGACTTGCAAGACTGGGATCTGATAGGCTGGTTAGTCAATGCCGTTGGCCTTTTGGGTATTAGTTTAAAATCCGCCATCTTCTGGCAGCAGCAAGAACAAATCCTAGATCCACAAAATGAGGAGCATGAGCAGAAGGGGGCGGGGAAAAAACCACCAACTTCCCTGTGCACTTGTCATAGGGGAAGCCAGACCCTGGAGCTTCTAGCCCTTATCACCTTGTTGGGACAAAAATACCTGACAAGGAACAGTTTAGGGAAGGAAGAACTTAAGTTGGCTCACATTTGCGATGGCATAGTCTTGTCCTTGCAGTAAAGGAATAGCTGCTTTGGAAAAGGATCACATCCAAAGACCTTCTGGGTCTATGTGATCTGGCTGGACTGGAGACACACTCTGGATTACAGTATGATCTGGCCGGAGTACAGACATGCCCTTAGTACATACCGTTAATCCCAAACAATGAAGGTAAGGTTAGTTTGTAGGAGAAAGCAGCCGTGCTTGAAAGTGACATCTAATTGAGAGAAAGATTTGACAGTAGAGTCAGAGATAGGATACACCTAACTTTCAGGAGAATAGGACAGGAAACAGAGGCTACTTAAGAGCAGCACAAGGAAAGAGAGGAGGTTTTTTTGTTTGTTTGTTTGTTTGTTTTTGTTTTTTAAACCAAGAGTTTTTTACTGGGACAGCTTTACAGAGTCAGGATGCAGAGAGAACAAACTAGTCACAGGTGAAGACAGAATGATCTAGAGAATGAGAAGGAGCCAGAAGATTTAAACATATTGGTAGAATTAGTTTGAGACTGGGCAGAGAAATTCGGCCAGAAGCTAAGAGAAACCAGTTTGAATCAGTCAGCTCAAGAAGAGTTTGTACCAGAACAGCTGAGTTGACCCAGCCAGGGAGAAAGAGCTAGAAAGGCCTGGGAACGGCTCTCATCTCATCTTCGGCAATAAAAACAACATTTATACTCTTCGTTCCTTTGAACTTTATTTCCGTAATAAAGTACCTGGATATTATGCCCATCTTGTTGGAGTATCATAAAATATTGATATATGTAATTTCATCTTACAAACCAGGGAAAACTTTACTAGAAGAAGATACGGCTTTGTGTTTGCTATAAAATATAGCAGTGCAGTCGGGAGCACATTTCCTCCAAAATAAGGAGCTATGAAATTAAGTGCTTGGTGATTTAATGCTTTTGTCAGTACATGCCTGCTTTGGATGTGGATCTTTTTGTCATCGTATAAAATGCACCAAAGGGGCTGGGGAATAAGACTCGGTTAGTCAAGTATTTGCTGCACAGGCAGGAGAGTCTGGGTTCCCATGCATAGCATCTACATGAAAGCTAAGTACGATAGTACAACAGCAGGCTGACAAAGGAGAGCTAGGCAGGTCCCTTGAGCTCACTGGCCTGTAGGCCCAGCCCAATCAATGACCTCAGGACTCACTGAGAGACCTGGTTGCAAAAAATAAAGTGAGAAATGATGAGGGACACTGGACATTGATCTTCACCTGTGTGTCACCATAACTGCCTGCACGCCTGCACAGAGCCAAGCGAACATGTTTACAAAAGCAAACTCTACTAAACACCAGTAGCAGAAAGAAACGTGTCCAGGATAAAAAATTTAAAACGCAGGGAATTTTGGGGCTGGAGAGATGGCTCAGAAGTTAAGAGCCCGTCTACTGGCTGCTCTTCCAGAGGTCCTGAGTTCAATTCCCAGCAACCACATGGTGGCTCATAACCATGTAATGAGCCTATAATGTGATCTGGTGCCCTCTTCTGGTATGCAGGCAGAACACTATATACAAACAAATACATTTAAAATGTATAAAAGGAAAAAAAAAAAAAAAGACTTCAGAGAAGTTTAATAGCCATTAATTCCTCTTTTAATAGTTTGCAGAGAAACAAAGAAAAAATAGGCTACCATTGATCATTTTTGACAGAATACCTTATTGGTGCTGTTTCTGGGGTAACACCAAGATACCAATGCATGACTTAAAATCACTGCTCTAGTCCCATTGTGTCTTTGTGTGTGATACTTTGTCCCAAGTACCATGGTGTCGCAGCTCAAAATAGTTTCTAAGTCCTGAAAAACAGTGGTAACTCAATGTTGGTAATGTCCCTTGCTGGTTCCTGTTCCAAACATCTGGCATGCTGTTGAATGTCATCACATATTGAGGCTGATGGATTCATTAAGTGTCTAATTATCTAATTAGGTCATTCAGAGTGGCTAAGATTATTTTGTTTTAAAAAATAATTTTTTATTTTTATTAAGGTCCAATGGTTTCTGATGGGGGGGGGGGTGGAGGACAGGGGCATCTATTGACTTAAAAGTAAGGGACTGAGATAAAGCTTTAATAGAAAATAGTATACAGGCAATTTTTTCAGACTTTCATCTCCTCTGCAAGCCAAGGGAGATCACGTTGTCTCTCTTCTGTCTCACTGGGTGTCTGTCTCCATCTGTTTCTATCTCTGTCTGTCTCTCTCCTCTTTCATTGTGATGGTTAACATTGGTTGTCAACATCGTTGGATCTAGAATCACCATGGAGAGAAGCCTGCAAACACACCTGTGAGGGATTGTCTAGCAACTCAGCCTTTGGGCATGCCTGTAAGGGATTATCTTCATTAGGTTAATGGAAGTGAGAGGATTGCTCCATTCCAGGCCTGGGATCTGGAGCCCGTCTCCTCTGTCTCCTGGCTGTGGGTGGGAGCTGAGCACCAGTGCCCAACTCACTGCCTCCTGGCTGTGGGTAGGAGCTGAGCACCAGTGTCCATCTCACTGTCTCCTGGCTATGGGTGGGAACTGAGCACCAGTTTCCATCTCCTCTGCCTCCTGGCTGTGAGTGGGAGCTGAGCACCAGTGTCTGTGTCCTGGCCTCCTGGCTGTGAGTGGGAGCTGAGCACCAGTGTCTGTCTCCTGGCCTCCTGGCTGTGAGTGGGAGCTGAGCACCAGTGTCCATCTCCTGGGCCTCCTGGTCATGGGTGGGAGCTGAGCACTAGTGTCCATCTCCTGGGCCTCCTGGTCATGGGTGGGAGCTGAGCACTCGTGTCCATCTCCTGGGCCTCCTGGCCGTGGGTGGGAGCTGAGCACCAGTGTCTGTCACCTGGCTGTGGGTGAGAGCTGAGCACCAGTGTCCATCTCCTGGGCCTCCTGGTCATGGGTGGGAGCTGAGCACTAGTGTCCATCTCCTGGGCCTCCTGGTCATGGGTGGGAGCTGAGCATCAGTGTCTGTCACCTGGCTGTGGGTGAGAGCTGAGCACCAGTGTCCATCTCCTGGGCCTCCTGGTCATGGGTGGGAGCTGAGCACCAGTGTCTGTCACCTGGCTGTGGGTGAGAGCTGAGCACCAGTGTCCATCTCCTCTGTCTCTTGGCTGTGGGTGGGAGCTGAGCATCAGTGCTCATCTCACTGCCTTCTGGCTATGGGTGCGATGAGACCAGCTGCCCCACGCTTCTGCTCCTCGACTTCTCTAGAACTGTGAGCCCAAACACACCCTCCCTTAAGTCGATTTGTTGGGTATTTTATCACAGTGACAGGAAAAGTAAGATATTTGCTTATTCATCTTTTTCTGAGTCGCCCTCCCCACTCACGCTTGTAGAGTATCATCAGGATAAACAGTAGCAATGTAATTACCAGTCGTCACGATGTTGATGTTTCCAATAGATTGCCCTGTGAAAAAGACAGCAAACCAATAGATCCCTGGTCTACAAATGTCATTCATCTCCTACCACATGCCAGCCACCATGGTAGGAATCTAAAGGCCCAAGAGGCCGAGTTCTGTCTCCAAGGATGTTTCTGTCTTGAGGAAGTCAGGCAAACCTGACACAGGCAATTTTACAAATATATACTGGCTGTGATAAAAGCTACTCACAGGAGATAGGGCCAAATATGGTGTTTTGGTTATAGATATAATTTGTTTGTTTTGCTAAATGCAGGTATTTAGGACATGAAAGTAATTCTGTTTTTTTTTTAGAAATCAAATGTCTAGTAATGTGACTTGCTGTAGAGTTAATATTCTTCCTTAAAAGGAATTTTATTAAAAATATTTTTGCCGGGCACGGTGGCGCATGCCTTTAGTCCCAGCACTTGGAAGGCAGAGGCGGGTGGATCCCTGTGAGTTCGAGGTCAACTTGGTCTTCAAAGCAAGTCCAGAACAGCCAGGGCTAGAACAGAGAAACCCTGTCTCAAAAAACCAAAAACCAAAAACCAACAACAACAATAAAATTTTGAAAAGAAAGCATCATCAGTCTGATTTGATGGTTTCCCCTCAACCAGAGGCATGAGGGTTTCTTTTAGGTGAGCTGTCCGTTTGGAAACACTGTGACTACATGACACACGTGTCAGCTTCAGGAAAGAGGTAAGCATTCAGATCACCTTCTGAACGGATGGAACCTCTGAAAAGAACCTGCAACTCTCTCATTTCTTATAAAATAGAAAACGGACTTCGAAAAAAGCACATTCCTCACCATAAACTGTTAACACATACACATACACACAGCACACACACAAATGACACAACACATATATACTTTACATACACACAATATACCCATACATACACACAATATATACGTATCACACATATACACAACACACATATGTACAATATGTACAATACACATACAATACACTTATACACACATGTGCACACATATAACACACGCACAGAGATACACAACACATTAACATGCACACATACACACAATGCACTGATACACACCACACATAACATACACATACACATAATGCATATACACCACGCATACACACAACACATGCATACACATATATACAATATACACAATACACATACATTACATACACACCACGCATATATACACAACATACATATATAATACACACAACACACTCATATGCATACATACACACAATGAGCTCATACACAACACACATAACATGCATAATGCATACATGTGCACAGATACAACACATATACTTACATACACACATGCACATATACACACATACTCACAACACACACATAGACATGCAACACATTCCGACGTACAGTTTCTACTTTTATTCCTCGGAATTTATCTCCCTTCTACCTGCTATCCCAAACTCATATCTTCTTATTAAATCTGTCCATGGAGATGCTTCTAGTAAGTTCTGCTTTGCTACGGATTGAATTTCCAAAGCACATTTTCATTTCAGGCCCCATACAGCTGAGCACTGCAAGGCAAATAGGCGGGAGGTACAGGAGCCAAGATGGAACCAAGAAACCTTTCAGGTGCTGACAGATTTCAGCCAGTCGTAGCAAAGTCTTGTGGGTTAAGGAACTGCATGTTGTGGGAGCTGGAACGCAGCTTTCTACCCGGCCTTGTCACCTGGGAACTATTCTCATCCTTGTGGTGCTGTGAACTGGTCAAGGAAACAGAATCGACACGAGCCCCACTGAGCTGTGTAGCACGAACCTCAAACCTGCACAGCAGTGAGGCTCTCTGGACAGGAAGGGCTGTGTCATTAGCATGTTTCTCACAGAGCAGTAAGTATGCATTTTAATTTGTTTGTTTGTTTGTTTGTTCAAGCTGATAACCCAAGTTAGATCCCTGGAAACCAAGTGGGAGGAGAGAAAGGAGCCTGAAAGTCTTCTCACCTCTACATGCATGACATGGCATGTGCATGTCACACATATCACACACACACACACACCCTACTAATAAAAGTATGAAAATGTTAAAAAAAAAAAAAAAAACCATGTGGATCCTGGACATTAATTGCCAGGAGGGCATGGGCAGAGTGAGTTACATAGAAATACACAGAATGGGGTCTTTATAGGCACAAAATGGGAACCATCCGCAGCCCTTAGACCATGAGACACAGTCATTTCTTTCCTCCATGCTAAAGTGAGTGACAGCACACAGTAGTCTTGCATGCATGCAATACGGCAAGAAGTGGACTGCAGCAAGTGTGCACATTAGTCACTCTGTGGGGACTGCAGCTGCCCAGCATGTTTCCTTAAGCTGAAACACTGTTTTCTATGTTGAATGTTTCCCTTGTAAATCTATACACTGCCTGGAAAATGAGATTCTTGCTCGCTTCTTCATGTGAATTGAAACATGCATTTATACTCACAGCACCTTTGAAAAGATCCATAGTTTAGATTGATTTGGCCAACCTGAATTATATTTATGTACACAAACACACACACACACACACACACACACACACACACACACACACACGAGGTCACCGTTCTGGTCACTTATGGTGAATTCATTGATCAAAAACATTAAATCAGGGCCAGGTGTGGTGGCCCACGCCTTTAATCCCAGTACTTGGGAGGCAGAGGCAGGCGGATTGCTGTGAATTCAAGGCCAGCCTGGTCTACAAACTGAGCCCAGGGCAGCTAAGGCTACACAGAGAAACTCTGTCTCAAAAAAACAAACCGCCCCAAACCAACCCAACCCAAACCAAACCAAACCAAACTAAACCAAAAAACACTGAATCAGAAACATCATTAATAAAAAAATAAACAAAACAGGGCAAAGAATGGTAGATAATGCTCACACAGGCTTGGGAAGGACACTGAACTATTAGCTATGGTAAGAAATTTTCAAGGAGTGAGGATTTGTTTAAAAAAACAAAAAAGTAGTGAGGGCCTTTTCATGTGATGCAGAGATGGTTAACTCCAGGACAGCAGCAATTTGTTTCTCTAAAAGAAGGGTTCACTCAGAGACAGAGACAGACAGACACAGACACAGAGACAGACACAGAGACAGAGGGCAGGCTTAGGGGTTTAGAGAACTTAACTGCTCTTGCAGAGGACCTGGCTTTTGTTCCCAGCCTACATGGCAAAACTGATTCTGTAACTGCAGTGCCAGAGGATCCAACACTTTCTTCTGGTCTTCTCAGCCTCCTTCATATACACACGATGTACATAAGTGCTCATGCACATGTGAACACACACGTATACATACACAATTTTGAAATGGCCACCATCTAGTTCCAGAGCAGAGGTAAATGGATTCCAGAAACAACAGGTATATAGTTGAATATAGCGCGCCATATGTACATATACGGCACTTTAACAGTAGGAAGTAAGTGCGTTACTGAATTTGCAGCAATCGGCCTGCTAGTCAGCCACTGTTAAAAGGCTGAGTGGAGCTCTGTCTTAACCCCTACAACAAAGTAACGTCAAGGAGCTTCAAAAGGAGAAAACACAAGCCAGGTGTGGTGACATAAGCGTGTAATCTTAGCACTACTGAGACAAGGCAAGAGGACAGTGAAGCTGAGGCCTAGTGAGGTGATATAACAACACTGTTTCCAAAATCAAACCGTACAAAGGTAAAAAATGAAACATAGACTCTCGCTCAGAAGGGAGAATATTATTTATAATTTTCAAATGGAAAAAAATCCTTCCTTTGCATAACACAAACCTAGACTTAGAAAATATTTAAACTACATTAAGATTAAAGAATTTTTCTGTCAAAATGAAAACAAAAAGTCAAAAGATCTTAGAAAAATATGCCTATTCAATAACAGATGGTCGTATTCTTTCCCAAAGAAAGCTCAGTAAATAAGAAAAACAAATAGAAATATAGATACCAGAGGACCATGGCAACTCTGTTTTTTTTTTTTCCTAGAAGGATGACAATCAACCAGCAAGCTGAAGAAAAGATGGCCAAAATACCAAAGAAAACGATGCAGCATTGCTGTGTTTTAAATTGGCCCAAACAAAACAAAGCTTAGTGCCGCACATTTCTGAGGCTATAAGGAGCCAGGTGTCCTCCCCACGAAGCAGTTGTCAGTATAAACAACACACAAGCCTGCTTAACAACATTCCAATTCCAGCCCCGGGAAAGTACGCAAAGGCGCGTAAGAGGAGCACGCTTACGTAAAATCTTCAAACATTTTACATTTGTTACACAAGTACTCAAGGCCACAAGCAATATTCCATATAGTATTGCGGGCAAGGAGGAATTGGTGACATAGATGACCATCAGTAGAAAATTGGTTAAACAAACGCTAACATATGGTAGAATACTATCAATAATTAACACAGATGTATTCTTACGATGAAAACTGACTCCAATATACGGTTAATTTAAAACTCAAGTTAAAGCCAAATATTTAAATTAATTACCATTATTGTTTATTGATTTTTTTATTATTATTGTGTAC
The DNA here is from genome assembly GCF_903995435.1 of Acomys russatus. Lineage (NCBI taxonomy): Eukaryota > Metazoa > Chordata > Mammalia > Rodentia > Muridae > Acomys > Acomys russatus. The sequence continues at coordinate 43,551,910 of NC_067141.1, read as the reverse complement.
ATACATGCATGTGAAGGCTAGAGAACAACTTTGGGTGTTGTTCCTCAAACAGGGTCACATTTTCTTTTTTCTTTTTGAAATGTGTTTTCTCACTCGCATGAAACTTGCCAAATAGGCGAGGGCGGGTGTCCAGTGAGCCCCAGGAATCTGCCTGTCCCAGTGTTACCAGCACTGGGGTTAAATGTGTGTGCCTACACCAGTAGCCTTATTCACATAGGTTTTTAGTGGCCAAACGCAGGTACCCATACCTTGAAGACAAGCCCTTTACCCACTGAGCTATTTCCCCAGCTTTGATCTCAATGCTATTTTTAAAATGTTATGCATGCATGCATGCAAAAAAAAGATGGGAGTCGTATACCCAGCAAACACAGTAGTAATCACTTTCTCCATTATATAGTTAGAGCATTTGAAACTTTTATAATAAGTATTAATTATTCTTACATGGAGACAGTCATTGAAAAAGAAAACAAAACAAAAAAAAAATCAGCATGAAGAAATTGTAGTGATTCATAGTCTTATTTAAAGATTGCTTTTTCTTCCTCAACTAAAGACTGGATTTCTTCTTACATTCGAGTAATATTCCATTGTGTGATATGCTACACTTTCATTACCCATCCATCAGTTGATAGACAGTTAGGCTGCTTCCATTTCCGTGCTATTGTGAACATGGATGAACAAGCACCTCTGATGTAGGATATGGACTCCTTGGGTACAGGCCCCAGAGGGATGTGGTTGGATCATCATCTTTCTCTCCCTGTTCTGGGAACCTTCACACAGATTTTGACAGTGGCTGCACCAGTTCAAGATGCCACCATCAGCAAATAAATGTTCTCTCTCCACATCCATGCCAACATTGGTTGTCTTTTTAAAAATTCTTAGCCATCCTGGCTGGAGTAGTAGGACATCTAAAGTAGTTTTGATTTGCGGTTTTCTGATGCCTAAGGAGGTTAAACATCTTTAAGCCAGTTTGTTGTTGTTGTTTGTGTATTCTAGACATCATGTCTCTTTTCTATGTACAGCTGGTAGAATGTTTATCCCATTCTGTAGGTGGCCTTTTCACTCAAATGGTAAGAGTCCTTTGCTGTACAGGAGCTTTTTAGTTCAATGAGGTCTCTCTTTACTATCAATGGCCATAGTGCCCTTATTGCTTTGGAAGTTCCCCCCTGTGCCTACAGTTTAAAGCATATCCTACTTTGGTATGCTGGATTCCGGCTTTCAGGCCTTCCATTGAGGTCCTTTGACCCATACGGAGTTATTTTCTACAGGAAGAGAGATAAAGTGCTGGTTTCATTCTTCTACATGGAGCCGCCCAGTTTGACCAGCATAATTCACTGCAGACAAATTATGTCTTTTCTCCAACGTGTGTTTTTAGTCTCTTTGTCAAAAAACTTATGAGTGTAGGGATCCAGGTGTGTGTGTGTGTGTGTGTGTGTGTGTGTGTGTGTGTGTGTGTGTCCTCAGTTCTATTCCATTGGTTAATGTGTTTGTTAGGGCCATGCTGTTTTTATTACTATACCTTGGTAGTATAACTTGAAATTGGGGATTGTGATACCTTTGGCAGTGTTTTTATTATTCAGGGTTTTTTTTTTTTTTTTCTTGTTGTCTTGGTTTTTGTGTTTACATATGAATTTTAAGATTACTTTTTTAAATTCTTGGTAATATTTGTGTTGAGATTTTGATGGACATTGCATGTAATCTATAGGTGGCTTTTGGTAGGATAGCTGTTTTCACAATATTAATCCTATCAATTTATGATCATGGGACATCTTCCAGTGTTCTGATATCTCCCTCGATTTCTTTGTACAGTGTATTGTGCAAGTTTATTTTTGTTTGTTTTTCGGGACAGGGTTTCTCTGTATAGCGTTGGCTGTCCTGAACTAGCTTTCTAGACCATGCTGGCCTCAAACTCACAGTGATCTGCCTGCCTCTAACTCCCTGATTGCTGGGATTAAAAGCTTGCGCCACCACCATGCAGGGGGCATTGTGCACGGTTTTATTACCTTAGTATGATGTACCCCACGATACATATTTAGAGGCTACTGTGAATGCGTTCCCTGCCCTGGTTTCTTTCCTCGTGTGTTTGTTGGCGGTGTGTAGGAAGGCTACTGAGTTTTGTGTGTTTTGTATCCTGCTACTTTGCCAAATGTGTTTGTCACATGTAGCTGTTCACTGGGTGAGTCTTTAGGGTCTTTTACATGTACAGTCATTTTACCTGGATACACCTTGACTTCTTCCTTTCGTATTTGTATCTCCTTTGACAACGTCTTATGTCTTACTGTTCCAGCTAAGAGTTCAAGCACAGTAGTAACCTGGGGTTGAGAGAGTGGGCATCCTTGCCATGTGTCTGATTCAAGTGTTCTTTTCTGGTCCTGTGTGTTGGGTGTTCTGTAAGCCTCTGGGGCTTGGATCCCATCTCTTTCTCTAGGTTTGGGAAATGTTTCTTCTATGATTTCATTGAAAAAAAAATTCTGTATGCCTTTGCTATGGTGTTCTTTATGCTCGGAACTCAAAGGTTCCATATTTTCATGGTGTTCCAAAGCTCTCTCAGGTTTGCACACATTATTTTACATTTCGCATTGAGCTTTAATCACAGTGCAATTGTGTTTTGCCTTCCAGCCCTGACCCTGCATTTTCTGTTGGTGAGGCTTGTCACTGAGGTTTTTAATTTGCCTTACTTAGCTTATCATTTCATTTCAGTTTGGCTTTTCCGCGGCATTTCTCTTGAACTCATTCTTCCAAATTGACATTTTATATCCCTTATTATCAGCTGCATGGCCTACAAATATTTTCTGTCTTAATTCCCTCAGATAAAAGTATCTCAGATTGGGCAATTTATAAATAATACAAATATACTGTTCATAATTTTGGAGGCACCGACAGATTCTGTGGAAAAGGGTCACTTTCTGCTTCAAAGAGGGCACCTTTTTTCTATGTTCTCATGTGATATAAAAACACATAAAAACAGCCAGGGGTTGGCTCTCTCCCACGGGGTGGGTCTCAGGTTGGGGCAGGCATTAGTTGTACATTCCCTCAGTCTCTATCTTTATCTCTGCACACCTTGTAGGCAGGGTAAATTTTGGGTTGAAGGTTTTGTAGGTGGATTCGCGTTCTCCTCCTACCACTATAAGTCCTGCCTGCCTAGAAGCTGGCCTCCTCAGTCTCCATGTCCCCAGCTTAATAACACTATGCTATGCTTATAGACAGGAGCCTAGCCTAGCCATCTTCTCAGAGGCCCCACCCAGCAGCTGATCGAATCAGATGCTGAGATTCACAGCTAAGCATTAGGCGGTGCTCAGGGAGTCCTGTGGAGGAGTTGGGGGAAGGACAGAAGGACCTGGAAGGGACAAGAACACCACAAGAACAACAACAGTCAACTAACCTAGACCCACGGAGGCATATGGAGACGGAAGCACCAACCAAAGAGCATTCATGGACTAGACCTACATGTACCTGATGGGCAGTTTCATCTTCATGTGGGTCCCTTAGTAAGTTGAGCAGGAACTGTCTATGGCATAGACTCTATCGCCTGTTTCAATCACTTCCCCCTAACAGGGCTGCCTTGCCTGGCCTCAGTGGATGAGGATGAGTTCAGTCTTGATGCGACTTGATGTGCTGGGCCGGGGGCGGGGGGGCGCTCCCATTTTCTGAAGAGGAGAGGGAGGACAGGAGGAAAAGGGTTGGAGAGAGGGATCAGGAGGAGAGTAGGGAAGGTGCTATGATTGGGATGTAAAGTGAATATATAAAATACAAATAAAAATAAAACAACTAGGTTCCCTCAAGGCTGTTCTTACTAGCACTCTCCTGATGATGGCAGTGAAACTGTAGAACACTTGGGAGAATTACCTCCTGAAGGCCATACCTCATAATACCATCATCCTGTTGGTTACATTTCCATGACATTTCCATTTTGTGTCAACTGGTTCCTTTGCTTACAAGCACTTTATTTATGTAAGCCCATTGGCCTGGTTTTACTTTTGCTTTCTGTGATTTCAGGGTTTTATTTGAAAAAAAAAAAAATGCTATAGATCTCTGGCCTGGTTTTTCCTTTACTAGTGTCCAGGAGATTCACTTAAGTCCCTAAAATGTTTGGGCTTATCTTTGTATATGGTCCCATTTCTTACACTATGGATGTCAATCCCTTCTGGGCTTACTAAACTGAATATGGGAGTCAACAACAGTGACAGGGTTCAGAATAAACAACAACCAAACCTAAATTAAGAAAGTAATGAATAATGTGTTCCTGGCAAAGTTTGGCTGGGTTTCATCAAACATCTCCACCGGATTTGGATCTGAATTACAGCTTTGCACTGCAGAGATTATCACATCACACAGAGCCGACTAGCGCCTCAAGCTCTACAGGTCAAATGGAGACCACTGTGCTTCTCACTGTAACACAGTTTTCTGCTCTTTAGAAGCAAGTTCATTTACAGAAAACAATGCATTTAATACTTTCTTATTCTCTAACATGCAAGTTTGGAATTAGTATATCCTTGGGTTGTATTGTGTCAAAACATTTAATCAAAAATACCTTATTATTGAAATTGCTGACTTAAGTTTCATTTTTTAAAAATCCTAAATGAACACTGGACATGATGTCACACACCTTAATCTTAGCATTTGCGGGGAGAGGCAGCTAGGGCTCTGTGAATTTAAAGCCAGTCTGGTCTACAAAGGGAGTTCATGTCAACCACGTCCAAAAAGCAAAACATAACAAAAAACAAAAACAAAAACCTACCAAAAGTTAAATTTGGCTTTGAATTGGGACTTCCAACCATTTATGAAATGGCCATAAAACTTCTATTATTTTGTACTGCATATTTATGTAGATTTCTCAGCATTGATGGTTATAAAATAAAAATAACAGCCAACTCTGAAGAACACTGAAGATGCTCTTTAACCCACGGTATCACATATTCAGCCAAGATCTAATTGTTGATGAAAAGCAAACAAGTCCCATCTCATTAAGAAACATATTTGCTTTCATCTTCAATAAATGGAAAAACTGTGTACACCAGGGAACTGTTTAAAATAAATAAATATATCAGTGAGTGACTGCTTTGTATACATCCCTACAAATGTCTCTGGGTGTGTGGCATCAGATAAGCTTTGATGCCCTTTATTTTCTTCAGATGAACGGACACCCACTTTCTCAGCATAACTTATTAAAGAGGGTATCCTCCCCAGGGGTGTGTCTGGGTACCTTTGTTGTGAACCATCTGGAAATAAAAGCATGAGCTTACTTTGGTATCTTAAACTGCTAATGCGTTAACTTTGATTTTAAAAAAGCACTTTTATCTCCCTTCCCATTTATGTTTTTGATGTAACAATTTACATCTTTTTGAATGGTGTATCCATTGATAAATTTTAATAGCTATTATTGCTTTTAATAGTCTTTCCTACACACATGTGACTAAGAAACCACCATTATATTTTCTTGAATATCTATCTATCTATCTATCTATATATCAAGAATACTGTTTACTTCTTTTTACCATGACTTCTATATTTTCACATTTCTGGTGTTATTCTGAGTTAAACTTCTATTTTCTAGATAGTTGTTCTAACTGCTATTGGCAGTTGGGTGTTAAGATTTCCAATTTAGCTGGGTCCGGTGGCTCACACCTGTAATCCCAGAACTCAGGGAGGCAGAGATAGGTATATTTTTGTGAGTTCAAGGACAGCCTCTTCTATAAAGCAAGTCCAGGACAGCCAAGGCTAAACAGAGAAACCCTGTCTCAAAACACACACACACACACACACACACACACACACACACACACACACACACACACACACACATTTCCAACTTACTGTTCTGTAAAACTAAGTATTATTGTGTATGTTTATGCACTGGAGTGGGTGTATGAATACTGAAATTAGAGGACAATTTTGTTCAGTCTCTTCTTTCCCAACTGTGTGAGCCCTGGCAATTTAGTTTGGCTATCAGTCTTTTGAGACAAGCATCTTTACCTGCTGAGCTATTTCCCTGGACCTCTAACTAGTACTAACAAATTGTCTTTGCTTTCAATTCTGACAGTATGTGGGGTTGAATTGCTGTCACCTTGATGAATTATCACCAGCAAGATGTATATCTGAAAACAGCCTTTGTCTTGAAGTCTTACTTTATTGTTGCAGGATATTTGACCCTGTTGTGAATTCGAAGATTGTGAACTGCAAACACCTGCTTCTAGTTGTGGCGTGGCTTAGCCCTAACACACACCTTTAACCCAAAACCTTTCTGTAATCAGGATTAAATAGTTCACCCTAGGTCAGGAGGCAGAGCAAGCAACCAGATTGACCAAAGTCAACATAGGAAAAAAACCATAGAGAGAGGAAGTCCTGAGGACTGATAGAGATGCACAGGAAGTAGAAAGGTGGGACATTAAGTTGAAGGGTATTTAAGACAGCATGGAGGAAAAAGGGCTTTTTCTTTCTGGGACATGAGCTGAGTATGAAGGACTTTTTCCTTCTGGGATGTCACTGTGTAGGAGGGTCAGCAGGGTGCTTTCTCTGCTTCTCTAAGCTATAGGCTTTCACCCCAGTATCTGGCTGCTGAGTCTTCATTGGTAAAATGGAATGTTTGAGATTTTTTTCTTTATAACACTTTATCTCTTTTTTTTCTGTTTGCATACTTCTGTTTCCACTTTACTTTCAGCCCATTTGTATCGGTCATTGCATATAAATATGCCTCGTAATGATGGCACACTGTTGAATTATTCCTTTTAAAATTCATTCTTTCACTCTTCCCCATTAATTGGGAGTGCTTAATCCACTTGGTTTCTGATAAAGTAGGATCTACATTGTCATTTTGCTATTTTTTCTTTTTTTTGGTTTTTTCGAGACAGGGTTTTCTCTGTGTAGTCTTGGCCATCCTGGACTCACTTTGTAGACCAGGCTGGCCTCGAACTCACAGCGATCCGCCTGCCTCTGCCTCCCGAGTGCTGGGATCAAAGGCGTGCACCACCACGCCCAGCATTTTGCTATTTTCTATGATTCTCTCTACTTCTTAATTATTCTGCAATCCCCCTTTTGTTATTTACTGTATAATTCTAGTCACTTCTTGTACGATTAGATGTTTTGTTCTCTTAACGCTTACCCTGAAAACTATCATTAGCATCTTAATTTACGCCAATCTTGTTGAGATTAACGCCACTTAAACTTTAACAGTATACAAAACTGTTTCTGTATAGTTCTCTGTCCCATCCCACTTATGCCGTTTTTGTCATAACCTACCACAAAATGTGCCTACTACTATAGACTGAGATTTATTGCAAAATGCAGTAATTAGAATAAAGAGATGAAGCACATATAAGACTATCAAGTAGAAATATAAAATCACTCACCTCTAACTTAAAGAAGATTCATCCTCTTACCAGTCCACATGGAAAAGGCTCACTGTCTCAGAATCTAGATAACCTTAGATGGTCACCATCCAGCCCAACATGACCCACTGCCACATAACAATGCCTTTCAGGGAAATCAGATGCATGAGCATTGTCTTTTCCCAAACCAATTACTTTGATAAGTGTTTGATTTGGCTCACTTGAGCTTTCAGCAGCCTCAGCACCATTTCTTTGGAGTTAACGGAAATGGTGACTAAGATTTCTGCCTACCTTCAGGCTGACAGGGATCAGAAGACACTAGATGTGAATCTAAGAGCTACTGTGCATGACAAGTATACAGTACAGTACAACCTACCATTGCTGTGATAGGACACCACAGCCAAGGCAACTTGTGGAAGAGTGTATTTTAACTTAGGTCCAGCGACTCAGAGTTCATAATGACAGGGTGGAGGCAGCAGGCAGTATGCTGGTTAGAGCAGGAAGCTGACAGCTCACATCTTGAACCGCAAGTGTGAGACAGAAAAAGTGAACTGGAATAGCTGAAGGCTTTTTATCATTCAAGTACACTCCAGCAAGCCCAGTGCTTCCTAAACCTTCAGGAAGAGCGCCACCAACTGGGAACAGAGTATTCAAATGGCCAAGACTAGGGGAGGGGCATTTGCCATTCAACACAAAACCTGGCTGCTTTTGCTTTTCTGTGAGGTTTTTTTTTTTTTTTTTTTTTTTTTTTTTGAGTATATCATCATTTGTTGCTTATAGACTTACAAATTAAGTATCTATTATGCTTTATATTGTGAATGTTCCCTAAAAGCCCGTGTGTCAAAGATTTTGGGCCCCCGGACAGCACTATAGGAGGGGGGTGGAACCTTTAGGAGATCGGTACCCTGGATAGCAATTCTTGGGTAATTGTCAGGGTACCCTCAAAAGGGTATGGGGCTTGTTTTGCTTTCTTACCCTGAAGTAAGGTGTTTTCTCCAATAAGTGTTTCCCAGCACTGGCATTTGGAACCCCATCAAGCCTAAAAGCCATGGGTCTAGTCAACTATTGTCTGAGACTTAAACTGTCAGCCAGAATAAATCTTTTACCTTCCTAACTTTCGCAGGCATTTTGTGATGGAAAGATAAAGATCAGTGTCTTTCATCTAATTGGGGATGTTTGCAGCCAGCCTAAGTTCAATATGCCTTTTGCCTTGCTCCCTCTCTTATTATCCATGAACCCCATATCAGCAAGAGTGGTGAGGTTCCAGCAATCCCTTGTTTTCCGTTTCCTTCTCCTGCTCCTCCACTTGGTTATTGGGAATTGACCTTTCTTCAAGTTTACTGACTACTCTTCCTCCTTACTCTACTACTCGCAGGGGTGAGTTGTTGAAGAGATAGTCCCGCAGTTCACAGGATCTACAACTCCCTCAGAGCACTCACACCAGGAGGCTCACAACCACCTGTGAACTCCAGCTCCTGGGAATCCAAAGCCCTCCTCTGGCCTCTGCAGAAACCTGCACTTACTCCTCCTCCTAAATACACATAATTAAAAAAAAAATTTTTTTAAAAAAAAAGCTTAAAAAAAAGCAGCCACTTCAGTAGATGGTGATGATTATGGTAAAATCCTTCAGTATAAATTGCCAGAACTGTAAAACATCTCTTTGTTCATAGTGGTCCTGTTTTCTTCATTTAAGTTTGGTCATTTTTAGCATAGATTAAAAATAGCTGCTTTCAAGCCTTGCTGAGCCTAATGTCTGGCTGTTCTCTGAGACCATGCCTGGGACCTATTTTCCTTTTAAGCCTGGGAATAGTCTATAATGTTCCTTTCTGTACTTTGTAATATTTTGGTTGAAAGGTGGGTATTTTGAAAAATGTGCCAGCCTTGTTTCTCCACTAGTTTCGAGTTTGCTGTAAAATTGTTGTTTGGCATCTTCCTGGAAATATAGTCTTATATTCTTTATTGTGCGTCCAGGGAAGGCTTTTTCAATAGCATAGAGGCCAGCTAATGACTAGGGCAGAGACTCTCTGAACTGATAAGCCCCCACTTTGCATAATGGGATAAACTGCACTCATCCAGGTAGCTCCCAGCTCTGCCTGAGCTTTTCCATCTTGCTTGTGAGTAAGAGCACCCTTGTTCTCAGGTCTTCTCTGAATGTGTGTGTGGAATCAAAGGCACACATAACCTGGGCTTTGAAATGTGTCCTTACTAGTGCTTCCTCATTATCAATCTGTTCTCTTAGTTCCCTGTAGTTTTACGGACTTAGCTGTTTGTTCCTCATCATGGTTCACTAAAGTTGTCTTTATGTGAGGTAGTCATTAAAGTTCTCCCTTCCATATGGACACCGCATTAATTATCATTTAACTTGCTTACTGAAATGGCATGGCTCTTTGGCCGGGAGAAAACTAACAGAATGGCAACAGGCCTACTTCTGGACTCTCTCGTTCCATCAGTCTGTTTATCTAGTAGACTTGTGTCACCATAATTTAATTCTTGTGGCTTTATAGCCAGATTGTTAGGGGATCGAGAGATGGGCTGGTGGCCAAGAGTACTCAAAGCTCTTCCAGAGACCTGGGTTCAGTTCCCAGAACCCGCATGGTGGCTTGCAACCATCTATAATTCCAGTTCCCAAAATCTGAGGGTTCATGGGGCACTGTACACATACAGTACACATGTATACATGCAGGCAAAATACTCACGCATATAAAGAATAAATAAATCTTAAAAGGTTGTAATAACTATACTAAATCCTTTTTATTGCTATATACTTTTGTAAACATCATTGTTTATTTAGTACCGAATTTACACAAACTATTATCAGTAGATCAGTAGAATATATTATTTTTAACCAGCTTTGCAGTACAATTGACATATAATGGAACCGGACATATTCACAATACACAGTTAATAGGCCTTTACAAATTTATATACTTGTGAAACCAATACCATAATCAAGATAGTGAACATATCCATATTTCCATACAACCTGCCAATGAAAAAAAATCCATTGGCGTTGACAACAGTTTTGAATCTACAGATCAACAATGGAAAAATTGTCTCTATATTGTCTAATCATGAATATGGGACCCTGATTTCTTTGATGTTTTCTCTCACTTAATAATAAGAAAAGTACCCATGTATATGTGAAGGTGTTCTCACTGCACAGGGTAAGAAGTAGAACCCAGCCAGCAACCTCTGCATTTCTCATCTTCTTCCAGTCTTTGTCAGGGTCCCACTGTCTTCCAGACTTAAAAATTTTATTGCTAATTTCATGTATGCCTGTAAGTCTGTAGGCTATGTGCATGTGGGTGCATGTGCACAAAAAGCTTACAAGGGTTTTGGATCACGTGGGGCTGGAGGCACAGATGGCTGTGATCCGCTCTACTCTGGGACTAGCAATCAAGTCTGTGAGCTCTCAGCTGCTGAGCCACCTCCCCAGCTGCTCCCTTCTCCTTGCCCTCTTCGAAGATGTCAGCGTCTAATTTTAAGGCTTTATGTGTGTAGAACTGTGTGTGTGCATGGAGTGTGAACAAGTATGCACACACAGGCATGTGTACATGTGTGTATTTACTTACAGTTTTCATCAATTTTTACTTATATTTCTAGATCGCCACTTCCATTATCTAAAGCACATTGATAATTTCAATGCTGTTGTTCAAAAGGGGCTTTTTGTTTAATCCTTTTTCTTAAGCTTCATTCAAGACCCTTTCCATCAGTGTTCTGGTTTAAGTAGGATTTCCTGTTTACTCTGCTTTAGAAAAACAATTTTTTCCTCCAATAATTTTACTATTGTTCAGTAAGTTAATTCTGCAATGACTGAAAATAAGATTTTAAACCTTGTTTTTTAAAAAAGGCTCTTACTTTAGATATAACTTTATACCTTATTCCAAAAGTTAAATTGTGGACTATTTTCCATATAATTCTGCATTCTTCTATTTTTACGCGTATTTGAAAAAAGAGCCATTCACTCAAACTGGCGTCAATCTTTGTGATTTCCTACTGCAGTAACTGTTACAAAGAATGCTTCCATTGTTTCTCCTGTGGCATTACTGAATTAATGATGACTTTTATATCACAGAATGTATACAAATCATTTGAGAAAGAAAATCTTCAGAGAACTGGAGATTTCCCCCCACCCCCACCAAGAGACTAAGTAGAGAGCAAAATTACAAAACTTATTTAAAAATGAAACAAATGGGTGACTAATGCTTTAACAACCCCATTTAACGATCTAATAATCTTTCAAAATTCTGTCTGTTGAGATCACTAGCAACTTAAAAACACCAAAACACAACATCCCACTAACTCCCAAGGCAAGGAGTAGACCTTCCACTATGTGTAGTTACTCCAAGAGGAATAGAAAGCGTGTAACACAAGCCTTTGGCGACTCCCAGTGCTTCGCTATGAACACACAGATTTTAAAGCGTTAAATTCTGTCTATCCTAGAAGCTAATATCACTCAAGGAGCTTTCTGTGGAAGGACACATGCTAATCATTGCTTTCTCTGAGGCTTAGAAGAGTGGGCAAGAGGCCATTCAGTGTTTGCTATCCTTACACAGGGCACACATGATACACTGCTGCTTAAAGCTGTTGTCTACCCCGGGCCATTGGGAAGGCGTGCCTAGGAGACAGGCGATACGGTGTTCATGTCTTTTTAAAGATATACTTGTTTAAAATAATGCAATGCTAAAAGTGAAACTCTGAGATCATAGCACAAGGAAAATGGTGTGTTTGCTAAGTGCAACCAACAGCAAAGGGTCCTCATGGTAATGTAGCTGGCCGGTGTACCAGGCACATGCTACTAGTGCTAACCTTGCATTTGGGAAAGCATGCTGGTAAACAGTATGATTTTCCAGAGAAGCACTTTTCTAATACTAATTTTGTCATATTTATACCATCTGCCTATTAGTCCAAATTAAGACTATCTTTAATAAGCTACTTTCCCTACCATATTAAAACAAACAAAAATCCTGCAATTTGAAGTATTTTATAACTCTTTGGAATGATGCAAAATGAACCGCATAATCGGTTTCCTATAAAACATGCATAGATAACAGCATATCATTGCTAACATAACCACGGCTTTAAAAAAGCCCTTCTCCGCCAACAGCTGCCTGGAGTATTAAAATCTGAGTGAAAATAGTATTTAGTTCACAGGCCACTTTTCTGGGTCCATCTATAGGTGTCTTCACCAAGTGTAAGTAGCTGTGATTTCTGGCTTACAGCACAGCAACAAAACAGGTGTAACACCATTAACATCTCACTTTAGACCTTCATTTAAACACATAAAAATAGAGTATATCTGGACACAATGACTTTCCTAAGTCAACCTATCACTGGTGATATGTTTTAAGGACAACTATGCAATTTCTCAGAGTTTGATTTTTTTTTTAATGTTCTATTTTTTCTATGTATATGATAATCAGGTACCGACTTTGTTCAGACAATAGTTCTCCTACCTACCACAATCAAAGCACTCAGCTAGGCATCTCGGCAGATGGACGTAGCCAAGTTTAATACGCATAGAGATAAATCACACATAGCCCTTGTTTTAGGAGAGGTAATGTTTACTTAGACATCAGCAAAGACAACACCGATTCCGTTCTGCAGAAATACAGTAATTTACAGCTGGTTTGGTATATGACCCCATGTAGAAAACAAATCTAATGGGAAAAGAAATGGTCCATCCTATTTCTCTGCCTTTTATCATAATTTATTTTATTTTATTTATTTAGTTTTTCAAGATAGGGTCTCTCTGTGTTAGCCTTGGCTGCCCTGGACTCGCTTTGTAGACCAGGCTGGCCTCGAACTCACAGCGATCCGCCTGCCTCTGCCTCCCGAGTGCTGGGATTAAAGGCATGCGCCACCACGCCCGGCCCTATCATAATTTAATAGGTACATCATTATGTTCTGGCAGACGGCTGTACAGATTAGAATCTTAGGGCTGCTGGTTAATATATATCATTGTATAACAAGAATAATAAAAACGAATAGGTACAGATATACAGCAAGCATGCAACTTAAGCTAATATTCTGAAGAAACAGGATAGACTTTAGTAAAAACTAAAAATTCTGTTGTTACTGCACCATCAGTACCTTTAGACAGTAGGCGTGGCATTTTACATGGCACAGGATTTCTTCTTCGCACAATGCTGGGCAAACTGGATCAGGCTGACCCAATTTCTAGATAGAATTTAAGTTAAAATGAAGGAAAACTCCATTGGATTTCTTCCTAAACAATTCTTAAAGGACTGAAATTTCTTGTCTACTTGTGACCTCAAAATTTAAACAAGTTCGTACTTTGTACCCCATGAACCTGCATTGCTGATGCAGCAGCATCTAGCCATATGAGGACACGACACATGGCCAGAGTGGAGGGGCAGCGTGAGTGCGGACCACACGCTGAGTTTTGAAGACTAATAAAAAGGAAAAGGAGAAGATCAGAGAGCTCATTAATTTTGTTACATTAGTTATATGTTGAAATGGTTATTTTAAAAGTTAAATAAGATGCATTATTAAAGTTAATTACACTTCTTACACATTGCTAGTAGAAAATTGTAATTTCTTTGTGGCTCACATTACATTTCCACTGACTACCATATAAACAATGCATAATCATGTTAGCCTTAGAATTTACATTTAATTTTAGCCAAAAGTCCAAGTGATAACCTTAGAAATTAGCATAATGTAATCAGCCCGGTAAACCAAACCCCAAAATACCACAAGTGTACTTTGACATATCTTTTTGCAAAATTTTTCTTATTCCCCTCCAGGGTATACATTTTAACTGTAAAGAATTCACAAGGGATTTGATCCTTTGAAAACTGTGGGCTGCTGTCCGTAAGAGCGAAAGGAGCCCCAGCGCAGAGTGTCATCCCTGGGGAAGTGCTATCTACCTATCATCCGGAAAGAAGCCGCTGTCCCCAGTACACCGTGAGCCAAACTAACGCTTAATGCCTGGGATCTGACGGTGCGCCATGATCACACTAACGTGTCCAGCGTTAACTGCAGCCTGCTAAATGTTCTTTTTGGACAGTCTACAAGCAACGTAAACACCACGGATGGTGAGTTCTGATAGTAGAATACAGCAAGTGAGATCGTTCTCGTCATGAGAGCCCCCCAGTTTTGCGTTAAACTAAGCAATTAACTAGCGTACAGAAACCCGGAGTTTAGAAAAAGTTGTTGCTGTACTTTTAAGATGTCTTCCTTTAAGTTTTTTTTAATAACAGTATACAAATATTTGGCAAACTTATAACACCTCATCTTTTATCGTTTCTGGCCCAGAAATAGTATGTGATCTAGCCTAGTGTACACACTCCATTACTCTCCTAGAACAAAACACACCAAAATGACAGAGCTGACTCCAGCCACCGACACGACCACGCAGCAGCAAGCTCACCAGAAGACAAACCCTAACTACACTTGCACTATACACTTGGTCCCTCACAGTTCAGGTGGGAATGTTTGTTTCAAAACTGTTTAATCTTTTGCGTCAGGTCAACTCAGAATAGGCACCCAGAGTACACTACTACTGGTAAAACTTTCTTCCTCATGCCAAACATATTCTGAGAAAAGCATATGAAGTTACTCAGTGTAACTTCCTATTTTATCATCCCTTTTAAGACAATGGAAAGCAACTGAGAAGTAGGGAGAAATAAAATGAACCGCTACTAGAAAGTACTGGACCTGCCGATATATAAACGGGCTGCAGAAGACTTCATAGCTCTCTTAAGAGTTCAGCTGCCAGTATTTAGCCATTTATTAAATGCGCCTTGTCCAGGAAGATATTGCTTAGACTTCCTCCACCTCCTGTCTCCCTCCATACCATGGTTTTATTAAATGTCTTAATTATGTGTCTAACTCGAGCCTAAATAAGCAAGCGTAATAATTAATGTCATGCAGTAACATTTTTCACTGTCTAACATATTTCTCAGTGAAGGGATGGCAACAGTCTCCTTGGTGAGAGCTAGGCTAGTCTGATGTGAGAGCAATAGCTTACCACCCGCTTATTGAACAACTGCACCCCATCTACCCCACTTTAACCAATAAAGCCACCGGCTCGCCTCAAATGCACGACACTGGATGTGGGGAAAAATGGACATTTCCTGGGAAGTGTCACAGGGTTAACACTCCTATACATCCCCATGGCTCATGTGGTGTCATCGCTTTAGAAACATGATCAGATCATCTGTTGTACACTGTACAGCGCTTTTAGGAAAGTG
This sequence comes from Acomys russatus, assembly GCF_903995435.1. Taxonomy (NCBI): domain Eukaryota; kingdom Metazoa; phylum Chordata; class Mammalia; order Rodentia; family Muridae; genus Acomys; species Acomys russatus. The sequence continues at coordinate 43,536,369 of NC_067141.1, read as the reverse complement.
ATTGCTGGGCATGAAATAAATGCCGATTCCTTAACGATATGGAAGAAAACAGAATAGAATGGTTTATAAACCACCAAATACCTAATCAAACAGTTTTCACAAATATTTAAGTAGGGCGAATGGACACATGTCAGTTTCCAACTTTTCTGGAGAAGTTTATCTGCCTTAAATAAAAACACTTTGAGCAAATATGAAAATAAAAATTCAAAGGATAAAATCTTTTGTAAAAACTTCATATCTGCCTAAGCTCCAGATCTCTTTAGATGTATGTCTGTGCGTAAGCATACATGTACTCACACACAGACATACACAGACACAAACACACATTTAGATACTTAAGAAGAACCACAACTTTGGTTGTGATGTTATACAGCTGTGTATCTTGCCTTGTATATTTAAACATGACAATGTGTATTTCATACAAAATAGTATAGCTCACCCAAAACTAACAATGCCGACAATGGTAAAATAGAAATATGCTAATAATATTCCTTCTCGAGCATTTATCAGTTCTGACTTATTTTGCGATGTTCCGAACCTGTCTGGGTTTTGCATCTCACACTTGCAGAGAAAAAATGTCTTAGGAAGGAAAAGAACTGTCAGCTTACATAACAACAGTAATTGTTTTCCTCAATATGAATTTTAAAGTCAACTGAAACAAAATATAATCTTCTCCACCTCCCCAAAGTAGAAATATAACACAGAAGTCCTCTTCACGGGCAACATTCATGGTAACATTCATAGCACAAGTACAGGGCAAGCAGCGAGTGGTATGCATTAGCTCTTGCACAATACTAACTAGCAACACATTTAGTATATTTTGCCTTTTCTTCTTGGCCACAGAATATAAAATGCTCTGCACTGACTAAGTCTTCTACACCCTGAGGAATAACAACAGACTACTAAATGTCAGGGTCAACTTTGTGCCTCATGCGTTTGTTCAGAAACCACAAACTACAACAGCTCATATCCTTTGAAGCACACCGTTTCATCAGCAGATCAACTGAACTGCCATTTATTTTTAAGCGACCGGTCTTGGGCTGTTCCATGGTAATGGGGGTGGCATGAGAATTCCCCCTCTAACCCTAAATTCACACAGGATACATTGGTTTCTGTGTCAATTATGAACACTATGCAAACAGAGATATATTAATCAAGAATTCTCTGCAAAGCACTTTGGAATCTTAACCATAAGAATCACAATGACAAACTATTTGCTATCATGATTTGTGACAGTCCAACTTTCCCCTTCCACACATAAATACTTATAATTTGAAATTTCATTTTAGTATTTACTACTTTCCTTTTGGTATTAGCCAGCCCCATTCCCCTCCTTTTTAACTATCCTACCCCATGTCTGAGTTCAGGAGGAAAGGCAGGACCTCAGAACAAGGCAAAGGGTCACTTGGGACAAGCACCTGCTCTCTGCAGTGCGCTGGTTGGCATGCCTGCTTCCTTTCAAGCACAGGCTGCATAACTTCTGTGACTTTGATTGTGCGTACACTGCCCTGTATTTATGATGCCTCCAAAACTCAAAGCGTTAGTTGCCAAAGAATTAATTCTAAGTCTTGGTATTCTTGGTAGCGCACTTAAAATATGCTCACTAATGACATATAAATCAAAAGGTCCTATCTTCCCCAGTCAGCATTTTACTGTGTCATAACAAGCTCATAAAAGTTCTACGTTTTTACTGCTTAAACACAAGCGTTTGGTATAACATAATCCTGTACCACACACTGAAGTTGGAAAGGCACTCAAGTTAACACATTGCACAGTTATTTTAAAGACACTGTGTGACAGTATGTGGACTTCTTCTTGGGGTGGCTCTCTCTTGCTTACTGGTTCTATGAAACTGAGTTTGCTAAAATTTCCTGGTACCCCAGCATGCTTCTCTAACAAGCAGGAGCTCATTACAGACTATGTGTTGGGGTGGGGCAGGGGAGATATATTGCTTGGGTTTGCAGCTTTATTTAAGACAAAGATATGGTTTTAAAATTGTTTACAAACTTCAGAATAAAGCATTTTAAAATTTAAGGTACAATTTTCTAGTAGAAAAATAGCAGTAAACCCAAAAAGCATTTTAGGAAAAGAAAAGTTTTTTGGGGGTGGGGGAGGTATTCGCTATTCATTTTACAGCTGAGTCTTCCCTGACTTAGGGAGCCAAATGAGATGCTTGTATGCTGGTCATTCCACTCCAAAGGTGTATTTGGCCCACATCAGACACTACTTTGTGCTGGGTAAGAAAAAACTGCACGACTTTCCATTTATAGCAATTCTACACACACACACACACACACACACACACACACACACACACACACAGACACACACACACACACACACAGACACACAGACACACACACACACACACACACACCATGAACTAAGAGGATCTCAACATTCTCTAAGTGATAAAGTCCACCACATATGCTTTCTACAGACCACGGCATATAAACTCAAAAGCTTGCTTCTATATATGTTACATAGCCCTTATTTGAAAGTATAAGTGGCTTTTGGTGATAATATATATACATTTAATTCTATGACTGGTTGTTAATCTGAACTTGAGCCTCAACACTGGCAAAACAAAGAGAAAATAATTAATGAAGCATTTAGCTTACATTAGAACTGTGCCATAAGAATAAGAAATGTGATGAAATTCTTGGCCCAGAGCTTCTAAAGAAGGTATGAAATCCTTAGGCTTAGAGAATGACTCCCACAGGTTCCAGGAGTACCTAAAAGGGCCACAGTTCAAGTTGGGGACTAGGACGACTCATGTGCAAACACAGATCAACAAGCCTCTAAATTCCAAGAATTATTCCAGCTGTTCAGGTGTGCCTCTGGCTCTGTATGCGAGGGCTGCTCCCCAACATTGTGTAGTGAAAGAAAACAGCATTCTTACTAAATGGGTCTAACTGACTGAGAGGTTCCAGTGTAGACAAAGAACAGCTAAGAGAATTCTAGAGTCCCATCTCATGATGAAGAGTTAGCAAGTCCAGACACTGTCATGAAGACACCAAGTCTAAGCCTCACTAAGTTTACATGTGGGAGTGTCCTTGAGAGTTCCAGAGCTAGCTCACATCACTTACAACTTCTTAATTTCCTGATCATTATTCCATCATTCATGACTAACCTTTCCCTTAAAGAGCTAATTAGTTCTTAACCTAGCAATTATTAAGTCCTTATAATGTGCAGGGCATATGACATAATCTGGAAATGCAATTACCAAACTAGACAGTCTTTAAAAGAAAAAAGTAGGATGGGGTTGTGGTGAAAATCACAGATTTTACTGCCTTTTGCATGTCAGCAGGTTTCTTGATCCACAGGAGTGAAAATCAGATGCAATATGCCAACCCAAACCATCTCTTCCTTTTAACAGCAACATATGTGCAGAAGAATATGACTAAATAAGCCCCTAGATTACACATATTTTTTCTACTGCATGAATTCATTTGGTCAAAAACACAGTAGCTTGCTAGTGATGGTAAATGCCAAACACTTAGGGAAAACATACAGGGAAATCGTAAGTCCTGTGAATGAGCACTTGAAAATGCTAATTTCAGAAATAATGTAGCAAAGACCCACACAGAAACAGGATCTTTTTTATATATCTTCATTTTTACTACGTACTTCCAATTTTATTAGGAAGCCAAAAAATAGTATTATTAGAGGACTCCACGGCTTCAGGAAGGCACAGGCTGAGCCTTAGAAGACAAGGAACACTCACACTTTAGCTGACATTCATAAAGCAAGCTTATGTGCATGTCCTAACACACACTACATCGAATATAAGCCCTATTACTTGGGAAGCTAAAAAGATATTGAGAAGAAAGGTAACACTGAGTAAAGACGGGATTCGGCAGCAGGAACTGCTGTGTTGTTTCTACTCAATCTCAGAGGAGCTAATATCGTGTAATGGTTTTCCCTATAGAGGTCCACATAGAACCTGAGGTATTTGATGCTTCAGAATATCCTTTGTATATAGAAGGCTGTGGAATTATGTTCATAATGGCAAGTACTTTATTATCTAAGTACTACAGAATAGTAAAAAATAACTTTGACCTAGGAGAGCAAGATCTATCTACTGAGGCCAGTAAAAAAAATTTTTTTTCTGGTTTTCTAAGCATCACCCAGCTCAGCAGTCTGCTACACACAATGCCCAAGAAAAAAATGTGTTTCTTTTCTCCTAGTGCAGGATGCCTAATGCAAGTGTTAAGTGTCTACTAGAGCAAGACAGGGGAAGTTTGCCTCCCCCTCTGTCCCTCAACCTACACTATACATCACCAAGTGTGCAAAGGAGAACATGCAAACCATGATGGCTTACTTCTGTAATCATCACTTGCATTTTGTGCATACACAGGACAAGAGACAGCTTCTACCACATTGCTGGCTAGCTTTATGTCAGTTTGACCCTAGCTAGAGTCACATGAGGAGAGAGAACCTCAGTTGAGAAAATGCTTCTGTAAGATCTGGCTGTAAACAAGGTTATATAGGATTTTCTTCATTAGTGATTGACAGGAGAGGGCCCATCACTGTAAGTGGTGCCACCCCTTGGGCTGGTGGTCCTGGCTGCTAATAAGAAAGCCAAATGAGCAAGCCATGGAGAGCAGGTCAGTAAGCAGCACTTCTCCATAGCCTCTACATCAGCTCCTACCTATAGGTTCCTGCCCTGCTTCCCTCAGTGATGGGTGTTGCCCGGAAGACATAACCCTTTTCTCTCCAGGTTTGGTCATGGTGTTTCATCACAGCGATAGAAACCCAACGAAGACAACCATTAGAAGGGACTTTGAGAGGGGCGCCTCTTATTCATACTTCCTGTGTTTATAGATAGGTATTAAGCTGTTATAAGAGAGATAATAGCTTCAATGGGCATCCCTGAAAAAGAGACGCACAAGAGAAAAAATACGGACAGTTGAGTGATGGAGAGTATGGAATGGGCTGTCAAGATCAAGAGAAGGTGTGCACACAGAGGAATCAGCGCTCATCCAAAGGGGTGGATCTAATAAGAAAGGAGCCAGAGCCAGCGCCTGACCCACCCCCTGCCCCGCCTCACAACCTGAAAAACACAGCCCTTGCTGTTGAGACATAGCTATAGTGTGGACTTTGGTTCTTATCCCTGATGAATTTAGTATCAAAGTGTTTTGTTTCATTTTAAAAGTAAAAATTGAACTAATGCTTAAAACTGGTCTTCCTCCCTAGATTTTGCCAGTAAACCCCGACTAGCCACTTGACAAAAACTTCGCAGTTTATCCAGTATAACCTCAGTAATTTACATTTTTTAAAAAGAAAGCTTTATAGACTTAATTCCTATGCAGATTTCTCCCATTTTTCATGAATGACTTAGAAGGAAAAAAGTAGTAATAACTAAAAATGGCATTTGTGTTTTTTTTTTTTTTTTTAAAGAATTTATTTTATAAGGGCTGACTTGCTGTTTTGGCATATACCAAATATGAGGTAAAAACAATCTATCAAAACTAGTAATAAAAATAATTTTTCAGTACTACAATTACATAAACTCTTAAATTAGTTTAGTTTGTTTTAAATAATCATTTAAAAATATATTACATTGGAAGCATTATTTTTTCTTCTATATAAATTCCAACACTCCTGGCTTTGGTTCTCTTCATGGATACCTGGAGAACACACTTGAGAAAGAAGTGGCTTACCTTTTCACATCCATCCATCTAGCCATTTTATTCTCAAAATTGCAATTAGATCAAGTCCTTCTGCACATGTATTAGTATTCTTAAGCTGAACTGCAACATAAATTTTCAATGCTTAAAGAAAGTGCCTATGTAGCAACTGAGCTGAGGTGAGAAAAGTTATGTGAACCAATCCCAAGAATCAAATGAGAAGCCCAAATATCGAAATATAAAGGGCATGGAATCAAAGAGGAAAAAAAAAAAAATAAGAGAGAGAATTAAGACATTGTTTAGCAGGAAGGAACTATACAATTATTTTATACCCAAAGGAATGCCGGCTCTTAATAAAATAAATAAAACCAAGGGTTTCTTATAGACTTTTAAGCTATAGATGTAGAATACATAGTTAGCTAGTCAGTTCATGCAACTATGGCGTTGAGAAAAAAAGCAATATTGCACTAAAGGGAATTTCTTAGGATGAATCTACCCTTTTCACTGACTCAAAGTCACCAGCCACTTCCTGTATGCATTGGCATACCTGGCTTGTTCTGCATTCCGACAACTGGACAATACTTGATCAATAAACCTGTGCTCCATCTCTAGGCCTAGAGAGTCTGGGGCTGGGGTCCGCTTCAGGCGCTTGGTTTCCTGGGAATAGCCTTGCTTGCTAGAGTCACTCAGTCCGTCCACTTCCATTGCCTGAGATGGTTGAGGGCTTGCTGGGATCAGGTGCAAGTCATTATTCAAAGTTCCCCCAGAGTAGTCTGCAGGGGACAGGTGAGTCAAGCTTGGAGGAAACCTGCCATGTAAGTGACGCTGAAGGTAGAAAACATGCCGCCTGTGATGGGGGAGGTGGGGTGGAAGAAAAAAAAATCATAACAAAACTCAAGATTTGCAGGCAAAAGAAGCCGATAACTTAAAAATATACAGTGTCAGCCCACACCTATTCCATAATCCACAGCTGTCTGAGAGAAGGAGAAAGATGACTGACATCTCAGAGCATCCACCCTCGCTGCCAGTTGGTTTGTTAGAACACAGGAGTGCTCGGAGGGCTTTTTAATAAACATTTACTTGGATCATGATGAGTTTACAGACCTAATACTAACATGAGTTAGAAATAGTGAATGCTCAAAATTATTTGCCATAAATTATTATATAAAACAAAATACCAACTTCATTTAGAATCTTTGAAGCAACTCAGAAACAAGGTACATGAAACAGTTTCTCCAGAATAGACATGTAGTTCATAACCTCTATCTAGTTCTTTCTGAAGATATTTTTATTGCGTCTGTCTGTCTGTCTGTCTGTCTGTCTGTCTACCTATTTGTCTATCATCTATCTCATTTATTTATTGATTGATTGATTGTGTGTGTGTGTGTGTGTGTGTGTGTGGTACATGGGTACAGAAGTCAATTCTCTCTTTCTACCATGCTCTCTGTTCTAAGTTCCAAGGATAGAACTCATGCCATCAGACTAGTCGGCAAGCACCTTTATTCACTGGGCCACTTACAATTTCTCCTAAGCCTCCACTTTAGTCTTCCATCTCGGTATTCAGGAGAGGAGAGCTGGGCTCTGAGCAAAGCACACAAAAGATGCCATTCCTATCTTCAGCCTAGGAGCAGCTATTACCTAGAATTGTTTACGAAGATGAAAACTGCTCTGCGTAATCTACAAGCCGCTTTCCCGGGCACACATCTGCTATACCAGCTATGCCATTCCATAGGACAGGTCCTAATTTGTTATATCTCATCATTCATTCAAGTGCTAATGCTTTAATATCAACGTGTTAAGTCTCTAAGGCCTTGCTATTGTGATGAGGAGATGCATCACACAGCAAAGTCTCTAAACAACAGCCTCACATCCTGCCTTCCCTAAAACTGTGCAATCACAGGTCTTGGTTGCTGCGAAGAGAAAGGACTACTGTCTATTCGTGAAGCTTCTGTAAAAAAGAAAACATCTGCCTTCTGAATGTACTTAGCATGGATTAGCAGCTAACAGCCTGCCTAAGCAGGCCATGAGAAAGAGCCGACTGGAGAGAGGGATGGGGACTCAATGACTTAGGAAGTACAGCGCTTACAATCTGTATCCTTGCCTGGCAAAGACATGTCTTTTGTTCACAAACAGATTCCTATGACCTGAAGCAGAGTATGGACTTGTAAACATGGAGTCCCTTCCAAACAGATGAAGATCTAAGATAAACGGAGCTAAGTGTTAACTTACCTGGACTTCACCCTAACATGAGCTTTGGAGTATTAACTGTGCTCAAAACCCAGGTTAATAAAGTTGCTGGCCCTTCTGTCTGTTACTACACTTAAGATAGTTAATTTGTAGACCGGTGGAGTGGGGAAGAGATAACGCTTACCTTATATCCCATGATCTGATAATCATTAGTTTCAATCCTGACTGCATCAAAACGATCTGGGAGGTTTTCCTTTTCTTAAAAACACATGGTAGCATCCTATCCCCAATATGCTAATTGTCAGTATCAAAGAGTCATGGGTCATTTTTCTGTTTGCTTTTACTATTTTCAAAGTAACACAAGTCATTCTATTGCACAGTTAAGGATGAACCTAAACCACAGGCAAAGATGTATGTGTGAGAAATTTCATATTAATCACGACAGTGATAGTGGCATGATGAACAACGGCCCTTTCTGACTCAGCCAGGAGAGCTCTGCAGTCAGATGGCCACATTTACATACACTGGCACAGGTCGGATGCAACAGGTCCTGAAAGTCTCTAAGGACACACCCAGTTGGTCACAGGAAATGGGTTTTCTCTTTTCTTACCTATGACACCAAAGGGTTTCGTGCCCTGGATAGGAATCGATAAGGTCTGTGCAGAATTCCACTTCTTCTTCTAGGAGCTGGGGAAGATTCACCCGCGGATCCTCTGCTGGGGCGACTGCTTCTTCATCTTTCGGGTCACTTTTCAGAGAGTTTTGCTGCAGTACAGAACTGTCCACCGCAGTCTGGCTAATCAAAGACTTCAGCAGAAACTGGCGATAGTGAAACCCACTGTGGTCCGACACATGCACGGACGCCCAGTGTTTAGTAGAAGACAGCTCGTCAAGAAGGATCTTGTAGGAAGAAAAAGAGCAGTGAGAAGAGTGTTCACAAAGGCCTTGCTTTTTCCATCAACACCTGTGTGCTTTCTCTGACTCACTGTCACCAGTGTCTTGTAATATAATGTCCTGCATGATGCTCTCTTGGACGCTGAATGCACACTAGCTTCCCTTATAAAGAAAAAAGGAATTTTTTTTTTAAAAGGACAAAGTTTATGAACTTGTCATTCTTTCTCTTAACCTTACCACACTGTGGATGACCACCACTCCTAAAAACCCCAAATTTCAAATTAGTGAATTTTTAGTGTATTTATTTACAAGTAATATTATTATTTGTTTGTTTGTTATTGTTTAGGTTTTTTTTTTTTTTTTTCGAGACACAGTTTCTCTGTGCGGAGCTGGCTGTCCTGGACTTGCTTTGTAGATCAGGCTGGCCTCGAACTCCCGGAGATCTGCCTGCCTCTGCCTCCCGAGTGCTGGGATTAAAGCCATGTGCCACCTTGCCCAGCTTTTAATATTATTGTAAAAGGGAAAACACACAACATAAATTAAGGGTGGTTTTGATTCTTACTATATTTAGTACTTCCTACATTCAAAGCATATGAATATACACTACACTTTCAGTAAGAAAATCAAAGTAGCAGCTTTTCACAATAAATGCCATACAGGCAGAGACTGTGTCAGTTTTGTCCCACTTCTTAATTCTAAAAGCTAAGTAGAAACTGATGTACAAACAACAGAATTTCCTAGGAATCACAATTGTCACTATTTGTCTCAAATTCCTATCAGTAATGACAATAATAAATGAATGAGATACAATTCAGTTCTAAAGTGTTTAGAACATTGTATTACAAACTGATGAACTTCATATCAGATGCTCAAGGTTTTAATATAACATTTGTGAAGAAGTGTTGTTTGGTACTAGTTTGGACAGGTAGCTGATCATATAAAAAGTGTCACCACAGGCCTGACATGTTCCGATTTGGTTTTTTTGTTTCTGTTTTGTTTTGAGACAGTGTCTCACTCTGTAGCTTAGACTTCCTGGGACTTGCTATGAAGCCTAGGCTGGTCTCAGACCAGCCGTGATTCTCCTGCCTCAGCCTCATAAGTGGTAGGATGACAGGTGAGAGCCACCGTACTTGGCTTTTATTAGAGGGTTTTCGGACAAGCTAAGGAGAAAACCACACAACTGTGAGCAGAGAACAATGTAGACAATGCAATAACAAATGACTCTCACCTGTTTCAAAGGTTCCAGCAAAAAATGGCTTTCCTGTACTGAGATCCTTTCCCCATGTCTCACATACCTTTCCTTTTTCAGAAGAAATCATTCCCTTCTGAACTTCCACAGTACTTGTATGTTTCACATGAAGAACAGTTGTATGTGGTTTCATTGTCACTAAACTGTAAGGATGTTTTACGTTTACTATAACAACAAATTTGCACAGGGAACTTATCCAGTTCAAGTTGATATTTCCATTCTCCTCTGCTCACTAGCATCATAGTAGATATGCCAATACTTTATGAATGAGAAGTTTAATGAATGCAGTGACAGTCATAAAGGACTAAAATTGCCAGCCTGTGTGGGCAAAGTGTATCATTTAAGTGTTTTTCACATCTTCCTTAAGTTCTTCTTCTTTTAAATTTGACTTTGGCTGAGACCGGACCAGTGTGGTGTGTATGTAGTTCAGGCTGGCCTACAACATGACTTCCCTCTGCCTCAGCCTCTCAGGGCTGGGTCCTAATGTTCTGATGGTTCAACCAGTACACAAGATCTATTTACAAAGCTACAGCTGACAAGTCTCCAAGAAAAACATCTGGCAAACCTCCAGCCATTTCCACTTGAGCCTCTGTCTGAGAAATGTTATATTAAGGCTACTAGTAGCATAATTTTTAAGACTTGGCCCATAGCCTATAGGCAGAAGTTTTTTGCTTTTAGTGTGGCTTCTCAATATGGACTGATAATACCACAGCTATCTAATCTGAGTGTATATAACAACATGAAACACTTTTAGATTATTTCTGACTATATATTTCTCTATTAAAAATGTCTTATTTATTATTTAACTTTGAGGCAAAGCAACACATAGATGAAATTTTTCAATAAAACCAACTTACTTATTATTAAAAAGCTCTTAAAGAGGCTGGGGCAATGGCTCAGTTAGTGAAGCCCTTGCTTCGCCTTTACACCCTTACACACAAAGGGTGTGTAAGATCTGAGTACAGACAGCACCCACAGAAAAAAAGCTAGGCACAAGGGCACGCATCTGCAATCCCTGTGTCAGGGAGACGGGAGGATCGCAGAGCTTTGTTGACAGGTTAGTGTAGCCACTTTAGCAAGCTCCAGGCCCAGTAAGAAACTGTATCTCAAAAGGGTGCTGGGTAGATGTCTCAATGGAAAAGCATTTGTTCCAAGAGCACGAGGACCCGAGTTCAGATCCCCAGTGCCCACGAAGAAAGCCAGGCATGGCTGTACATGCCTGTAACCCCGGCACCGAGCAACAGAAAACAGGTAGATGCCAAGGACTCACTGGCTGGCCAGCTAGGCAGAATGGTGATGTTCTGGTCCAGTGAGAGATCCTGCAGCAGGGCAACCAAGAAAAGGAGCAAAAGAAGAAGAAACCTGCTTGCTTGCTCTGATGCACACAGGCATGCATATCCCACTACTCATATGTACACAACAAGGAGAGAGAGAGAGAGAGAGAGAGAGAGAGAAGAAGAAGGAGGAGGAGGAGGGGGGGGGAGAACTGGGGAGAGGGAGGCAGAGAAAGGCAATGGAGAATTGGAGAATTTAGGAGGGTAGTTGAAAGCAACTGAAAGACCCCAAATCAGCCTTTGGCCTCTACATGCACACATATGCATGCGTTTTCCCAGCTGAAGACTTCTTAAGGAAAAAAATCCCTACTCTGCACTTTTCTTTATGTGTCATAAAAGAAACCAGGGATTTCAGAGCATTTTCTTATTAGGTTTTTTTAAAAATTAGAATAAAATGGCACATAGGCATTGATTTAAAAAAAAAAGAGACAGCAGTTACTTTTAAGTGATTTTAAAAACACAAAAGAATGGCTTAAATATCAGGTACTGACAAAAATGAATACTTTTTTGGAATATACCTTAAGTGTACCTATTCATTTCCAACTTCCATATGAAAAGACGAATAAGTAAACATAGTAAGAGGGGTAGAGAACAGAGGGGTTGACTGGCTTAAAACAAAATACTGAAAACACCCATGCCAGCAGTCATATGCATTTCTAGTAACTATCCTCCCTTTTTATAGAAGTGATTGTTCTGGTTAGGTTTTTGTCAGCGTGATACAAGCTAGAGTCAATTAAGAAGAATGAATCTTAACTGAGAAAATTCCTCTGTAAGACTGGCCTGTAGACAAGTGGGGTACTGACTGATGAGGGAGGGCCCATCCCATGGGAGGCAGTGGTCCTGTATGGCTTAAGAAAACAGGTTGATTGAGCCGGGAATTTCTCAACATTTAGAAAACGGACCACAAATTCTATCCCTGGCTTGCTTAACCATTTCCCTCAATTTTATTTAGGCCCCTTCAAACATATTATTTGCCCCAAATCAGCCTGAAGAAACCTTAAGAGAATGATGGCTCATTTCCTCGAAGAGGGGTCGGGTAGGTTTCTGTTGGCTCTCTTGGGCTACACATGCTTATTTTCATTGGGATTTCGTTATAAGTTATTATTGATCTCATACAGAGAGAAAACTAGGTTGGACTCAGGGATGTCTCTCTTTCCTTTATGTTTCTTTGGTAGGTAAGGAGATAGGAGCTGAAAAGAAAGAAAAGGGGATATGAAAAACAGAGAGATGACACAACTTTAAAAGGTAGATTACTGAATCTACTCCTCAGCTCTAGGCCTTAATTGTTACTCAAAAATAAGGTTATTTTTAATTCATTGGTACAGAATTTTGTATACTAATGCAAAATAAGTGTAATTTTGATACATTGGTATAGAATTCAAATCTAAGATTATTCTTCACACATTATATATATGTATATATGTATAAATACACACACATATATATATTTATTTCTACTCTAATATGAGGTATTATACCCATCCAGTTCAATTATAATACAAGGTTTACTTCCAATACCTTGAAAGTGGTGCTGCAGGCTATTTAGAATAGTTAAGTAATACAAGCTAATTGTTAGTTGAACAAATCATGGTCCTGTAAATACTAGTCTATTTTTATCACAAGAATATGCATCCCAGGTCCAACAGATAGATATGATTCTATAGATATAAGGTAAAATAGTTACATAAGGTCTTCAAAAGCCTCAGAGACCTACAGAATATGGCATTTAAAGATGTTTTTATTATTCTAAAGATTCTTTGACAAGACAAGTTAACTCCTGGTAACACCCAGCCTACCTTCAAGAAGATGTTGAGCATCAAAGAAGCTCCTTATGGAGCTGGTTTCAAATGCAGCAAACCAGCCACTGGGCAAAATGTCCTTGTTTCTGCCACAGACAGAAAGCTGCCTAAAAATGGGCAAGCTTGGATACAGGAAGAGTCAACGGCCAAACTCTGCCAGGACAGGGTAAGCAAGTCATCAATAGTTCCTGTCTCACAAATATGTCTGTCAGATATATTGGGCTAAAAGGCTGAAGATGATGCTCCAACATTATAGTTTTGGGTGACTGTTCAGGCAGCAAACTGTCTCTGTCATTTTTTTCATTTTGGAAGCTGTTAACCTACACTTCCAGTTGACTCACGTAATTAATTCTATTCCTTCTCAAGTCTCTGATGAGGTTGAAGATCAGACAGTTTAGTCTTACAATTAAGCTTAGTTGTTTGGGGTTAAGATGTTTTTAGATCTAGATAGATGTTTTAAGTTAACAGAGATGAGATATGATAGATACTGATTTTCATTCAGAATTTTAGACTCAACAAGATAGGAAAGATGTTTACTTCAAGTTTGCCAAATACAAATAGCCAAATCACTATAAATGTAACATTAATATAATTCCTGATTATTTTGTGGTTCTTCCTGCTGTATGTAGTTTATTTTATTTATGTATAATAATATAAATGTATACGTTTTAAAAAGAAACATAATAAAAATGGGGGAAAAAGTAAGAAAGAAAAGAAAACAGACTGAGTAAACCATAAGGACAAACCAGTGAGCAGTGTTCCTCCATGGCCCCTGCTGAAGTTCCTGCCTGTGTTCCTGCCCTGACTTCACTTGGTGATAGAGTATGGCCTGAGAGCTATACTGACAGTTATGAGATGAAATAAAACTAAGCCTAGCCAGATGAAAATGATCATTCTAGAAACAGTAATAATATGGAAGAATAAAAAAATAAAATAAAATAAACCACATCACACATTAACACACTGGGAGCTAACTTTTGAACTGATTCTATTTTGCTTAACCTGTAAGCACATAAGTGATGGCTAGTCTTCATCGTCAACCTAGCTGGATTTACAATCAATGTGGAAATGCACTTCTCTATGTCTCTGTGGGTATTTCCACCATGATTTAACTAAGGGCACACCCACCCTGAACGCGAGCAGAACCATCCCATGGGCTCAGCCCCAGCCCTGGGAAGAAAGTGTGTGAGCAGCAGCGTTCACATCGCTCTGCTTTCTGACTGAGGACGCAATGTGGTCAGCCACCTCATGCGCCTGCTGCCATGCTTTCTCCACCATGATGGACCATGTCCCCTCAAAATTGTAAGTCAAGTAAAACCCTCCTCCACATGTTCCTACTTGTCAGGTATTTGGTCTCAGCAACAAGCAAAGTAGCTAATGTAGGCCACTCCTATGGCAATGGCATTCTGCAGACACCTTTCTCTACTGCACAGCATTTCATCCTCAAGATGAGCATTAGACTATTCTTTGTGTCTACTCACATGAGTGACATTCTTACCCAGAAAACCACGTGCATGTCTAATCTTATTTAGGAAAATGTTTAGCTTACTTATTGGGACATAGAGAACAACTTTAGAAGATCGATAACATATATCATAAAGTGGTCCGAGAAAGGCTGTACAATGTATCTTCCTATTGGAGGCGGCACGTTATTAATGCCCATTTCCTAAACTTTTTATGAAAATATTAATCACTACTAATTTATTAATAATGTATAAAATGGTAGTGTTTAATTATAAGGAAAGCTAAGAGGTTTTATATGCTTGCTTTTCTTTTGTTATTTCTTTATGAATAACCAACTTGTCTTGTTCTCTTCATTTATGAATTGCTCAATTTACTATCAGTAAGTCATTTATTCTTCTTATGGGCTTTTTAGAGATATTTATACATCAAGGAGATGTTAAATCTCTACTTTTATCATACATACTTTTATGATACGTTTTCTCAGTATATACCATTATAATTGATTTTTCTTTTTTCTCCAGGTTTACTGAGGAGTAACTGATAAAAATGTATGCATTTGTGATATACAATGTAATCACAGGCATGTGTACATTGTGAGATTAAAAAAAAACAAAGTAATTGCCTCACGGAGTTATCATTTTTCATTGTGAGACTATTTAAGGTATCCTTGCAGCAAATTTTAGCTATGTACATACGATACTATTCCTTTTTAAATGTACTGATTTTTGTGTGTGTGCTGAGTGTTTTGTTTGGATGTCTGTATGAGCACAATGTACGTACCCTGTGCCTGTGGAGGTCAGAAGAGGGTGTCAGATCCCTAGGAACCGGTGCTACAGGCAGTTGTGAGCCACCATAGAGCCAGGAATGAAACTCCAGGCCTCTGTTAGAGAAGCGTGTGCTCTTAACCACTTAGTGATTGCTTTAGCCCCTAAAGATGGTAATTATGGTCACTAGGCTGTGTGAGATCTTGACGGCTTACTTATTCTAACTAACTGTAATTTTGGACCCTGTGACCAACAACTCTCTCAATCCCTTTCTCAACTTTTCCAACCATCATTCTACTTTGCTTCCAATGAATTCCAACGTTTTCAGGTTCCACATAAAAGTCAGATCATAAAATATTTACATGGCTTATTTTACCTAGCATACCATGCTCCAGGACTTTATTTTCTTCTCAGATTTAAAAAATCTACTTTAGTTCAGTTTATACATAAAAAAACTAACTTAATTATTTTTTAAAAAGTCAACCCAGTATTTCTTGCTTAGCCTTCTAAGTGCTGGGTTTAGAGGCACGTGCTACTATGTCTGGCAATATTCTATGGATGGATGTCTGTCTGTCTGTCTGTCTGTCTGTCTATCTATCTATCTATCTATCTATCTACCTATCTATCCATGCACAGTTTTTGAGATGGTTTCACCTTGTAGACTTAGCTGACATAAAATTCACTAAGGAACCCAAGGTAGCCTCAATCAAACTCTGCTTGTGAGTGTTGGGATTAAAGGTGTGTGCCACCGTACACTGCTGAACATATTCTTTGTTTAAAAAAAAAACTAATGCCTTAATTATATTTTACTTATGTCATGACTTTGTTTGCTGCAAGGGTATGTCAATGAAGAATAGACTGTCCACTAGTACAGTTTTGTGGCATTGCTTTGACTCATGCTTGATTAAAAGTGCAGAGAGTGTTACCACACACACACAAAAAAAGTCAACCCAAGTTTTATTGGTTATCACAAACCAAGCAAAGATTGTTTTCTCTATGTAGCATATCATATTCACTGTTAATAGCGTCTACACATAATTATATGTACTAAGATTTATTTCTGGAGTTTATAAGTTTTTATCATTAACTAGTCTATTTTGAAAAAGTTCTATTTTTAATTCCTCAGTGGAGCTAAATATCTAATGGCACAGTGTCTGTTTAATTTCTTAGCTGTTTTGTAAACTTTTCTTCTCTAGTCAACTTCAAGTTTTGAAACTGGTAGGCAAACCTGTACTTTTGTGTATTCAGAACTGTGTAGTCATTATAGCTGATTTCAAATGTTTTTACACATACACACTTAACAAAAAAATCTTCCATTACCATGGAGACTTACCTCTCATCCCCTGACTAGTTTCAGGTACTCAATAAACATTGACCATCTGAACTTACCAGATAAATGGATCATACAATATGGTTTTGAATCTGGTTACTTTTAATCATGTTTTCAGATTATTTACATCACAATGTTCCATATGCATTCCTTTATTATGGTCAACAGTCCATTTTAGTGAAATGTCACCTTTGGTATTCCTTTTCTCGTGTGGTACACATTTGCACTGTATTAGTTTGGGGCTATGAACGTTCTCACTTACACAGGATTCAGTATGGACATGGCTCCAGTTCTCTAGAACAGAGCATCAATAACCATCCGTTTTCTTCCAAGAATACACTCTACTGGATTTAACTCTACCAGGTCTCTCCCATATACAGTCAATCTACATTTCTCTCTCTCTCTTTAAAGAGAATGTTAAGCTATTTCTATAGGGATGGCACCAGATTACTTCCTGCCAGCCATGTTAAGGGCCCCTTCTCTGACTCCTCAGTGACACTTGTTACTGCCCACCGTTACTGTTGCCACTCCAACTGGAATGAAATAGTGTCTCAGTCACTGTGGTTATGATTTGCATTTCTCTCCTTTGTTAATGATGCCAAATGTCTTTATTGAACATTTGTACATTTCTATTTTTTCAAATGACATGATAATCAATCATTAATTAGCTAGTCACAATAAATTTTGCTCATCTTT
This sequence comes from Acomys russatus, assembly GCF_903995435.1. Classification (NCBI taxonomy): domain Eukaryota; kingdom Metazoa; phylum Chordata; class Mammalia; order Rodentia; family Muridae; genus Acomys; species Acomys russatus. Next base: position 43,519,019 of record NC_067141.1, on the reverse strand, counting down.
ATCATCTGCTCACCCTTAAAATAATCTTAAAATTTTACAAAATCACATGTTTATTTAAGCATAAAAACATAAAATAGAATGCCATGTTGTTTCTAACCCTTCTTCATGACTAAAACACTATTATGGCTACTACTAAAAACAAGCATATAAAAACACTAACCATAACAACACTATATATATACATAAACATGTGCTAAGCATTTACAATACCCCAGCCACTGCCCAACCACTCAAAAGCATCTTTTGTTTCATTAAATATCAACGTACTAAAACTGTGTAAAGTCTATAATATATTTAGCTTTATTTCAATAACCTACCATAAACATTTTGCTTCAAAACATCTAATAAAGTATATCTTTAGTAGACTAAAACACTCCAGTTTGTGGTGGACTAGAAATGTTTATGAATGCCTCACTTCAGAGGGCAAGCCTTTCTAATTTTTCACAATTATTAATCCTACTTTTATATATCAAGCCTTTGTATTTAATAGCCAGCATTTGTTGAGCACTAAGGAAGAACACTGGCAATCATTGTCCCACAGGACAGCTGTCGAGGAATTACCATATACTCTTTTCACAGGCAGGAAAACGAGGATTACAGAGGCTGCGTAGCTTTCTTGAGGCCACACAGCAAATTAGTAGAATAGCTAGAATACAAAGTCTATATGACCACAGCCCGGCACCTTTAATTATTATGCCATACACACTGTCTCTGCTGCTGATTCTTTAAGTCAGATGGATTCCATGAGACAAGAACGCTATGGCTGTGCCTACTTTAAAATCGAAATGTGATCCTGTTACCTTTTATTAAGGCAGCAACAACTTTTACAGAGCTCAGTGCCGCCCTCTTAGCAGTACTGGACATAGAGCTCGCCAAGACACTCTTTTCAACTTTCTATGCTTGAGAGAATGCCAGCACCTTTCTATGCACTTCACTTTTTAAATGTCTTTTTTTTTTTTTTTTTTCCAGTACTAGTGCTTGAATCTAATGCCACACCATTTTCTATGTCTTCTCTAATCTACCCACTTCTGTTTTGAGATGAGAATTCACTAAGGTGCCCATCCGCATCCTCTCTGGACTCACTATGTAGCCCAGGTTGCATTCCACTCCAGGTCCTCCCCGGCCTAAGCATCTGAGTAGCTGCGATTACACGTGTGCACCTCTAACACCGAGACTGACATACACTTCTAAGCTGCTCTAGATGACTGGTTCTTTCGTTAACTACTTCCTCTCAGAGACAAAGCACAGAGCAGAGCATGTTCCAGCTGGGCTCAAAGGCTTATTAACAACAGAAAGAGCAAGATCTTCACTGCTAGCCTGGTGCCCAGCACAGCAGCTAGGAAAGATAGCCCTCAAGTATTTCCCATGAATATGCTGCCCTAAGCCAACCAAGCATGCTAGCATCCTAACCGTTTTATTAGCAGGAAATCAGGTAAAGACACCTGTGTGGAAGAAACCCAGTGCTCAGGAGTCCTCAGACTAACTTCAGGATACACAGTAGAGTTCTTCATTTAAAAATAAAGTCTCAGGGGCTGGAGAGATGGCTCAGCAGTTAAAACCACTGGCTGCTCTTCCTGAGGTCATGAGTTCAATTCCCAGCAACCACATGGTGGCTCACAACCATCTGTGATATGATCTGATGCCCTCTTCTGGCCTGCAGGTGTACATGCAGGCAAAGCACAGTATACATAAATAAATTATTTAAAAAATAAAGAAAATCTCAAAGGATGATTTTCCACGTGGAGCCCAGAGCATCTAGCTGCTTCTGAAACTCACAGACAGGAACAGAAACAGGAAAGTCTACTCTTCTCTGACTGTTGACTTAAATTCCCTTGCAAGTGACAACTGAAAGACCCCCAACTAGGAAACAAGGAGGAACAGGAACTGGGAAGGAAGAGAGGACACGGCTGGTGAACCATAACTTCAGGGAGGCTCTCTGTGAATTTCCACTACTACTTAGGGCAGCCTTCACTTTCACCTTTTAATTTCCCCCACCCTGGGAAGCTTTTAGAAAAGCTGCCGAGTGCTAACTATTCCAATTGGTCCAACTGTGGCTAAGTCATAGCCTCCAAATACCCTACAAGCCTCCATTTCCCCATTTCTAAAGGGGGGAAAAAGGCTGTGAGAGCCATACAGAACTTACGGGGAGAAAAGCTTATGTGTAGATGTCACAGGCCTGATACATCACAGGCCTATGGAGGGTCTTGAGAATCCCAAGGTGATTTGCAGGCTCTTTTCTGAGTCTGTTCTCATTCCCTCCTTTCTTTCTGAGAGCGAAGGACATAAAGAATGCCTATTGACATGTGTCCAGAGAAATCCATGAACTAATTTCAATTCTAGGTAGTTTAATAATCTTAACGAGCCGTGCTGACTCTTCTTATTTGGTTCTAGATGCCCTTGGCCTAGCACTATATTTCCCCTACCAGTGCGCCAAGCTGCACCAGCTGAGAACGCAAACCCTTCGTAACTATGAGGATTTCTCTGGAAACCACAATTGCCTTGCTCCTCCGGGACTGCTGAAACATTATTTCAGGGATAAATTACTACAGAGATTTAAAGGGTGGATGGGCTGCATTGGCCATGGAGAAAGAATAGTCCTACCTTGAGATCCAGCTTGGCCACGTTCTGTAAGACCCAGATGCGATGGGACCAGGCATTATAGTTGCTGGGATACCTCCCTGCCGCCTCACCACAGACTTCCATCTCTTCCTGTATTATCCGCTGTGTCCTCTCTGCAGGAACTGCTCCTAAGCTTCCTTTGGCCACAGAGGAAGGCAGGGAAGTTTCCTGACATAGCTGCTGCAGCACCCAGCGCCTGTTAACACAACAGGAGGGGCAAACACAAGTGAGAGAGGAAAACAATCAGTCTGCCTTGCTCTTAGTTTCCATGTGCAGATAATGCAAAACAGTAATTATCTATAAGCTCAGACATGGGGATGTCAGGGGGCTGCTGCTACTGTGCGCTGGGACCCTACTTCCCCCTAGCAATACGAGCCAGAAGGAATACATGAGAATTACAAAAAGGAAAGGAAAACTTTCCTAAAACTTTAAAATCTGTCAAAAAGAGAAGGCTGTCAGTTCCAGGATGACAACTTGCAAACTCTACTTGGCCAGGAAACACAAAGGGAGCCAGTCCACATGCTTGTGTGTGGTGGGCTGGACGTGGGGTATTAGTCAGTGGCTGTGGACGATGAGAGGAGGCAGCAGACCCACATCTTCAGTTTCATGTGCATGCCTCACCTGCATGCTCCATTTTGATAGCTTTCATTCAGCATAATTTCTATAATACAGCATAAAATGTGGGAAAACCAAAATACATTGAAGCACCAAGGCTTAAAATGGCTTTAATCACAGATTTTCCTTTTGTCTATGTATAATTTGCATCAGCACACATTTCAGTCAAAAGCAACAGAAAAGGTTTCTAACCAGTTCATATTTTTATGGAAGCATACTTTCAGACTAAAAAAGTTCCAACCCACAGGCACAGAAAAAACGAATAAGAAGATTCATCCCACTGTTAAATAATAAAGTCTCACAATGAAGCACTGTCCTGTTTTTAAGTTACAGACCCCAACCACTGACACTAGCACATGGCTCTCTGGGCATATCATGACAATTTCTAGAAAGGAAGAAAATACAACTAACTGGTTTGGTAAGAGCAAGGTTACAGCCGTGGCTCCTCAAACCTAAGATCCCAACAGCATTCATGACTGAGACACGCTAGGAAGAACCCAATGGTGTCCGTGACTGAGACATGCTAGGAAGATCCCAATGGTATCCGTGACTGAGACATGCTAGGAAGATCCCAATGGTATCCGTGACTGAGACATGCTAGGAAGATCCCAATGGTGTCCGTGACTGAGACATGCTAGGAAGATCCCAATGGTGTCCGTGACTGAGACACGCTAGGAAGAACCCAATGGTGTCCGTGACTGAGACATGCTAGGAAGAACCCAATGGTGTCCGTGACTGAGACATGCTAGGAAGAACCCAATGGTGTCCGTGACTGAGACATGCTAGGAAAAACCCAATGGTGTCCGTGACTGAGACATGCCAGAGGTATAAGGAGGACAAACTCCTGAGAGGAAATTATCCTCTGAGGCACCAATCAGCAAGCCACACCACCGCATTTTAGCCAAGTAAGAAGAGTTACATGGGACCCCCACAAAAGCATGTTTCACAACAGCAGAATTTTCAGGATCCTTACTTGTATTCTGGCTGTCTCAGACTCCCACCCTAGAACTATTCCTTGCATTTATGGGTTTAATAGCTTTTTGTTTAGTCCAAACAGCAATCACCTCAGTTACCCTTAGCTTCCTTTAAAATTAAGTTTAATCATCACAACCACCAGACAGACCACCATATTTACCAGGAACTCAAAGTCAGTGCATTATAGTTAAATATCTAAACTCAGTCTCCAAAACTGGCACAAATGTGTGAAAGCAGCCAGCATTATTGAACAATTACTGTGTGTCAGACACTACAGTGGTGTTTGTCCACCCGATCTCGGGAGCACTGAACTGCAAATACTGAGACAAATATTATAGCTGATATTTTATGAATGTGAAAACTCAGACTTGGAAGGACTTGCTACCATGGACACTCAGGGAGCAAGTGATAGTTCTTAGAATCAAATTTGACTTTAGAATTTACATTCTGAACAAACATAAGCTGTGACCTGGAATACTGAACAGGAATACAGCACTGTCAACCACACCTGTGAATCCATGTCTCTGGACTCTTAGGAAACTTAGTTAAGGCCAATTTTCCCAGATGTAGGTCCTTAATTGGACTTAAAGTGCCAGAGAGGATGAGCTCTTTCCTGTAACACAAAGAAAAAAGTGTTACTTTTCTACCCAAGCATTCTTTATTGTTTTTAATAAAATCTCATGGTGACTCACCAAGAATTACTAAAGAATGGACAACAAAAAGTGAGGCTGAGGAATCAATAATCTAATAAATATGCAAGTGCCCAGGTCTTATCCCAAAGACACTAAACCAGAAATTGTGTGAACCATATTAAAGTCTAAAGACAATTGCTTCAGAGTTTATTATCATATTGGTTAAGTTTTTTGTCATCTTGGCAAAAGCTAGGATCATTTGGGAAGAGAGATCCCAACTGAGAAGAATGCCAGCATAAAACTGTCCTATGGGCAAGTCTTTGGGGGCATTTGTCTTGATTAATGATTGATGTAGGAGGGCCCAGCCTACTGTGGGCTGTGCTGCCCTTGGTCCTGAGTTACATAAGACAGTGGGCTGAGCATTGGGAAGCAGAGTTCTCCCACTTCTGCTTCAGTTCCTGCCTCCAGGTTTCTTCCTTAAGCTTTTGCCCTGACTTCCCTCGGTGACAGACTGTGTGTGACCTGAGACCTCTAACCTGAAATAAATCCTTTCCTCTGGGAGCTGAGTGGACTCATGGGGTTTTATCACAGCAACAACGACCTAACCAAGACAATAGTCAAGCATGGTTTGAACATTTTAAATGGAAAAATTTCAGAAATAATCCCTAAGTTTTAAATAACAGGTGGCCCTGAACATCTGATGAAATCTCGTGCTGCACAACTCAGAATGCAAATTCACTGCCCAGTATGTTCTGTGAATACAGCCAGCAATCAACTCAGTAGATTTGATAGCACAGGGGCCTCAGAACACATCTTCTCAGGATAAAAAGAGACTACACTGTCTGTATTTTTCTGCTAAAATCATTGTAGCTTTGGCGTCCACAAGTTCTCTCAGCTGGTCCTATGCCCCTTTAACAGCTCCCACTGTGTTTTACTTTATTTTTAATAGTGCTTTCTTTACATTCTGGCTCTAAGATGCCCCAGGCCCATTTTGCAATACTTCCTGCCTTGGTCTTTGAAGAAGTCATTTCTCTAGTGGACCCAGTTCCCTTTTACTAGAAAACTGAGTGCTTGGTTCAACCAGTTCTGATGGACTAAAAACAGTTTCACATAATTCAAGTAAAGCTCCTGATTTTACAAATGTGAAAACTGAAGTGTGGAGGGACTTAGCAACTCGCTCCAATTGGCAGAACCAGCACTACTATTCAAAGACACCTTGAAAAATTCCATGATACATGTTACTTAAAGTCTTAAAAATCAATTATAAATACAGTATTGTAATGTGATCTTGTTTAAAATACATAGGAACTTAAATAAAATATGATTTAAGTAATCCCCAATGATAAAGGATTATGATTTTTATGGCTTGTTCCTGTGAGAAAACGTAAAAGAATTCAGAACATTCAACAGACTTCAGTTTTACTTATCACTCATGTTCTACTTTTAGTCTAATGAAATTCCAGTTGATTTAAGCCCATATACACATTTGGGTCATTTAGCTGTAAAGCAAAAACAAACAAACAAAAAACCTTCAATAAAAATGTTCTTGCTGTTTTTGTTTTTTTCTCTAAATTAATCAAATGTGACCCCTTTTCCAACCCCCAAATGCCAGCCATTTCAAGTGCCAGTCTTGCAGCATCACAGTGATTATGGCTAACTGAAGACCAAAGGCAGCTAAACTGCCGAGCAATGCCTAGTGATCCAATTACTCAGTCAAAGCGCCTGTGACCCCCAAACCAGGGAAGAAACACAAGCCGGCACCCAACACTACCTTGTCACTTAGCAGGACAGGGGGAAATGATAGGGGGAAATGCTTATGGGAAATAGACAGTTACAAGAGCATGCTTTAGAGCTGTCACGGAGATATTATGAAGAGGTTGCATTAGAAGTAAACACAGACAAATATCTCACTTTCTGAGTAGCTAACAAACTCACAGGGTTACATGTGCCCAGAAATCTGGACAAACTTCATTTTAGCACTGAAGAAAATGCCATACCTCACATTCCATGCGGTGGTGAAGTCTGGGTTGAGAAGTAGCAGCGTGCAGGTGACATCTATCAATTCTAAAATAAAGAGAGCCATATTAAGCACAGTCTGCCTGTAAAAGCCTGCTTCCACTGTCTTTTATATCAACCTATATCACGTTATATTAATTTTAACGACAGACACATTTTTGTAAGATGTCAGTGGTATGGCTGTTATCCTCAAGATTTTCTTCTATCTGTGATTTGTATAGTTATTTTAAAAGTTAACAACTTTACAATATGCCCATAAAGAATAATTCATCGTTGATTCTTTTAGAAGATCTGGCAGTAATCTAATTTGTACTAAGAAACAATTTTGAAACCACCATTCACTTAATTCTACTAATGTCTCAAGCACTAACGATATGGAAGTTTTCAAAGAGAGGAGAGAAAATTACCCATAGCTCAATTTACATTCTGCGGCAAAAAAAAAAAAAAAAATCCTTCTACACATTTTACATAGTGATAACAATGATAAAAGTACAGTAATCTGTTTTTTAAAAGACTTTTGGCAAAATAATATAAACATCAATGTGACTCCTATTGTGTTACAGATTATCCTTTAAATGGACTGTGACTACTTTCTACTGCCAGAGAGTAAGGTGACTACTTATGCCCCAATTCTAACCTATTATAATTGTATTTTAAAATGTCAATGTGATGGCTTAAGAGAAAAACACTCCACTATGTTTTCTCTTTATCTTCGGTCATATGATCAGTTTCACTATTGTTTACTACTTTCAGTCCACTAATGATATGCCACTCATAGTCACAAGATATTCCCCACGGTCTTACAAAAATGTCCACAGATATGAAGAGACTCCTAAGCCTGCTTTTTAAAAGACCTAAATTGGCCAATTCTGGACATTTTGTTGTTACTAAAAGTGAAGATCACTTTAGAATCGCATTATCAATCTAAAGACATAATGCTAAAGTAGGGAACAGCACCAGTTGTACTAAGTGCCACGTGTAAATAACAGAAGTCTCTGGTCCACGTGATGTGGCACTGCCGGGAGCAGCACAATCTACATTTTACTCAAATTAATTCACTGCATTCTCAGTCATGATCCAAGACTTTTTGTTCAACTTTACAGATGAAAAACAAAACTGAGAGCTCTCAAAGATTATTTTATTTTATGTATATGAATACTGTGCCTGTATTATGTCTGTGCCCCTCTTGTGTACCTAGTGCCTGCAGAGGCCAGAAGAGGGCATTGGATGCCCTGGAACTGGAGTTACAGACAGTTGTGAGCCACTACATCGGTGCAGGAAACCGAAATGGGTCTTATGTTAGAGCATCCAGTGCTCTTAACCACTAAGGCATCTCTCCAGCTCTGAGAGTTAGAATTTTAATCAATTAGTTTGTGACAAGGTTAACCTTGGGACTTTTGGAATATTGCTGATACTGTAATTGAAATGCTTGTCTTTAAAAAATAACAGATGTTTTCAGTGCTTCATACAGGATAAACTTCAAACGTAAGAGCACACATGTAAGTACCTCATGGAATCACTGAAAAAATGATCCAGTTAACTATTAATTATTCTGTTCTCACATAATCTTACTGAAAATATTACCAATTGTTCAGCAAATAGAATTCTACTACTACTGATCATGCTGAACACTCAAAGATTGAGAAGCTGGAACTATGCACATTGACTTGTGACCCACATTTCCCCAATCCACGTTCCTATACGCAAGTATGCCGGGCACATAAAGACCAATCTAATTCATCTCCTTTTTCTTTCATTTTTAATAGTTTTTAGCACTAATTTAATGTTTGTCAAGGAAGCTAATATAATGTTCTTTATCAATATTCACTTAATTCCACAAATATTCTAGGTATGAACAATGAGCAAAGGTTAACAGGCCCAGGACTCAAAGAATGGGTATAATTCTAGTAAGACTCAAAGGATGAGTGTAACTCCAATAGAACTCAACCTTACCCTTCATAACGTTATCTTCTTGCTGAAAAAGGCAAACAAAGCACATACATCACATTTGGGGCCTTCCAAAAGGGCTATGACCAATTCTTTAAAAATAACAAAACAAAACATTTTATTGATTCTTTGGGAATTTCATGTCATGTACCCTGATCACACTCATTTCCCGGTCCTTCCATGCTTGTCCCCTGCATCACACTATTGAAGTATGTCCAGAATTCCAAGGGGTGTCTGCCTTGAATTTTGAAAAGGACGATTTTGAGGTTCCACATTTATTAGAGATGGTGACTGTCTTGAAGATGCCTTTGCAGGCTGGGTAGGATGGTACTTCAACATATCTATCCATTGAAATATAACGGTTTTTTGGACACTTTGGCATGGAAGGTGTTATAGATATAACTTAGAATCCTGCAGGTCAAACGATTCTGGAGAGATCTAATAGGAATTTAGGGGAGGTGCTCACAGAACAGAAGGGGGATGTGGGTCATCACAGGGATAGATTAAATGGTGCTTTGTTGTCAATGAAACAGGTAATGCAGCCATTAAAAAGCACTGGAACTTAGAGAGGACTGGTGAAGTAGACCAGCATATACATGATAAGAAAGGAGAAAAATTGTATTGGGGAGGATGTTTTGCGCTTCTTTTCACAGAAAAAACAAAAGACAAAGCAATGCAACAACAACAACAAAAACACCTGTGTCTTCCATCCGAACAGCTGGAAATCAGATTTGACAGAGCAGACCCCCTGAAGATCTTGGCTACACACAAGAAGAAACAAATCGGGGCTGGAGAGATGGCTCAGTGGTTAAGAGCACTGGCTGCTCTTCCAGAGATCTTGAGTTCAATTCCTAGCAACCACATGGTGGCTCACAACCGTATGCATTATGATCAGATGCCCTCTTCTGGTGTGCATGAAGACAGCGTACTCATATACATAATAAATAAATATCTATTTAAAAAACGAAGAAACAAATCAAAACTAAAGCAGGTAATGTATATGCTGGTGCCTCTAAGACTGGCTGAGACATAAATGTCTATGCATAACCAATAAATCTTGATGGCTATAAAATTCTTAGGACTTATCATGCCATCCTTTAAAATGACATACATAAAAATTGGTATTGCAATTTGATATACAGTCTAGACTGACTTAAAGAAAGACAGGTCTTTTACTTGTTCATACAAAGAGAAGAAAATCATCTTTAATTGATCCATGGACGGAGTATATGCCATGCATATGTTAACGGTAGAACTGAATATTACTAGTAAGAACTTATATGTTTATGGGGGGGTGAGGGAGGAGGACTAAACATCAGAAGTTATATCAGATCTGACAAGATTCATCCAGAAGAATGCTGAGACACATTCATTTCAGCACCTTGCATAATGCAGCGTCACACTGCTCCAGTTGCTGTTTTATCAAAACTTGCTTCCAGGACAACTTCAAAGCAGCTAGCTCAAATCATCCCAAGTAACAGCCCATTCCAAACAGGACTTTATTTAAGACTGCATTTTCTCAGCATTTAGAGACTCAGCAACAAATGTTACAGTTAGCTTATTCAACCATTTTTCCCAATTTCCTTTGGGCCCTCAAAAAAAGGTATCCTATGCTCCCCAAATCGCCAGGAAGCAATATAAGATAGCAATGTCCCATTCCATTAAGGTGGGGTGGGTAGGTTTTAGTTGTTCTATTGGGTGATGGGTGCTTGTCGTTAAACAGGGTTGGTTACAAGTTATTAATGGTCTCAATCAGAGACAAAACAAGGTATAGGAACTTAGACTCAGATTTCTTTCTTCCCAGCTCTTTTCTCTATCTTTCTTTCTTAGGTAAGGGGAAAAGAGTTGAGAAGAAAAAGAGAAATATAGACATATATAGGAATAGAAATAAAAGAGTAGATTATTGAATCTGCTCTTCAACAGTAGAACTCATTCTCAAATATTTTTATACACTCGTATAGAATTTTATATACTGATACAAATTTTAAGTTATTTTTGATACACATATGTATAGATGATTCTACCTTTGTATTGGGTATTAGACCTTTGCAACCCATTTAAAAATACCAGATTTACTCCCAGTCCTTTTAAAAGCTACTATTACAAACTGTTTAGGATAGATAAGTAATGCAAGTTAACAGTCAATCAAACTTGGGATCATGTCAGATACTAATCTAGTTTATCACAGAAATGTGTTTCCTAGTTTGAATAGATAGTAAGTAGCTAGAAACAAGCAATGTTTTTTCCTATTCAGGTATAATATAGATAGTGATTATTTGTACAAATTGATCTTCAAAAACCTCTGAGACCTACAGAATATGGCATTTAAGGATGTTTTTATTATTTTAAGGACTTTTTGACAATGAGACATGTCAGCTCCTGGCAACACCCCAGCCTACCTCAAAAAATATGACTGGCATCAAAGAACCTCCATTAGGAGATGTCTTCAAATGTGGCAAGCCAGCCCCTGGGCAAAGAAATGCCCGAATCCTCCTGCAGACAGAATGCTGTCCAAAATGGGCAAACTTAGAGGTGGGGAAGTCAACTGCCAAGGTCTGCCAAGACAGGGTAAGCAAGTCCTTTGCAGTTCCTGCTTCACAAATATGTCTTCCAGATATACTGGGCCAGAGGCTGAAGAAGATGCTCTAGTGCTAAAGAGACATATTGGGATATACTGAGCTCCACAAGAAGACCAACAGAGCAAACTAACCAGGGCCCAGAGGGGCTTGTGAAGTCTGAAGCACCAACCAGGGAGCATGCATGGTCTGGACCTAGGTCCTCTACATAGATAGTAGCCGATGGGCAGCTTAGTCTTTATGTGGGTCCTCTAATAAGGGGAGTGGGGGCTGTCTCTGACATGAACTCTGTTGCCTGCTTTTTGATCCCTTCCCGCTGACAGGATTGCCTTGCCAGGCTACAAAGGACGAGGACGAGCTCAGTCCTGATGCAACTTGATGAGCTGGGGTGCAGAGGTGAGGGGGTGGCTCCCCTTTTCTTAGGAATATGAGAGAGGAGGTTGGGAAAGAGACAGGGGACTGGGAAGCAGGGAGGGAGGGGGCTAGGATCAGGATGTAAAGTGAATAAATAAATTAATTTTAAAAATAGCTTAGAGGGTTGGTATCTTCCCAGTTCATGTTTTAGGCTTATAAAATAAAACAGTCTTTCTGTGTCAATTCTTTTGGGAGCTAACCGGGTTAAGGAAAAACTGTTGCCTTATTAATCCAATTTTACAGCTCACCATGAAAAGAAAATAAAAATTAAAAAAAAAAGGAAGGAAAGAAGATAGTAAGGATAAAAGAAAGAAAGAGTCCAATTTGTGTTATCTATATACTTACTGGTGTATGGTCAAGGTCTCAGTGGCCTGCTTTTTTTTTTTTTTTTTTTTAATTGTTGTTGTTGTTGTTTCAGAGACAGGGTTTCTCTGTGTAGCCTTGCTTGTCCTGAACTCACTTTGTAGACCAGGTTGGCCTTGAACTCATAAGAGATCCGCCTGCCTCTGCCTTCAATACTGGGACTGCACGCGCACGCCACCATGTTCAGCAGTCTGCCTTCAATAGATCTGAGTCCTTCCTTCCCATGTCCTGCCAGGAGTCATCAATTGTGGAGAGCTACTCTGGCTTCCATATCACACTTGTTAAAAGTTCTCTTTGATGGCTTCCTGTTTAGGCTGCTTCTTTGGGGGTGGGGGGAAAGAGGGATGGAGTTTGGAGTCGGGGCAGGGGCTGTCAAAGAAGCCTTCCATGTCCCTCTTTTTCAACTACATCTGTAGTCATCAATAACACAGCAAAAGTGATATCCTTGCTCCTTACAATGAGCAGGAGCACAGATCATGGGCTTCCACGTGATTTCTGGTGACAGCACAGTCCACAAACTTGGGCCCTGACTGCAGTAAGAAGACCACGGACCCAGACAAGGCCCTCGAGGCAGCCTGGACCACAGACATCACCATGGCCTCAGGTGGCAGCACAGGCCACTCAGATCAGTATGCAACCACCCCCCCACCGCACCCCTAGAGGCAGCAGGGTCCGCAGACATCAACATGGCTTCAAGGGACAGCACAGACCACAGACATCCACATGGCCTTTGGTGGTAACACGAGCTATGGACATCAACACAGACTGCAGCTGCAGTAAGACCTTGGAACCAGACAAGGCCCTCAGTGGCAACACAAACCACTCACATCAGCCTGGACGTCAACACACACACTGCTCCACTTTTCTATCTTTCCATCTCTCCACCACATATTTGTTCATGATAGTGGTGGGGTGGGGCAAACTGGCTGGCTTCCACCACCCTAATTCTTACTAGTGTATCCGTGGGGACTATGAATGAGTGCAGACCATGGACGGTAAGGGAAAGCCAAAGTAGTGTGACGATGTATACAGTGTGCTTTTCAGAGAGACAACAGGGGCATAACACAACTACAGCAGAGAGAAGCAATTTTGTTACACTGAAACTGGCTAAGTCCCTCACCTTATAGAACAGCCATCAGGACCCTGCCCCAGCACACTTAGAGCACATGAAAAGGTTCACATGCGACAGGCCATGTGGGGTTTCTTTGACGTCTGCAATTGTTCCAAAAGCTGCTCCACTCCCTCAGGACACCGGCTCTCAGTCTCTGATTCTTGCTACATCACAGAAAGTGTACTTCTGTAATGTACAGAAAGAGTTACTTGTGCTCGATGTTTTCTCCTCCCGCTACTCCCTACAAGTGAGAAACTAGCCTTGGTGCAGCAGCATAGCCAGACCTAATGCATAAACCAAACACGAGTTTTTCCAGATCCACATTGCTCTTTATAGTCCGTGTGACCACGGGGTCATGGATCATGAAGCCATGGTGATATCTGGGCTGTGCTGCTGCCAGGGGCCATACAGATCTGAGTGGCCTGCGCTGCCACCTGAGACCATGGTGCTGTCCGTGGTCCAGGCTGCTGCTGAGGGCCTTGTCTGGGTCTGTGGTTCTATTGCAGCTGGAGCAGAGCCTGTATTCATGGTCTGTGCTCTCACCAGAAACCATGAACACCAAAGTCCCCATGTTTCAATGAGAAGCTTGGAAGAAGGCTCATCGGTGTAGTACTTCCTGTTAGCCATTGCAGCTGCTGGGATCGCAGGCCTGCTTCTCCCTTCATGGGGAGTTCCGGGCAAAACAGACGCATAAGTAAATCACTTAATCTCATTGTGCTTTAGTGTCTTTCTCATTATAAATGAAGGTCACAAGAGAACTGCCTCAGAGAAGTGTTAAATGATCAAAACCATGAAGAACGAGGACAGTAGCCGACATGCAGTGAGCACTGAATTCTGGATGTTAATTTTCATCATGAAGTTTGCAACTCTTAGTCAGTTCCACAAGACTTACTATGAGTGCATGCCTAGCATGAAGCGAAAGAGTCCAGCTGAGAAGTGGTTACAGCGCAGAGGGATACCTAACAACATCTAAGAATCTTGGAATATAAACCATCAGCAGCCTTGACAACCATCCGTGGTGTCTAGCCGTTAAGTACAACCAAGGTTTCTCCTCTTCACCACCTTCTCATTTTTCCTGATTCAGAAGTCAAGTTCTGAGGCAAACAGTCGGGGAATGTAACCTGCCATGAACGGGCCAACCAAGACAGAGTAGCAAGGTTAGAAAGGAAGAAAAAAGGGTCAGATGTGCACAGAAATCTTGAGGTCTCCATCAGTGCTGCCTTTCAGGAGAAGAAAGGGAGAAAGAGATTAAGTAATTTAACCTTAGACTGGGGATGCTTCCACTTCACGTCTGCCTTCCAGCAGAGCAGATGCTTGCACACTTTTGGCAAATGCTTTGTCTTATACAGAACGGATGACCAAGCTCTAAAGATAAGCATGCATAAGTAGCCATTGGCTGTAGTGACTTTACTCTCCAAATGTCACTGACCACAGACTATCTCCTCTACAGCTTTACCCAGAAGACATGTCCTACAGACAAGACACATGCCAGTAAATACATGCTTACTACATATGTTCCAGCAGATGACTTATCCATCATCATCGCACAGGCACGTCATACACAGGGAAGTAAATAAACTAAAGCCGGAACAAGAAAAGCAGATATAGATACTGCCGAAGTCGGAGGACAAACTGATATACTTTATTAAGTGAGTACACTTTCTCTGCTGGACTTCATTTTAGCAACAGTCCTGGTTTTACTACAACCTCTGACAGAGAATGGTTTCTATGCATCTAAAACTAAATAAATTAAAGATAATGCATTGGTTAATCTCCTTCCAAAATACACTCAAGTACCATATAAAAAGAAGCTTAAGGTAAAGCTGTTTACTACAGTACACAGACCCTGGGTGGTGAACTAAGCTAAGAATTCTTGTTAACCATCTAACGAAGGTCACTTTAGCATTAAACAGTACTGAGTAAGAGCCATAATCCTTGTTCTCAGTGACCCACAATCGAGCAGGGAAATGTTTAAACAACAAACTACAATACAGTATGGCGAGTGACAATGAAAGTCCCCCAAATAAAGGACGCCAATAGAGTGGAGAGATCAGCTGCTTCAGGAAGTAGGCAGAAAGGCTTCTGGGATGCGTGTGAAGTCAGCTTGCTAATGCTGGCAACCAAGCTCATGATGACAACACAAAGACAAAATAAGGAGTAGCACACGAAGTCAGAGAATGGAACAGTGTCAATCGGGACTGGAACACAGATCAGATACTACAAATACAAATACAAGTCAAAAGACAGCAACACAATAACGCTAAGTAGCAAGCAGTTACTGTTCACAGACCCTGACTGGTATGAAGAGGTTACCGTAAGCCAGAAGCCCTGCCCTGCTAAGAAAATTGTAGGCTACTGTTGCTATGTAGAAACTTAAGCACTCAGGCCAACTGATTTTTCAAGTAAGAACAGAAATTCAAACTTCCATCTAGATTTTAAACACTTATGCAACTAGTTAAGGACAGTTTTTGAAACATACAAGCCAAAATTAAATTGGTCTGTTAAGACAAGTATCAGACTAGGAGCCAAGGACCTGCAATCTCTATTGCCAAATATGAGGTGGAGACAACACTGGCAACTAGGCTTTGAAAAGACGACTAAAGGCCTTGAGTACCATCTACAGAATTTTAATACTTCATTGGCTTTGAGAGAATAATGAAATAAAATAGGTTATTATTGTTGTTATTATTATTATGCTTATTATTATAAATAAGATGTGAGTACATAAAAACCACTTGCTTCTTAGCTTTTATACATTCATACATGTACATGTAACAATAGTAATGAGAAAAAGAGGCCATCAAATTTGAGAAAGAGTAAGGGGAAATGGAGAACCTGGTAGGACAGGACGAGGAGAGAAAAGGATGACAGAAGTGATATAATTATATTTTAAAGTTAAAAAAAATTTTAAGAGAAAAAGATGTTGGAAAGTACTATTGGAAGGGATTGGTTAGTGGCACGGACAAAAACGACAAAGGGGCCTGCAATGTGCCATTAGCATTTTCCCAGCTGAGAAATAAAGGTCTAGTGAGAAAAAAAAAAATGAAATGTAGAAGATACACTTATTGTACTTTGGACAGAGATCTGCCCATTTGGGACTTTCTTTCTTTTTGTTTTTTTGGTTTTTTTTTTTTTTTTTTTTTTGGTATTTCAAGACAGGGTTTCTCTGTGTAGCCTTAGCTGTCCTGGACTCACTTTGTAGACCAGGCTGGCCTCGAATTCACAGTGATCTGCCTGCCTCTGCCTCCTGAGTGCTGGGATGAAAGGCGTGTGCCACCTATGCCCGGCTCCATTTGGGACTTTTAACACTGCCGTGCTGGCTAATTTTATGTCCGTTTAATACAAGTCATTTGGGAAGAGGAAATCTCCCTTGGGAAAACTGCTTCCATGATTTGCCCATGGGAAAGTCTGTGGCAAACTTTGCTAAGCAGTCGTAATTGATGTAGGAGGACCCTGCTCACTATGGGCAGTGCCACCTCTGGGCAGGTGGCCCCGGGATGTAGAAGTAAGCAAGCTGAGGCCTGGAGAGATGGCTCAGCGCTTAAGCGTTGTTTAGAGGCTAAGATGTTTTTAGGCCTAGATAGATGTTTTAAGTTGATAGAGATGAGATATGATGGATATTGTCTTATATTCAGAATTTTAGACTCACTAAGATAGGAAAGATGTTTTCTTCAAGGTTACCAAATACAAATAGCCAAAACACTATGAATGTAACATTAATATAAGTCCTGATTATTTCGTGGTTCTTCTTGTTGTATGTAGTTTATTTTATATGTGTGTAATAATATAAATGTATATGTGAAAAAAAAAATTTAAAAATTAAAAAAAAAAAAGAACAACAACAAAAAAAGAGCCCTTCTACTGGCTGCTCTTCCAGAGGTCCGAGTTCAATTCCCAGCAACCACTTGGTGGCTTAAAATCATCTATAATGCGATCTGGTGGCCACCTCTGGCATGCCACCATGTATACAGAACACTGTATACGCAATAAATAAATAAATCTTAAAACACACACACACACACACACACACACACACACACACACACACACCAAACCAAAAATAAACAAACAAAACATCATCAACAACAAGAATTTTCAAAGAAATGGCATTTTCCTAAAATTTGAATTTATCTTTCTTTAGCAAGATTCAGCTGTTCTAAATGTTTTAACTCATCAGCTTGGCACAATATTTTTGCACTAGCATTTTCAGACATCAAAGCAGAGATTTACTTCTTTTCCTGGCAATACAGCATATGCATGACCTGAGCAGCCTATGGCATCACACTCAACTATGCTCCCCTCCTACCTATGCCTTAGACCATCAAAGGTCAGCTCTTATCCAGACCAAGACAAGATGAGATGCTGCCTCCGCTGTGCTCCTGATAGTGTCCTAGGGGGCCATCAAGACTGACATCCTGAGAAGAAGACGGCAAAGTCTGCAGTACACACTGACAAGACAAGAAGCTGAAAGGCAAAGAAGGATTCGGATGGCCACAGGACAAAAATGGGCAAAGCTCAGACACAGGAACAGCCACAGTCTAACACGATGAGGCCGCTTAGACTGGGTCTTCAAACACTCCTGCTACTTCTCTATGAGACAGTTATTCTTCCCCGCTGAAGTACACTGGCTCAGTCACACCAGATAAAGGGTAACTTGGTGGAGTCCTATGGCTCTTTGAACCCTATGCCACGGTAACAGAATACAGAAGGAAGCACAAAAAAAGCCAAATACCTGTACATTTGTTTGAAGTATGTGCCCTAAACACAGGTCATGCCATTAACATCACACCAGGTTTAGGCAGCACTTGCAAAGTAGAAACAAGAATCAGAGGACCAATCAAATGGGCCACACAGGAAAAAGTGCTATTAACCTATTTTGACAGTCCTTCAAGGACAGTACTGAGAAAAACTCAGGGAAATCAGATGTGATACATCTGCAACCACTTTTCCCTTAAAGAGACTTCCTGGTACTCAACTTGAAACTTCTTAGATAAAGGAAAAATGTATTATTCATCTTTTATGCCCTCAGTCCTCAGAGCAGCTTCTGGTAAGAGCAGCCTCTGGTAATGTCTACTGAACTGATAATTAATACTGTTTCCAAAACAAGTTCTTACTCCAGGCACCATGGGCACTTCTGCAAATGCTATATGAGGGAAGAGGAAGGGCTTTACAAAAGGAGAAAGGACACGGTCGTAGATGAACACTCCCCAAAAGTGAGACCTGAGGGGAGCCTCTGAGGACATGGAGAAATTTGTGCACTCAGAGCCTTGGTTCTGGGGAAACGCTGGAAAAAGAGACCAGTTAGGGGTTATCAGTGTTGCAAAGAGTTTCCCCCAGAACCACGGAAGAAGTAAAAGCCAACGTTTCTCTCTCTTTTCTTGTTTTTCACTTTCTCATTTCAACATGAGCCAGAAGGCCTGATCTCAACTGGGACCCAAGAGAACAGCACAGTCGTAATCACAGAAGGGGTCACGCTGTAACAAGGAGAGCACCTTGCCTGTCTCCTTTGAACTGCTATGGAAACAAGTTCTCCACCAAAAAAAATGCTAAGGGATCAGAATTCAGGTGCTCTTAGGAACTAGAAAGCTCTTTGCTGATGCTCAAACATCGTCTGTTTTTTGGTTTTCATTAAAGGATACTATCCTTGCTGTCGCTGCAGCAGGTGGCTTACTCCTGCCTGAGACACTTCCATTATAGTCACTGTGGTTACAAACAGGAACACTAACCACCAAATCCAAACTCATTTGACAGAGAGGCGACGCACCTGCTTAGGCAGTGCAGACAGGAGAGCCAACACTGGAATCCAGGAATGCCACCCCCAGCTCGGGCTCCTCCCCGGGAAGATGAGAGGCTCATACTCACCGTCTTTGTTTAGCCATTGCTTTCTTGTTCTGTACAAAAGGAGCTTGTTGTGGACGTATGGTAATAAGAACTTGACACACCAGCTCTCCACACCAAGTTTGTTCTCAACCAGGACTATGGGACTCCGGTTATATCTTGCTTCAGGGCATGGGATCAGGCCAATTTCGTCTCTAAATATGTAAGACATAAAAAGAAGTTAGAGACATTATCGACTTTTAATTTTCAAAGCATTTTAGAAACCTCATATATTTAATTCTCCTAGGAATTTAACTAAGCTCATTTACTGGGGTTGTATCAAACAAATAACATTTTAAAATGCAGCTTGTAGTCTGTTGATAACAGTTGGAGTACAGGGGAAACAGCCCATTGCAACCCTACCTGCTGGCAGAAGTGAAGATTCAGCCTACCCTTAGACGGTAATCTGAAAACCCCTTTCGGAATTTCAAAGCATATACTCTGATCTTGCAATCACGCCCCGCCCCCAATACAACACTGCAGCAAGACAGAAACAATCCAATTGTTTAACAACATACCACCAGTAAAGTAAGTACAGCTCATCAGTATGATATCTGTTAAATAAAGAAGTAAGTCTATATAACTGGTATACCTGCCAAGAATATGTGGAGAAAGCAAACTGTACACAATGAAAAAGTCTTTCATGTAATTAAATATATATATATATGTACATTTGTGTGTGTGTATATAATTAAATATAATCTTTCCTTGGAAAGATATGGAGATTTTTTTTTTTGAGAAAGGTAATGAGAAAGAATTTTGTTTTATGGAATTATTTCAATTTTTTAAAGAATGTTGCTGGGTGGTGGTGGTGCACGCCTTTAATTGCACCACTTGGGAGGCAGAGGCAGGCAGATCTCTGTGAGTTGGAGGCTAGCTTGATCTACAGAGTGAGTTCTAGGACAGAGAAATCCTGTCTAAAAAAAAAAAAAAAAAAAAAAAAAAAAGGCAGAAGTTGTACAACTGGAAGATGTTGTCCCCCTTCCCCCACCAAAATAAAGTTTAAAAATAAACAAAAACTTAATCTTCAGGACTTATGTGTGACCTGGCCTTTTAAGTCCCTGGGATTTTGCCAAGAAGACAGCAGTCTGATAGATATATTTTTTTAAAGGGACAAACATGTTTAATTACAGATTATAAGAATACTCTTCTTTTGTTAAGTCACCACCACGAGTCAGAAGGAAGCACAGACCTAAAATAAACCCGTCCAGAGAAAACCTTGAGCTGGCTAGTTCAGAAGCTGCTTATTTTCTACTGAGCACTTCCTGAGTGACACAGGGATCTGTCAATAAACAAAGATGCTAACGTTTCTTCCAAAGTAGCCAAACTCTCCAGAAGATTTGGGACCTACAATGTGCTCAGTAGACTCAAAAGTCGCTTTTGATACACAGGCCCCACACTAGTACTATCACCGTATGAAAACCCTGCACAGAATATACTGCATATTTAGTTTCTAATAAATCAAAAAGAAGATGAAGAAAGGCCAGGCGCTGGTGGTGCACACCTTTAATCTCAGCACTTGGGAGGCAGAGGCAGGTGGATCTCCATGAGTCTGAGGCCAGTCTGGACTACAGACAGCCAGAGTGGTTATACAAAGAAACCTTGTCTTGAAAAACAAAAGAGGAGAAGGAGAAGGAAAAGGAGGAAAAGGAGGAGGAGGAGGAAGAGAAGAAGAAGAAGAAGAAGAAGAAGAAGAAGAAGAAGAAGAAGAAGAAGAAGAAGAAGAAGAAGAAAAGTCCCACAGACTTCAAAGAGTTTCTGGCAAGGTAGTCTATATCCACAATAAAAGGGGACCACTGGCTGGCTATCCCTGTAACACAAAAGAAGTTCTGTGAGGAGAAGACTGAGAGAGTTCCTGAAGTCAGAATTCAGTTTCAAAGAAGCCTCTGCATCTGGATTTGGAGATAAGAACCCGAATCCACCTAGTTCACTGTAAGCATACCCAGCCATGCCTAGCCACTGGGATAATATGTTTCCTGGTGTTTGTATTTTGCTATATGAAGTTGAATGTTTTAGAAAATAACCTATTAATAAAAAAATAACTCCTTTAATTCCATCCCTTGAGAGGCAGAGACAGGAGGATCTCTGTGACTTCAAGGCCTGCCTGGTCTACATATTGCATTCAAGCCAGCCAGGACTATCCAGTGAGACCCTGTCTCAAAACAAAAATGAGTAACCTAAAATTAGCACAACCAAATGAAAAAAGCAACCCTTCAACTTAATTACTCAGGAGATTGTGTCCTCCGAGATCTAATAACTACTTATAACACTTCAAGGAACTCCAGGAGCTAAAAACATAAATGGTATATTAGCAAGAATAAAGGAATCTCAGCTTTCAGATACACTGTTTGGGAGGAGGTTTTTAAACTTAAACTCACAATGTTAAAAACAAGTTCACTCACTACAGTTGTACTAGATATAAAATAGCCAAGTGCTAATTTGGTACCTAAATTATAGGACAAAGCCATCTGCAGAAATAAAAAACACACTACTGTGGCTGGTTCCCCTTCCAAGAAACTTAAAACACACAAACACAAACACACACACACACACATACATACACACACACACACACACACACACACACACAGCCTTGGGGACGGCCTGCACTCAGTAACCACATCTGAATGGAGGGTCATCCTTGCTCCTCAGTGACAGTGACATAGCTTTCAAAGGTCACTCCAGGAGACTGCCACCTCTGTAACACAGTTCTGAGAACAGCACTGGCCATCTAACATGCAACCTCTGCCTCGACAGACTTCACTTTCCCCATCTGTAAAAAGGTAAATTGTTTTCTATCCCCAGCAAAGGAAAAGGGCTAGAATGTATTCAGCTTTCCATGTAAAGAGAATATATAACTAGAAGAAGGAGGAGGAGGAGGAGGAGAGGAAGAAGAAGAAGAAGGAGAAGAAGAAGAGGAGGAAGGAGAAGAAGAAGAGGAAGAGGAGGAGGAGGAGGAGAGCCATCACATGTGAAAAGTGTTGTAGAGAGACAGATACTCCTAATAACAGCCCTTACTAGTGAGTCTCCTTTCTACCACTATGGTCAGTGTGATGTGCTAAATCCTTTACTTCTGGACTGCTCACCTGAAATACAGGAATAACTTCCCTGTTTGCTAGGAAAGCCAAAGGTGAGGGATGTGGCAAACTATGAAACGCTAGGCAAAGATAAGTGTTATCAACTCACTTAGCAGCCTGAGGTCAGCCAGTGTCAAGTTTCTTGGTTAGGAGGCAACAGAAAGCTGAGGCAAAGAACGTTAATCCTTTGTCAAGTTATTCGACCCTAAGAAAATAGTGTTTTGTTACTTCCAAAAAAATTACATTTTCTTTAGAAACACACACACACACACACACACACACACACACACACACACACACACACACACGGTCCTTAACTTCCAAATAACAGAATGCTTCAATTTAGGTTTCTGGGTCTATTTCTTTAGCTTGGTGTCTAATTTTTTCAGGCAATTTAGAATTCTAACGCACTTTAAAATGACGAAAGCTTATTCTTGTGACTCCTTTTACTAGATGAGGTTCACTGAGCTTAAGGGGATGACCTGAAGCCAACATTACTCACAGCTAACTTAAGAATCTGGGTCTCCAGTTTAAATTAAATTATAATTTCATACTCAAGAAAACGTAGAAAACTCAGGGAAAATACAAAGTAAAAGTGACATTTGGTATGAGTCTTTTTGCCCTCCATTAAGGGATTTTTTTAGAAAGCTAAACTGCATCAAACATAAAACTTCGGACAAAACTTAGAAATTAACATTTAAGATTTCCTACATAATTGATATTTTTAGTGTTCACAGTGACTATAACCTTCAAACAATTCCCAATTATTCCTCCTAAAAAGGGGATTCCTGACCCTTTCACTACCACAAAATTCCTTTCCCCCATATTTTAAAGTTTCTAGAAAAATTAAGAGTCCTGTGTTAAGCCATTTGCTCAAGTAAATACTCTATGCATAACTAAGGTCGGGGTTTTCAAAGAAACCCAAGTCTGGGGCAGCAACACGTTTCAATCTTTTCAAACAGATACTACAGGGCTCAATGGTTCGGGGCATTGCTAGCTTGCCCCACAGAGGACATGGAATGGACCAGCACCTTTACATCAGATCACACACAGCACAGAGCATGTGTTTGGGGGTCTCACTTTACAGGGGAGAGCCAACGGAGTTCAAGGTTCATATTACATGGACGTCAACTCTGTTCCAATGTGTAGCAGCGTCTCTTGTCTGTATGCTCCAGAAATAACTGTCATCTATGACTTACTTTTCTGCTCATGAAAGCTGTGTCAACCAAGTTCTCCTCTAGGTGAGATGCATTGCTCCCAATACTAAACAGGAAGTCTATAAAGTGTCACAACAGAACAAAGCACAGGCTAGACTCAGGAAAACATGCAAATATCTTTATTGAATAGTTATTTTTGGAGTAACTATTAGCTGGAACTCCTTCTAGACTGACCAAAAAGGAAACAGTAAAATATCTACAAGAAATGACATTTGTATATAAATAATTAAAACGTGACTGATAGTGAAGATATTTCAGAGAGCTAATAGGCTTCCTCATTAATTTTAAAGATTACTCTGTGTACTACTGAAACTACATTCTGAAATTATTTAGAAAATCAGAAATTTCTGCTTATTGTTTATTGCGTGCCACACTCTGTGTTTACTCTATGCAATAATCTACAGTAAAAATCTTACCCCATTTAATAGATAAGAGAGTCTTACCTAAGTATGTTGGGCTAGCAAAACACACACACACACACACACACACACACACACACACACACACACACACACAGAGCACATGATCCAAATCCGGAACTCAAATTCTAAACAAAAACTTAAAAAAACCATATTATCATTTAATCGAACAAAGCACATGTATAAGACCATTATAGTCTGTGGTTTCATAGTCTTCTGCCTGCAGATAGCGTTAAACTGTGTTTCATTATTGCCCCCTTACTTAACAATTTTCCATAGGGCTTTCCTACTGATTAGAAATACCATATTTGTGTCTCAGTTCAAATGTTAGTTCCCCTGAAAGAACTATCTTTACCTTGTAATCCAGATAAAGTCTCCCGGCTATCACCCCTCCATGATGTTTTTCTTCCCCTTCCTGCCTACCTTCACAAGCTACCTGTTGATTGGTCTGAAGCTCTATTAAGGATGGGGCTCTTTTCTCAACTGTGCGCTCATCTACATGTTCAGCTCCTGGTAGGGTTATCCCCAGACTAGCATTTTCCTGTCGAATGGGAGTGTTTTTTTCCTATACACATGAATACAACAATTAGGCCAGATAATCAAGGATATCTATAACCTGCTCCTGTGCGATCTTTTTAATCACATCTTGCTGCCTTTGATCAATATACTGCTCCCACTTTCTTCTGGCACTATAAGTCCTACCCAGTCTTTGATGTTCATATTAAAAACTGCCTCCCATGGGATACACCCAGCCTCCCTTCTCTTCCAACAGACGGCACTGCTAACACAATCTTCACTAGGAACTATATTGTAGGCTTAATTTACTGTTGGTGCAGGTCAACTCTTAGGTCTCCGCTAAACACACACCTGACAACATAGTACTCACTTCTCATATGATTCTTATGCTTAAAATCAAAAGTTCAGTTCTATTCACATTAAGCACATTCCAAGTTTTCAGTAGCTACAGATGGCTAGTATGGCAGATACACAATTCAATCACACCAGAAATTAGGCGTCAGTATAAACTATATTTTGTACTTTTGTCGTTGTTCCACATAGTGAATATGCACCTCAAATCAATATAGATATTCAACAAAAAGAAATGTGCTGGATATGAGAATATTAACATGATGACCTAATTAGGCTATATAGTAGACAGCTGTCTTCCACGGTGAGGCACAGTCCATACCTCGTGGTAGTAAATATTCCTGGGTCAAGCCACTAGTTGCAGAGAACCCAAAAGGATTCCCAGCCACCCACGCAAACAATATCTGTATTATGTTTCCCACTTTGCAAAGCGGTCTGGCAAGGAGTGCAGGGACCCAGGTTAACTCCAGTGCTTTGAATTCTCCTTAGCCCTCCAAGATCAAGAGGACATTGAGCCTGGGGAAAAACAATCCATACCTGACAGAAGCATCATTCCTGTCTCACGTATTGAACCTTTGCTTCAGGTAGATAGCTCTACAGAAACAAAGTTAATACATTCAAGAGAGTAGGCGTTAGCAAATAAGCTGGCAACCTATTTCATGTTGGAGAAAAAGGGAAAACAAAAGGTAAATAATGAAAAACTGTTATGATTCTGTTATTAGTTATTGCTACCTTTAAAGGTAGACAAATATTTAAAACTAGAAATACAGCCTTTTTGAGTCTAAAAAGACAAGGCTTTAAAAAGAAAAGGCTTCTTTATTTTATGTGCATAGGTGTTTTGTTTGCATGTACGTCTACGTGAGGATGTCGGATGCCCAGGAACTGGAGTTACAGACAGCTGTGAGCTGCCATTGTGGGTGCTGGGAATTGAACTTGGGTCCTCTAGAAGAACAGCCAGTGCTCCTAACCATTAAGGCACTTCTCCAGCCATGTAAGACATTTTAAAAGAGGAATAGCTAGAAGATACCTCTACTGTATGGAATGTGTACTAAAATACAGCTGCTGGCAAATATTAAACAACAGATTGAGCCACTTAAATGTTTACAGCTAACATAACTTATTTCAAGTGCCCAACTAATCCCAAACTTTCATATTTCAAATGACCTAAATACTTACAAATAATCCTAAATTTTATGTTGACAGAGGATATATTAGTGAGACTGCAGAGTTCAGAGTGAAACTATGATGAAGAAAGGGGTAGTGAAGGCCTTTAAGGGTTTTGATAAATGAGATCTAGAAAAAGGGACCTGCCCCAAAATGCTCTGGATCAACCTATCTAACTAACTAATAACCATAATCTTAGTTTTGCCTAATGTGTTATTTTTAGTCTATCTCAAAGATGAGAAACTAAAGTGATTGCTACATTAAACTTCCAACCCTTTGTATAATTTCTTTGACAAGAAAACACCAATGATGAAAAATAACCTTTCACTTGTCCAACTCTCTTTTAAGGATGTCTCTCTTATTTGCACTGTGGCTGGAATTCTCAAAAAGGCCCTCAAAGACTCACACACAAGACATCAAAGCATTCTTTAAAAGGCCCAGCAGCCACTATGGCTACTGCCAGGAAATCACTCCAAATGTTCAATCTGAAAAAAGTCAGCAGTCAAAAGAGGAAAGGAAGAGGCTTGGGGGCTGTCAGAGCTGGCAGGTATGTTTAGAGGCCAGTTACAGAGCCCAGCTTTAATAAGCCCCTAATTGCCACAAGGGAGCAGGCCATCCGAGGACTTCTAAATTCATTTATGAACACCACCTTGGAGGAGAAGAACACTTTGTTAAAATGTAGATTTAGGCCTTCCATTTAGTAGGAAAAGCTAAGGCAGCTAGAATGCTTAAAGTTAATTCATGTGTTCTAGTTAAAAAGATAAAATATTCAAGATAAATTGTATAATCAATGACAAAATAATACAAAACTGGACTCCATGTTTGATTCCCTGGAGGAGGAGGGGGTGGGTGGGTGAGAAATAGGCGACACTGACTTCTTTCTTATTCTTTTGTATACTGATGTAGATAACTCTTTAGTAGCTCTTTTCATTTGTTAAAGGAAGAGTGGCAGAGAAAATACAATCTTGAGAGTATCTTTCTAGAGAATAACAAGTAAAATGGAAAGGGAAAAGAAAGAGATATGTGTCAGTTTTGTAGTGAACTTTTTAGAGGGCAGCAGTGCTGGGTGCTGGGTAAGAATGCCTTAAGATGCTTGTCTGTAACTTCGGATGTGCTTCTGATAATAATAATAATATAAAAAAAGTATCCAGTTTGCAACAGCTTTACGAGATCCACCCAGGTCACCTTCAAAAATTGTTACATCCGACTCGCTTTGCAATTTTGTGACGAATGGAAAAGTCAAACGCAGCCTCCAATCACTTTTAGATAACTTAAAAGGAGGTTGCCGGGAGTCTGATGGGGTGGATGACCCTCTACAGCCACGCACGGGATGCAAACGAGAGCCGCCTACAAGACAGAGACCCACAGCAGTGGCCCGCGGAGCAAAGCGCACTCAGGCAGAGGGTGGCCGGGAAAAGAGAGAGAGGGTGGCCGGGAAAAGAGTTGCCACAACTCCCGGGACGCGCCGGGCAGGGCAGAAAAGTCCATGCTCCAACGTGGCTCTCGGAGGTGGCTTCCCAACACTGGCCCACCACGCGTCCTGGTAACGGCCAACCGGCCCTGCGCGACAGTCCCAGCCGCGCTCCGCCTGTCGGAAGCGCGCGTGGGCCCCGAGCGGCCGCCGCGAGTGGACTAGAGCGCGTCCCCGTCCCGTCCCCGACCACCCCGGAGGCGCAGGGCGCGCGACTCACATGTGTGGGTTCCTGCGGAAGGCGTTGGTGATGTCCTTCACCACCCTCTGCACCAGCACCGCCACCTCCTCGCTCGTCTCGGCCATGTTGGCGGCAGCCGCGATCGGGCGCGCCTCCGGGAAAATCCAGCCACCGGCGGGAGTTCCGCGGGGGCGCGCGCGCGCGCGCCCTGGCTCAGGCGCGCACTCGCCGGGGCCGCCGAGCACTTCCGGGTCAGAGAGGGCTGCATTGCTGCTGGGTTGGGCTCATTTTCCATGCTCCTTAGCTTTGATTGAATTTTGGTTCACTTGGCATGGAGGAAGAAGGGTTTCCCCCACCTCCGGAGCGGGCGTGTGCCGGGGTGGCTCCTGCCCAGCGACCTCTGGACCGCAGCTCCTTGTATGCCTCACCTGCCCACCTCGGGAGGAGGCTTGTTGCTGACCTCCTTTTGCACTCTTGTGCCACTTTGTATCACTGAAATTTAAAGTAGCCCTTTTAATTAGATCTTGTAATGCATTAAGCAAAGAAAAAGAAAGTAAAGGAGAAATTATACTCCAGATACAGAGGGAAAGGTTAAAAAAAAAAAAAAGTAACTCACTGTACCCAATTTGCACAATGTTTGGTGATCAGTGCGTTAATTTGGAATATAAAAGAAAAATAAAGACCTTAGGCCCTGACAATTTTTTCCTGATGTCTCTCGCCCCACAAATAATTTTTATAAGATTGTTCTGTTCCATTTGGATTCTAAAGTGCTGTGATTAAATTGTTATATGTTAGGGTGTTTTTGTTTGTTTGTGTTTATTGTTTATTCTGAGTACAAGAAACTGACTGCCTCTCGCTGGTGGTAGTGGTTGTTCCTCCATCCTTTTCCTACACTCCTCCCCCACCCCCCATGCTTGAAGTCTGTATCTTTAAAAAAAACCAAAAAACAAAAAAACAACTTTCCTCTGGCAAGGTGGTACACAGCTATAATCCCAGCACTTGGGAGATGAAAACAGTAGGATGTAAAGCTCAAGGTTATCTTTGCCTAGGCTATATGAAACTTGGATCTCTAAAAACCCAAAGTTTTACAAAGCAAACTATGGTTGGTATTGTCCTTGTAAAGAAACAAAGAGAAAGTCTACAACATTGTAGAAAGCAAGCCGGACCTGTTTAAGACACAGTAAAACCAAACTAGCCTTACTGTCTGACAAGAAGCAGTGAAACAATGGGGTGTGTGACCATTCCTAGGCCAGGGGCTGGGGAGATGGCTCAGCAATGAAGAACAGATGTTTCTAGCACCCACAAGCACCTGTAACTCTAGCTCCATCCTCTTCTGACTCTGTGGGAACACACACACACACACACACACACACACACACACACACACACACCTTTAGCTTTTTTTTTTTTTTAATAATATGATACAGTTTTCCAGTGGTTTCAGATAACTGGCAAGTCTCATCAGAACCTTTAATCCTTCCCTTAGTAGCAGTGACTTCTGAGAACAAAGATGGAGGAGCACACTGAGAAATAGAAAATTTTTCCAAAGCTTTTCTTTTTCATCTTAAAACTTGATTTTTTTTTTTTTTTTTTTTTTGTAATTTGTCCAATATACTCGCATTTAGCGAGAAAAATCCAAGCTTGATCCTCAAATCTTGAAATGAAACTCATATTCCAGGGAGGTAACATCGAAGGGTCAGAGAGAGCCCCAATCTCAGATATGCAGCCCATTTTTCTGAATGCCTTTTACCGCAGATTCCTGCTGCCCGTCTTTAGATTTTCCCTAATTGCAGGAAAGACCAAGTGGCCTTCCTCAGGCAGTGGCAAGAGATAGCCCCTCTTCTTCACCTAGAGCTTATTTATGTAAACATCTCTGCTATCACAAAACCACCATACCTCAGAAGATGCCCTTTACTCGGGGAGGGGCCATTACTTCAAAGAATGATTGAATGCTTACTTATTTCTCGTAGTCCTCCCCTGAACGCCTAGTTGTGGCTTTTGGTTTTAAAAGAAATGTATTCCCTCCCTTCGGGGTGGCAGCAGGTTCTGAGCCTTTGAAGTCCTGAATAAAGTTGCTGTTCGGCATACCTAGATTTCCGTGGTTCTCTTCTTTTCATTTGTGTGTCCCTCAGACCCAACAAATATCTCTGTATGATTCTGTATTGGTCCTTCCTTCACTCTGTACTCATATGAAAGCTATGAATTATATACCTCATGGTTCTAAGTGTAAAACTGACCTCACCCAGTTATTACAGATCTACTAAGTATAGAATGCAAATATTTACATCTGGGATGTATTAGAAAACTGATCCAACTCAATTTTGTAAATAAGGGCTAAAATCCTAAGAGGTTAGACTTGAAATTCATGAGCCCTTACTAATGGTATATGAATAGTGTATAGTTAAATGTAAGAGGATTTTGTATAAAGACCAAAAGAGTTATATTTAGGGGCCTACAAATATGTAGTAATGAAATACATAGCAAATAGTTCAAATGCTCGACGATAGAAGATTGATCGAATTATGATGAGGAGCCAGGGGAGTGGCTCAGCAGGTAAAAATGCTAGTGATGCAAGCTTGAAGACCTGACAGAATAGGGGGAAAAATTCACAACACACCTGAAGGACTTTGCAGTGAGCCCTTGGTATCTGCAGGTTCCACACATGGTTGGCTGAATCCAAAATAAATAATATTATTTGGGGGAAAAAACCAGTACATCTGCAATAAGCTTGTACAGATTTACTTAATTTAAAACAGACTAGAATATAAAATAAAAAGCCTACGAATGATTATCTCTGCTTGATAGAATTAATGGAAATAATTGAGACTTATACATGTATGTTCCAAGAGCTGGGCTACTTTACACTACATGAATACCATGTGGGCATGGTATTCTGTCCGTAATTTCAGTTCTGCATGACGGAGACAGAAGATTCTTAAAGCAAGCTGGCTAACTAAACTATGCAAATTAGCAAGCTCTGGGTTTGAGTGAGAGACTCTTCCTCAAAGAATACAACAGAAGAACATTTAAAGAATATGCCCAATATCAACCAGGTACCTCCACATATACACTTAAACAAGCACACATGAACACATACACACACAGCACAGAACACATGTATGCCACGCATGTGAAAAGAAACATACATATGCATGCATACTGTAAGCCTTACTAAATACCCCAAACACTATAAAGTGAAAATCCTAATGTATATGTTGAGCCCTAGAAGGAACAGGGATGGATACTTTTGTGAAGAGAAGATGACTTTGGATTCTGGTCATGTCTTTATTCTGTGTTATTCTACTTACATTACTCTGATACTTTGTTTATGCATCCCACCAATTTTTATTTGAATTGTACCTTGTGATAACATTATACAAGGTTCATATAGTACTAAATATACTCTTATAACCTTGCTAGATATTTTTCCTAATATAGGAAGCGTCTTTCATCACCTTAGCAAGTTGACCCAGGTGTGGTGGTTTGCTCTTGTTCTTATCCCCACCCTCCAAAGAGGAAGGGCTGCAGGATTGTAAGTTCAAGCCCAGAATTCACTACATAGTAAGCTCCCTTTTACCTTGGGCTACACAGTGAGACTTGTCTAAGAATTAAATAAATAAATGTTGGCTTAAAATATTGCCCATTGACACGGTGCTTGCCTAACATGTGTGAGGCTAGGTTTACATTTTAGCATTGCCCCCCACACCTAAAAATAGATGCCCATTTTAAATACTTGATTGTGATATACAATATTTTCATGTGATTGTATTGTATGAGTCAAACCTCAGTGCTCTACACCATCACTGTTGTCTAAAGCCTAAGAACTTATTAGCAAAGAAACAGAACAACAAAATATCAGTAAACAAGGTACAATAGCAATTATCTGTTTCCTTTTACACAAGAAAAGGCAGCCGGAACAGTGACTGTCTTCATAGGCTTTACTAGACTTTGAGAAAAGGAAGAGAAATAAATACATTTTAGAAACACATGCATTAAATGTAGAGATGGTTGGTTTGAGTATGTTGGCTTATTTCCTCAAACACAAGACTTCACATACAAGGACTACTTATAAAATTACCTGAGAATGCTAATGCCATCTTTTGTTATCTTTAGATGACACATCTAGCACTTGTTAGAATAAACCAATTGTTAGAATAAAAATATGGTAGATGTGTTAGCATCTTTAAGCCGAGAGATGCCATTCAGATGATTCCTTATGCCTGTGAATGAGGGAGGCAGTATTATTTGCCAATCAGTATTAAAAAGAAAGATAGTAAAAGAAGACTAAGGGAAATACTATGAAACTGGCTTAACACATGCAAAGGGTATTGCACTGCAGTGCAAACAATCTCATAGAGCACAAACTGCCTTTAACCTGGAAAGGAAGGTAAATGCCACCAAGGGGAGAATAATAATGACTTTAAAAGACCAATGTACGCTGATGTTAGAATCCATGGAGATACTAGTAACGCCCATGGCTCTGTTGCTAAAAGCTGACTCTTTTCCTTGGCATCTGGTAGCTCTAAATCTTCACTTTCCTTTCTTTGTTCCTCTTTACTACAGAGGCCCAGAGGACCCCTGATGTAATCATTAGGAAAGAATAGGGAAAAATATCTAGAGAGAAAGCCAATCCAGGACCAGCACATGGAAACAGCTAGAGAGAACGCTTCCTTTCCTAATGCAGAGCAATAAATTCTCCCCATGTATGAAAAGTTCCAAGTTGTCATAGGACTTTTCTGAGTACTGTGCCTTTTAGACGGATGGCTAAATAATTTTTCAACACAACTGACAGATGAAAATCATAACTCCTAACTGAAATTGTAAAGATAAGTAGGAGTTTAATTTTACTGTAGAAGAGGTTCAGAATCTGTCTTAGTTACTTTTCTGCTGCTGTGATAAAACACCAGGACCAAAGGGAACTTAGGGAAGAGAGAATTTATTCTGGTTTATGGTTCCAGAAGGGTGAGAGTTCATGATGGAAGAAGGAGGGCGTGGTAACAAGGGGTGGGCACAGTGGCAGGAGCAGGGCCAGGGGCTGAGGGCTCACATCTCGAACTAGAAGAGGGAAGAAGAGAGGTGAATTAGAAGTGGCTTAAGACTTTTCCTCTTAAAGCCCACCCCCAAGGCTGCACCGCCTAAACCTCCCCAAGCACCACCACAAAGACCCAAGACTAAAGGGACATTTCTTATTCAAATCACTACAGTCTTTGGTATCTGGCTAAGAAATTCAGGAAGTACCATAATAAAAATGTACTTATTTCACAGGTTGGTTGTTTTTTTTTTTTTTTTTTTTTTTGAGACAGAGTTTCTCTGTGTAGCTTTGGCTGTCCTGGACTCACTTTGTAGACCAGGCTGGCCTCGAACTCATGGCCACCCACCTGCCTCTGCCTCTTGAGTGCTGGGATTAAAGGCGTGCATCACACTGCCTGGCCTTATTTCACAGTTTTATCCTACTTCTGCGTTTAAAACCACCTCTGAGACCCATCAACATTAATATTAAGCCAAAGTTACCTGTAAGAATGCTGAATTTTCCATGTGAAATGTTGAACTGTGCTCTTGCACTGTAACCTTTATAGAGATGTATAGTCTGAGATTTAGGAAGAATTGTCAGAAACTAACTCCCTACGTGAAGTCTTCTGATTGTAAGCGTTATACGTCTGATGGTCCCATTTTCCAAGTCATCAGGATGAGAGGATAAAGACAAAACAACACAACAGTGGAAACAGTCACAAAGATGACATATGAGGCTATAGGTAGAAAGCACTAAAAACCATCCCTGAGGTGACACGGTTACAAGCAATTTTGCTTAGTTATTCCCAAGTGTGTTCTTGAGTCTAAAGCATTGTGGTAGCTTCTCTGCTGGCTGTCCAGATGGTGAGAGAAACAGGTGGTCAGCATCTCTTGTGGACCTTACCTTCTTATGGAGAGATAGATTCGGTCAAGAAGCAGACAAGTTCATAAATTTTTAAAAAATGACACAAAGGCAAAAAGCAAGTTATATATGATGCTAGTGTGAGTAAGTGTGTAGCTTTAGGCAGTGTTGTCAGAAAAGTGTGCTTGGTGATAACTGAAACCTGAAGAGAGAGAGAGGACCTGGCCTGTGAGAAACAGGGGAAGGCCTTCAGGAGTGGTGTGAAGACTGTGTGAGGCAGGGGGATAATGGAAGATTACTGAACATGCCTCAAGAATTGAAAGAAGCCAAACTACATCCCTGCAATCTTAGAGAATCCATAAAGTGACTTCAGATTCAGGATGATTGACACCTATCACCAACAAGAGCGTACCGGCCTCGCTCCAACCCTCTCTTCCTTTCTGTGTCCTTTGTGTACTTTATTATGCTATGATGACAGCTCTCTACTTACAGCCTGCTACGTCATCATGTCATCTTTGACACTGCTTTCATTGTTTGCGGAATGCTTTTGCTGTTGCTAACAGGCCTAACTGTTTTACAAAGGAGATTTTTTTTTTTAAATGGCCAGTGGTGCTGATGATATGACAATGGTTCCAGGTTGGCAATAGAAATTCCAGAACAGATCATCTTTCTTACTTTGATGAGAAAAAAAAAGTGGATTATCGATTAGAAGTAGTGGATATGTCTTGGTCCTTAGATATCTGGAATCTGGTTATAGAAAAACAGTGCTGTGCATTGGATGGTACCTTGGATTATCTGTCTATCATGGAGCGTAGCACCAGAAGCCATGGTGTGCTGTCCCATCACATAGTCTTTGAGTCCACAGTAGGTTCACTGTTTCATTAAGCAAGTGACTTCAAATGACAGGGAGATATTGTCATCAGTGAACCCGACAGATGTGAAGCCTATTCTCTTGTGACTGTGGTTGTGAATGAGAGCTTTAATCAAAAATTATAGGTCATATTGTCTGTTGCTTTGTAACAAAATAACCTCAACTTTATGACTATTATTTCCCACAAGTCTTACTTGCCGAGACAAACTGGGGTGGGGAAGAGTTGAGGTTTTGCAATTGCGGGTAGGTCATGGTTGCCGTCAGCTGAAGGCTCAACTAGCCTGGCTGTCCAAGATTGATGCTTTCCTCTGTCCTGTGCCTTGGTATTCTCTGTGTGAGCCCAGCTTCTTAAACAGGGAGTCACAATTCCACATAGAGGCACAAAATTGAATGTAGGGACTGTGAAAATTTTGTTGACAATGGAAGGTTTCTGAACATACAACATGTAAAGATTAATTAAAAATTGAATGTGTCATGAAGCCAAGGTGCTTCTGGTGGGGCTTGCCCAGGCTGTACTGTGAGGCTTCACTCTAGCCTTGTTTCTGAACACACGTGTAACACGTATGCTCTACAGCACACCTGCCATCCCACCATGCAACAACAGTGTCTGAAATGCCTCAAGTCAGATTCCAGACTAGTGGATGTCATGAATTGTGATGTTTGTTCTTTACAAATAAACTTTCCTGCTCTTATGGAAGCGTAACAATTGCACTGAGGAACGCAAAGGCTTTTAGTGCTTTTTTCCCACCGTTATTCCTCAACACATATCAACTTAGTCTGTCTTTGCATTATATTACGCAAGAATCTTTGATTCTGAAAATCGATGTTGGAATTGCTGACTTGAGTTTCATTCACATAAATTGGCAAGTGAAAATTGGTTTGTGATTAGGTTAGACTTCTCAAAATTTTCTGAAATGTCTGTAAATGTACTCCTACTATTTTATTCTAGGAATTTCCACAAAGCCAGGTTCTCAGCATTGATGACCCTAAGATCAAAATACTGATCAATTCTGAAAAACTTTGAAGATGGTCTACTCTTTCCATGTCAATATTTAGCAAAGATTTAAAAAAAATTTATTTATTATTATTTGTAGGGCACGTGTGTTGGTTTAAATAGGAATGACCCCCCCCCCCATAGACTCATGTGCGTGAATGTTTGGCCCATAGGGAAGTGTAGTCTTGTTTAAATAGGTGTGGTCTTTTTAGAGTAGGTGTAGCTTTGTTGGAGGAAGTGTGTCACCACAGGGGTGGGCTTTGAAGTTTCATAGTGCTCAAGCTCTGCCCAGTGTGGAACAGTCTCCTCCTGGCTGCCTGCAAAAGATAGTCTCCTCACTGTATTTGGTTCGAGATGTAGAACTCTTGGCTCCTCCAGCACTATGTCTGCCTGCATGTTGCCATGCTTCCTCCCATGATGATAATGGACTAACCCTCTGAACCTGTAAACCAGCCCCAATGACATGTTTGCCTTTATAACAGTTGCCTTGGTCATGGTGTCTCTTCACAGCAATAAAACCCAAACTAAGACACCCAGTGAACCCTGGGATCACATCTTGGGCAAACTGAAGTCCAACAAGCCTCAATGATTTTTCCAGTCTTAGCTCTTCTTGAAGCTAGGATTTTAGGCATTTGTGAGAATATCTTAGTTTTTATATAAATGCTGGAATCTGGTCATTATTACAAAGTAAAGACTCTTACTTAAGCCATGGGCTACACCTCTGGTTGCAAATGTTTTATTTTCTATCTACTTTATAGTCACATAAAAATTTCTCAAACAAAAAAGGGTTATGAATAGAAAAAAAGTTGAAGAATTACTGCTTTAGGACTCTTCTGGAAGCAGAGTGGAAACATGGTGACCTCAGGAAACCATACATGGGAATTGGCTCCCAAGAGGAAGGAAATGGAATCTCAGGCCAGTTTTTAAAAAATGGCTTCAGTTTCACAATGTCAAAATAGTCGCCGCACAACACTTGTAGCAGTTGCCAAGATCTGAGGGAATGGAGAAAGTCCCACTGGAGGGTGTGAAGATCATACTGTAGAAATAAATGCTGGATGTAAGGTATAACTCTGCTGATCAGTAGATAAGAAGATCTCCTACAAACGCTAATAGCATGGCCCGAGAAGTAAGAAGTGAGAAGAAACTGGAGTGGGGAAAGACCCAGCTGCTGCCCCTATGTTAGAAGATGCACCATAGACAACCCATGTCTAGTAATATGCTGGCATCCTTAGCTGGCTGCTGCCAAAAGCTTGAGTAACTAACTAGAGCACCCTGGGGTGGGAAAAACCTGTTATTGAAGATAAATCTAATCTTTTTGTCCACTTTCTTCATGAGTCAATTGGATAATCATTGTCCATCCTGGATGTACCTAACCTGACTATTGACACTTTTTTCCTGTAGTGGATACCCTTTGGTGAGCATTCATAATAGACTAGCCACCAGGATCTGTATCTGTGCAAAGATATTTTCCATTACCTCTAGAATTAGCTACTTTACTAATGCAGTGATAAGACAGCATGACCCAGGCAACTTATAGAAGAAAAGAGTTTATCTGGGGATTACAGTCTCAGAGTATCCTGACAAGAAGCATGGCAGCAGGCAGGCAGTATATTGCTGGAGCAGTAACCGAAAGCTTATATTTTAATCCATGAAGTGGGACATCCAGCAGGCAGAAAGGATTCTGGAAAAGAGCCAGGTGTGGAATACTCATCTGGGAAGATGTGAGGAGGACAGAAGCATGGTACCTGAGCAGAGGTAGCCAACTACATGGCAGAAGGTATAAATGGGTTAAAGTTATGAGCTAGTCAGAGAAGAGCCTAGCTATATGGCAATGGATTTTGTAAATATATTTTGAGTCTCATGAGTTATTAGTCTGGGAGCTTGGGGCCAGGAGGAAAAACATGCAATCCTTAACAGATCCATAACCACAAGACAGAGAGGGAGAGAGGGAGGGAAAGGGAGAAGGAGAGAGCAGGGCATTGTGGCAAGCATTTTCTGAAAGTTCAAAGCCCACCTCAGTGAAAAACCACCTCCCACGAGGTCACATCTGCTAATCCTTCTCAAACAATTTTACCAACTGGGGGCCAAGTATTCAAAAGTACGAGCCTATGGGAACCCTTATCCTTCAAACCATGTCATCTTTATTTCCCATACATTATCAATTACTGACTTTTACCAATACCTTTATAATTTGTTCATACATGTACCAAAGCCCATTTCTAACCAAACTATTTGCTGCTATCTCCAGAGAAGTGTAGCTCACTCTTCTGGTCATGCTTTCTTCCAATATGAGTGGACATCTAGACACACAGTCTAATGTTCACCTGGAGAGTCTCTCCTTTTTACTGGGTTCTTTAAGGCCACAAGTAGGCTAAAACACTATAAAACACAGCACCAACAGAGTATGAAGAACTATTAGGGAACTAGACATGTTCAGTCACACATCTTGGGGAATTCTCCATAATTCTATAAAGAATACGACAGGGAAAGGCATGTCACCGCAGCAGAGGTAGGTGATATAGGTGTCCGAGTCACTTACTCATGCCCCTTTTCTCTTTAGAAATTGCTTGAACTGATATTTTATGTCCTGCTTACAACACAGTGGCCCTGTAAGCCAGGTAACACCTTAGATCACATGATCCCTTGGTGTCTCGGGTCTTCAATCCCAATGGCTCAGGAGCAAGGCCAGAACTCCCCTCTCTCCTCCCCCCCCCACCGCCCCCCCCGCAAATAACACTTATGAACAGAAGATTGGTTTCTTCAAACTTCTGAGGGTATTGCCATGACATTTTTATTTGCTACTGTGTGAGCATTCTGATCTGCTATTTCAAGTACCATTTGGCATGATGAGTCATGCGGTCCAGATCAGACTGCATGGAGGCTTATGTCTGCTTCAGCCTCCAACTGCTTGGGAAGCCATTCAGAACTATGCGTTACTCAATAAGTGACTCGAAAAACTCAATGAGCACATGTTACGCCCAGAATCCAAACAGGCTCACATGCCTCAGTGACAGAACTTATAAAACAAAGCCTCAGTAGAAATACTGAGGTGTGCCTTGGAACACCACTAAACTGGCAAGACCCTGAATGTTTCCTCTTCCATCCTCTGAGACTTATGTGGCAAGAGTACTTGTTACTTCCTGTACACAAAACCAAACCCCTTAAAGGAATGAAGGACCAAATGCCCTCATTGCACACACATAAGTATTTGTATATATAATAAGTAGAATTGTGCAGTTGTTTATACTGGACTATAAGTTTGCATTAGAGAATGCTAACATAAAAACCGAAACCCCATTAGACTGTGCAGTGCTACGTTCCCTATTCCTTGTCCTGCATGTAGTATACTTTTTCAATTAACACTTCAATGGAGGCCTGACTTGGTGGAATAAGTGATGAGGAAAAAACAGTATGCACAAGACAACGGATATGAACGGTAAGTATATAAGGAAACATCGAGGAAGTCTCCTAGGAACTTGGCCAGGAGCCTGGCTACAGGACCCCAAGGTCCACATTTTGTCAGTTAAATTTTTTTCTAAAAGGTTGTCAGTAGACATTGAACAGGTTTATATACTTTGTTGACATCTGCTCATTCTCCAGGGTTGTTTTCATCACTTTATGCTTTAAGTTGGCCATACATGCGTGCATGTATACACTCATAATGTATACGCATATGAATGTACACATTCATAATGTATATGCATATGAATGTACACATTCATAATGTATATGCATATGAATGTATACATCCATAATGTGCACAAAGATGCACATATACACCTATCTTCACACTCCCAAGCTTTATCAGACAGTGAGACGAGAGAACATTTGATCTGAGATTTTCTCTCCAGCATCTGGCGCAGAACTTGGATGTAGCAAACACTTCACTTTTTGTTAAATAAACAAATAAAGGCTCAATTAAAATGCCACCTTAAAAACTGCCACCTTTAGCTTGAAACCTTCTGGGATCACCCCAGTTGGAAATGTTCTCCTGAACTTTGAGCCTGGAACTTCACTGAACTCAGTAAGCTTTGGCACTTTTCACATGTCATATTTTACAGTTACTGATATATGCAAATCATCATTTTTATGAAGTTAGAAGGGGTTGTCAAATTCACTTTTGCATTACAGAAAGTAGTGCAGTTTCTTATATGAGAAGAATAGTAAGTGTATCATTATTGAAAAAACAAACATAATTATTCTTTTTATTGTTAGTGTTATAGATGGCAAAGATAATAAGAAGAGAACCATAATTATAAACATCTACCATTCATTTATTATAAATATGTAAGTTCATGGTAATTCATCATTTGTTGTTATTTTTACCAGTTTGAAGCCTGTATAAAGTCTAGGAACTATGCTGGAAAGAACTGTCAATAATCACATATCTTTAAAATAATCTTGAGATAATCACAACCAACATTTTTACCCCTTTAAAGTATATAACTTAGTGTTTTCTAGTGTATTTATGAGGCGGGATATATAATGATCACCACCTAATTCCAAAATAGTTTGACAACTTCCCCAACCACACCACATGTGGCTCTGGTGTTTGCCATGTTTTTTTTAGGTAGGTTTTGTTTGATTGTTTGTTTGTTTGTTTTTTGTATTTGGCATTTTGTCCTTTTACCATGCCTTATAATCTTTAAATTGAAAACTCAGTATGATATACGGTATAGCAACATACATTTATTTCTCACATTTCTAGAAGCTTTGAGTAAAGCCTGTTTTGCTTGCAGGCAGTGGCCTCCTTACTGTGCCCTCAGGTGAAGTTCTCTTTCTGTACGCATACGTCCTCAGTATCCACGTGTCCGGATTTTTTCTTCACATGAAAGTGTCAGCCAAGCTGGACTAGAGTTCATGCAGTACCATCATTTCAACTTACCGCCCTCTTTAAACGTCCTATCACCAAGGCAGCAAAATTCTGATTTACTGAGAGCTAGGGCTTTAACATAAGAAACGTGTGTGTGGATTGGATATAACACTGCATAGCAACTGTCCTCTTTTAAACCGTGCTGGTTACCACCCCAGAGTGTAAAGATAACCATCCTCAGCTAACCAAAGTTCACTCCCAATGGACACTCTACAGCTTCAGGGGTGGCCTGAGTATTTCAAGCCAATGGACAGTTAAAGGCTGCTCCTTCCAGAGTCTTGGAACATTGGTACCATTTGTTTCTCTTATCTATGAAAGTTAATTATCAAATACAATATTGGCATTACTGTTTTGAATAGACTTTTCTTTCAGATAAGTATAAGAAAATTATTCATTTAAAATTTGTGTTTTCTTTCTTTAAGATCCATCCTTCCTTTGCACAAACCCAAGCTCTTAGTCTGTGTAGCTTTAGTGCCCTCTGAAGAACTTTCAAAATGGCCAGTTTGCCCCAATTTTCACTTGTCTGAGGACGTCTCTATTTCTAAAGGATCATTTCATTAGTACTGAGTTCCAGGTCAGGAGTTTTTAATTGTATCAACATTAACTATCTTGACTGCTTGTAGCATAACTTCTGAAGAACAGTGTGACACACTTCTGCAGTGTTACACACTTTTTATGCCCCCACCTCTTACAAGGAAGGCACTCCACCCACTTTAAGATGCTATGTTTTTTATTTTCTATGGTTTGAATAGGAAATACTGTGTGTAAATGTTTAATTAATAAAAAGAGAAAATACTGTTTGTGCGCATGCATGTGTGTGTGTGTGTGTGTGTGTGTGTGTGTGTGTGTGTGTGCGCGCACGCGCATGTGGTTTTGTTATTTGGGGTTCGCTGAGCTTCTTGGCTCTATGGTCTTTTTCTGTCATCAATTTTGAGACAATCTTAGCCATTCTTTAAAAAAAAAAAAAGATTTATTTTTTTATTATGTATACAGTGCTTTGCCTGCATGTACCCTGCATGCCAGAAGAGGGCACCAGATCTCATTATAGATAGTTGCGAGCCACCATGTGGTTGCTGGGAATTGAACTCAGGACCTTTGGAAGAACAGCCAGTGCTCTTAACCGCTGAGCCATCTCTCCAGCCCTCTTAGGCATTCTTATATCAACCATTTTCTCTTCTTTCCTCTTGTCTTGTCTTGTCTTATCTTCTCTTCCCTTCCCCTCCCCTCCCTTCCCTTTCCCGCTTTTCCCTCCCCTCCCCTCTTCTCCTGTCTCTCTGTCTCTCTCTGTTCCATCTCCCTCTACTGCTCCCAGTTCCTCCACAAATCCCTTCCCATCTAAGAGATAAAAATAAGAAAAAAAATTAAACAAAACCAAACACATTGGAGTTGGACAAGACAAACATCAGAAGGAAAAAAGGCCAAAGGAAGGCACAAGACTCACTTATTTGCACATTCAGGAATCCTATAAAAACACTGAATTGGAAGCCATAAAATACACAGAGAACTGATGCAGGTCCTGTGCATGCTGCCTCAGTCTCTGTGAGTTCATATGAGCTTTGATTGTGTTGATTTAGACCCCTTGTTTTCTTGGTGTCCTCCATCTCCTTTGGCTCTTACACTCTTTCTGCTTCCTCTTTAATGGGATTTCCTGAACTCTGAGGGAAGGGATTTGAAAGAGACATCCCATTTAGGACTGAGTGTCCCAAGATCTCTCATTCTCTATATAATGTCTGGCTGTGGGTCTCTGTATTCGTTTCCATGTACTGCAGGAGGAAGCTTCTTTGATGATGGCTCAATTCACTGACCTATGAATACAGTGGAGTGTCATTCAGAGTCATTTTATTGATTTTTTTTTAAAGTATCATTTGGTTCTACCCTATGTCCCTGAGATATCTAGTATCTGATTCTTGGTCACCCAAGCAACACTGAGTATGGGTCTCATCTCCTAGAGAAGGCTTTAAATCAAATCATATACTGATTGGTTATACAATTTGGGCCACCATTTTCCTAGCATATTTGGCAGGCAGGACACCATTGTAGATAAAGGGTTGGTGGCTTGGTGTTTATGTTTCTCTCTTGGTAGCAAGCAGAGTACCTTCCTGTACCAAAGATGCTAGAATGTTGGGATGAGGGCTCTATGTAGGCACCAGCTCATTTCCTCCAAGTTCAATAAGTTGTTTAGGTGTTGACTTCAGTAATGGGACCTTGCCATCAGTTTGTGGAGACAAACCTATAATCTTAGTATCAGCCTTGGTTATTTGGGGGGAACCCCTTTGGCCAACCAACAACTCAGATATAACCCAATCTTGGTGCTAGAAGCTTCATTTGGTGACAAGAATTCTCCAGTTGGAACTCTGCCTCCCCTCCCCCTGCATTATTTGACAATTTCAGTTAGTTTGCCTTCATGCATATATTTTATGAAACTCTTACTGTATTAGGTTCCATACTGCCCCTCAAGTGGCCCTTAATTTTAGCTGCCTCTCCCTATATTCACTCCCTCATCCTTCTTGCCCCTTCCTTCCCTTCCTTGCTCCTCTCATACCAGTGTGCCTCCCCCCCATCCATCATCCATAACTATTCTAGTTCTCTTTCCTAGGGAGATCTATCTGTCCTCCCAGTCTCTTAGTCTATATCTAACCTCTGTGGTTAAATGGACTGTAGCTTGGGTATTACTAACTTAATGGCTAGTATCCATATATAAGCAAATACACACCATACTTGTCTTTTTGGGTCTGGGTTACCTTATTTATGATTTTTTTTTGTTCCATTTATTAACCTGAAATTTTTATTTTTTAATGACTGAAGAATATTCAGTTGTATAAATGTACCACACTTTCTTTATCCATTCTTCAGCTGAGGGACATCTAGGTTGTTTCCGAATTTCTGGCTACTATTTATTTATTTTTTTATTTTATGTGTACTGGTGCTTGCCTGCATGCATGCCTGTGTGAGGGTGTCAGATCCTTCCCACAGGAGCTGGAGCCACAGACAGTTGTCAGTGCCATGTGGGTGCTAGGAATCAAATCCAGCTCCTATGGAAGAGCAACCAGTGCTCTTAACCACCAGGGCATCTCTTTAGCGCCCTAATTTCTGGCTATTATGAATAGAGCAGCAATAAACATGGTTAAGCAAATGTCTCTGTGGTAGCATGAAGTGTCTTTTGGGTACGTGCCCAAGAGAGGTATGGCTAGATCATGGGGTACATTGATTTGCATCTTAGTGATAATACCACGTTGATTTCCATATAGGCTGTACAAGTTTGTAGTCTCCGGGTCTATGGATGCATGTTCATTCTCCTCGCTCCACATTCTGCCCAGCATGAGCTGTCACTTGTTTTATTGATCTTAGCCATTCTGACAGGCATGAGATGAAATCTCAAAGTAGTTTTCATTTACATTTCCCTAATGTCTTAGGATTGAACATTTAGGTTTTTCTTGACCACCTGAGTTTTCTCTTTTGAGAATTTTCTGTTTAGGTATGTACCCCCATTTTAAATTGAGTTATTTGGTTTCTTGATACCTAGGTGGGTTTTTTTTTTTTTTTTTTAGTTCTTTATATATTTTGGCTATCAGTCCTTTATTGGATATATAGTTGAAAAAAATCTTTTTCCATTCTGTAGGTTGCCAAAGTGAAAAGGAAACATATTTTCTCAAGAACAAGGAGAACTCAGGATGTATATTGAGAAAATTTAGTTCTACTTCATTGGTTAATCCAGTCATTCATTCACTTAATATGCAGTTAAAATTTTTGTGTGGGAGAATTTATGTATGTATACATGTTTATGTATGTTTATGTGCACACATGACTGAGCAGGTATGCATATGTGTGTGTGTGTGTGTGTTTGTGTGTGCACGAAAGGACATGTGTGTGCATATGGAAGTAAGAGGTTGATGTTAAGTGACTTCCTTGATTGTGTCCTGCCTGATTTTGAAATTTGTATTTGTTTTTATTTTGTGTACATGTATGCCTCCTTGTCCATATGTGCACTGTATATGTACAGGTGCCATCAGAGGCCAGAAGAGGGTATTAAATCCCCTGGATCTGCAGCTAAAGATGACTATGAGCCACCAAATGGATGCTAGGAACCAAACTTGGGTCCTCTGAAAGAGCAAGACACACTCTCAACCAGTGGGTCATCTCTCCAATCCCTTCACC
Source organism: Acomys russatus (assembly GCF_903995435.1). NCBI lineage: Eukaryota > Metazoa > Chordata > Mammalia > Rodentia > Muridae > Acomys > Acomys russatus. Next base: position 43,474,713 of record NC_067141.1, on the reverse strand, counting down.
TTACTTTCTGAGTGGGTCTCCCACTGAACTTACAGCTCAATAATTGGCTAGACCGACTGGCCAGCAAGCGCCAAGGATCCTCACATGTCCGCCTCTCCAGTACCAGGGTCAGAGACGCATGCTGCCACTTCTGCCTTTTCATGAGTATTGGAGGTCTGAAGTCAGAACTTCATGCTTGTACATTAAGCATTTTACTGGCTGAGCCATTTCCCCAGCTTTAAAAATGTGTAATCTGGGTGATTGTCTATTTTGCCTTAGTCCTCCAAATGTCAGTTTACATTTAAATTATGTCCTTTGAGTATTGCTCAGCAGTGACAATTTCACCACACTGGTAATGAACCAGGAATTAATAATTCAGCCTTTCATTGTTCATTTCCAGATCTTAACAGAAATCAATTGGAAGAAAAATCATGCTGAAGCCTACAAGGAGAGGCTCAGCTTTTCCATGAAAAGAAATAGATACAGACTTGTTCGCGTACTTTTAAAATCTATTTTTATTTTGGGTTCCTTATATCTCTTTCTCCCTTTTCCACCCCAATCCATTCCAACACCCCAACACCAGGTAGAAGAGAAAGAAAGTTAGTGGGAGAAGGGGCGTAGTTTTCCATAGCTACTTCCTGCTCTTTAGGGTCATCAGATCCATTTCAGGACGTCTCCAATTTCTTCTCGTCGAACTGCATCAACAGTGACCAGGAGCAGCAGGGGGGAAGCACCAGCAGCCTTCTTCTTTCTCAGAGCTCCCAGAGTCTCTTCAGGCCTGGCATTTAATGTCACTGACAAAGACCACGCCCCCTGCACAAGGTAGTCCTTAGCCGACAAAGATCACGTGCCCTCTCAGGAGGCAGTTATCAGCTGTGGACAAACAGGAGCAGGCCCCATATCCCACACCTGGGATTAATACAAAAACATGTTTACATATAAACTGAAACTTCCACAACACAGAACCGCTGAAATTATTATGTTCTATCACTTCATTTTGCTTTTGAAGAAGAATCAGCTGTGTGGTCATGAAAAATCCATCAAAAAGTTAAATAAGTACATAGAAAATGAACAACCTTTGTAGGTCACATATAATTAGTTCTAATGAAGATATGCAGGGAAGAGGAAATATGTTCAGATGTTTTAGTTCTTTACTATTAAAAGGACAAGCTTAGGACTGAAGCTATAACTCAGCGCTTTCCTGCAACACACAAGGCCTGGGGCTCAATCCTAAGAAGAAAAATGAAAAGGACAAAAGAAAGAGAAAAGAAAACATCAGTTTACAAGAAAGAAACAAAAAGGACCACAGATGGCTTCATTTTTACCCCTGAACACGGTGCCTTTTGCCATATGGAGTCACGCGGGAGCTCACTCTTCAGTCTGGACTGGTCCTTCAGAAAAGGAAGTCTTAACAGAAGCAGCATGTACTAGTAACAAATACAAACACAGAACAGCTAAATATTTTGACTTATAGTCTTGGCCTCAAATGGTGGAAATGGGAGAGCTTTTTGTATCTGTAAATATTCCTAACTAGTGAAGGGATGACTCTCTGTGGCCAGGAAAGTGGACTTAATTTTTAAATGTGTTGCAGTTTGCAAAGTAGCAGCCGTACTAATGTAAAGATATCTTGCTTTAGGTCACAGCCTTAGGTAAAGCCAGGTGGCATGTCACTCAGCCATCATACTGAACTGTGTGTCTCAGGAGAAAGCTGGGACAACTCTGTAATGAATTCTTTTGTAGTCTGGAATCTCTGTCTCTGTCTTTCTGTCTCTCTGTCTCTCTGCCTCCATCTCCCTCCCTCCTTCCTTGCTCCCCACTCCTACCCCGGTGTGTGTGTGTGTGTGTGTGTGTGTGTGTGTAGCAGACTTTTTTAAATGATTCACAATATGCAAAGATGAGGTGCTCTGCATTACTAAGCTACTGGTTGAGGTTTGAATCCTTAAGGTCTTATGGAGGCGGCTGTGTTTGCTGTCCTAAAGAGTGAAAGCTCTAGAAGCAGATGTCTTGGCTTTAAATCCAGTCTCCGCAACTCTGTAATCTCTTCTAAAAACTGCCTCAGTTTCTTTCTGTGCAAAACAAGTGCAATATTTCAAGAATTTATTCTTCTTATTAACTAAAATAATCCTAGAAATGCTTCCAACAATGCTTGGCTTAATACATGCTAATTATATGTCACATAATTTGAAGTAAAAAAAATTACAAAAAGCATATCCTTGGATACTTATTAATATTAATAAGACATTTTTCACTTTAACTTTTTTATATTTTGGGGGAGTACACTGAACTTTATTGATGACATTCAAGAGACTAGGGTTAACTAAGCCCCTCTCTTTCTTCTGGAAGTCTGAGATAGAAACTGTGAAAGGAGATGCTCAGTTTGGAGGGCAGAGTTGGGACTCCTTAACAGGTGAGGGGTGTCTCTCTCTTCTTCTCATGTTCTTTGTGGTGTGTGGGGTGCAGGAATTCTTACTCCTTGAAGGCCATGTAGGCCATGAACTCCACCACCCAGAGCCTACAGCTGTGGCTGTACTCATTGTCATACCAGGAAATGATATTTGCAAAGTTGTCATTGAGAGTATGGCCAGCTCCAGCATCAGAGCTGGAAGAATCACAGGAGACAGCCTGGCCTTATCATAGGCCAGAATGCCCTTGGTATGCCCCCAGATGCCTGCTTTATCACCTTTCTGGTGTCATCATACTTGCCAGCTTTCTCCAAACAGCATGTCAGATCCATGATGGACACATTGTGGGGTAGGAACATGGAAGACCATGTCGGTGAGCTTCTTGTTCAGCTCTGGGATGACCTTGCCCACAGCCTTGGCAGCATCAGGAGACACAGGAACGATGTTCTGTGCAGCCCCATGGCCATCATGCTACAGCTTTCCAGAGGGTCCATCCACAGTCTTCTGGGTGGCAGTGATGGCATGGACTGTGGTCATAAGCCCTTCCACGATGTCAAAATTGTCATGATTGACCTTGGCCAGGAGGGCTAAGTAGTTGGTGGTGCAGGAGCACTGCTGACAATCTTAAGTGAGCTCTCACACTTCTCATCTCATGATTCACACCGTCACAAACATGGGGCATCAACAGGAGGGGCAGAGATAGTGACCCTTTTGGCTCCACCCTTCGAGTGGGCCCCAGCCTGCTTCATGGTAGTGAAAACACCAGTAGACTCCACAGAATAACTGACACCAGCATCACCCCATTTGAGGTTGGTGAGATCTTTCTCCAATTGATGACAAATTTTCCTTTTCTGTCCTGATTGTGCCTTGGAACTTGCCATGGGTAGAGTCATACCGGAACATGTAGACCATGTAGTTAAGGTCAATGAATGGCTCATTCATGGCAACAATATCCATTTTGTCAGACATACAGGCAGCCCTGGTAACCAGGTCACCACTATGGCCAAATTCATTCACTCTGACCTTTGCCATCGTGTCTCAGGCATGAGGCTGGCACCACATGGGATGATGCAGCTGTTTCTGGAATGGGGAGGAGCAGACAGACTTTTTTAAAAAAAAATATCTATTTCAAAAGTAATAAATAACAATGTCACATACACATAATCAAGGACGTTGGCATAGAAAAATTTAAAGTAAAGCTATAGCATGGATGAGCTTTGAAAATATTTTAATAAATAAAAGGTTAGGAAGACTCACATATCATGATTCTTTCTATGTCAAGAGGCCAGAAAATATAAATACATTTAAACAAAGAGTTGATTAGACATTAGAGTTGGGGGGAATGAGGGAAGTTGGGGGGCAAAGGCTAAGGGAGAGTGGGTGGGACTTCTTTTTGAGATGAAGTAAACATTCTAAATTCACTGTGATAGACAACTGTGAGTAAGTGAGTCATTGAATGTTTATTTCCAAGAGTGTAAATGGTATGGTATGTGATATATAGCTCTGTCTATTTAAAAAAAAAAAAACTTGTTATTGTACAAGTGTGTGTGGGCACATGTAGGTGTGGCTCCTTCAGAGGCCACAAGAGGGTGCCAGGTCCCTAGGAACTGGGATTACTGGCAGCTGTGAATGCTGAGAACCAAACTCCAGTTCTCTCTAAGAGCAGCAAATGCTCTTAACCAACCAGTTTTCTCTTCAGCACCTCAAAGTGTGTCTTTAAGTGGAAACTCTGCCACTTCCATATTCTATTCCCAGCCACAGGCCCACTCCTCACCTGCCCTTCTGGTTCTTCTGAAGGGTTTGATTTTGGACTGTAGTTTTAAACCCCATGATGGTTAATACGCTGCGGGATCTTGGATTACCTGCCGACATGCTTCCGAGCACATCTGTGATGTATTACTTAAATTCTTTAGACTATTTCTTAGTGTGGCTGTGAAGGAGTTTCTGGATTAGATTATGTGAGATGGGAAGACTCAGCCCACAGGAGGGTGGCACCATTCTCTCTGGCCTTGGACTGTATGAAAGGGGGATGCTACTGAGTGTGAGCTTTCATTGCTTCTCGTTTCCTACCCCTGGAGGCAATAAAACCAGCTGTCTTGAGATCTTGCTACCAGGATTTCCCGACCATGGTGAAGTACATTCTTGAACTGTAAATCAAAATAAACTCTTTCCCCTTTAAGTTGCTCTTGTAAGGGCATTTTACCCCATTAACACAGGAAGTAACTGGTGCAAACCCCATGAAAGCTCTTTCTTACATAAACAGTTCTGACTTTCACCCCTCCTTCCCAATTCTTTTAAGTCTTTTATTTATTTTCACATCTTACTTTTCTTTCCTCCCATCCTCCTTTTTCCTTACATGTGTTTCCCTGTGTCTTTTCATTTTTCAATAATTGTATGTCAATTATATAATTGACCATACAGTTTAACCTTATTTAATGGACTATTTTATACTTGTCATCTTTAATAGGTACAGTTCTTATCTTATCTTTTCTTTTCTTGATAATGCTGATTATGTATATTGTACCTCCAGGCTTAGATTCCTTTTAATGTCTATAAATTTCTGAAGTGATTTTTCTAATATATATAAAAAATGACAGTGTCAACTGTACACTTAAAAACTTTCAGTTGCTATATATCACTGACTTTAAAAAAAAATCTGTTCTTGACAAAGGAGCTTTTCATAGAACAATCTGAGTTAGTTTTCAGAGTCACTCTTATTGCAGGTACCCGTGCAACACTGTGAAGAACGCAAGGGGGAATAGGTGTTATAACCTTAGAGATGTCACAGATTTCAGACAGATTTCCACAGCTCAGCAACTGAAATGTTCTAAGTAAACCCCTGTTCAGAGCAGGAGTCACCATGATTCAGAACCCTGGGTAATTAAGTACGATGAACAAAGGCTTAGATCCATTACCTGTCTCAGTCAAAATAACAGTAGGCTCTGTTGACAGGCCACACCTTTGTAAGTGGAATAAGTAATTACATCTTGATCCTGTGACGCTTTAAAGTCTGTAGAGGGTTTTGGGAGGAGGGGTTGTTTTTATTTTTTCATACAAAATGCTGTCTTGTACACACCTATCTTGTATAGCCCACAAAACAACCCTGAGATCTTACTGACAATGTTCAATTTGGAGATAAGGAATGAGTCAAAAGAGATTAAATTGCTGGTAGGAAACTATACAGTAAATTAAAGTCTGACTTCCTTTGTCTCTAAATTCTGTGATCATCAGAGATAAACATCAAGATGTACTCTCTGATTCAAAAAGCAAGGACATGCGAGGAAGAGACCCCTAGTTTCTGCAACTGAGGGGTACAGAGGTGCCTCTTGGTACTCGTCCGCCGTACTACTGCTCTTCACAGTGAGAGATTCCTCTGTTTAGTATGTGTCCATCACAGCACCGAGTGCTTCCCCCACCCCACCCCAGTTCATCCTTAGCAATGCTGAATGCTTATTCTCTAGAGGAGGGAATCAAGGCTTTGGAAGTAGCTTAGGCGCTCCTGCTACAATGGGTTGTCTGGGGTGGGACTTGAGTCTGTAAGAGAGCCTGCTGTCTTCCATTGGGCTCTGAAACCAGGGCGTGTCTTCCGGTACGGAAATGACTGGGCTCTGAAACCAGGGCGTGTCTTCCGGTACGGAAATGACGACTGGCTCTTCTTTTTGTTTACCACCCAGGAGAGATTTTTCTAGGTTCTGGGTGTCACGCATCAGTCATGTTTTGCAGCCTCTCTTCCCTTTTTTGTCTCAAAGCCTGATGAGAGGAGCGGATATGACCTGTGATTTTCCTCATCACAGTCTTATCTTCTGGGTGGTCTATAGTTATCAAACCATTTGCAGCCAGGTGGCTACTTATCCTCAGTATAAAAAATAAACAGAAGAAATATCAAATTTGGCGTCCGAAAGCTTTATTTCCAGCCCTAGTTCTGCCCTTTTCCAGCTGTGTGTCCTTGGTCAAGATGGTTTCATTTTTATATTCTGTTTTTTTTTTTAATTTAATTAAAAATTTTTTTTGATGTGAATTGGCATTTTGCCTACATGTACGTCTGTGTGAGGGTGTTGGATTACCTAGAACTGGAGTTACAGACAGTTGTGAGCTGTCAAGAAGGGCCTGGGACTTGAGCCTCCGTCCTCTGGGAGAGAGGCCAGTGCTTTTTGTTATTTTTTTTAAAGTTTGTTTATTTTAATTTAGTCACTTTACATCCTGATTGCAGCCCCCTCCCTCATCTCCTTTTAGTCCCACCACCCTCTCTCTTTCCCCCTCCTCCCCTTCCCCCTAGTCCTCAGAAAGGGGGGAGCCCTCCCTACCATCTGACCCCAACCTATCAAGCCCCATCAGAACTGCCTGCTTCCTCTTCCCCTGTGGGCTGCCCCACCAGGGAAAATAGATCAATAGGGGGGCAACAGGGTCCATGGAAGAGGCAGTCTCTACTCCCCATATTATTGGGCTCACATGGAGATTGCGCAACGTATCGACTACATCTGCAGAGGGGAAGAGGGTGTGTCTATGTCCTCTCCATGCATGGTCCTTGCTTGGTACATCCGACTCTGTAGGTCCCCCTGGACCCAGGTTTGCTGTGGACAGTGCTCTTAACCACTAAGCCATTTATCCCGCCCTTAGTTTCACTTTTCTAACGTGTCCATTTTTTTTCCCTTGCAGAACATCTGGAAAACCCTAAGCCAAACATTTTAGTGCATTGTTTGTTCAAAACAAAGCAAACCCAACACCTGCATCCTTAATTGTCTCACTGCTAAATCAGTTTCTTAAAAAAAAAAAAAAAAAAAAAAGTACTGTGTAATAATATTGAATTTGTTACCATTGATTCATTTTGAAAAACTGAGACCAACTGATTCTTTATTGTTAATATGTTTTATAGGTTTTCGATTTTTATTCAAAGATAGTTATTCTATGTATTGTGTTTCATTTGCTCTTCTACTGCTGTGACAGCACCATGTCCAAGGCAACATGTAAAAGAAAGCATTTACACTGGGGTTCACAGTTCCAGAAGGCAGTAGAGTTCATGGCTATTATGGTGGGGAGTACGGCAGCAGGCAGGCAGGCATGGAGCTGCAGTCGTAGCTGAGAGCTTACTTCTTGAGCCACAAGCTTGAGGCAGAGGCATTGGGAACAATTGTGAAAGAGACCTCACCGACAGAGCAAAGGACTGTAGTGCACCAAGTAAGTTTCTTTTTGGTATGTGAAGGTTTTCAGTACTTAAATGTTTAAGTATACACATACAGAAATCCTATGTTTACCTAACATTGGGCTTGGGATTCTTTGGGAAAGTTCGTGGATATTTATAACTGATCTCAGAGGATGACAGGATCTTTCAAAACGTGCCTCCCAAATCTAAAACATAAAAATATTGATAGAAGATCAAGGTCCAGGAAGCAAAGGTATATTTATCTACCATTCATGTTAATAAAGTCCAAAATACTAACAAATAAAATAATGGAAAGACTTGAGAATATATGACATATAATCAGAATTCTTACTATAGGAAGAGTCCATATATAAATGAAACAAATGGTAAACTTTCCAGTAAAAGTCTAATAAATAATATTATTTTAAGGAAGCTTTTTTTTTTTTTTTTTTTTTTTTTTTTTTGCTTTTCTGTTTTTGTTTTTCAAGACAGGGTATCTTTGTATCCCTGACTGTCCTGCAACTCACTATTTAGGTTGAACAGGCTGGCCCTGAACTCAGAGATCAGCCTGCCTCTGTCTCCCGACTGCTGGGACTAAAGGCGTGTGCCACTACAATGAAAATAATAACTGACAGCCAGAAAGAAAATGTTGTTGGAAAACAAATCAAGATAAGGAGAATTTGCAGAATATAGTCCAACTGGGCTGAAACATTGACACCACTGTTGGTGGTATTGATTGTAGCTCAAGTTAATGACGTCATTAAAACCCACAAATGAGCAAATCAAACATCAACAAGCTACAGCAACGCAGCATAACTTGTTTTCCTCAAAGAAAGATATAGCAGTGATTTGGCAAGTGGTCTGGTTTATAGACTTTGACACGATACCAGAAGAGAATGGTCTTGAGTTGTCAGAGAACTTAAGAAACTTCTCGTTGAACTTCAGTCTTCTTTATTCTATTGATAATAAAGGTTTGGCTCAGGCAAATAACTAGCATTCTGTGAATCTGTTAACTGGCCTGTTCTGGGTGTGGTCAGTGGTCTGGGAGGAAACTCATGGGCCTGGCAGCTGCTTTGTACCTTTTTTCAGGAAGATACTTTGTGTCATTACTGTGATGGGCGTTCTGGGGGGCGGCAGGATGCAGTGCGTCAGTGAAAAAGAGTAAGTCTTCAACTTGGTTTGTTTTTGTTTTTGTTTTTGATTTTTGATTTTTTCAAGACAGGGTTTCTCTGTGTAACCTTGGCTGTCCTGGACTAACTTTGTAGACCAGCCTGGCCTCGAACTAGCAGCGACCCGCCTGCCTCTGCCTCCCGAGTGCTGGGATTAAAGGCGTGCGCCACCACTAACTACCTGGCTAAAAAGTAAATACACATATACATATAAACTATGGAGTTTAGGAACTTTATTAGGTCCTGTTTTTGTTTTTGTTTTTTATTGTTGTTGCTATAACAAAATGCCAAAAACTGGCTACTTTATAAATAGATATTTATTTAGGTCACAATTCTGGAGGTTCAAGAACATGGTGCTTACATCCTTGCTCAGCTCTGGTGAAGATATGTCTTCAGGTTAAATTACAACATGGTAGATTCCTACTAAAAGGAGAGTCATCTGGTGAGATAGGAAGCCAGAATGATTTTGAGACCAGGCTTGTTCTATTACATAGCACATTTTTACAGGAAGTAATCACTCTATGAGATTGGCATTTGTGTTTCTTGGATTTGGTTCCATCTCTTAAAGATTCCAATACTTGTCAACATTACTACACCAGTGGCACATGGGCCTTTGGAGAACCTCTCAAGCCATGTTGTCAGTAGCAAGGAAAGGGTCTAGGTAGAATTGTGGTACCCCCAAAGGTATTGCAGAGCACTGGTTTGCTTCTCCCAGGGGGCATCTGTCACTATATACTGAGTTTTTCTCAATGGAACTTTTAAGAGATCATGTTTACTTTCTTCATTTTCACAAGAGTTTTTTTCTATGAGGCTTATTGTTCAAGCCCGCTGTGTTTCCTGAAGAGACTTGCATCAGACGTAGCCTTCCCATGACAGCGAGACTGTCACTACAGGTAGTATGCAGCTTCCTACAAGTCTGACTTATAACGGATTGCTTTTTCCAGGCTGGTAGATTCCTGAACAGTTACAGACTGTGGGCCAGAGTTCTACTGTTATACGTGGTCTGACCATTGCTCATTTGTCTACCCAGTGTCTCAATACAGCAACATGGTTGCAAGGGTACTGTAATCCCAGGCATGGGTAGTCCCACTTGTTGCTCATGATCTTCCAGATTGCTACATCCTAGTCCAAATGTATTCTTAAATTTAGCCCTGTAAAGGCAGAATAGTGTTACCTTAAAGCCTCTGAGATTCACATGACCAAAACCCTAGGTCTGATGTAAAGTTTTCTGCAATTGGAGAAAAAGAATGAGCAGAAACTCAAAGCAAAAAGTTGGCTACTGCTATTTCTCCCAAACCACCTTCATGATCCTCACATTTTATCTGAAAACCTTAATCTTTGAGACTGTTCTCACTGTGTTCAGGCTTAGGATTGAATCTTCCAAATAAAGCTATTAATGGTGTTTCAGTGATGAGGTGGGCAACTTGCTGAAGGGCTTGAGGAAATTTTCCTACAACCAGTTCACCCGGATGGGACACCATGTGCACAGCTCAGAGGTAATTCTAGGAATTGTGGAGGTGCGGTTACATTCTGGGCGTAGAAGTTTAGCTGAAGGGTGCTGAGTCCCTTGAAAGAAAAGGAACCAGTCATTCTCCTTTGGGGTTTGTTAGAAGAGGAAGAGAGAAGATTGTCAATACTGAACTGATTTTCACACACAGTTTGAAATCACCCTACTTCAATGGCTCTCAGCAACTTCCTCTTGAATAGTAAGTAAGTAAGGAAACTTTGGCAGTCCTGTCTTCCCATCAGGTGGAACACCTCTGTGTGCATTACTTGAAGCCATTTCTTTTCTCTCTGGGATGCTTGAAGTATTATATGAATTCCATGTCTCAAATGATTTCAGATGGGATTGAAGACAAACTAGTTTTAGCTCAGTCTAATCAGATAAGTGTCTATTGATGCTGTGCCTTCATCTTAGCCCTGTCATCTTCCATAATGTCAAGGATAACATTTCACTCTTGATCTAAATAAATAGGGAACTGCAGGCTAAAGATAATACTCGAAAACTTCACAAGAGCTACTAAGAAAACAAAGGTATGATATGTATTTTTATTGATTAAAAAGTATAGTGTGGGATGAGCATGCCCCGTAGACTAGGCTGAAATGAGAACACGGCAAGGAAATATTGTAAGAGGAGGAAAACGGTTTCATTATACAAAATATAAATAGCAATAATAAAAACAAACAGTATCATTTTCAAAAAAAGAAAAATTTCACTACATGGTTCTTGTGAATGAACCTCCTTCTAAATGAATAAAGAAGTCTAAGTCTAAAAAGGTAAGCCAAAAGCTTGGCATGGTGATGTGTACCTGGACTCTTAGCACTAGGGAGACTTAGGCAGGAGGATTGAGAACTAGAGACCAGCCTGGGCTACAGGGCATGCCCCTGTCTCAAAGAACCAACAAGCCAATGAACACCCAGCTCAAAAGATACTCCCCAAATCAGAGCAGATATCACACTATTAATGTAAAATGAGAAAATTCAGGGTCGAAAGAATTAAAATCGAGCAAAGGATAGAATTTAAAATCAAATTTTCTCCTGTCAAAGAGGATAAAAAGATTCTTTCACACAGTCAGGGATAGTATAACAGCTGGTTCTTCTAGCCCTCTTCTGCTTTGTCAGTCACAAGAAGCTTGTCTGATAACATGCTCCTCTATGTCCAGTGTGATTTCTGCCCACTAATTACGGCTTCTGCACAGGAAGATACAGTTCATTGCCTTCAGAGATTGCTTTTCTTAAAAGATACTTTCTAGAATTTCATTTCTTTTAATTTTCTTTTTGCTGCAAGACGTATTACCATAGATGCAATGAGCTTTACACAAACACATATTAACATAAAGTTTTGTAAGACAGAAGTCCTGCCAGCCGTGGTTGGGTTTTTCTGGTTCTTCTTATAAATCTCAAATCAAGGAGTCAGCTGAATCACCTTCTAATCTGGCTGCTGTGGGAAGGAATGGCATGTGGTGGTAGCAATCAGTTCTCTGCCATTGTAGGATGGACATCTTCATTCTCCCGCTGGGGGCCAGCTCTCCTCCATTCTTAGCCTTCTTGATCCTTCCTTCAAACTTTGCATAATACTTTCATCTTTAGTTCTGACACCTGCTCCTCAAACTCCTTCAACATTTTCTTCTGCCACAGCCAGGAAAACTGTCCTATGACAAGATCCGGGCTACTGTGTAATCACTTTTGGTCAACTCAAAGTCAAGTAGTCGGTGCTTTTAATCAGGAAAAAAAAACCTTCTTTTTTATGTGTGAGGTGAGCTAACCACAGGATCAACATCGCATCATCTTCATATTCCCTCGGGTAAATCTAGGAATGGCTCTGCCAATTTTTAGCATCCTCTCTGCTTCATCAATCAGAGGCTCAAGTACAGAATTGGCTCAAACACACCAGGCCTGGGATTCTCATGTGTTTAAAGCTGCGGTATTCCTGGAATTCTACATTGCATGCTGAACTGGAGAGTCCAGGAATACATACCTCTGTTTGACCTAAGGAGTTTGGTTGACTCAGCGCTATGTCCTTTGTTATCAAGAATGTACTTGCTCAGTCATTGCCCTCAGCGAAGCTTTACCTAGAGGTCATTGGTGTTTCTTGGAGAATTCCTAGACCTAACATTAAAGCAATTGCAGGGAGAATTTGATTTCTGTTGGGGCTTTTTTCTTTCTCAACCAGGGTCAGGAAGCTTTCCAGCTTTGCTTTTCAGGCTTCGTTTCCTGAGATCCGGCAGACTCTGACAGGGGAAGTAGAGCAGTGAACCAAGGGGAAGAGACAGGCTTCAGTGTGACAGCTCCTTTAATGGGGGAACAAAGGCTACTTAAACCTTTTTGGGGTGGGTAGGAGTTTTGTGGGTTGTGTACATCATTGGCTCCAGGCTAGGATGTTGGGGATGCCTCATTTGCACGAGGAAGAATTCCAAGTGCTGCTGGACATGACCTTATAAGGGGAGAAGGCATTTAACCTTGCTACCAGGCTATGTGACCTCCCTGGAGGGAAGTGCAAAGGTGGAGGCACAAGGCTACAGTGCACCAGGACATGCAGGTGACCTTGAGAGGTGGGGTGAGGGTGGGGGATGGTGGGGAGGGGGAGCCAAGTGATCCTACTCCTGTCAATATCAGGGTGAGATATTTCCAGGTTTGGACACGCTTCAACCCCATTCTTACTCTGGGCCAGCTCCAAGGTCCCCAGCTTCCTAGCCTCAACCCTAAGGGCAATAACAAGGCAGTCTCAGGCTCAAGTGCACACTTGTCTTACTAAACAGCTAGGAACCTCCTGGACTTATCTGATCCTCTGTCAGTCTCTTACCCATTGTTCCTCTGAGCATCTTTAGGTGGGCCTATTGGGAAAAGAAAACAATTCCACTTTCACCAGTAGCAAAAAGGCAGCCAATGTTTCCCCTCCTTTTGAGCGTCTTCTCCAATGAGTCCTCTGACCAGACTGAAGTGCACGAAGGACAACCAAGCCTCAGCAATGTTGACCTGAATTTCTTGGACCACTCTCTTCCTAAGAGCTGTTTAACATAGTTAAACTGTTTCATCCTTGCTACCAGCAAATGCAGAAGCTTCCAGAAATCAAAGCTGCACTGGGAGAAAAAAAAAAAAAGGAGAAATGAAAGGCTCCTTAGACCACTGGTGATGGCGGATATTTAGTCTTTAAATAATTAAGGTTACACCATTTGTAGGATATTAAGGAAGGCTCTAATCTACACTTACATTAGAGCACATCATTACTATTCTACCAAATTAAATTTTTATCATGATAGTTATGGACATTTCTGCCAAGGAATTTTACTTATTGGCTAGATTAGATATTAAAATAAGGGAAATGATAAATTATGGAGTACTTGATGTTGAATATTTAACAAATCAATCCCATGTTGCTAGTGGAAGTTTCTGAAAGAATGCCTGTTGCATTCTAACACTTAATCAATACTTAACGACACTTAACCACAATGGCCTGAGGGCAAGTAGATGCCTAAGTGGTTTACAGTCCGAATCGGAAGCACAGGAGAATCACACTCAAATTAAAATTGTTCTAAAACTGGCAGTTGAAGTTGAACTGTTGGTAGTTTTCTACAAGTTGGAGGGAAAGATGCCTTTTTCAGAGTCAGTTCCTTCCTGATTCATAAAATTTGGCTCTAGCTTATAGGACTTTGTTTATAGGTCCAGTTATCTTTATTTCACATTTTTATATAACTTTGGACCGTGCTGGTTCCTCCCTCCCATCTCCTCTTCCTCCTCCACCTCCTCCTCATGTTGAGAAATGATTCTGAGTCCCCAAATTGTACTATCTCTAACAGGAAGAAGAGGGGGGTGGGAAAAGCAGAGAGAGATAAAGAGAGAAATCAAAAGGAAAAAAATGAAGAGATGAAGAAAATAAGGAACAGGATATCGAAAAGCAAAAAACAAAAGGAGAAAAAGTCAAGAAAGGATGAGGGAGAGGGGGAAAAAGAGAGAGGTTTAAGAGACTGAAAGGATCAGAATGAATGAGAACATATTATTTTGATACAACAGGTGGGTTCCAACATTTTTAATATGTTTTATTAATTTATTCATATTACATCCCAATGGTTATCCCATCCCTTGTATCCTCCCATTCCTCCCTCCCTCCCATTTTCCCCTTACTCCCCTCCCCTATGACTGTGACTGAGGGGGACCTCCTCCCCCTGTATATGCTCATGGGGTATCAAGTCTCTTCTTGGTGGGCTCCAACATCTTTATGTCTGATAAAGCACCCACGTATGAGCATGTGGGTCATGGTGGGAGGCCCTAGTTTGTGGAGAACTGCTGCCGGATATTTGACCCTAATGTGAACCCAAGGATTATGAACTGTGTAAACCTGTGTGTTGTGTGGCGTGGTTCAGCCCTAGTACACACCTTTAATCCAAGCATCTTCTGTTTACTGTAAACAGGTGATTATGGGGTGGCTCAGCACTAGCACGTACTTTTAATCCAAGATATTTCTTTACACAAGATTTAATAACGTTAACCCTAGATCAAGGGGTGGAGCAAGAAGCCAGCTGACAGGGATTAAGTAGAAAGGAGAGACTTTGAGAGAAGGGTATTTGAGACCGTGTGGAGAAGAAAAAAGAGCTTTTTTGGCTTTTGGGTTTTTACTCCTGGGCTGTCAGGTGACCTAACAAACTTTTGGTCTTGAGCTTTTGGCTTTTGGAGTTTTAGTTTTGAGATTTTGTTTTTTGGCTTTTCCCTTCTGGGATGTGAGCTGAGTAGGAAGGTCAGCTGGGTGCTTTCTCTGCTTTTCTGAGCTAGCAGATTTTCACCCCAGCATCTGGCTTCTGAGTCTTCATTGGTAAAATCAAATGTTTGGGACTTTCTTTCTTTTAAAATAACAAAGAGCAATAGCCATGTAATCCTTGATTAATGCTTAGTTCTTCTATTTTAAGTATGATATAATTTAAGTATAGTTTTAAATCTATTTAAACTCAATTGACATAAGGATAATACAAATGAATTTTCAGCCATGCTAAATTTTTGTCTCTTAGCTTAATAGAAAGATATTTAGTAGGTGCTAGAGAGATGGCTCGGCAGTTAAGAGCATTGGCTGCTCTTCCAGAGGACTTGGGTTCAGTCCCCAGCATCCACATGGTAGCTCTCAACTGTCTATAACTCCTATTCCACGGGACACGGAATCCTCACATAGACACATGTGCAGGCAAAATACCAATGCACATGAAATAAAAATAAATCATTAAAAATGTAGGCACTTCTCAAAGAAAATAGAAAGAAAATACCTGGTAAAGAAAAGTAGTTTTAATGGTGTGGGAGTGCATGCTGCTGTTGATTGGGAAGGTCATAAATAGGGCTCTCCTGGGAACTGAGCACAAGCTCCTGGCTATTAGCTAGGATAGGAAAGGAGGGAGTGAGAGGTGGCCCCTTTTTCCAGGTATATCATTAACTGATGTGGAAAAAACAGTCTTAATTGTAGATGAAATCATTCCGTGTGTGTGTGTGTGTGCGCGCGTGTGCGCACGCACACGTGAACACACTGTCCTGGACTGTACAACACACAGAGGATAGACCTCATGCATGTATTCTTTCCTCTCTGGGATTACAGATGTGATGTGAGCAGCTTCCTCGCCTTTCTGTTGCTGTGACTTCCCTGTTATGGTGACTGTAACCTCGAGTGGTGAGAAGACATAAACTAAGATGCTTCGGTCAGGGTGTTTTCTCATAACATTAGAAAAGGAAACTAAGACATCTAATTGGTTTTTACTTGGTTAAAGTTTGCTGTCCTACTCAATTCTTCCTGGTAGACTTTTCAGAGGACTGATAAAACTAAGAAATTTAGGGCTGGAGTGTAGCTCAGTGGTAGAGTGCTTGACCCGGAGACATGGACAGAGAGCTGAAGAGGGACATGCAAACAGAAGGTGTTACTTCAAGCTGCATGCTTGGATTGGATAGAATTGAATGTGTGGCTGTCCTTAGCCCTTTTACAGATCATTTCTGTTTCCCCTTTGGGAAAGGCTGAAATAGCAGCAGTTGGCACTATGCTGGCACTTAGCTGATAAATGGAGACTATGCATTTGATTTCAGGTAGTGTGGATTGCCATGGCTGCCAGTAAAATAAGGATTGTAGTCTACCCAGTGCCCATACTATAATCAAAGGCCACAGAAAAGCACTTGGAAGATGTGTGTTATCGTTTGTGAAGAGATCCAGCACTCCTTGACATAAAGTATCAATACAATAATCTTTAAAAAGTGAATCTATTTGTAATGCAAATTATTTCTTTATATTTTCTTCAGTATGAATCTTTGTGTGATTTCTTTCTTTAAAAATTGACTCATTTTAATTTTTTTCCAGATTGTATATTTGAATCAGGAACCAAATAAGTTTTTCTACTCTAATTGGCTAACATGAACTTTAAGCCTTCTTTTAAGTAGTTATTAGTCAGAGCTCACTATGTATCTCAGGTTAGTCTCAAACTTAGTCTTCCCACCTTAGCCTCCTGAGTGCTAGGGATGACCTGTCCTGCCTCACCAGACAGTGATCATTCAGTACTCTCTGGGGCCTGTGGAAATCTGAATAAAGGGAAGTCAATGTCATATCCATTTGTGCATTTGACACTGGGGACACATGTACTGGCTACACACAACAAAATAATAAAAAGAATTCCCGTTGCCACAAACTGTCACATGTTGTAATGAAGAGTGAAGAGATCTTTTCTGGGAGTGGATTGCCCGATATTCTAGAGGTAGTTTGGCCTCCAGAATTGAAAGAGAACGCCCTGCTCTGCTCCACCCCTCCCCCACACTGTACAGTTCTTACCCTGGTCTGTCTGTCCGAGGGAGGAGGCCGTGCTTAGCAAGGTTGAGAGCAGCATTTGGGTCTGGAACGAAACTTTTGACTGCTCAGAACAGTTCAGCTCATTTGCTGAATGGCTCCACCATTTGATAGGCAATAAAATCATATAAAGAGGTCATATTCTAGGACTGGGGTTTTCTTTTGCTTTCTTTTAGTTAAACCTAACTGTGCGTGAATGTGTGGTAATAAAAGAAGATGGGCAGTTAAAACAACCTGCTACAGGTTCAGCTCCAATCTGGAGGCTTGGAGCTGTGCTTTTTCTCCTTAACTGACTCTGCACCACCTGCCAGTATTTTCCCCCTTGCCTAGGCTGGCTAGCCAGTGCAAGTAAAAATCCTAGCAAGCAGTCTTCCTTCAGAAGCCTCTGAGTCACTCTCACTGCATTATGGGAAATGTAGTTTAATCATTAATCAGACGGTAGGCAGTCAGGACAGTAAAGGGGGGAAACCCCGCCTTCCACTGACTCCGCGGCTCTCTGTTGATCCTTCCTAGGTTGCTTAGGAGACAAGAGACGCAGAATGTTGGCCGTTGTTACGCTGTGCCAGACTGGTGCTGAGGGAAGTCCAGTCTGGACTGTTCGCAGCTGAAGCCCAGGCATGGGGACCTTTAGTAGCACAGGTCAGGACTGTTTCGGCAGTAAAGAGAACTGGTATGAGATTGGACCCACGGATTTGCTGGAGCGCAAAGGCTCCCTAACTCTCCGCTCTCATCACAAGAAGTACTCGAAGCCAGTGTTGGTGTATTCCTGGTGAGCCAAACACTCACAAGTTCTTGGGTCCTAGGGAAGGGGACGCAGGAGGCAGAAAAGAGTAACAGAGTAAACAATAGTGGAAAGACAGCAAAGAGGAGGGGAAAAATAAAAGAAAAAGCAGAGTAAAGAGGTAAAAAGAACAAGAGAGAAATGGTACGGAAAAGGATTGGCGAGGGGTAAGGGGCAGGGGTGGGGGTGGGGGTGGGAGCCAGAGGTGGGGAGGAATGGGGGGTATCTTCCACAGAGCAGTGGCCTTATCAAAGTGAGCTAGAAGAACACACACCAAGACCTACCCCTCCAGTGCTTTGGCCATGGAAACTTAAGCTCATCCACACTGGAGAAAGGAGTGGGAATCACCTAAAAGACTTGAAAATCATCTCCTAAAGGCAATGCTTACTTGAAAGTACTTAGAAAGCCACGCCCACTGGCAAGAGGCAAAGGTCCTTGAAAGGGACCTGAGCTGCCAATGCTTTAGGGGCAGAGGGGTGCGGCACTTGAAAGCAGTCCCTCTGCATCCTGCAGGTCATCCTTCACAAAGACCCTTCCAGCCAGAGGTAGCAAAATTTAGCCTCTCTTTGGGTAAGGCCAGTGCATTTGTTTGACATGTACTATGCTTGTGTTTCTTCATTTTAATTACTTAATTGCAAAGTTCACACAAAAACCCAGGGCTGTCTGTTCTCTTGCAAAATTGAAAGGCCCGGAGTCCATCTTTTTCTGAAGATGGAGCTCTCAGGACACCAGGAAGCATTTGGCCAACTTTCGTGCTTTGGGAATTGGGCCTTGAATTCACTTCGAGCTCTCCCCCATCCCCTTAAGTGTTAAAGTCGCCAACAGCTGCAATATTAACGCTGGAGAAACGTGGACACTTTTAGGAGATGTGTGTGTTGGGGTGGGTGGGTGGGGGTCAAGTTTCTTACAATAATTACTTTCTAAATATTTGTAATATCGGGAGGAAGTGAGAAGACAGAAATGAAGTCACACATCTCAGCTCCTTTATGCTGCCGTTGCCTTTGAAGACAGATGAATGATTTTCACTTTGAGTCTGCTCGGACCTCACCATTCCTGAGCTGTTTGTGATGCCTGCCATTTCTGCTCTGCAGACTTTTAAATGCCTGTTCACTCGCTACATTTCCAAAGTCTACTCCTTCTGCCTTCGTTTCTCATCCCAAGGTGTATCCTCTGCCTACACTAAACTAGGTGTGAGAGATTACATTGACACCAAATCCAAAGCTACACAGGGCAACAGACTCCTTTTCAATGAAGTTTATTATGGAAACAGACTTCTTCACATTGATGATATACTTGCTGGGCAGGGGTGGAGCCCTAAGCACCCTGTTTTGGCTTCATACATGCAGGTCTTTCCGCGCCCTCCCCCATGGCCCTTAAGCAAAAGCACTTACTTCTTCTGCAGACCTGTTATGCTGTAAGGATTTGGGACATAATAGATATCACCTCTGTAAGTTATTAATGGGAAAGGGTTTTCAAAGAGACAGCACTTCTATTCTCTTCTGCATTACTGTTGCTTTGAAGTTAACTTGTAAGCAGTGTGGATATCAATAGCAGAGCAGACGTGTGAATGGTGTGGGGCCTGGCAAGAAAGAAGGGCAGTGGAGGGCTGTGAGTCACTTCAGCCATTCTTGAACATGTACAGGGCTTTCCCTCTGTTCACAAGGGAGAAGAAAAATTAAGTTCAACACAACAAGTATTTATATGCCATACGCTTTGCTACATATTAGGGATGGAGAAATTGGGGAAAAAAATCATTGAGATTTTGGTAAAGTACATTGTCCTAGTTAAAGTTTCTATTGTTGGATGAAAGTTGTGACCAAAGAAACTTGGGATGGAAAAGGTTTATTTGGATTATATTTCCACATTCAGCATCTCCATCATTTTGGGAAGACAGGACAGGATCTCAGAAAAGAAAAGGAGCCTGGATGCAGGAACTGATGCAGAAGCCATGGAGAGTGCTCTTACTGGATTGTTCCTCACAGCTTTCTCAGCCTGCTTTCCTGTAGAACCCACGGCCACCAGCCCAGGGATGACCCCAGCTCAGGGATGACCCCAGCCCAGGGATGACCCTAGCCACAATGGGCTGCGCCCTCCTGTATCAAACACTAAGAAAATGCCCTATCTGCTTCCGTACAGCCTGATCTTATGCAGCATTAGAGATACTTTTATAAGCCTTTTTGTTTCTCACTTAATCCAGCTACTACAAAAATAATTGAGACTCTATTATATTACTTTAACAAGCTTCACAGCACAAGAACTGGGCAGTTATTGCTCTATTCTTCACCCTCTAAGCTAATTTAGCTTTCTCCCAGCACATACCCCAGAGATGTACTTTGTAGTTTTCCCTGTTCCAGTTCCTCTCCTGACACGACCTAGAACTCTCCCATGGCCGAATCCCCTACTTCTTTCTCTAGCTCCTTCTCCCCTGGCTGGCAGGAAGTCCAGCCCTGTTCTCTCCCCTGCTCAGCCGTTGGCTGTAAGCTGCTTTATTGGCATATCGGGACAATTGAGGAGCAGAGTTTACACAACACTGAGACAGGAGATTTTCAAAACAAAGGCAGCAACCAGATATGAGGGGTACAGAAATCAGCATTTTAATTGCACGATAATATTATGCCTACAGTGGGGTAGGTAGGGGTGTGTGTGTTTTCTGAGTAGGGTTTTGAAGAAAGAATAGGAACTCTGAAGACAGGCAAATGAGAACAGGCTATTAACAACACAAGAATTAGAAAAAAGTTCACGTCAAATGGTAAATACACAGTTGGCTCTTCGTATGGATTTCTTGTGTAAAGTCACCTACTTGGTGATGACTACTTACAAACCAGAATCAGTTCTTGAGACATTTCCCCCAGCACATACAGATGTGCAGAGAAGAGGACAAAGGGTTCAATGTTTTTCTCCCCAATGTGCATGGTCTATCTAATAAGGCAAAACGCTGCCTTCTTTTTCTTCTTCCTCTCATAAATGTTATTTTTGTGGTCTGCTTCATGCTATATTTTCTCTTTTGCATTTCTGTGCTTTTTGTTACTGCTATTGTTCGCATGCCCACAGACACCATGAGGAAGTATTGCCTGATGTCTCTCAGCGTGAGAAGATTGTATAGATACATCTTATGAGGGAAACACGCATTAGACAGATTTTGTTGAGGTGTGAGGTCTAGTGTTGTCAGTGTCCAGTGTTGATGAAGTACCCACCTATATCAAATAAGATGTCTTTAGACAGGCGCTCATGTGGGCTGGGGGTGTAATGTGGTAGGGGACTGTTTGTCTGGTGAGTGGGAGGGCCTAGCTTCCATCCTTTATGGCGCGCACACACACACACACACACACACACACACACACACACACACACACACACACACACAAACCAAACAAACAGAAGCACATTGATTGATTCATGACAATGTGGCCAGGGGTCACAGGAACTTAAGCCTGTTTCCCCTGGGAGAGATTGCTTTGGTGTTCATGAGTGTCTGTGATACCTCTGCAGAACATGCACTAACGACAATCTGCTGTAAACATTTAGAAACAGTAGCATTGCTGGAAGCTGGCGACCCCTTTGCTGCCTTTTCACGAAATCAACCAGTCAATATCTATCCCAACAAGGCAACGTACAGTTGAATGTGTACACTTATGAGCAGTGTCAGCCAGCCCATGATTGTTAGCTTTTGATTGCCTTATTTTGTGACACAGTTGCACTTTTCTTAAGTTATATCTATTGGTGAGTTTTCAATCCAATTGGCAAATATCTAGGGTCCTATGCTTACTATGCTTACTATTTTGGTGACTGCTCCAACTGAGGATTTCTCTTGGGACCTTATATACTTGTATCTGGGACCTTATACGTTTGCAGGTACAAATGCAGTGTGCAGCTAGGAGAAATCCCAGTTTACTTTTCATTGTTGTTTTCCTCCTCTCTATCTGGCATGTAATAGAAGTCTGTTTGACCTCACTGCACATATTTGAAATAGAGATATGCGTGGTAGACAGGATAAAGGATGGAAGGTAAGGGGTATTGCTGGTGCATTAATCTCTGACATCGCCTAAGACTCATCTCTGCCTCAAAGCTAGAGTGGTAACGAAATAGAGCCTATCTCTCTTACCATGGCCTGCTCCTTTTGCACCAGAAATACTTTTTCTCAAAGTCATCTTTGTTCACTCCTTTCTGTAGCATTTATGGAACTATGAGATGTTTCAATTAGAAATCTTGAATAAGGTAAGAGAAAAATATCTCCTGGGATATCTTCCCACTCATTGGAATAATAAGGAACAGAACAAATTATACTTAATAAATTTTCTCATGTGAGAAGAATTTGTTCACTCATTGACTTCATTCATTCATTCATTCATTCATCATTCATTCATTCATTTTCATTTGTTCCTTGGCCAAACTGGCACCTGGTAAAAAATGATAATAAAAAAAAATCATCCAGATCTCCATGGAGACAGATCCTGCTCTGGTCTCCATGGCAATATCTAGTTTTAAGGACTCAGATTAATTTTTACAAATTTGTAGTTTTAATCTTTTTTCTTTCTCACCTAAGCCACAGACTAAAGACCTTGAGTGTTATACTTTCCCCATGCCACTCCCCTACCCCATAATAACCCAAAAAATAAAAGGGAAAAGAGAAGTTAAATGCAGTCACTGGGGGGCAGGGAACTTCATTTTTTTTTTTTTTAATTTTTACAAAAGCTAATTTGGGCATGGATAATAGCTAGAGGTAAAGGGGAAATTCTTATTTCTGTGAGACTCTGAGACATTTACCTTAGCAGGGAGGGCATGCACATTTAAGGCTCACCCCATTCCAAGGACTGGGCTATCTTTGTGTACTTGCATAGAAAACAGAGTGCCTAGATTAATTTGATGTGTCACTCTTTTTGTGTTTAATCAGTGATTTTTGTGGGTGATGACCCTCTAAGTATTTAGAATCTTCACATCACTGAGGGCCAAACTAGAGTTAGGTAAAGCTCTGCTGGCTGATAGTGTCCCCCTGCATCTCACACTAAGATAAAAAGCCCTTCTTAGCCCACACTAAGATAAAAAGCACTTCTTAGCCACGTGCTCCAGCTTGTATGTCGCAGAAGTTCACAAAGGCTTCCTCTTCCATCATGCCTTCAACTTTAACGTAGATGCAGAACCTCAAGAGAAAATTTCAATAAATATGTCCTGTTTATTATTTTAACATTGACTCTGAAGTAATACATTTTCATAAGAACCTGAGGTAAGATGTATAGCAGTATATCATGAATCCTTAACAGAACTAGAGCTGACTTTCATAGCTATCCCAGTTCAGCAGGATAAGATTGAAATGTTGGTCGCTTCCTGTGTGCATGAATCTGGAAGAACATAACACATCAGACTTCCACAATGATTAATCATTTAATCACAATTAGATCTAGGATCAGCTACAAAGAATGTTTTAGACTAAGCAAGTCTGTGATGGCTTTTCCAGAGAAGCTTAGCTAAGTGGGAGGACAGACCCTGACTCTGAGCCACACCATTCCATGGGCTGGGGTACTGGAGTGAGTGAAAAGCTGGCATCCTTTTATCTGTCTTTTGGTTGGTGACGTGTGACTAAGTGTCTCAGCTCTGGTGGCCGTGCCTTCTCCACCACACTGGACTGTATCGCTTCATGGTAGATGCTAAAATAAATGCTTCCTGCTTTAAGTTGCTTTTTTGTCAGGTCTTTGGTCACATAGAACAGTAAGTAATGCAATGGAGGAGAATTAACAAACAGGGGATGAACTTGTGCAAATCTCAGTTGCAATACATGACACGTCACCAGGGACTGGCGGATCCTAAGGGGATTTTGAGTTAAGGTCGGGACAGGCACTTAAACTGCAAGGAACTATTTTTATTTCTTACAAATGCTCAAAATATTTTTTGATGTTTTATTTTTTATGGCTTAATTTTTACACATATTTATATATATATATAATTATCTACATAAGCAAGAAGAACCATCAGGAATTATATAAATGTTACAATCATAGTGGTTTTGGCTGTTTGTATTTGGCAACCTTGAAGAAAACACTTTTCCTATCTTGGTGAGTCTAAATTTCTGAATGTAAATCAATATCTATCATATCTCATCTCTATCAACTTATAACATCTAGCTAGACCTAAAAACATCTTAACCCATAAACAACTAAGCTTAATTGTAAAACTAAACTATCTAGTCTTCAACTCCATCAGAGACTTGAGAAGGAATAAAATTAATTACCTGAGAAGACAGGAAGTGCAGGTTAGCAGCTTCCAAAGTGAATAGAACGACAGAGACCATTTGCTGCCTAAACAGACATCCATAACTCTCTATAACGTTGGAGCATCATCTTCAGCCTTCTGGCCCAATATATCTGACAGACATATTTGTGAGTCAGGAACTATTGAGGACTTGCTTACCCTGTCTCGGTAGAGTTTGGCTTAAGACTCTTCCTGTTATCCAAGCTTGCCCATATTTAGGCAGAATTCTGTCAGTGGCAGAAATGAGGATATTTTCTATGGTGGCTTGTTTGCCACATTTGAAGCCATCTCCATAAGGAGGTTCATTGATGCTCATCATCTTTTTTGAGGTAGGCTGGGTGTTGCCAGGAGTTAACCTGTCTTATTGTCAACGAATCTTTAAACTAATAAAAATATCTTTAAATGCCATATTCTGTAAGTCTCTGAGGTTTTTGAAGACCTTATCTATTTTACCTTATATATCCATAGAATATTATTTATCTCTTAAACCTATTTTCTTGTGATAGAAATAGACTAGTAATTAACATGGCCATGATTTGATCAACTAACAATGAACTTGTATAGCTTATTTATCCTACACATCCTGAACTAGCATTTTCAAGGTACTGAAGGTAAACCTTGTATCCTGCCTGAATTGTATGGGTACAATACTGCATATTAGAGTAGAAATAAATATAATGTGTGTGACAAATGTTCAAATTATACTGTCACACGTGCATTTATTAAAGTGTAAAGTAGACTGAGGACATGGAAATATATTTACTATCTAGCGGGAAGCAAAATCTAACATTTGCATACCGGTGGGTTTGGTGGCCCACGTCTGCAGTCCTAGCACCTGGCATTCTGAGGCAGGGAGATTGCTTTGAGTTCACAGTTTCTCTGGGCTACATATAGAGATGACTGTGTTTCAAAAAAAAAAAAAAAAAAAAAAAAAAAAACAGTAAAAATTTGCATACGATCCCTATGCATATAATAAAATTTATTTCCTACAACTGATCCTCATGACTTTTCAACTGTTGGCTACTTCAGACAAATCTCAAAGCTTATTTCTCCCTCTCTAACTTTAAATGGCTTGTTTTAGATTAAAACTGTCAACTTCAGAACAGAACCCACTCTTTCCAGTTTCCTTCCTCCACATTCTCCTTCCTCCAGTTCCTCTTGTATGTATCAACGGAGCAAGGCTGTGTGGCAGCCAGTAGTGGAGGTGGGTTGCCTTCCAGAAGCGTGGCAACTTCCTTGTCCCGACTCTCCTCATTCTCCTCCCACTCCTCTGCCTGCTGCTGGTGAATTTATCCTTTTTTGAAGACGTGGTATGTGTGCTTGCAGCTTTATTCTCAACTTGGCTCCAGTTGGTTCTACAGTAGCTACCTGAGCCAGGCTCATTCTTTCCAGCCCTAGATTAGACGTATCACTCCATAGCCACACGTGGGCTACGTCATTCCTCAGCATGGTGGTCTGCAGCTCACTGACAGCCCAGGTTCCACCTAAGTGGACTGCATATGCTCTGTTCTGTTAGTGTTTATCATCATGGTCACTAAATGTGTGACAGAAGTAAATTGAGGAAAGGAGAGTTTATATTGGTCCATGGTTCAGAGTGTACAGTTTGCCATGACGGGGATGGTGGCTACAGACTTGAGCTTGAGACACGGTTTGGGCACATTTGATGAAGCCTACCCCCACCACACATACAATGATCTACTTCCTCCACCTTTGCCTCACCTAAAGTTCCTACAACTTCTCCAGCAGCTAGGGACTACCTGGGCAAAAAAATACAAGACTGTGGGAGACTGTTCTTTTATAAGCTGTAACACCAGGATAGCTCCTTCCTCTTGGCCTACATATATCAAAGCCTCTCATTCAGTTTCTGCAGTGTTCCTGTTTGGAAGGTAAATTATAAGGTCACTCTATTTGGGAACTTCTAGTTTTTAAAAATTGGTTCTTATTTCTCAACAATGCTGGCTTTTAAGCATCTTACTCAGGACCAAAACATCTTCATTTATTTTCTCAGCAGTTAATCAGCAATGCTGGTTTGTCATATTTCACAACGCTAACCCATCCCAAGGCAGATGCGGAGGCCTCCTAACCCATCCAAGGCAGATGTGGAGGCCTCCTAACCCATCCAAGGCAGATGTGGAGGCCTCCTAACCCATCCAAGGCAGATGTGGAGGCCTCCGGTTTATTAGAGTAGAAGTTATTTTAAAGGGAACCCAGCAGTGTATGAGGACTAGTGCCTGGCGATACCAAGTCATTCTAAGAACGTTTTAAAATTTTAACATTGGGGTAGAACTGAAGATGTCATGATGTCATGTGAAATAAGCAAGACTCAAAAAACAAATTTTACATTTTTCTCAAATTTCTGGAATGGTCTTAATAATAATAATTAAAAAAAAAAAAAGAATTTGAAAGCAGAAAGGGGAGATAATTTGGAAACAGGAAGGAGGTCAGTGGGAAGGGAAGGAATGTCCAGAGAAAGATGGAGGTGCAATATGACCAAAGTATGTGACATCTGTGGATGGAAATGCCATGATAAAAATCTATTATTTTGTATAACACATGTATACTAATTAAACAAAACAAGTGTGCTTTAGAGCCTTGTTATTTAATGCCCTCCTTCATCAGGAGGACATTGGTACGTACAACAACAAAAATAGCATTTCAGACTAGCCTCCTCTCTTTTCCTTTGTTACATCTACATCTCCCATACAGGATATGGATTGATTTTATAGTGAGAATAGAGTCAAAGTCCTTTTAACAATCGACAGCATTCTCCAGAGCTTTTCCTGTGAAGCACTCATTCCCTAAGTGATTAGAATGTATTCATAATACTTTCCCTTTTTCAGAATCCGACTCACTCTAAATGGCTTATTACGAATCTTTAAAAATATCTTTTTAATTGCTGGTTTTTTGCTGGGTAGGAATCATGATGCACATTCATTTGGTTTAGCCACCCTTCCATTCGTGTCTGTGTGCTGTGACAGTAGCTCCTACGCCACAGTTATTTTAAATCTAGTCTATGTTTTCATTCCTCAATATACTCATGCTGCCTCCCATTGCTTTTTGAATGAAGTAGTTTTGGGGGGAATGAAGCACTTTCTTTTTTCTTTTTAAAATGAAATTCAAGAGGCGTTGCCTTCTTCACCCTGGGGCTCCTATTGCCCCTCACCAATGCTGTTCTCTTTGCTGGAACTCCAATCAAATGCTGTCTTGAAAAACCTAATGCTTATGGCGTTTTCATGGTACCACCTGCATGGAAGTCTTTTCTGTTTAGCTGGCATTTGTAAAGACAACAGTTTTGCAGGAAAGAGTGTTATGGTTTGAGTGTGAAATTGTCTGCACCAGCCTTCAGGATCTTGGCTTAAACACGTGATCCTTAGCACCCGGTGCTTCTGGGGGAAGTTTCTGGCATTCCAAGTGAGACTTACCTGGGGGAAGTAGGTCCCGATGGCTGGGCTTTGGGGGATATCTTGTCCCTGCCCCCTCCTGTTTCCTCCTTTGTTTCCTGTCTGCAATGAGGTGAAGAAGCCCCTTCACCCAGGGCCTTTTCCTGTCAGAGTGTCTTGCCTTAGCACTTGGGTCAAGCAACCACAGACTGGAGCCTCTGAAACTGTGAGCAGAACATGTGCTCCTTCCTACTTGAGTTGTTCTTGTCAAAGATTGTATTTTAAGGGGGTAAAAAATTTCAGGCCCTTGAGATGCAGAGTACAGGCATTTTGCCATTTGGAGACAAGCTTGAAATTAGAAAGATATTGTTATGTAGAGAGACCTCTGCCTCCAGACAACTCCTCATCCTTATGTTGTCCTAGTTGAGATGATGAGGGATCCACCAGGGGGATGTAATCTTTCAAAATCTTGAGTCTGATTTCATTAGACTTTGCTGCTTCTTACCCTGGTAAGCTCCTAGACCAGTGGTTCTCCATCTGTGGATCATGATCCCTTTGGGATCAAATGACTCTTTCACCGGGGTTGTATCTCAGATACTTACATTGCAATTCATAACAGTAGCAAAATCACAATTATGAAGTAGCAGTGGAATAATTTTATCCTTGGGGAGTCACCACAGCATGAGGGACCATATTAAAGGGTCACAGAATTAGGAAGGTTGAGAACCACTGTTCTAGATGAAGGTATTAGGGGAGAGGAAAAGGCGAGAAGAAAGTGGAGCTTAGTGATAGTTTGATACCGAGGTTTAGGCTGTGGACACACACACACACACACACACACAAGTCCAGGCTCAGACTTTTGAGACATATTCTCACTGTGGAGCTCTGGCTGTCCTAAAACTCACTCTGCAGACAAGGCTGGATTTGACCATAGGGATCTGCCTACCTCCATCTCCAAAGTGCCGAGACTAAAGGCATATACTATTACTGCAGGCCCAGATCTTCATTTGTTCTTTAAACAGCACTGGAGGTAGTTAAGCAAATATCTCTGCAAGCCTCCCATCCTTTACACCATTTCTCATGTTCATCAATTAGATCCCTTTTGGTTGTAAACGGCAGATAGCTTTTACTAGCTTAAGCAAGGCAAATGGAGTAACACATGGCATCCAGTAGGGTTGGCTACTGGATCGTAGGAACAATGAGGCAAGGCGCACTGGTTCCTCACTCATTCCTCTACTCTCGGCACCTGTTCTTCATCTTCTCATGGAAGAGTAGGGGAAACATGACTGTCGCTGTAGAAATGGATAAGTTACATATCTATCTCAAATAGAAAGTCTGGCTTTAAGGTATTTTCACCTCCAATTGTAAAGATCCCAAGTCAGTTGTATGCCCCCAGGCCAAATGTCTGTTTGGGGTCATCAAATTGAAACTTGGTACCTCTCCAGTTGCCACCGAGACATGTACATAGGAGAAAGAAGATGTGATGGACTTGAGATCCCAGAGACAGCTATTGTTCTGGAGAAAGATCCCATATTCCATGCATTCAGCTTTATACAAATGTTTAGAACAAAACACATTAATATTCTGAGATTCCCCCCCCCACATTTTTGAGTTTATTTTACTTTAAAATTCTCCTCTCCTGCTAAAACCTCCCAAGTATTGGTTAAAACAAAACAAAAAAATTAAGTTAGACGTAGTGAGCAGAAAAAGAAATCGTGTACATAGATTAGGTAGGAACATTTTTCTGATGCTTTGAAAAAAATTTATTGTTGTTTTTGATAGGCATTACTCTTCCTTTGCTCGGTTTCTTTCATTTCATTTTGAAATACAATTATGTTTTAATTGTTATTAGCCATGCTTTATATTTTCATTTATGGTTTAATAGTTTGTGCATTAACAAAGATGATTGATTGGCAAGATGCAATATGCTTCTTTGGTAAAATGTTAAACCTCTAACCAGATTGTTAAACCTTCAATAAAATGGAAGAATTAATATAACACTATTTACTGCTCTCTAAATTTTAGCACAAATAATTTAGTCTATTTACATAGAAGTTATTGGTAAGATTATTTTGAGATTAAAATGTAAGCGTGAATAACTTGTCACAATTTTCTCAGTGCAAACTAGACGTAGTGGTGCAAGCAGGGACCCTAGCACTCTGAATCAAGAGTCCTGAGAGGTCAGGGCCAGCCTGGGCTACACAGCAAGACCTTATCTGAAAGAAGATTGAAAAGAAGGAAGGGAGGGAGGGAGGGAGGGATACAATCCCCTACCCTAAAATATAACACTCTTTCACCTCCCCCAACAAAACAAAGCAGAAAGACCAACACCCAAAACAAGCAAATTAAAACAACTTTTAAACATTTAGGAAAACTTCAAATTGCCCACCCCAGAAGCCAGAAGTGTTATATGAACTTGAAAAATTCAAACTTTTCCTCAACTATGATCCCCTCACATGAAGGGCTTTTTGTGGGTGTTACTTTTTTTTTCAGTTTTATTTTATTTTTCTTGTTTTAATTAACTTTACATCCCAATTGTGGCCCCCTCCTTCCTCTTCTTCCACACCCACCCTTCCTCCTTATTCACCCTTTCCTTCCTCCCCTACCCCTCAGGAAAAGGGAGCAAACACACACACCTATCCCCCCCCCCCCCCCCCCCCCGCCCCGGGACATCAAATCACATCAGGACTGAGTGCATCCTCTTCCATGGTGGCCTGGCAAGGCAGGCCCACTAGGGGGAAGTGAGGCAGCAGTGGGGAGGTTCTGATTGCAGAACCGATGGCCTGTGCTACAGTTAAGACTAAAATAAGCAGGGCGTCCTGGTTATGAGGCATGGATCAAAGCCCAGACCCCACCCACTGAGATTCCTAGGTTCTGTGACTCAGAACAATGAATTGGAACAGAGACACACGGATAACAATAGAAATGGCTTATTGAGAAAGGGAAACAGTTCTCTTGAGGGTGGGAGCTGGGAAGACAGATACTCAAGGGCCCAGGGCTTCGTGAGGTTTGGTGCTTTATAAATCATTTTCATAGCGCCTGCCTTCTATTTGTGTATGAGGAGGGGGCTTCTCTACTCTGTACTGTGCAATTCTACAGCCCAGGAGGGAAGGCTTTGTATCTACGCCAGTTGACCTTTTTTCACATGTTAGTCTCACTACCTCTCTCTCCATATGCCTCCTCTCCTGACCCGTTGGGAGCACTGAGGAGAAGCATGTGTCTTAGGCCTGGTAGACGAAGTAAAGTTTCTCAGAGATCATCATCTTGGCCCTACCATCTGGAGAAGAGCTAACTTATGGAACAATAGCTCCCAAAGTAGGCCAGAATTACTTCTCCAATATTCGGAAATAGGTGTAAAATTTCTCATAGTGGAAACAGAAAGCATCTTGAGTTGTACCTGATTTTGTAAGACTTGGTACTCTTGGTCCTAGGGATGGCTATGGCATCTTAATGTTATCCATCTATGTGATGCCTCATGTGCCTGGACCTACAGCCCGATGGGTGGAAACAGGATTGCTAGTGCGTATCTATGTTTGTCACATTGAGTCTAACTAGGTTGCTTGTGGCCATTCGCAGAATGAGAAGAGAGAAGAATGGCGTTGTTAATCAATCCAGTAATTTATTCAGTCATGACCATGCGGTTCCCTTCTCCTTGTTGTAGACAAATCTTTTAGATCTCCATGGCCCCTGGTCTCCTTGTAGGGATGCATGTCATAAAACAGCCAATGGGCCATTGCAGAGTTTCTCCTAGCAGGTAAGATATCATGGCCTTTCAACAAGCTCTCAAGAAAGCTGTTAAGTGAATTAGTCTAAAATTTTGGGGACCTACTGGGTGGCTGAGAAAGTAGAGTGGTTTTTTTTGCCAAGCCTGATGACCTAAACTCAATCCCAGGAACCTATGTGCTGGAGTGTGACAACCGATTTCTCAAGGTTGTCCACGCACATATGTATGCATACAATAAGTAGAGTAAACAAAAGCATAATTAATTAGGAATTGAAGAGATGGCTCAGTGGTTATGAGTGCTTGCTGCATAATTGTGAGATGCAGAGTTTGGATCCCAGTACTCCTACAGAAAGCTGAGCGCCCTATGCAAGCCTGTGAACTCATCTTTGACTGGGATGGAGACTGGAGGATCTCTGGGGATTGCAGGTTTCCAGCTTAGCTGAGAAAGCAGTAGTATTGCCTTTAGGGAGAGGCTTCACCTCAAAGGAAAAGATGAAAGATAGTAAAAGAAGACAGCTGATGATCTTTTCTAGCCTCTGTGCACATGTGCACAACTGAATACTCAAGCATGGGTCACATATGAGTGTGCACACAGGCACACTCACACACTAAACATTAAAAAGAAAAAAAAGATAGTCTGGGGTGTAGCCTAGTTGATAGAATGCTTGCCTAGCATGCACAAAGCTCTGGATGTGATATTCAACACGGAATAAAATTTGGTGTAGTGTCACATGCCAGATCTTGGGAGGTAAGGGAAGGAGGGTCAAAAGTTCAAGGTTATTCTCTGCTACATAGCCAGGCTGGCCTGGCCTTACCAGCTGAATCCAAAAAAATATTAGTCTATATTGGTAACTCCACTCTTGAAATTGGCATTTTTCTTTGTATATTAAGCAATCCTTTAAGAAACAGAAGTGTTCTGGGAGCTACGTTTTGTTGAGATATACTAATGTCGAAGTCAAGGTGGTCAATTCAGGTTCATTTACTGGCCCATTGTGCTGGGTAGTTTTATGTCACCTAGACATCACTAGAGTTACCTGAAAGGAGGAAACCTCCATTGAGAAAATGCCTCCATAAGATCTGGCTATAGAGCATTTAATTAGTGATGGATGGGGGGGGCCCAACCCATTGTTGGTGTCGCCACATGTGACACATGTGAGGTGGTGGTTCTGTAAGAAAGCAGGATGCGGGCTGGAGAGATGGCTCAGAGGTTAAGAGCACTGGCTGCTCTTCCAGAGGTCCTGAGTTCAAGTCCCAGCAACCAAATGGTGGTTCATAGTCATCTATGAGATCTGGTGCCCTCTTCTGGTGTGTAGGCAGACATGCAGGCAGAACACTGTATAAATAATATATACAAACATCTTAAAATACAAACTTTCCTCCCCATATGTTTGACTATGGTTTCATTGGTGCAATAGAAACTCTACTGAAGACACCCACCCTCACTGCTTCTGCACTTGCCAGTGCTGTTCCACAAATAGACTGGACACAGCATGTCAAATGTCCTGTCGTGTGTCAGGCACAGATTTGAAGTGTCTTCCCCCTATAAAACCATCTGGGACTGATAATGTTCTGAAGGATAAGGATTTGCTACTTGAAAACTTTCTCTGTTTCGGCCTTAGTAATCATCTATTGTGGCTTTTTGTTTCCACTAGGAGAAATTTTGATAATTTTTTTTCTTTGCAAGTTCTGTATGGCACCTAGTTTTAAATGTATATGCACAGAATTTTGGAAATGTAGGGTTTAAGATTTCTATTTCTATGTACACATACACACACATACATGCATGCATGCATACATACATTTCACACACATATACATACATACATTTACATACATATGGACTGGCCTTAAACTCCTTGCATAGCTGAGGATGATCTTGCACACCTGATCCTCTTGCCTCCATCTCCTAAGCGCTGGGACTATAGGCATACATTCCACACACAGTTTTATGCAGTGTGTGTGGACTGAACTCAAAGCCTTGTGCATATCAGGCAAACAAGCACTTTACCATCTGCGCTGTATCCCATCTCCTGAAATGATATATTGTTATAAGTCCCATTTTACACAGATTAATCCTTTAGAACACAAAACTCATTGAGTTTACTGTATTCACAGTTGCATGTCTGCCACTACGACCAATTTCTTGTCTCTGATAGGAGTGTACTCTGATCCTTTTGGAGCCATACACCACAATAAACTCTCCTATCTGTAAGTTGTCTTGGTCATGGGGCTTAACTGCAGCAAGAGAAAAATAACATACTCTCGCCCATTTAACCTCTTCGCCCCTCGGACTTTCCTTCCAAACATGCTGCAGCCCTCACACCCAAGCCCCAGCAAGCACTAAGCTATTTTCTGTCTTTATACAGTTGCCTTTCACTTCATAGAAAGGGAGCTGCAGAACTAATACATGTAACAAAACTGGATTTTTGTGACTTAGTATACTGTTTCCAAGGCTTGTTTCTTTTTGCTGTTTGATACTATTCTATAGTATAGATACTGTATAAATCCAAATTCCCTACTTTTCCTTGACTCAACAAATAGTGACTTTTGTGTTTTACTTAGTAATTTATTTCTTTTTTCTTTTTTCCTATTTTTAATGTATTTATTTATTATAATTTATTCATATTGCATTTCAATTGTTATCCCATCCTCACTCCTCTTCCGCCTTATTTCCCTCCCCTAGTCAGGCTGGGGAGGGGAGCAGGTGGGGGTGGAAAGGGGATGGAGGGGTGGAGAGGGGGGTGTGCAGGGAGGCTTCTCCCCCACCATCTGATCACAGTCTATTAGGTCTCAACAGGGTAGTCTGCATCGCCTTCCTCTGTGTGCCTGCAAGACCACCCTGCCAAGGGCAGTGATCAAATAGCAGGCACCAGAGTTCATGTCAGAGGCAGTCCTCCCTCTCCCTCCTCCCCACACACATGGAGCTTCAGCTACATCTGAACAGTAGGTCTAGGTACTCTGCCTGCATTGTCCTTGGTTGGTGCATCAGTTTGTGCAGGCCCCCTGGGTCCAGATCTGCTAGCCTTGGTGGTGTCCCTGTGGAGCTTCTGACCCCTCCTGGCCCTTCCATCCCCCCACTCTTCCATACAACTCTCAGCGCTTGGCTCAGGGTCTGGCTGCAAGTCCCCTATCTGCCCCGAAGTCCTCTGAGAAACTAATTTACTTCTTGGTTCTGTTGTTATTTGATGTTTTATTTTAAAAATTCCCCCTTCATAGTTAGTGGTGCTAGTACTTACCTATGTAAAGCTTTGACATTTTCTCTGGGTAAATTCGTGTGAGTGGCTTTTGTTGTTTTGTTTGTTTAATAAGGTCTCATGCAAGCTGAAGCTGTCCTTGAACTCACTATGTAGACAAAGTTGACCTGGAGTTTCTGACCCTCCTGTCAAGTGCTTGAATTACGGGTACTTAGCAAAGAGTGGTGTTTTTACCGTCCGCATTTCCACGGACTTTGGCAATTTAAGCTTGTAATGATCTTTGACTCAAATTGTTTGATAAATTGCTTATCTCCAGATCCTTTGAGCTATTAATTCTAGTTTCACCACTTGTTGTTCGGTGGCTAGAAAACATAACATAGTTTCAAATACGGCTTCTTCTTTGTTAGGAAATGTGCTTGAATTGAAGCTCGTTAGGGAGGTCATCAGAGAGTGCTTTCAGTTTCTGCCCATGTGCGGTGCAAGCTTACACTTGACCAAGGAAGGGACCCGCACTCTAATCATAGGCTACACTCTCCAATGCAATCCGTTACGCACTAGTTTCTCTCCTGCTTCTAGCTCTGGAGGGCGGTTGGTTCTAAACCCAGAGAAGACTTCAACTATTGTGGTATGTCATTTCTCTTTCCCCTCTCTGTGTTAGGCAGCCTGGTGACTTTCTAAATTCAACTCATTCTTTTTTGAAAATGGCAGAAATGGTTGACTGTAGTTTATAAACCACCTACCTTTCTGCTCCCCTTTCTAGCCTCATGGGCACATGGTCTGACTTTCTTCTTCTTGTGACTAACAAATAACTTGAACATCCTAGTTTCTCATCTTGTGCGGCTTATGTCAGTGCTTTCTGCTTTAGATTTTTGTGACACTGCTTCTCCCCATTTCTGCTTCAGATTCCTATAAGTCTGAACAAATATGTGGTAACAAACACCTCCCCCACCACAGTGGCTTATAAACATTTATTTCCTGATGTCATAATAGCCTTTGTGTTTGCTGGGAGGGGCGGTGAACCACTGCTCCCTCTGAGGCCAGTTCCTTACTGGGTTTAAATTATCTCCTCCAAAATGCATGTTGAAATTTAAGTGCTACTGAGATACAAACTGAAAGTGGGTCATTCAAGGCCCCTGCTTGAATGGATTGATGCTATTATCTTGACAGTGGCTCCGTTTTAAGGCAGGCATCCCCCTCTCCTTTTCAGCCTCCCTCCACCACGTGATGCCATCCTCATGTTGTGCCATAACAAGAAATCCTCCACTTTCAGCTTAGCCCTCCAACCATGTAATTCCTGCTTATAGTTATTGGCCAGATCTGGTCTGGTGCAGGGGCTTGGGCATCATTTTAGTTAATTTCTTTTCATTATATATGCAGATTACGCATAATAATGGGTTTTATTATGGCATTTCCATAGATGCATGCCACGTATTTCTACCCTATCTTCCCTCACCACGCTATCCTATCCCACCCTCACTCCTATTGATTCTCTTCCTCTCCCCACCTAGTCCCTCTTCTACTTCCATGTCTTTATTGCTTATTTTGCTGACCCAGTGAGTTTTATTAGCGTTGCCTACAGGGTCCTGGTTGAAAGATTATTTACAGTAGCACTAAGTGCCCATTGGTGCTCAGGGAGGGGTGGGGCCTCTTGGGCACCCCTCTCCCCGGCCCTGCTCCATTACCATGATCTTAGGTATAGGTCCTGGGAGTGGGGAGTTCAAGGCCCTTTTTCCTCTGCCATGAAGGATGTTGACAGGTCCCTCTTACACAGGTCTTATTCCTGTATCACAGCTGTTGTGGCCTCAAGAGGGCAACAGTGGTGCTACAACCCAAAGACAAGGTCCTGCTCACTACACTCCTTCCTTTGGCTCTTACATCTTTTCCACCCCACCTTCGTGATACGATCTGAGCCTTGGAGTGGGTGGCATAGCAATCCCTTCCATGGTCGTGCATTCAGCGGTCTCTGAGTTTCATGCTCTAACCAGTTAAATGTCTCTGCAGTCCCCACCAAAGGCCCTGGGATTCTGATCTTCTGTAGTCCCAGGAATGAAAGAGAAATTGTACTAGTGAGCACAGTGTATGTCACATGTAGAAGACTGTTTTGTAAGTGTCCCATAAGCAGACTCTGGGATAGGCTTGTATCCGTTAACACTGACGTGTGTAAGATGCTGGACCTGTCACCCATGCTGAAGAGTAGTGTTGGAAAACACTGAGGGCAGGGTTGACGCTATTCTGAGCTTCCCACAGGCTTTCGTTTAAAAATTGACCTGGATGTTCAGCTCTTGAGAATTAGTAGTATGTAAGACAAAATTTAAGTGTCTTCTACCTGGCATTTTTCAATGTTCACATCACAAGAGTCTGCGGGCACAACCATAGGAAGTGTGGTCTGGTCCAGTCGGTATTCTGCAGCTTCCCACCTGTTAGTCCCCTCATCATCACCGAGACCTTGTCTAGGTCAGGGTTACTATCACTATGATGAAACACTATGACAAAAAACCAAGAGGGTTCTGGAGGAAAGGGTTTGTTTGGCTTATACTTCCACATTGTTATCCATTATTGAAGGAAGTCAAGACAGGAACTCAAACAGGGCAGGAACTTGGAGGCAGGAGCTGATGCAGAAGCCACAGCGGATGTTGCCTGCCTTCTTGCTCTCTATAGCTCGCATGGCCTGCTCTCTAATAGCGAACCCAGAACCACCAGCTCAGGGATGGCCCCACCCACATTTGGATTCCCCCAACCCCTATCAATCACCCCAGGCTTGCCTATAGCCTGATATTATGCAGATAGTTTCTCAGTTAAGGTTCCCTCCTCTCAGATGACTATGGCTTATGTCAAATTGACATAAAGCTAGACTGTACAGACCGCTTTCCACAGCATCTCCTCTGCCCGTCTCCCACTCATTTTCACTCGACCTGGTTCCTTTTCAGTAGCTCATATACTTGGTATAATCTGGGCCTTATAGTTCTGGTTCTGCCAAGATTTTAGCTTCGCTTTTAACTACCTCTCCTTTTTTTCTGCTTTTGAATGATTTCTCATACAGAAATGGAAAATAGGCATTCTACAGCTATATTTATAATGCAACATTTAACTCTAGATCTAGTTACAAAGAAAAATCCCATTTGTTTTTGTTTTAAGTTTCTAATGTGTCAGAGAATCTAGCTGACTCTCCCCAGTAGTTTTTGTTTGTTTGTTTTGTTTTTAAGTCTTAGGTAGCAGAGGATTAGAAATAAGATGAAATGAATTGCTCTGAAACCAAATAACCTTGTATTATCTATTCAATGTGTATGGTACCAAGGATCACAAGAATACACATGAAAATAACATTAGGCTCTCTTAATATGGCCATCTGATATTTTCTAGAATGATAGCAAGGGTAGAGAGAGAGAGGAAGCAGATGCTGCTTGCACCTTTGCACATGAAGGGCAGCTTACTTCCATGCCAGCCAATACTCTCCAGAGCAGTGGTTCTCAACCTTCCTAACACTGCGACCCTTTGATACAGTTCCTCGTGCTGTGGTGACCCCCCAACCATAAAATTATTTCTGTTGCTATCTCATAGCTGTAATTTTGCTACTGTTAGGAGTTGTAATGTAAATATCTGATATGTAGTCCCTGTGAAAGGCATGGTCAGCCTCTAAAGGGCTTGTGACCCACAGCTTAAGAACTGCTGCTCTGTTGAAATTATTTTTATAAAACAGTGTTTGTTTCTCTTAGCTTATTCCTTAACCCGGCCAACACACAAATAACTGAGACTCTTTAATATTTGTTTAAAAATAAGCTTCACAACACAATCTTGAGCAGTTTCTGCCTATTCTTAATTCTCTGTGTTGTTTTGTCTCGCTCCCAGCAAACGTCGCAGTGATACTGGCACTTTGTGGCTCTATGGGCTCCCCCTCCTCCCTCCTGATCTTCCTTGGACTTCCCTCCACTCCCAGGCTGAGTCTCCTGCTTCCTCTTCTGTCTGGCAGGAAGTCCAGCCCTATTCTCTACCCTGCTCCTTGATTGGCTGTAAACTACTTTATTGACATATCCGGGGGACAATTGGGGAGCAGAGTTTATCAAAAAATCAGAATTTAAACTATATAATAACCTTATGCCTACATTGCTCTAGGTTTTCTTGTTTTTGCACTATAGTAAACTTTAGTGACTATATCATTCATGTTTGAAGACTTTTCTCTTTGTCTTGAGCCCCCTTTTCCACCACCCAGAATACCAATTTTTTTTTTTTTCTTAAGTCATGGTCTCTCACTATGTAGCCATAGCCGGCCTTGAATTCATGACCCTTCTGTTTCTGCCTTTCACATGTTGAGATTATAGGCCTGAACTACCATACCAGGCCCAAGAGCGTCTTTGGCCAACTAATGCAAGTTAGTTTTTGGAGGTGAAGGTCACAGAAACTCTGAGAATTATACTAGAATATGGAGCTAATTGAGGTCCAGGCGCTTTTGTTTGTTTGAGCAAGATGGTTGTCATTACTTTCATTGGCCATCATATCAGGAAAAGTGTCCCAGGTGGTGTAATCAGTTGTACTGTCACCGTCCTGATATGTGTTTCTTCAGCTATCTGTAAGTTATATGTCTGGCAGTCAATCACACTGACATTTCCTTAACTGTTTATGCCTCCAGCTGCCGTATTCATTTCCCCCCACCCCTACCCCCTGCTCCTCACAATATTCTCTATGGGATTTCTTGTTTTGGAAGACTTTTCTATGTAGAAAATTTATTATAGAGATAATTCTTTATTTGCATGCCACTCAATGTATGTTGAATGAAGAAAATATGGCATATCCATCTTCATCAGGTAATTTTCTCTAGAGCACAGTTTGGCCTGCAAATTTTGGGATCATGGTGCAGATGTTCAAATCATGCACAACATAGGATACACTGTTAAAGTCCCTGTTCACTATTCTAAAGTGACAGAATTCCTCCCGAGAACATAACATTTCCTTTACAACGTCACAAATATATCTAAATGTCTTTGTTGGTTTAATGTATAAACCACTAAATAACACTAGCGTGGTGTGTTAATCTTTTCGCCTATGAAACTTTCAAAAAGACTGTCAAATCTCTCTTTGCAGTCCTTGCTTCTATTGGGTTTAAGTTTCTAATGTGTCAGGGAATCTAGCTGACTCTCCAGGGTAACTCTCTGTGAGGCTGCTGAGGATTGTGAAACGTAACAGAAATGTTATCTCTCTTCTTATTTGCACCACATTTACACCAGAAAATACAATAGCTGACAGCATAGCTGCAAACTACATTAATAATTCTAAAGCTTAAAGTTAATGTATTCTGCCATCTGGAGTCTTAACTAAACACTTTTAACGTCTTTGAAATCTGCAAAGAAAATGTGTCTCTTGTCAAGTAACCAGAAGCTGGAACTCAGCTCAGGTTTTCATTGTTCCCGTGTCAGGTACGTCTCACATTCAAAGCCTTTTGCAATCCATGTGATGCATATGTGCAGAGAGAGTGTTCCCATTTAGCCGGTAGATTTACAGTTTCTCCAGGGACCAGCTGGTGTTGCAGAGAGCTAGCTTGCCTCTCTGCATGATCACGCTTTCCTGACTGGTGCTTTTGAAGACCAAGCCAGGATACTCTTTTATCTTTATGGACACGTTTGAAAGCCTTTGCTTTCAGCATTTATATTAGGGTGACAGAAACAAAATGTAGAAAGATCGAACCTGCCCATCAATCACGAAAGATCTAATCATTTACAACGTGCCAGACTATGTGAGTCACCAGATCACTGAGATGAATCAAAAATAATCTCCGTGTCTAAGAAGCCACCCGTCTCAGGAGAGCTAGACGCTTAATGGATTGTTATCGAACAGTGTGAAGTGTGGCACAGTGAGAAAACACAACAACAACAAAAAAGTGTGTTTGCAAACTTCCCCCTCCATCCCCACTCCTTATAGACAAGAGACCACAGAAACTCTAGAGTGTACCCTGACTGTGAGAACCCTACTCCCCAAATCCACCTGTCTTCCACTAGTGGCGATCAGGGTTCTTCTGTAGTCGGGCAGCTTGAAGGGGGAGCTATGGCTTCCTGCCTCACCTGAAGCCTTACAACTCCTGTGGAATATGATGCAGGTTTGTAGAAGAGGGGCTTACAGATCTACAGGGTGTAGAATCATATACCAATCATGAAGGAGTATTCATGCTCCCACAGAGCCCCAGGCCACAACTCAGCCAAATCCTTTCGATGAGTGAACTGCAACTGAGTCAGGCTCAAGATGCAGGAGGATGATGGAGGGATGGAGGGGTCAGGTGATGTCAGTGATTGGAGGCTCTGCTCCAATTAGATGAGTCTTCAGGGCATCATCCAGTGTGGGACCTACTTGTGCTGGTCTTTGCCCTGAGCCCGCTATTGCTGACAAAGGGTCGGAATTCAAGGCTGCTTTTATATAGCTTGCAATTTGGAATCTGCCCCATCAGCCCCTTTTTCCATTCCTAATTCTATTTATAGTGTGAAAATAGAAACTTGCAGCAAAATTGGCGTAAGAATCAAGTTGCCCTTACTATAACTCTACAACCAGGCAGAATCTCAGTCTAGGAAACACAGTTTTTGGTTAACCCTAGCACACACACACACACACACACACACACACACACACACACACACACACACACACCTTGCTCCTGTGGGCAGGAAAGAGTTGAGAAAACAGAAACGTTAAAAAGCCATTTCAAAGGCTTCTTTAGAGCATTAAGATTGAGGACGTTTGGGACTTCATACTGACTCAGCATAGCATTTGGCACAGTGATTTCTTTCTGGTTTCATCTGGTCTGCTGGAGTGTTGTGTAGAAAGCTAGTCTAAACCAGTTGCTTCCTCTAAACTCTGATGGATGTCATACGGCTTGTCATACTGCTTGCCACGTGGCTTCTCTCATAAAATAGGAGAGCCAAAAATGCCTCATCTACTGATGGCTCAGATAGGATATGCTTTAAAAATTAATTAAAATTAATTTGTATGTGTCTTCCATGTGTGTGTGCCATGGCTTGTATGGAAATGAGGAGACAATTTGAGTCAGTTCTCACCCTTCACCATGTGGGATTTAGGGATTGAACTCTGATCGTCAGGTTCGGCAGCAGGCGCCTTTCCAGCCCTCAGATAGGATTTCTGTCGTAGCCAGGGTGACTATTGCTATGGTGAAACACCATAATCAAAGAAACTTGGGTAGGAAAAGGTTTATTCATCTTATACTTCCACGGCACTGTTCATCATTGAAAGGGGTCAAGACAGAACTCAAATAGGGCAGGAACCTGGAGGCAGGAGCTGATGCAGAAGCAGTGGAGGATGCCGCTTACTGGCTTGCTCCCCATGGCTTGCTCAGCCTGCTTTCTT
Source organism: Acomys russatus (assembly GCF_903995435.1). Lineage (NCBI taxonomy): Eukaryota > Metazoa > Chordata > Mammalia > Rodentia > Muridae > Acomys > Acomys russatus. The sequence continues at coordinate 43,433,061 of NC_067141.1, read as the reverse complement.
ATGGAACTCAGGACTAGTATCCTAGGGGTGGCACCACCTACGATGGGCTGGGTCCTCCCCCATCAATCACCAATTAAGAAAATGCCCTATAAGCTCAAGGGAAGCCCACCCAATATTATGGAGGCATTTTCTCAGTTGGGGGTCTCCTCCTCTCAAATGACTTCATCAAGCTGACATAAAATTATCCTTTACAACTTTTTATAAAGAAATTGTCATAGAGTATATAGTGAGGTTTCCATGTTTATGTTTTTATGGGATTTCTCTGTGTATGAATGTGTGTCTCTGTAACTATGTGTGTTTCTCGGGCTTTTTCTTTGTCTCTCTTCTGCTTGTTTTATCCTATTATAGTTTGTTGCTTTATCTTATTTTATTATTGTTTTTAGAGAGAGCAGAGAGAGGAGAGGGGAGGGAGGGAAGGAAGGAAGGAGAGGAGAGGAGCGGAGAGGAGAGGTAGAGGGGGCAGAGAAAAGAGAGAGAGGAAAGGTGTGGATTTGTATGTGGGGGGAGTATTTGGGAGGGGTTTTAGGAGGAAAAACAGTAATCAGAATATATTGTATAAAAATCTATTTTAAATAAAAGAAAAATAGTAAAAATAGCCATATTTTGCTTGGTAGAACAAGGTCTTCTGAAGAAAAAAGTCCATTCTTTTTTTTTTTAAATCTCTTATATGTTGCATTCTAACTAAATATGCAGTCTCCCCTCCCTCCCAGTCTTTCTCCCCGCTACCCAACTTCCCTGCCTTAGTAAAGAGCAGGCCTATCTTAGTTTGGGTTCTGTGGCTGTGAAGAGACACCATAATCAAGGCAAATCTTTTTGTTTTTTTTTTTTTTTTTTTTTTTGTAAATTAATTGTTACTCATATGGGAAATATGTTTCTTTTTAAAAATTTTTGTTAATTTATTCAGATTATAACTCAATTGTTATCCCATCACTTGTATCCTCCCATTCCTCCCTCCCTCCTACTTTCACCCTATTCCCCTCTCCTGGGTCTATGACCAAGGGGGCTCTCCTCCCCGACCTTATGGTCATAGGCTATCATGTCTCATCTTGGTAGCCTGCTTATTCTTTCTTCAGGCCCCAGGGGAGTCTACTCAAACAATTGCGCTAACCAAGGACAATATAAGTAGTAAATATTGAACCCCTATTCTGATCTAGCCAATGGACAGGACATTCTCCACAGTTATGTGGAGAGCAGGGACTAACTCTGACATGAACTTGGTGCCCCATATTTGACGACCTCCTCAAGGCAACTCTTATAAAGGAAACTGTGTCATTGGAGCTTGCTTACAGTTTCAGAGGTTTAGTCCCTTGCCATCATGGTGGAAGCATAGCAGTGTGCCGGCAGACATGGCACAGGAGAAGGAGCTTAGAGTTCTACATCTTGATCCAAAGACAGCGGAAGGAAACTATGTGCCACACTAGATGTACCTTGAGCATAAGAGACTTCAAATCTCACCCCCACAGTGACACACTTTCTCCAACAAGGCTATGCCATCTCCAATGAGACAATACCGCCTAATAGTGCCACTCCCTGTGGGCCAAGCATTCAAACACATGAGTCTATGGGGCCATACCTACTCAAACCACCACAGGGCCTTCCAGGGACATCAACCAAATTTACAATAACAAGCTACAATAAGACCAGGAACATATTCTCAAATCAAGGCTGGACAAGGCAATTCAGTAGGAGAAAAAGGGTCCTCAAAGGCCAACAAAAGAGTCAGAGATAGCCCCTGACCCACTGTTAGGGATCCCCCAAACCCACCAAGCTATACAACCTTAACATATATGCAGAGGACCTAGGTCAGACTCTCACAGGCTTCCTGATCTCTATGAGCTCACCTGAGTCCTGGTCAGTTGATTCTGTGGGCAATGTTCTTGTGGTGTCCTTGACCCCTCTGGTTCCTCCAGTCCTCCACCCTCTCCATCTTCCTCAGCAGGACTCCCTGAGCTCAGTCTAATATTTGGCTGTGGGACTCTGCCTCCATCAGTGGTTGGATGAAATCTCTCTGGTCTCTTTGAATGATGATTATATCAGCTCTGGTCCTAGCACAACATGCAAGCATGATATACTGTAGACTGGAAGGCTTTATGGATGGGTTGGTATCTCAGTCCCTCTACTTGAGGCCTTGCCTGGTGATAGAAGATGGATGTTTCAGGCTCTGTTTCCCCCATAAGTAGGAGTCGTTGCTAGTGTCACTGTTGTAAATTCTGTGGGGTTTCCATTACACTAGATTTTTACCCTGTTCCCCAAATGCCCCCCAATTCCAGTCATCTTTCCCAGTACCCAATACTACCTGTCTCCAGTCCACCTGCAAAATCTAATCTATTTCCTCTTCACAGGAAGATCCTTGCATCCCATTTAAGCCATTCTTGGCCTCTCTGGGTCTGTAGATTGTAGCATGGTTATTCTTTTAAATTAAATTTCACTGTACATGATGCTGAGTTTCATAGGGACATGTTCATGCAAACATATAATACTTTTAAAGCAGGTTCTCTACAATTCCCCTGTATCTTCCTCTCTGTCAACCATCCTCTTTGTCCCTCTAGGCAATTTTGCTTCTACTTTAATGTTGTGTGTGTGTGTGTGTGTGTGTGTGTGTGTGTGTGTGTGTGTGTGTGATTTTATCTATGTAGAATCTAGGAATAAAAAGTGAGAGAAAACATATATTTGTCTATCTAAAGTTGGCTTAGTTTGTTTAATATGATTATCTCCAGTTGTCATCTTTCTGCAAACTCCATTCCCTATGGCTAATGTCCATTCCTCTGTTGTGGACATCTGAGCTGGTTCCATGACTTAGTTTTTATTGTGAAAAGTGGCACAGTGAACACTGTTATTTAGATCTTTGTGCTCTTTGCATATGCTAGATAACATTACTCCTATGTTAGATGTATAGATGCTAAAGACATTCTCCTACCCTGTAGGGGGTATTACTCACTTAGTAAACTATTTCCAATTGACAAATAAAAATAGGAGCTCATGAAATTAAAAGACTTTTGTCTTATTTCCTGAGTGACTGGAGTCTTATTGATAAATCCTTTGCCTACCCTGTCCCATGAAGGGTTTCTTCTAACAGTTTCAGAGGTCTATGTATTATATTGAGTTTTTTTTTTTAAATCTATTTGTAATTGATTTTTTTGTGCAGGGTGAGAGATAGGGATCAAATTACCTTTTCATAGCAGATACCAAGTTTCCAAACATTATTTATTGAAAATACTGTCTTTTTCCCCCTAATATGTATTTTTGCCATTGTTGTCAAAAATCGAGTGCTTGGAGCTGTAGTTTACATTTGTGTCCTTTGCTGAGAATTACTTTGGCTTCCCAGAGTCTTTGGTGTTTACTATGACTTTTAATGATATATGTTGCATTATATTTAGGATTCTAAAATTGTTCAATGTTTAAAACTTTCTCTGTTGCTTTTCTATTCTGAGTGTTTTTATATTTTTATATAAAATCTTTGTATCAACCTAGTGAGCTAAAGCCACAAAAATTCTTATTTCTTAAATTTGAGCTTAAAAACAACATGTCCAAGACTTTTTAAAAGCTGCTGGTTTTAGAACCAGGACGTCTTTCAATTTGGGGGCACTGTCCATTATTTCAAGACCCCCACCCAGAAAAATCACAGAAAAACAACAACAATAAAACCAGACTAACTAAATTATATCATTTGAAAAGCTTCATCACAGCAGTGGAGACACTATGAGGAGAAAATATAAACCAACTATTCATCTGGCAGAAGGTCCATGTCCAAAATATGCAAGGAACTAAAAACTTCAATCACAAAAAAAAAAAAAAAAGGCAACTTAAATATCAACGGACCTGGACAGACATTTCTCAGCCATACAGATGGCCAACAGATAAATGAGTGCTCAGCATCATGGATGAATCCATAATGGGAGGCTGAGGAAACTGGGGATCCTTCTGCAGATGAAGTGACAGCAAAGAGGAATCCTGGTTGTCACAATACCACAAAAGTCCTCTCATAGCTGGAAGAAAGTGGCCAAGTTAAGGTTTTCCCTCCTAATTACTCAGTTAATGTCTGTCTGTGCAGAGGCTGGGAGTAGCTTTCTTTTGCCTGTTGCAAATGTAGCCCAATAAAATTGTCTCAGTCGGCTTTCCGTTGCTCAGAAAAAACGCTTGGTGGCTGGGTGTATTTGTTATTTTCTTTGTTGCTGTGACCAGAGACCTGACAAGGGGGCGGGGGGGGGGGGGGAAGGAACAAAGGAAGGAAGGAAGGAAGGAAGGAAGGAAGGAAGGGTGTATTATGGCCCACAGTTCAAGGACACTCTGTGTATTATACTTGAGGGGGCACAGAGGTAGGAACCTGAGCTGACTGGTCATAAGATAGCCTCAGCTAGGAAGCAGAGTGCAGACAGGAAACAGCCTAGATGTCAAAAACAAACCTCAAGGCCAACCTGCAGTGGCTCGCTTCCACCAGCAAGGACCCACTTCCTAAAATCTTCTATAACTTTCCAAACTGCTAGGGACCAAAAACATGAGCCTGTGGGGGAAGTTTCACATTCAGACCACAATTCTGGGTAATTTATAAAAGAAAGCTCATGGCACTTAAGTTTGGAAGTTCAAGGCCCGGTGATTGTACCCACCAAGCACACTAGGTCAGGCTGGAGGAGCAGAAGATGCCAGACAGGGCAAAGGGTAGTTTCACCTAGCAGTCTGCTCTCTAGGTAACTTACCCAGTCTCTCAAGGTGGGGAATTCACCCAGTATTACCAAGTGAAGCCAGTAAGGGAAAGCTCCAGTGTCTCTTAATGATATAATTAACTCTTTCTAGCCTTGTTCCCCAGAACTGCCACAGAGGAAATAAAATGTATACCTGAATTTCAGAGGGGGCACATCCTGTTCAAACTCACCAAGCTGGACCTTACAAATTGTAGCTAAATAAACAGATAGTTAAGTGAATTTTTGAGTATCCCACGCACAGCTCCTGCTTTGCATCCCTTTGAGTCCCTTTTGTAGGATGCTTGGTCTCAGCTGCCTTTATTTAACCTAAAAAAATAAAAGCTATAGGAAAATTTACTTCTGTTGCCAACCACAGCACGTCTTTGTCATTTCTTGTCTCTTTCTCTTCTCCCCTCCTTCAGTGAGGGCACAACCTGCTCAAACTCAGGCCTCAACAATTAATAAATCATGAAACTGAGAAGCTTCTGGAAGGCAAAGGTCACTGCTAACAGAACAACGCAACAGCCTACAGATTGGGAAAAGATCTTCACCAACCCTACATCTGACAAAGAGCTAATATCCAAAATATATAAAGGACTCAAGAAATTAAACTTCAATAAACCAAATAATCCAATTTAAAAATGGGGTACAGAGATAAACAGAATTCATAACAACGGAATATCGAATGGCTGAAAAACACATAAAGAAATGCTCAATGTCCTTAGTCATTAGGGAAATGCAAATCAAAATGACAATGAGATTTCATCTTACACCTATCAGAATGGCTAAGATAAAAGCTCCAGTGACAGCTCATGCTGGCAAGGATATGGAGAAAGAGGAACACTCTTCCATTGCTGGTGGAAGTGCAGACTTATATCAATCTGGTGCTTTCTCAGAAAATTGGGAATAGTGCTACCTCAGGACTCAGCTATAGCACTCCTGGGCATATACCCAAAAGATGCTCCATCATACAACAAGGAAATTTGCTCAACTATGTTCATAGCAGCTTTATTTGTAATAGCCAGAATCTGGAAACAACCTAGATGTTCCTCAACCGAAGAATGGATAAAGAAACTGAGGTACATTTACACAATGGAATGCTATTCAGCTGTTAAAAACAAGAAAATCTTAAAATTTGCAAGCAAATGGATAGAACTAGAAATGATCATCCTGAGTGAGGTAACTCAGACCTAGAAAGACACGTATGTTATATACTCACTTATAAATGGATATTAGCCCAAAATAGATGTCCTCTGAAAGACTCCACCTAGTGGGGAATTGGGACAGATGCTGGGACTCAAAGCTGGACTCTGGGGGGAGCATTGAGAGTTGTAGGCAAGACTTCAGGGCAGATGGAAGATCCATGAGGGAACAGGAACTCCACTGGGAGACCACCAAGGCCTGCAGACCTTGACCAAGGGGTTCCTGCACAAACTGATGCACCAACCAAGGACAATGCATTCAGAAAACCAATACCCCCTGTTCAGATGCAGCAGATGGACAGCTGATTTTCCACATGGGGATGTGGGGGAGGGTGGGTGGAGGGGACTTCTGTTGAACCTCTGACATGCACTCTGGTGCCCACAATTTGGTCATTGCCCCTTGGCAAGACAGCGTTGCAGGCACACAGAGGAAGGGGATGCAGGATATCATGATGAGACCTAACAGGCCAGATAGTGGGGTAGGAGAGCACCCCCTATCAGAGGTCTAGGGGAGGGGAATAGAGCAGGAGAGGGACGGAGGGTGGGAATGGGAAGATAGAAGCAAGGAGATAACAATCAGGATGCTATGTGAATAACTTTTAATAAAATATACATTAAAACATAAAATTAGCTCCAACTGCTTTTTAGCCAAGATGACTGGAATGTTTTGTTTTGTTTTTGTTTTTGTTTTTCCCTCTCCCACTTTAAGAAGTAGAGTTTTGTTGGTTTTTAGCTTGTGGCTATCAGCTTCCTTAGGTGCTCTTTGGATACAAGGCTACCAATCAATGCATCCTCCCTCATTTGAAAAACAATGTAATTAAAATTCACAGTAGAGGGAATTTCTAAAGTGACAAGTTGCATTTTAAAGCTATTCCCATATCTTATTTTAGAATTTATTGTCAGTAATTAATCTACATTATTAAATAAGATTCAGTTCACTGGAGCTACTGGATAATTACTGTTTTAGTTAAGTAGTGCTTTTGTGACAGTATTAGTTTTATTGAATGTGCCAGGTTGTTTTTAAGCAGTAATTTCAGCAGTCCTTGAAGAGAGGTGAGAAATACATCATTCATCATGAGTTGTACAAATTTATGATTAAAATAATAGCATGAAATATAGTAAACTTACAGCTCTAAATGCAAGACGTGATCAATAAGCGTTATTCCTAAGGGACTTTAATTTTTTTCCCCCTGAAGGCATTATGACAGAGAAGCATTCCCAAAAGATTATGATATAGAGGGTCCCGAGACAGTGAAAAAACTATGTAATTCAACATATTGGCGACTTGGAACTGACTGTCCTGTAAGTAGTTGCTGTTTATTTCTTTTTCTGAAATCTCCATCATACTGAACCAGTAAAAAGTAAGGTGAGGAGTATTCTTTCCAATGGTGTTAGTCATTTGTGAGATTAATTATGTAACTGAGTTGCAATACACTTAGCAAACCTGTACAATGAACCTATTTTTTAAGGTCATTGGGTGAGTTAGACACAACAAAGTGCTTAGCTTGCTGCCTATCTGTATTAGTTAGCTTTTTGATGCTATAACAAAAATATCTGACACATGCTACGGATGAAGTAAGGATATTTATTTTTGACTCACAGTTCTGGAGGTTGAAGTGCAAAACATGGTCACCTCCCTGGTCTGATAAAGGTGGCATGTCATTGGAGGAATGCATGTCAGGCTGAGTAGCCACATTTTGAGGCAAAACAAAACTGGGCCCCCCAATTCCTTTTGAGAGTATAGCCTCAAGGACCTAAGGCTCCCTCTGAAAGAGAGTCTCTTACGTCTTAAAGATCCATGGTGCCTCCCAGTTCTGCCTTGCAAGGACTGTGATGCTGTGATGCAGCAGTAGCATCTTGCTGGATGAACCTCTCTATCTTCCAGAACAACCCTGTGAACCAGGCGTTTAGCTCCATTTTATAGAGGCAGGAAGAGAGACTTCTGAGAGTGGGAAAATAAAGTTTGAACCCAGGCCTCTGATTTTTTTTTTTTTTTTTCCTTTTTTAAAAATGCTTTTCTCAAGGTACAAGAAGTTAAACCTATTAATATGGTCACAACATTTTTTGGATCCAATCACAGAAAGAATATGGATTTGTTTAAATAGTTCCTGTTTGAATCACGCTGAGTGGATTAATGCTTGTCCACTTGAGTGCCCAGTCAACAGAAGACAGGAAGGAGCCCAATGGTCTAAAAACTCCTCCCTGTTGTGCTGAACAATAGCAGCAGCTTTGGGGTTACATAAAAGTGCATTTTAGGGGCTGGAAGAGATGATTCAATCATTGAGAGCACTTGCTGCAAACACATGAGGACCAGAGGTATGAGCTCAGTACCCCACAACAAGTAGGGCATCTGTCGCTCACACATAACCCTGGGAAATACAAAAACAGGAAGATCAGCCTTGTCAGAAGAAAACAAAGGAACTCCAGAGCCAGGAAGAGACCCAACCCCAAGAAGAATAGGGGGAGAATAATAGAGAGTGACACATGTCTTCTTCTGGCCTCTGTGTTGCCACTGAGATCTAAGGCATGAGCACTGTAGCTTCTCTGATAGAGAAATCTATGCTTTTTTTTTAAAACAAAGCTACAAAGTTGTTGAGGAAGCTGTTATTATTCTCATTCTAAACCTACTCTTATCAATCTTAACATCACTCACTCAATGTCCCCAGTGTCCAGGGAGAGGTAGACACCAGTTCAGGGCTTCCTGGCTTAATTAATTAATTAATTAATTAATTAATTAATTAATTAATTAATCAATCCCCTTTTCCGTTTTCCCCAAAGTTTTTACAGAAGCCTAAAGTCTGGAACAACTCTGTAAATGTTTATTTGTTTGTGTGTTTATTTATTTAGTTAGTGTTTCATGTAGACCAGGCTGGCCTCAAGCTTACTACCTAGCTGAGAATAAACTTGAACTTCTAATCCTTCTTCCCCCACCTCCCAAGTGTTGCCACTACAGCCAGCTGTGAACACTCCTGATAGTCATCAGGAATCACATAACCTGAGGAGCTAGTCTGCCTAGGCAGGGCCACCTGAGACCTCCAAACCAGAGAGAGATGGTCCTGGCTTGTTATGGTTTTTGGAAAGTGCTGTCCAAAGAGAGAGGATTTGTGTACACGAGGATTGCTTGTTCCCTTTTCCCTAGTTGAGAGGGATTTCATGGAAACTATTCCGAGAGACACGTGTCCTGACATTTCAAAGATGTAGAGCCCTGGTATGTGACTCTAGCTTGAGGATGTTAATGTTAGGCCCTGTGCCTGGTGTGGCAGAACAGAGGACAAAGGGAGGAAGCTGCCCTTAGAATGTCCAAGTATCTCTGAATGTGCTCACTGAGATGAGTCATGAGGTAAAATCTGCTGGAGTCCTCTGAGAAAGTCTGTAGAACTGGGGCAGAGAGTCATCAGTGCAGCACAAAAGATCTACTAAATACCAAAAGCCCAGAAGAAGGATTGCTGTTACTGTGTATATGGGGGGGATCTTTCTAATAGACCACACTGCTTCCAAAGTCCAGTCAGAGACATGGCAATGGCAGGAAGAATTCATCTGCTGTTGCCACACTGAGAAGGAACAGAAAGAGAGACATCCTAAACCCTCAACAGGGTACCAATGAGAACTTCAGGATTAAATAGAAGAATAAAAGGGAGGAGCCAAGAAATAAACACAGTCATCTTGGTTAAACCGCGGTCTTCTTTATCATGATCTCAGGCCTGGTTCTATGAGGTCCTACTGGCACAGGGGAAATCATTATTGCATGAGTGGTGGCAGTTCATGTTCAGTTATAATATGATAGTTTCTACCTGGAGTTAGGGACCAGCCTGGCTAGTCACAGTATGTAGACATCAAGGCTACTACTGCAGGGATTTGAGATAAACTGGAAAGGACTCAGATCATAAGCTGGGATAGTAAAATATAATCAGTCAAGACAATGACTGAGTTGTCCCTTCAGAAAAATAAATGATGAACCAGCTTGCCTTAAGCTTGAAAACCATCTATAGTAAAGACAAAGTAGGTTCATTTATGTTTATGATTAAACCTCTGTTTCCCAGGGATTGGGCTATACCTCATTTGTAACCTTAAGTACAAATTGTTCTGTACTGCCTGTCCCAGGAAGCATCAACTATGTCTTTGTTTCCAAAAGTTTTTATGAGCATCTTGTAATTTTACCTTTGTTCAAAAGGTTATTATGATCAACTGTTGTTATGACTACCTTGTTATAACCACCTTGTTATGACTACCTTGTTTTGATTACCTTGTTATGACCACCTGTTGCTATGACTACCTTGTTATGTTCTCTTTCTGTAACTCTGCCTATTTGCATGCCCAACCCCCCAATTTGGAAACTCCCTACTCCTGAGCTATCTTTATCTACCCTTTATCTTCCCCACATCAAATGCCGATTCCTTGAACCTTGCCTTAGGCAGCAGTGTACAGAAATAAAAGAGCTTGCTTCAAGTAATTGCTTGCTTTAATTAATTTGGCCATTGGTGACTTGGGTCAGTAGTCTTTCTCCTCATATCTTTGGAGTTAACGTTAAAAAAATATTTGAAGTAAAACACATGCTAGAAGGAGCTCTTCTACCTTGTTTTAACCTGGGGCAGGGCTGGGGGTGGGGGTGGGGGATCAGATAGGGAGTGGAGGGGTGAAGCTCTGCCTGTCTCCAGTGTACTGCAATGCTCAGAAAAAAGAATGCTAGAAAGCAATCTCAAAAATGTCCTAGGAGAGGAGTTGATTTCAACTGTTAGCCAAACCCATGCTCTCTGGCTCATGTCAAGGGAGTAAGGGCCACTTAATATTATCACATCTTTCCAGCCAGGCGGTCTTGGCACATGCCTTTAATCCCAGCACTTGGGAGGCAGAGGCAGGCAGATCTCTGTGAGTTTGAGGCCAGCCTGGTCTACAAAGTGAGTCTAGGACAGCTAAGGCTACACAGAGAAACCTTGTTGTGAAAAACCAATATATATATATCACATCTTTCGACCTATCTCCCCCCCTCAGCCAGAACTGGCAGGCAAAACATGAGAAGAGAAGGGAGGCAGCAAAGGGAAGCAGCAGCAGAGTCCAAAGCTCCATCCTTGCAGTTGCAGGCTCCCAGGCCTGCAGCCTTGAGCCGAGAAAGGGGGCACTTAGTATAATAGAAGTGCTAATCTCGCTGGACTGGGGACTTTCATAAATGGAATTATATAATTCTGGAGACATGAAGAGGCCAGAAAATCTATAAAACTGGGTTAATCCTTCTATCTAGCTAAAGATGAGAATACACTGAGTATGGGGGACAGACGTGGGCAGCCTGGCTACAATAGTTTTGTGATTTCCCCTATCAATGTGATGATACTTCAGTTCAGTATGAAAAGTGCCTGGCTTTACCTTCTTCATGACTCAGACAGGTACCAACTGTGACCTGTATTGTACAGAGAAGGAAACTGAGATCCTATGAAAGCGCTTGTTCAAGGTCAAATACCTAGGTCAAATATTCAAGTTGGCACCAAAGTCTAATGTTTTAAATACTCTTCCATCTGCCACTTGGATTTGCCACACAGCTTCACAATGAGTCTGATAGCTTTTTGATCCCCATACAACTGCATCCTGACTTGCTTGAAATAATATATTTGTGTATATATATATATATATATATATATTATAAATAATGTATATAATATGTTATATATCACTGTATATGTTGGGTAGCTTCATCTTTTGTCCCCTTCCCTTGACTTATGTGTACAAACATGCTGGCTAGCTCTTTGCCATCTGTTTCCCGTCCAGAATGCTTTCTTAGCATTTTCCTTTTTTGAAAGATTGCTGCTGAGTGGCCACCTCTTATGTCCAATAATATTTCTGTTTAGCTGGTTAAAAGTATGTATGCTTTAATTCCCTGGCTGCAGGGATTACCGTGAGCATCACTTATTTGTAACAGCATATCCTCTGTCTATATTTCAGCTAAGGCTCTAAAGGGCTAAGAACAAAATAAAAGTTTCACAAGCTGAAGTGAACCATGAACTTTGTGCAAGGTTCTCATAGCAGATGGTACCATTAGGCCCCATTCACATGAATGGTATAGGAAGCTTGGGATCTAAGATGCTCAAAGAGGAGGTTGAGGGTTTGGGTAAGGCTGTGCTCTAAGTTGCATCTGGAAAGCTCCTTGGACAATAGAGAATTACGGACACAAGGCTCTGGCGATCTACTGGAAGAAGCAGAACAGAAGGAAGGAGCTGGCTGCATGTCTGTCTAGGGTGGCACAAGGACATCCTTGGGCCAAAAAGTGGCTCTTGTGAACCAAGTGTGTGCCATGGGGAAGAGAAAAGTGACATGTGGTCATTTCAGAGCCTGTCCTCACGTAGACTGAGGAGAGGACCGCCTGGATTTCGAAGAGTTGAAGCAGGCTGTTATTTCATTTACACTTTTTTTTCCTTCGGAATTTCACACAAGAGTACCGTATTGGCATAATTTCCACCCTCTTGACAACTCCTCCTGTTTCCTCCCCACTTCAAATTCATGACCTTTGGAACAGTAATTTAAAACCCAGCCAGAGTCATGAGAACTACCTTTTATTCTTCCGGAGAGGAGCTCAAAGCTACCAGAGCATTTCAAGAAGGTCATCTTTGAATATTCATAAATATATGTCAGGAATGGGTGGTAAAACATAGACATCCCCAGAGGAAGCAAGAAACGGACTGCATCCTGCCCTTCTTGAATCTCTCCTGCCCCACAACCTGAGATCCTTCCATCAGCAACCTCTCATTCCGACCCAGATAAGAGGAATCTGCAGAGCAGGGACCAATTCCAAGAGTGCAGGAAGACAGCTGCAGCCCCTGCTCCCACTGAAGTAGATCAGGCCAAAGCAAGCCCCAGGCAAAGATTCTTTGACTTTAAACAAGGTGTGACCTTTGTATAGCAACTGAGCATCTTACCTGTCCAGCTTGGTTCTTCTTGGGAAAGAAATAGCCAGAGAAAACATACTACAAGGGTAACCAGAAGAGTCCTGGGGCTGGTTTTGTGTTTCACCAAGCCCAAGAAAGGACCACTTTTCAAGAAGTAGTTTGTGCCTCCTCTTGAAGTAAAAATCTTGTTTGTAGAATTGAGTAAAGTTGAAGGAGAGAGTTTGGGGCGGGAGGGTGGACAGAGTAAGTAAGTAGTGCAAAGTGCCAGTTAGGTGGGGGTGAGTGCTGGTGTTCTGTTGCACAGCACCAGGGCTGCGGTTCATAACAGTGGAGTTTTAAATTAGATGAAAGAGAAGGCTTTGTGTGTGTTTACTTTAAAGATATGATAAATATTTGAAGTAACGAATATAACAATTAATCGGGTGTGGTCATTGTACAATTCAACACATTGGAACATCACAGGCTATAAATTCATATAATTTGTATTTATCTGATAAAAATAGAAAAGACTTTTAAAAGGACAGTTTATATGCTGAAATGTAAACTGTGTTGGTGGAAAACATGGCATTAAATTTAATGACCCTAATGGGGTAATGAGAGGAAATAATTATATCACCCCAGAAGTTTGAGTACAATGCACTCCATCAATTTAGATAGCTGTCTTTGACTAAGTAGATGGGAATGTGATGGCGCAATCTTAAAGATGCCTCTTGTGTTTCTGCCTAAAGAACTGAAGGAAACCCAAAAACCAGGGTCCTACAGATAAAATCACTTGAAGTGCCTTTGTCAAAGGGGGGCGCTTTGGGGGCAGTGGGATGCTGGGCCAGGGCCTCCTCTTGTTTTTCCCCTCTGCATCCTCCTAATGGCAGCCTCTTGTCCATCCTGCCCTGGAACTCCTCTGGACCATATTTTCTAGCATCAGCGAGACTGCATCTGTCTTCTCTCTTTCAAGGATTCTATTTACATTTTGGCCCATCGAGTGTTTCTTGCCCGATTTCTGCTGCATCTGTGGCTTTATTTCTTCTACCAAATATTGTCTCTGCAATTTCTAAGGACTTGGGACAGGAAGGAAAGCAGGACACGCACCATTTAGATCACACGGCTTTCCTTTGCTGCTCTATATCTGCATCAGTCACCGTGCCTTAGTTTAGCATTGGCACAAACTAGTTTTCCCCCCATGAATATCAGTTTGTTTAGGCAGGTATACATTTGATTAATGAAACTTAAATGGCATGGTCATGGATAAGCACACATGGTGGGACATTCACACTTTTTTGTTTTTTTGTTTTGCCTCCACCATCTGTTTACACGGCTTTGTCATTGTTTCTTTATGCTTGGATAAAGTCATGAATTTGAGAGGTGGGAGTGACATGGAACGATATAGTACTCATATATGGAATTCTTGAAACTTTAAATTAAAAATAAAATCAGAGTCTCAGTAGGATGTCCTCACATCTATAGGAGACGGGGAAATAGAAGGATCCAGAGGATCTTAGGAACCTACAAGAAAAACATCATAACGGGTGGATCAGGGCACAGGTATGCTCAAACTATTGCACTAACCAAGGACAATACAAGTAGTAAACATCGGACCCCTACTCTGATCTAGCCAATGGACAGGACATTCTCCACAGTTGTGTGGAGAGCAGGGACTGACGCTGACATGAACTCTGGTGCCCCATATTTGACTACCTCCCCTTGGTGGGGATCCCAGGTGGCACTCAAAGAAAGAATAGGCAGACTACCAAGATGAGCCTTGATAGCCTGTGACCATAAAGTGGGGGAGGAGGTCCCCCTCAGTCATGGACCTAAGGGAGGGGAATAGGGCGGGGGTGGGAGGGAGGGAGGAACAGGAGGATACAAGTGATGGGATAACAATTGAGTTGTAATCTGAATAAATTAATTTTAAAAAGACCATACAACTATATTAGAAAGAAAGAAAGAAAGAAAGAAAGAAAGAAAGAAAGAAAAAAGGCAGGAGGGAGGGAGGAACAGGAGGATACAAGTGATGAGATAACAATTTAGATGTAATCTGAATAAATTAATTTAAAAAATTAGACTTCCTTCAGTTAAAAAAAAAATCAATTTTTTTTTTTTGCTCCACTTTCAACTTACTTCCTTTCATTGAGTCAGTGTCTACCCAAAGTAGGTCTTTATTTAAATATTTTGTTTAAAATTAGCTTATAAAGCAACAGCTGGGGTGATGGCTCAGCAGTTGCAAGCACTTCCTGGACACAGGTTCAGTTCCCAGTGCCCACATGGTGGCTCACAGCTGCTGGTAACTGCAGTTGCAGGGGATCCATTGCCCTCCTCTGACCTCCACGGGGAACCAGGCTTTCACATGTTACACAGACATGCGTGGAGGCAAAGCACTTAAACACCTAAGACAAAACGTAACAGGTTTATGTGTGACATTTTCGCACATGCTTCGTTTTGGTTGACTCTATCGCTGCCCCACCACACCTCCCTTCTCCATGTCCTTTCTCCACTGTTCCCTTTTGTCTCACTGTTTCCCCTTTTCACTCAGTTTTATTGTCTGCCCTAGACCTTTCCTTAAAGCATCTTTTTTCTTTATCATTTTACAGGCTTCTTTCTAGTTTCCTGGCCTTTACGTACCTACTCCCGCCTAGATATAAATATTTAACAGCTGCAGGCTAGGATCTACAGAGGAGAGAGCATGTGGTAGTTGTCTTTCTGAGCCTCGGTTACATTGCTGCCTACAGTGTCTTTCCGTTTCATCCACTTTCTTGCTAGTTTCACTTTTTTCTTTATGGCTGAATAAAATTCCACTGTACATATGTAAGATAATCTTGTACAGGTACCATCAAGTGTATGGTCAGTTTTAAATCATAAAAAAGCCTATCGGTTGTGTTCCAATAATTAGAATATCACATCAAAATGGTGAATTTCACTTAAGGCCTAGGATTATCTCTTCTATCAAAATATACAGCTCACTTTTGGGTCTAGAAAAGACTGCAGAGGGGATGGGAAGGTGACTAATTTTCTATTTTCCTAACTGATTCACTTTCCCCACTTCAGACAACATAACAACAATAAGAGATACTTTTGTGATTATTTGTCTACTATTAACTAAATAACCAAAACTATTTTGTGACAGGAAATTGTTCCATGTCAGAAAGATCAGAGAAGAAAAAAAGATCTCCTAGAATTTATTTCTTTTAGTCTTTTAAGGGCTTGCATGAACAGGTAGTGGGGAAAATGAAATATTTTTCTGATTGTATTCTGTGAGTCCCATTTGTTCAAAACAATGGTGATTTTACTCGTGGGGACCTTTCAGGGGTTTATTAGGTTCTGAGTTAATCTGGATGTGGAAGCAGAGGGTCCCCAAGGAGAGCACAATTGTTGAGAAACAAGAAAGGCCTTTCCAGAGCCGGGCGAGGTGGCGCACGCCTTTAATCCCAGCACGCAGGAGCCAGAGGCAGGTGGATCGCTGTGAGTTCGAGGCCAGCCTGGTCTACAAAGTGAGTCCAGGATGGCCAAGATAACACAAAGAAACCCCGTCTTGAAAAACCAAAAACACAAAACAAAACAAAACAACAACAAAGAATGGCCTTTCCGGAGATCATTTTTTATTTATACAGGTGGCTTGGGTTGTATTTTTCATTTTTAACTGATTTTAATTAAAAATATTTCTAATATATTTTGACCATAGTTCCCCTCCCCATCCATTGTTATGCGCATACGTTCTCTCTCCTCTCTCAAAAACAAACAAGTCAACAACAACAACAACAACAACAACAAAAAACCCACAAGAAGCAAAAATGAAAATAACAAGAAAAAACAAATTTGAAGCAAATAAGCCCCACAAAACAGAAAAACTGAAATCAACGCAAACAGGTAAAAGACCAGTAAGACAAAAGAATTCCAGAACACAGAAAAATGAAGAAGTTCACAAAAATACCATTGTGTTTATATTGCTTTGGCCCACTTCTCATGGGGCTGAGACCTGCTCTGAAGTGTGGTCAATATACCTAGTGAAACTCTATTGGAGAAAGCTGCCCTTTGCCAGCAGGTATCTGTTACAGTTCCTTGGTTAGGAGTGGGACTCTGTCCACTTCTCCCTCCGCGTGCTGTCTGGCTTGAGCCTGTTGAGGTGTTGGGTATGCTGCCACAGTCTCTGTGAGTTCAGTCCTTTTGTGTCTGGAGACAGTTTGCTTGGACTAGTCCGTGACCTCTGGCTCTCACAGTCTTCCTGCCTCCTCTTCCTCGTGGATCCCTGTTGTTCCATAGCCAGAGCCTTTGCTGCTTCTCCTTGGGGCTTCCAGGCATGGAAGCTTACAGATGCTGGACCGGAAGGAATGAAGGTTAGCAGGGCAGGTGGCTTAGCAGGCTCTTGGTCCAGCGGCGACAGGTGAGTGCTGGGGTGCAGGGAAGCCTTCTCCGATACAATTAGCGCTTCCGGTGATAAAGCTTTGCTTTATAGGGCGGGGAGGGGCGGGGGAGTAGGGCTAAATAAACCTTGCAGAAGTGGGTAGGGGTTTTCAGGTGTGTGTGTGTGTGTGTGTGTGTGTGTGTGTGTGTGTGTGTGTGTGTGTGTGTGAGATTGTGTATCGTTGGCTGGGGCTGAGAATTGCCGGGAATGCTTCATTTGAACGGAGAGGAATTCCAGGTGCTAGCTCAGAGGTGTCCTTATGAGGAACCCTGAAACCTGGCCACCAGGCTATGTGACTACATGACACCTCTAGGGTGGGAGAGGTGGGGTGGCAAGACTACTGTGTCAGGTGTTAAAACATACAGACCCAAACCAGGGAGAGAGTGGTCCTTACTCCTGCTGGTTTCAAGATGAGACTTTTGGAGTTTGAACATGTCTCAATCTCACTTTCTCTGGGCCAGTTCCCCTGGATACACAGTGCACATGCTCCACT
This sequence comes from Acomys russatus, assembly GCF_903995435.1. Lineage (NCBI taxonomy): Eukaryota > Metazoa > Chordata > Mammalia > Rodentia > Muridae > Acomys > Acomys russatus. Next base: position 43,415,422 of record NC_067141.1, on the reverse strand, counting down.
GACCCCTGAGCCTCGAAGAGAGGGATTTGTTGAGGAAATTCTATTTATGACTGAGTGACCCAAAGTCTCTCACTATCTGCACGTTGTCCAGTTGTGGGTCTCCGTGTTAATTCTAATTTACTGCAAAAAGCTCCTTGGATGTGGATTGAACAAGGCATTGATCTATAGGCATGGCAGTATATCATTAGGGGTCATTTTATTACTGTTTCTTTTGCAAAATAATAATGGTAGATTTTCCTTTCGGCCCATGACCTATCTAATCTCAGGCTCTTGGTCCCCTCAGCATTATGGGTTTCATATCATGGAGTGGGCCTTAAATCCAATGAAAAGTGGTTGGTTAGTACCATAACATTTGTGCCCCTTACTTCACCAGCATTTCTTGCAGGTAAGTCAGTTGTAGGTCTTAGAGTTTGTACCTGGGATGATTGCCCCGGCCCGCCGGGTCTTCAAACAGAACCTGGGTGGGGGTGCTGGAGTGAGCAAAGGAAGGCAGGAGACATGAAAAAATGAGGGCAAGTCTGGATTCTGATCAAGCCCCGTTTGTTGAAAATTTTCACAGGGTGTTTTATAGAAAATCTCAGAGGGGCAAGGACAGGGCTGCTATGGAAACCTAATGGCAGCTATTCTGCTCTCTAGCCAGGTAGTAAAAACTTCAAGATAAGAAAGTAAGCAAAGGTGATAAGGCAAGCGGGTTCCTAGGACCTAATGGGGATGTTCTGCTACATATCTCAGTAGTAAAAGCTTCAAGGATAGGGAGGTTAGTTCTGAGGAATGCAGCTGCAGAGATAAGGTAAACATGCAGCTTCCTGGGACAGGACCCAGGGGGTGTGGCCTCGGGCTGACCCTCCGCTTGCTACATGCCAAGAGGAGGTGTAGAAAATGGAGCCTACAGGCAAGGTGGAATTGCCTATGTTTCAAGCCAAGAGCCACTAAGGGTGGCTCCCCACAGTTGATGGTCACCTTTTCCTCCATTTCCTCCTCTCCCATCCCCCTCCCTACTTAATCCTGCTTTTCTAGTGTCACCTTTCCCGCTCTGTTGCATTATAGTCTAGTTCTCCTTCATTGGTACATCCTATGTTCCCTTCCTCGGTACCTGATCTCTGTGGTCATTGGGATTGTAGCACACATCCTGAAAGCCAACAAATTAATATTCAATAATTGTCTTTTGGGATCTGCGTCACCTCATTCAAGGTGATTGTTTTTAGCTTCATCCATTTGCCTGCAAATTTAATAAATTAATTTTTCTTAATAGCTGAATAATATTCCATTTGCATCACGTACCACATTTTCATGATCTATTCATCAGTTGATGGGTGTGTAGGCTGTTTCCAGTTTCTGGCTAGTATGTATGTATGTGGGGAATTTTGGAGAAAGTTCCTTGAGCGATGGACAAGAAAGCATATTGTTTAGTGTTTGGTTGGAATGTTCTGTATATATCTGTTAGGTCCATTTGATTTAAGACATAATTTAACTCTAGCATTTCTCTGTTTAGTTTTTGTCTGGATTGTCTACTGGTGGGAGTGGAGTCACCCACAGTCACTATGTGAGGACCAATATGTGATTTTAGCTGCAGAAATGTTTCTTTTCTGAACTTGGCTGTCTTTATGTTGTAAACATAAATGTTTGAATTTGTAATATTCTTTAAAATGAGTATGTAGTGTCCTTCCTTATCTTGTCTGATTAGTTTTGATTTGAAGTTTATTTTACTAGATATAAAATGGTGACACCTACTTTCTTCATGGGTTCCTTTGCTTGGAATACCTTTTTCCATTCTTTTACTTTAAGACGTTGCATATCCTTAATGGTGAAGTGTCTTTCTTTGATTAACAAAAAGATGGATCCTGTTTTCCAATACAATCTGTTAGTACATTTTTTTTAAATTGGGAAAAGTGAGACCATTAATATTGAGTTATCAATGAGCCGTAGTTATTGATTCCTATTTTCTTGTTATGAGGCAGGTTTCTCCCCTTTTTTGACGTATTGTTCTGGCATTATGTATTCCTTGTGTTCTCTTGGGTGCAATTAACCTCTTCAGACTAAAGTTTTCCTTCTAGTGCCTTCTGTAGAGATGGATTTGTAGCTAGGTCCTGCTTTAATTTGCTTTTTATTGTTGAATGTTTTTCTTTCTTCGCCTATTTGTGATTGATGGTTTTGATGGATACCACAGTCTGAACTGGCATCTGCAGTCTCTCAAGTTTTTTGAGCATCTGTCCAGGCCCTTCTGGTGTTCTTTTTTTCAGTGAAAAGTCAGGCGTTATTCTAATGTGCCTGCCTTTAGATGTAACTTGGTCTTTTTCTCTTTGACAATGTCCTGTCTATGGTTTGAACACTTGGTGTTCTGGTTATTACGCATTATAGTGAATATTTTTATGGTCCTGCCTACATGGTCTTCACCCAGCTTCTTGTATCTTAATAGACACTTCTTTCTTTAGATTGGAGAAATTTTTTTTCTATGACTTTTCCAAACTATCTTCTGTGCCTTTGACCTGTGTTTTTCTCATTCTTTCACCCCTACTATTTGTAGTTTTGGTGTTTTTCTAGCGTGGTAGTTTGAATAGGTAATGGCCCTCATAGACTCATGTGTATGAATGCTTGGCACATAGGGAGTGGCACTATTAGGTGATGTGACCTTGTTGGAGTAGGTGTGGCCTTGTTGGAGGAAGCCTGTCACTGAGGAGGCAGGCTTTGAGGCCTCATATGTGCTCAAGCTCCAGCCAGTGTCCTCCTGCTATGTGCTGATCGTAATGTAGAACTCTTAGCTCCTCCAGCACACTGCCCTCTTTCCTGCATTGATAATGGGCTAAGTCTTTGAAACTGTAAACCGGTGACTGGATTTTTTTATTTTTTTATTTTAGATTTAACATTTTCTTTGACTCAGATATCTATTTCTTCTACCTTGTCTCCAGAACTTGAAATTCTCTCAATGTGCTGATGAGGCTTATCTCTGGGGCTCTTGTTTGATATCCTAAGTTTTTCATTTCCATCCTTATTTCATTTTGGGTTTTCTTTAGTGATTCTATCTGTTTTATTAAATGTATTTTCATGTCTTGAGATGTCTTCATTCAACAGTTTGTATTTTCATTATCTTTCAATAAGGCATTTATTAATATTTTCTTTAAAGTCTTTGAATATATTTGTAATTGGTATTTCAAAGTACTTGTCTTGTGCTTCAGCTAAATTGCTTTTCTCTTGGCCTGCTGCAATAGGATTGCTGTCTTCTTGAAGAGGCATACTGTCTTGGTTGTTCATATTTGTACTTTTGTCTTGGGATTTAAGTGTCTGGAGTTATGATGTTTGGGCTCTTTCTTTGTTTCTTTCCTTTTCTTCTTCTTTTTTTATTTAAGTGATTTTTTTTTCAGATTATATCTCAGTTGTTATCCTCACTTGTATCTTCCCGTTCCCCCCTCCATCCCTCTTTCACCCTATTTCCCTCCCCTATGTCTGTAACAGAAGGGGACCTCCTCCCCTACCATATGATCACAGCCTATCATGTTGTTTCTTTCCTTTTCTTTGTTTCTTTTTTTTTTTTTTTTTTTTTTTTGTTTTGTTTTGTTTTGTTTTGTTTTTTGAGACAGGGTTTCTCTTTGTTGCGTTGGCTGTCCTGGACTCACTTTGTAGACCACAGGGTGGAGGAATCATGTGAAAAGAGAGTGACGGTAGTGATCACATCTAAAGGGTAAACTGTAAGTGTCAAGGCCTTGAGAATACTGCCTAGGGGACATAGTGTTCCCTATAGGTTAGGGTTTCAGCCATACATGTCAAAAGACTACAGAACAGAAAGTTCCAGAAGCAGCCTGTGGTATCAGAGGAAAAACTTGACTTAGGAAGTATTTGTACTTCTTTTAGAGGAATATGCTTTCCTAGGCCCTATAGGAACCAAGACGAATTGCCAGTGTAAGAACTTCTGAAATGAACCTAGCCTTGGGATGTTGTAAGCCACACTGAGCAGGATGCTGGTGTCTCTCAGATATGCAATGTATGAGGAAGTTATAAGGGGCCTTCCCATTCCATCCTGTTACATAGACTTTGTACTTACTGGGTTTTCTTAAACGGAACACACATTGGGGAGTTTATTCTGAAAATTTAGAAATTGGGATCATAAAAAAAAAATCTTGACTTTGAAGAAAATAAGAAATATTAATGATATACTGAAATGATCTTTCTGTAAAAAATTTTTTTAAAATAGTATCACTGGACTCAAGTTAGACTTTATTATGCAAATCAAAAGGAAACTTTAGTGAGTATCCTGTGAGTTTGTGCTATGTTAATTTAGCTGTCTCATGTATGAAATTGCCAATCTTCAGCACATATATATTATATATATATATATCACAATCTCACAATGTATGTATATATGTCCTCAAAAAACTTTTGAACATATGGAAGTGCTTTTATGAATTATGCTAATGATAGTTTCTAAAGGGATTTCACACCAAGATGGTGTAGGATTACATTTGGATACGAGCACCTAAGCCCAGAGATCAACAGAGGCTGTTCACAGAAGGTTTTATTTCTTCGGTAAAAAGTCTGGGAGAGAGTAAACTAGAACTAGTATGGAATTTTCACGTATGGTCACAAGAGACCTATTCTTGTAGCTTTCTGCTCTGCCGTACCTCGAGAAAGATCCAGAATGGCTGCTGGATACCAGTCACAATGGTCCCTCTCTGTCATAGGAACAGGAATATATAAGACAGTTTCAGGAAGCTGTATCATTGACTTTCACTAGTGCTCCATAGTGCAGTGTATACCTTGTCTAAGCATGAAGGGAGGTTGTAGAATATAGTCCATAACTCCGTGAGTCCAGCTGAAAGGTGAGATTCTGTTAATGAAGAAAAGAAGAAGAGAATAGAAAGAAGAAGAAGGAGGAGGAGGAGGAGGAAGAAGAAGAAGAAGAGGAAGAAGAAGAAGAAGAAGAAGAAGAAGAAGAAGAAGAAGAAGAAGAAGAGAAGAAGAAAACCTAACATCAGTGGATAACATTTGTCTCTCTTTACTTCTTTGTCTACCACTTACTATAGTCTAACTCTTACATGGACCTTTAAAACTCCCCATATCTGGAAACACCTTTGCTTCATATAGCCTTCAGAGGGCTGGGAAGTTAATTTTAAAAATCTTATACCTTCAAACAAAATGATGGCTAAGATCCAGAAGGCCCAATCTAGGTTTTCTTGCTCCTAATTTGTAAGTAGGAAAATCTAAGAAGAAAACTAACTCAGCTGAAGGCATATGGAGCAGAGCTGAGAAAGTAATCTGGGAAGGCCCTGTGATTCAGAAGGTTGTGGTCTTCTGAGATCAGTGGTCATAGAGGTCATGGAGCAGGAAGGCCATGGCCTAGATCAAGGAACCATGCCCAGAGTCATGGGTTAGAAACGCCTTGACTAGCTATAGCAGAGCCTGTGCTATCCAAACTGTACAGAAACATTTGACTTTAGCTATGATAATCCTGCAGTGGAAGAGTTCAGGTTTCTAAAATCTCTCTCTCTCTCTCTCTCTCTCTCTCTCTCTCTCTCTCTCTCTCTCTCTCTTTCTCTCTCTCTCTCTCTCTCTCTCTCTCTCTCTCTCTCTCTCTCTCTCACACACACACACACACACACACACAATATTATGTATTTCACTGGCTGTCTTGGGAATTCTAGTCTTCTGGACTAGGAAAATAATACATTTTCTTAGTGATAAATTCTGCTTCTCTGTTCTGGGCCTCTAGAGTCCTGATCATCTACAACTCTATGGTAAAAATACTGAATCTTTAACTCACCACAGTCTCCTGCTCTTAGAAAGAACAACTTCCATTCCTAAGGTCTCCTAAAGGCTACCCATAATGCTTCTGCACATGGTCTAAGAATGTGTTATAATTTTCAGATGGCCCCTCATAGTAATAATTGCTTGATAATCCCCAAATTTAACACTGATGATAGCAACAGTGATGTTTGAAGACTTTGAAAACCTTTTGGGTTTTCTTAGGGAAGTTAAAAAAAAATCAATTCCGAAATTGTTTTTAAAAAAGGAACTAGGAGGCGTCAGTACCTTGTTGAATAAATACCTCCCATTTTTTCAACAACACACAGGGATTGTTATTTTTGGATATCTATGATGAAATAGCATGACTTAAATGTCACCTGGAGTCAGTGATTAGAATCAGAATATGCCTTAGTAAGAAAATATTTTAGTGGCTGACCTTGTTGGTGATTAATTAATTTTTCTTATATGTGGCTTCTATTTCTCCAGGTGTGGATATCAGAAACACATGAACAGATGTCCCAGGTGTTTTTAAACAAAGACTTCGTGGAAAAGAAGAAAAAGGCCTTGGTCAATGAGAAAACAACATGTCCTGGGATTTTGGAAAGGTGTTTATTGTCTCTTCTTTTACTTGTAGGCCTCACAACAACCCAGGGAGGGTTTTATATTCACAGGAAAAGATGCAAGTAGTCCCAGCCATGTGTCGAGCCCGAGTCATTAATGTCCCTTTCTGATTATTCTCTGCCTCACATGCAAGAGGATTCTTCACCCTTAATCAGTCACCAATCAAGGTTTAATTTACTCAGTGTTCAACTAAAGCTTGCATTTTATTTAGATAGCTTTCTGGCTCAGGGCTCTTACTATCTGGGTTTAAACCTCGCTTCTACAACTTTCTTGTGAAAGTTACTTGGTGTCTATGATTCTGCTTGCATGCAAAATGAGAATTATTTAGAAGAAATAAAGTGCAAATGTGCCTAGAAATGCTGCTGGATGGTTGGAATTAGGAGAGCTGTCACCAACCGGGGTTAGTTAGCTGCTCTTGCCATTGTGAGTATTTTAAGTCTGTTTCACAGGGCACTGGAGATATTTGTGTGTGTGTGTACTTCTCTAGAGAGAGAAGAGAGTTCTTGAGGGTTTGCTTTGTAACTATTGGAAAATGTGGCCCAAATAATGGCAAAATATATTAAAATCACAGTGGTTTATCTTAGTTTTCAAAGTATATAAACATTGCAAATTTTAAAATTTTTTCCCTAAAAGTCATCATCCCTAATGTAGTTCTCAATGACTTGGAAATGTGAAATGTGGCGGGCTGATATATTTCTGTCTTGCTTTACAGGGACCCTGAATTACCTCCTACAGGCTTTCGGGATGTTAATGTGGAATCCTCACCAAATCAGAGAAAGCCGTGAGTTGTCCCTAAATTGCTGCTGACTGTCCAGAATGTTGTTTCCACAACTTTGTTTCCTGGAGAAAGGAATGGTCCAAGGTCAACAAAATGCCCTTTATGTGATGTCTTACACTTCCCTTTAACAACAGACTTTTGTCCATAAAGAGGCACTAGCATCAAGTAGCAATAATGACAATAACAATAGTAATGACTACAACAGTGCTTCTTTGTGGATTCTCCTCCTCTCTAACATTTATTTGAATCTTAAAATGATGGACGTGATGGTATTGCCAGCACTTTTGACACTGAGGAGACGGTGTTATGGGTTCCAGGCCAGCTTGGGTTATATAGTGGGAACTTTCTCCAAAACAGGCAAAACAAATATGCACTGAAAAAAAAATCAATACTTTGTGAAGCAGATGAAATCATCTGGGGCATGAGCAGATAATCCTGGTCACCTGTGCACACACTTCTATCTGAGGTTTAAAAAAAAAAATGTGTTGCTGTTGTGGCTCTCACACTGTGAGCACGTATCCTTTTCGCGGATCACTAAGTGCTGTGCTTTGCTAAATTCCGTGCCTTTTGTCAGTCCCATTAAATATCATGCCTAAATGTAGAGCTGGAGCAATGCCTTGTGCAGGGGCGCCCCGGGGTGCCTTTTGGAGTTAAGGAAATCCAAGCATTAAGGAAGCTTCATTCAGGCAAGAGTTATAGAGTAGTGGTGGTTAAAGTCGATGGTCTGGAGCCACAAATATATTCTAAATAAGGTGTCTCTAAGCAGAGACACACAATAAGGTTGTGTGATGACCAAGTGGGAACAGAGGCTTAGAGGTGAGATACATTCACACCTATAATCCTAGCAGTTGTGAGGCAGAGGCAGGAGGACTGCATGTTTGAGGCCATATGGGCTGCACAGTAAGACTCTGTCTCTAACCAAAACAAAATAACAACAAACCAAAACCAAAACATAGGCTTGCAGGAACCTAACATCTCCTTTGCTCTCTTGATGGTTCAGTATTTGCCAATTCAGTTTTTGTGACCTTGCCCTAGAATATGGCAGTGAACAAAGAGAATCCACTGTAGAGCAACACGTGGATGTCTTTACCTATGTGGGTAAAGGGAGTTGTCATTGCATAACAATTCTTACCCACTCATCTTCCTTAAGAAGACACAGCATCCCATTCCTAATGTATAAATACACAGAAATAAATTCATTAGCATCATGAGAAGTCTATGTTTGTGTATTACGGGACTCACAGTGCTGATGCTGGCCTTATAACCACTCTGTTGGATGTACCTGCAAATTCTTTATTTGAGGGTTGCTTGTCTATACCCTCTGATTTTCTTGACTTTGTTGTTGTTGTTGTTGTTTCTCTGTGTAGCCTTGGCTGTCCTGTACTCACTTTTATAGACCAGGCTGGCCTTGAACTCACAGAGATCTACCTGCCTCTGACTCCTGGAGTGCTAGGATTAAGGCATATGCCATTGTGCCCGGCTTTTTCTTGGTGTTCTCTCTCTCTCTCTCTCTCTCTCTCTCTCTCTCTCTCTCTCTCTCTCTCTCTCTCTCTCTCTCGATCCTTTTGTTATCTGAGTTCATACCCACAAGAATTTCTCTTCTGTATCTGGAATATTAATATTTTTCTTTATTTTCTTTCCAGTATGCATAGCCTGTTTTCTCTAAGTTCCCCCCCCCCCCCTTGTGAGTTGTCTATCTATCCCAGACAGTTTTCATGGCTGGCAATCAGTCTTTGCTTATTTATGATCTTGAAGCTTTCTAACTTGATGCTTCATCAGTGGCATCTATGCAGGTGATCCTTCCAAAGCAGCATCACCAGGCAGGTTCCAAATGGAGGCTCCCAGTCTTTCAGCTAGTGGGTGACAGACCGTTGGCCTTGAAGGCAAGGGTGATCTTGTTGGGATGCCAGTACTAAATCTACACTGTAGAGTCACTGGATGGATTGTGTTGTTGACCAAGGACTTTCTCCTTTACCCTTTCCTGTGTATGACTCCTGCTCAGGAAGGGTGGGGCTAGGAGGGAGGGAGGGGTTGGAGCAAATATTTCCTCCCAACTCCTTTTCCTGATTTAGGATTAACCAACTATCCCTCTTCTCTTGAGCTCCCAAAGGTTGTTTCTTCTGTCTCTTCTGCTGTGTTCTTTTGGGCTCTAACTTCTAAAGGAGTCTAAAAATAAAGTTTTTAAAGTATATTTAAAAATTTTGAGGTTATAACTACAATATTTCCCACTTCTCTTTTCTCCCTCCAAATTGTCCCAAACTGTCCTCCTGGATTTCTTTCAAATTCATGACCTCTTTTTCTCTCTCTCTTTTTTTTTTTATTAATTGCTATTACATAGGTGTGTGTGTGTGTGTGTGTGTATATACATATATTCCTAAATGAATAAATACAATCTGAAGTTTTGGTGTCTTTGAAGAAGCATGACAACGTACATGTTCAGGTTTAATTCTAAAGCCATGCAGTCTCTCCTGATAGATCATCTTCTCCTGACAACCTTACAATGTCACCTCCATTCCCACAACCTGCGTTGGTCCCTCCTTGTGCATGCCCAGAGCACTGTGAACCTCTTGTCTAAGCATTGGTCATCTTTTTATATAATCTAGATTCCTGTCTTTCTTGCTAAGTTCTGTTCTCCAAAGGGCGAGGCTGCCATGGCTCTGTCCCCTGTGAGTTCTGGGCTGTGGAGAGCCTGATTGGCTGTAGCTGTAGCTCAATTTCATCTTCAACACGTTACTTATTTCTATGGTTGCACAGAAAATTATAAGGGAAGAGGGATGCCAAATTCGTATTTGGTTTAGGGATTCAGGGCCTGTAGATTCAAATATTTTCAAATCTATTTTAGTAAATGCTTTAGAAGACATCCTTCCAGAAACCAACACTAGCTTGAATTGCAAGAATTACTTGTTTGTGTAATTTGATTTGTGAGTATGAGCAAGGAAATAAATATGTGAGCAACTTAAAGCCTCTTGAACTAATTTCATATGTAATTCTTCCTTTCAGCAAATGTATATTAGCTACAGGATGCCACATACAGTAGAATTCTGTGGTGATTTGAAATCTACCCTCTTGAATATTAAAAATTCTTTTGCTATTTGCTAGCGGTACAGCTGTGGAAGTTAAATGTCAAGTTTAAAAGGCAATGAATAAGAATGAGTTTGCTCAATGGACCAAAATAAGGTACCTCAGCTTATAAAAGAAAAGCTGTATTCATAATGTAAATTTAAACTTCATGTTATCTCTTAAGGAACAAAATTAGAATGTGGGTAAAGCCTTACTAGTTAGGATGCATTGTTACCTTAATTTCTAGACAATGCCATTTATATTATAATGGTGTTGGTCTGTCTGCTTCATTTCCTCATGACTCAAACCACGGCTGCTACACCACTTTGCACAAATATGAAGAAAACACTATTCATAAATTGGTGGCAGATACCTCAGTGAAATGCTGGCTATCAGAACAACCATAGGATTTCATACCACTACTTTAACACTGCTGAGACATAAGCAATGTCCTGTTCACAGGCTATGGGCTGAGGAAAAAGGAAAGAATTGTCAAAGAGAAATGTGATGGCTAGTCTTGATTTGCCAAGTTGATGGCATCTGTAATCAACTAAAACAAACTGTTGGCCACTCCTGTGAGAGTGTTTCTTGATTAGATTATTTGAAGCAGGAGTCACATCCTAAAATGTGAGAAGCACCTGCTAGAGGCTGCCCTTCACTGATGTGAGAACCAATTTCTTTGGGGTTCCAATACAGACCAAACCCCAGCATCTCTCTAGGAATTCTTCAGCTCTATTTCAGGACTGCTAGGAAAGACATCCAGCCTCATATGCTGAGCAACTACCTGATGTTCCCCTCTCCAGTGTGAGACAGCCGTTGTTGAACTACTCCGATCCCATCCTATAGGACAATCCAATAGCTCCCCCTTTAGTAACAAAGCTCCCCCTGAGTAACAAAATAAGTCATTAGATGGAGACTAAAATTGACATCAAAGACATAAGCTTGAAATGACATTCGTAGACTTGGTGGCTGAGTTATTTAGTGTTTCCACTCTTGTGAGAGAGTTCTTTCTTACCAGTAGGTTTCTCAAGGCATTGAGCATGGTCAAGGTCTTGACCATGGCTGCTGATAGGAGGGTTGAAAGCCAAGGATGCTCAAATATCTTTTGGATGCCAACTGTGCATTTTTGCTTTTGGTCTTTGAATTACAGTCTTGAATATACGTTAATTTTACTCCACGATTGCAGTCAGGGTGGCTGCACAGTTCCTTAAAACACATAGGGGAAAGAATGGGAACATATATCTACTGAATATGCTCCAAGCCTCTAAAATAAGTTTAGCTTAATTTGGAAGTAATGTTTGTGAGATGTGGGAAACTTGCTTGTAAGTGAGTCCTTGACTGTTTATCTACTACAAACTCATTTTATCAAAAGTCTTAGTTATAAGAAGATATGCACGCGCGCGCGCACGCGCACACACACACACACACACACACACACACACACACACACACACACACACACACACACACCTACACCTATGTACCTATGTATGGTCATGTGATAAGAGTCCATAGGAGAAGTCAGCACTGCCTACTGTCTGCCTGCCTGCCTGCCTTCCTTCTTCCTTCCTTTTTCTTTTCCTTTTTGGGTAGAGGAAATTCAACTGTGGCACAAGGTGTTTGTGGAATGAGAAGTATGCCCACAGAGGCTGGCATTATTTGAGAGGAGTACGCTACTGAGCACCCATTGCTGAGTGGGGAAATACCTAAGGAAGACTTTGCACAAGGTCAGCTCTGAGTCCTTCATCTTGTCATTGTTATCAAATCTCACTGCCTCCTGTGGGAGTGACTGGTGCATATTTATTGAAATTTTGTAATAGGTGTCTTGTTTCCAGAATACAGATGAAAAAAAAAATTAACAGTGCATTAGTCACTGGGTTGCTTTTGACACTAAATGACTTCTCAGAAAGAGTACAGTGTGGGAAAATAGGGAACCTACTAGGTGACCTTGCTCTAGGTTAATAATCCTCTCTTGCTTCCATCTGGAACATGAAAGGTTTGAACCAAATGAGCTGTAAAAACCCTTTTTACTATGCTAATTTGATGGCTGAAAGGGGAAAGGTATCTAAATAGGCAAATTAAATGAGACCAAAGGGTAGTTGAGGCAGCTAAGTGTCCACTGTTGGCAGAAGCTCCTCTCCACGTGAGTGAAGTGGTGTCTTCACAGCAGTGGGAGCAAGCTGGGCCACCACAGTTGCTAGGCTTGCAGTTCGTTCCTCTCACAGGGCAGCCGGCATCTCTAAAACCTGCTGCACTCTTTGTAGGAAAAAGGGACTGCACATAAATCATGAGAGTGTTTTTGCTCTCTTTGTCTTTTCCCTTCTGAAAGTATGAAGCAAAGCATTTATTTTCTTTTCTACTTACTGTGTGATGGCTAGTCTCTTGGTGAAATACCATCTAGTTGCTGAGCATATTTCAAGAAGGAAAACACTGGGGAAAAATGTCTCTGTGAGGATGTGGAGTAGATAATAATAAAGAAGCTGTGACAAGGGGTGTGGGGTTGGCGGAAAGACCACAGAATGGAAGGCAAACAGATCTGAACTTGGTTCTTCTCTCTCTCTCTCTCTCTCTCTCTCTCTCTCTCTCTCTCTCTCTCTCTCTCTCTCTCTCTCTCTCTCCAGGGTTTCTCTGCATAGCCTTGACTGTCCTGGACTCACTTTGTAGACCAGGCTGTCCTCGAACTCACATTAGTCCACCTGCCTCTGCCTCCCGAGTGCTGGGATTAAAGGTGCGCGCCACCAAGTCTTATCTCTACCTCCTATAGAACCGTTTGTTTGTCTAGGCTTGCTCTGTTGGGCAGCCTTTACCTCCGTCCATTGTAACCCAGCTAGGCCATGCAATGGCCAGGTTGATTCTGTTCCTATTATCATCCCACAGACTCAGGTGTTGGTCACATGATCCAGACTGAGACATTTGGGGAACATGCTATAATAATAAATAGAGTTTTGGGGCAATGTCTCTTCCTGCCCCAGTTTCAAGTTCAGAGGACATCTTGCTCATGGGAGAACAGCTATCAGAAAGTCAAGTTAAGTAGATCTAGAAAGCAAGAGATCTGAAGACATCCTTTTGTATATGTGAGTATTTCCTTTTATTATTCAAGTTTGAGTTGGGCTCCAATAGCTTGTATGCAAGTAAAACTAATGAAAGCAAATTGCTAATTATGAATCAACGCTATTCCAATGGCTTTATATATCTTAATCCATTTCTCTTAAGAGTTCTTTAAATTGATTCATTTGCATTCTGTAGAGTAAAATATATGCACAGAGACTAAAGTAATATTTTAGTGTTACTTACTACTCTCACAGGTAGTACATAATAACAAGTCAGGACTTGAGATGAGACATTTAGATGTTGGTGAGATGACCCAGCAAATAAAGGCACTTGCCACCAAATCTAATGACCCCAGGACACACATAATGGAAAAAGAGAACTGATTCCCAGATGCTGTCCTTGGATGTCCACAAATAACCACCACATGTGAGCACACCCACAAAATAATGTAATAAAATGTTATTAACACCAAAACTTGCGATCTGAGATGTTTGTTATTCAGAAGAATGGTAGAATGACTAGAATTTTGATATGAATTTTAGTTCTCTGTACATCATTTTTTTTTTTTGTAAACATGGGGATAGAGTGCAAGTTCAGAATCCCAAGTTCTGAGATCAAGGAACTCAGGTGTCTGAGGGTGGGAGGCCATGACTTCCCAGCACAAGGAGAAGAGATATGGTCCTGCTTTTTATTCTGTTGGGACTGTCCACGCACTGGAGGGTGTGCTCTCACATGGGTGGTAGGGTAGAAGCTGGGGGAACATCCTTACTATGTCTAATTGTGTCTCTTTCATAGACATCCCATAGGCATACACAGAAATAATGTTTGACTAACTATGTATCTATTGGCTCAGTCAAATTAATAGAAAATTAACCACTGTGAGTACCAAGCTCCTAAAGTTCAAATAAATCACTTCATTTTCAATCAAGTGGGCCTATTGGTTACTCAGCCATGCGTAGACTCTGGCTTGACACTTTCCCCTCTGAGGCAGGGATCATGTGATCATGCTTCTGGCCCCAGAGTGGGATGTTTGGAGGGCTGAGAGCCTTTCTAGTTGGCTATACTGGCTGGAATGGCTTCAGAGCCAACTAAGTACTATTTCTCCTCACACGACTCCTGCATGTAGTGTATCACTGCTTGGCTGATGTATACTGCTCCCAGATCAGTGCGATGCCTTTCCCTACAGCGATATTTGGGATAATGGTACAAGTCCCAATTTGATATGAAATTTGGGTTGTGTGCCTTAGCAACGGTTGCTTTAGCACCTGGTAATAACTTGTTCCATTTGCTATCATTGCATTGCAATTCAAATAATCTGATAACAAAATTTATGTCAAAGCGTGTGATGCAGTGTCTCTTGGATCTCGAGGTTTGATGTAACAGCTGACTAATGGCTGATTCACACTGCCCTTTGTTCCATATTTATTTTCCACACCTGAGTCCATTACAGTAGCCTCTCTAGGTCCATCCACAAAGTTGGGCTTCTTGGGTTTTTAGACATGCTCAAAGAGGTAATCAAGATGCTAGAGTTAGGCATCCTTGATTACCTATTGTGGGTACCAGCCTTTCAGGTGGCTGCCATAGTTCTCTTCTCTGTGCCCGTGTCAGAAAGAGCTGGCAGTCATTCCCCCCCCCCCCCCCCCCCCCCCGCTGCTGGGCTGGCTTTGTGATGGCTGTGACAGTGTGCTGCAGAAGTGAGATTCCAAACTTCCCAGTACAGACCTTAAGAACACTGACGATCTCTACTCTCTGATTCCTGGATACACTGTGAAGCTTAAAATGCATAAGGCAGTCGCGCGGAGGTGAGACAATGCACTGTGTTGACATCTCCAGCCGAGTTCTTACATAATAAGAAGAAGCACCCAAGTGGAAGTGAGCCATCTTGGATAGCATAGTGGTCTGACATCAGGAAGAACAGAAAACCCCACTGAGCCCAATCACCCTGATCAGAGAAAATGATCAGATAATAAAGTGGCTATTTTATGCTACTTCCTTCAAATCTAAGAACCATGTTTATGTGGTTATTTCTCCTAATATTAGACCTATAGGTATAGTTTTATCATTGCAAAATAGAGATGCTGGCAGGTCAAATGTTGGGAACTCAAAAACAAATTAATAAACGCTTTGATTGCTTGAGTGGGGAATGAGTTTTAATAGCCATTTTTCTAAAGAAAACATAGAGATGGGCAGTAGGTATATGAAAAAAAAAAAAGGGGGCTCAACCTGACAAATCAGGAAAACAAAACTCAAATTCAGGGGCCTGAGGATTCAGACAGTAAAGTGCTTACACAAGTCCCTAGATGTGGTGGTTTGAATAAGCGTTGCTCTCATACTTGGCCAAAGGGAGTGGCACTATTAGGAATTGTCTTGTTGGAGGAGGTGTGGCCTTGTTAGAGTAGGTGTGTCACTGTGTGGAGGGCTTAGAGGTCTCCTATGCTCAGCCTCCACCCAGTATGGAACACAGTCTCCTTCTGGCTGCCTGTGGATCAAGATGTAGAACTCTCAGTTCCTTCTCCGGCACCCTGTCTGCCTGCGTGCCGCCATGCTTCCTGCCATGATGACAATGGATTAAACCTCTGAAACTGTAAGCCAGCCCCAGTGAAATGTTTTCCTTGATTAGAGTTGTCTTGGTCATGGTGTATTTTTATAGCAACTAAAACCAAACTAAAACGCTGGGCTTCATCTCTAGCACACATGTGGAAAGCTGGGTATGGTGCCGTGTGCTCATAATCTCAGTGCTGAGGAGGCAGAGACAGAAGGACCCTGAAGCTCATTGGTCAGTGACAGGATTCGTAGAACTCACTGGTCATTGCAGGAGGACATTTGGAGCTCATTGTTCAGTGACAGGAGGATCCACGGAGGACTGTCATGAGAGAATCCCTGGAGGTCATTGGTCAGTGAAAGGAGGACCTCTGCAAGTCATTTACTAGCTAGCTAGCCTAATGGGTGAGGCCCTGTCTCAAACAAGGTGGCTAGCTTCTGAGGAGCAAAGCCTGTGGTTGACTTCTGGCTTCCATATGCACATGCACACGCAAGCATATATACACACGTCATTCCTCTTACTTAGATATTATCAAAGAGACAAAAATGCCAAGTTTGACTATGCATAAGGAGAAACTGGAGCTTTTTATATTGCTGAGCATGTAGAGTCCAAAGGCTATTATGAAAAATAGTGTGGAAATAACTCAGAATTTTAAAAATAGAACTGTGCTATGGTGTAGTGTCCTCATTTTTGTGTGTGTATGTATATCTATATCTATATATGTATATATATATGTATATATATATATATATCCCCATAGGAGATGAACTGATATCTCACAGAAAGATTTATACACTGGATTTTATTGCAGCATAAACTACAATAAGCAAGGATAGAGAATCAAACTAGGAATGCTTTGATGGAAGACTTCATGGTATATGTATACAGTGGAGTATTATTTAGCCTTAAACATGGAAGTCTTATTTTGAAAACTATAGGTGAAATCAGAGAGCATCATGTCAAGTGAACTATACACACAAAAATGTACTGCACTATCTAATTTACAAGGGAGATGTACAAGTTCAAATTTCTAGAATCAGATCATAGAGCGGTAGTTACCAAGGACTAGAAGGTAGAGTACGTGGAGCAATGTTGATCAAAGGGCACACAATTCCCATCTTGAAGGATGACTACATTTTAGAGATCTATTGTGCAGTTAGGTGTTGTATTGACACTTTAGGATTACACATTTGAATTTTGCTAAGAGAGTGCATCATGATTGAATCAAGCCACAAAATAAAAGGCAACAGCCGGGAGATAGTTCTGTGAGTTTGGCTGTATTAATAAATTCACTGACCACACACCAAAACCATGAGCACTCTGTATTACAACAGCAACCACAACAAAGCCCAAGATGAGTGGTGAGGTCATGAGGAAGTTCACAAGCATCTGCCACTTTCTTATGTCCCAGGCTGGAGTTTCCGGTAGAGGTGACCTTGAGCTGCCAGATCAATGAGGCAAAAAGACACCCAGGGAGAGTAGGGCTTAAGCTAGGATGAGACTGCGGTCATAACATTAGAAGTTATGCAGTTGTCATTTAGACAATCACTTCAAGTCTTCAGTTGGTCTCGGTGGGTAGTACATCTTTGAGGTAGAGATACTGTTTAAGAAAATAAGAACCTTCTAGAATTACAGAAACTTTTGCTGCTGTCTATATTTGGGCCTGTGCTTTCATTTACATAAAGTAATATGTAAACACGGATACTTTATTTTTTCAAATGGCTTCTGAAAATTCTTCCAACATACCCATTTGATGACTGCCTACTTTGCACCAGCCAAGAAATTCGACATTAGTAGTATAGATGGAGAAGACAGGCTCATTTGCATGGAAAGTCATCAGTGCTGGTGAATTAGCAAGAAAGGCTCAGCTAAAAGAAACATAAAACTTAGCTAGGAGTTGAGTCATGGATCCATTTGGCCACTTGGCATGAACTTTAAGGGCAAGGAGTCCATGGCTGGTCTGATGCTAACCAATATCTTAAGGAACCTAAGTTAGCTACTTTTCATCTTTACAGTCTTAGGTTGGTTCCTACGCTGCAAACATAAAGCTGTTCTAGAAGGGACACAGTGAAGAGCAGAAAGGAAGCCCTGTCTAGGATCTTTATCCTACACCTCGTGAGCAGACTCTAGCAGGGTCACCTTGACTACAGTATTGTCTTCAGCTTCTAGGTGGAAAAAAATGAGAGAAGGGAGAAGGCTGGATTAGTAAACGCAGCAACCAGAAAACTGCTGCACACTTGGGGCGAACACAAGATACAGGGCAGCGAGGTGACTCAGACTGGGAAGACTTCCAGGAAGAAGTGACACCTGAGCTGCTAGATCAATGGGAGAAAAGGACACTCTTCATCAGGGGACATGGGACACTCTGAGGCAGGACAACTGGGGCCTATCACCTGTCTGAGGTCATGACAGCTGAGCGAACAGGCCCTGAAAACCGTGGGAGGAATCAGGGTTTCATCGTGCCAGCGATGTGAAACGTTTTCAAATACAGGAAAGAAGAAATCAGATACATGTGTTTAAGAAAGCAGATAATGGAGGCCGCCATCAGGAGACTCTGGAATGTACCAAGACAAGAACCCGCTTTCCAGCAGTGGTGGCGTGGCAGGAGAGAAGGGTGCAGCTTCTTGATGCATTGAGAACTGACATTTGCTGGATTCCTGGTTAATTATGGGGGTGAGATGACCTCAGGTTGGTTCCTTGTCCTCCAGCTTAGGTATCCAGAGGAGGATGAGGCCATTTGCTGAGGCTGCATTAGAGGTCAGGTGTCTGAGACTGGAGAACAGATGGGTTCATCCTCGGTAGCTGATATCAGTATGCGAGCTGGTTTTTCTTTCTCCGGTTTTGTCCCTTTCATCTATTCTCCATCTTACAACTGAACACTCTTCTTGTTTTTTGTTTTTTGGTTTTTGGTTTGTTTTTTTGGTTTTTAGTTTGTTTTTTTGGTTTTTCGAGACAGGGTTTCTCTGTGTAGCCTTGACTGTCCTGGACTCACTTTGTAGACCAGGCTGGCCTCGAACTCACAGCGATCCACCTGCCTCTGCCTCCCAAGTGCTGGGATTAAAGGCATGCACCACCACTGCCCGGCTAACACTCTTCTTCTAAGAGTATAAAGAATATACTTTATATGCTGTAACACTTCTCATCAAATAGGGTTCAGTGGGATATTGTGACTTTCCGCAAATCAGGAAGGGACCTAGAAATCAGGAAGGGACAGAGTGTTTCATCAATCAATACCCTGTGTTTCACACTTAAATCTAAGTAACACATGCAGTCCTTCAGAACTTCTATGTTTCCTCTGTATCCTGTCCTTCCCAAGAGCCATCCAAGGTCATTTGGGTGGGGTTGCCCTTATCGGTGTAGGGGAAGAAATTAAGGCAGAGAAACAAGGAATCTGATTCCCTGTTAATTAATCCGCTTATCTATTTCATAAATATTTATGGAATAAATATGCATGGGAGGTGTTAAGATGCAGAGTGTTTGAGTGACTTTCCGAATGCTCCAGAATGACTCAAGGGCAAAGCAGAAACAAGAACATTTGGGTTACATCTTAGTGTTCCCGAGAGGGAGGGAGAACACTTACAAAGCTGCTAGGGATTTTCAGCAAGGACTGACCTTGGGTCAGGGTTACCGGTAGATCCATATTGTCCTGCAACTCATCTTTGTTCTCCATCACATTCTCATTGGCTTCTTAGGAGATAGTTTCTTAAAAGCCGCCTGTAATTGAATGCTGCTGAACAGCAACTGAATTCCATCTGACTTAATCAGGAGGGAGATGCCGGAAGAAATGACAGGCGCATTCTAGTCAGCTCAGTGTAAGATTGGCAGGGGAAGATAGTGTCTCACGTTAACTCAGGCCAGTCTCCAACCTGCCATGCTGTCAAGGATGGCCCTCGGCCTCCTGATCCTCCTGCCTCTACCTCCCAAATGCTGGATTACAGACTTGGACCATTGTATCCAGATCAGCATGCAGTTTACAATAAAATTATGCATCACAATGGAATGTAATTTCCCAGAGTACGTAAACTTTCTCCTGTCGCCCGTAATATGGACACCCCTTGGCTGTCAGTGACTAGAGTTGTCTTAATAATAAGTACTTCTATTGTTGCCAGGGAAGAGATTAATTTGAAATTAACTATTTCTCTTTGAGTCACTCGTATTTAGATGGCACCATAAGATGTGATACGTGTGCTGTGTCCTTGTTCCTAGGACATGTGGTAAGAAAATAGCCCCCTGTGCCTCCGACAAAATAGGAAATAAGCCATTAAGCTTTAAGGTTTTTGGAAGTTAGGGGGAACTCCGTGTGTTGGGGTGCATCATCCTGTCACCCGTCTACATTTTTGCCTTGTGTTAGTGCACGTGTAGATACTTTAACTAATGCCACGGCCCTGATGATAAATATTAGACTTGCTCTTCTCACAAAACACCTTTAGTTGTTCTTTGCACCTGTTAGAGGTCAATGAGGGTATGTGTGGCAAATTATGGGTGGTGCTAGATGAAAGCCAGCTGTCCGACTTCCAGACACCCTGACAGCATAGCATTGTCCTCATGAATCTACTAGCATCTGGTCTTATTTCCAGAAAGGCCGTTTTTATCTGTGCTTCAGCATTTATCTGACTCATGTAGACTGACTTGTACCCGATAAATTCTCTCTCTCTCTCTCTCTCTCTCTCTCTCTCTCTCTCTCTCTCTCTCTCGCTCTCTCTCACACACACACACACACACACGTGCATACACACACACTTCTAATTAGTTAATTTATAATGAGAACAATTTCAAGCACACCAGACAGTTGTGTCAGCTTAATGAAGCATTCTCCCTCTGCAGAAACCATATGGGAAGCCAGCTTATGATCAGATTGTCTGGCCTCTGAGCAAGGGGAATTGGTCATATGATTACAATGATTAATGGCCACACACTCTGGAATGGGACTCTTGTAGTTGTAGGTGACAGAGATACAAGGTCATCTTAGGCAAAGAGTGAGTGTGTTAAAAGACCCGATGGCACAATTGGAAAGTCTGTGCGGGAGCCTACTGTTAGGTCTCCAGTCCCGCAGCATTTTCTCTCTGTAGCTTCTTCCGTGAAGTAGAGACTTTACAGTCTGTGGCTCCTGGCACAGAAGTGTGACTGGCTCTTTTCTATCAGTTTCTACTAAAGGAAATCCCCAAAGAGATCCCTGATAATGAGGGCCTGGGTCTGACATTGGGCCAAGCAGCTCCAGGTAGGGAAGGGAGAGGTAGGGCACAAAGGCCCTCCCAGTGGTTCCCAATGATGACGTCAACTCACTGTAGGCTGCCGTTGAGTCTGATTAGTGTGCTGACCCTGAGGTCTTCTGGCTCTACTCTAGACTTGGCAGATCTACCTATAACCCCAGGAGCACAGGATTCCTGGACGCTAATAAGTACCAGGAGCATATGAATACTCATTCTTTCATAGTGTAAATAATGTAAATAAATTTCATAATGTAAATAAAATGGTACTGCATTGTTTTTTTACTTTATATTTCACTAATTACTGGATTTATGATTGAATTTATTGCCCAACAGCAATGACCCTTCACGATTTCCTGTTGATTTTCCTATTGGCGTGTGTGTGTGTGTGTGTGTGTGTGTGTGTGTGTGTATGTGTGTGTGTGTGTATGTGTGTAAATTAAAAAAAATTCTGGGTACTAATTCTGTTTTGGTAAAATGTGTGCACATATCTTCTTTAACTTTTCTTGTAACTATGTAAGGTACTGTTTTGTCCAGTAGAAGAAAAGATATACAAAATGCCAAACTGTTCTGTTTCATCCTCTTAGAAACTACATATCTCATATGTAATGTCCATGCGTTACTTGTAACATGAGACTAGCTGGTTCTTGCAGCATCATTTTGTTAAATGTTTTGTCATTAAGCCCTTTCCATCATAGCTGCATAGCCCCATGTAAGCAGCTTGATTTCTGAGCTCTGTAGCCTATCATGCCGGTCTGTTTGTATAGTCCTACGGTACCGTCTTAATTACTGTGACTTTAGACTACTTCTTTGTACCTTGGGGAGTGAGTTTAACCACTTCTTTTCCAAATTGTCATCATTCCATGTGACATTCTATGGAATTTTATGTCTATTATGATTTTTTTGTCAAGGTCCATGAAGTGCCTTAGTTTTGGGAATACCATAGTACTTTGATTTGTGACATTTAATCAGCTAGATGGAAAAATTATCATTATCAATGAATAATCTCACTCATAAGTAGAGAATTATTCTATAACCATCAAAATTTTTATAAGTTCTGTTAGAAGGACCCTGCTGTTTGAGGTTGTGGTCCTCCCAGTCCAGATGCCCATTCTGAGCTCAGCATTAGGTGCAGAACCCCTCCCCAGCAGGGCCTCCTACTCTCTGCCTGACTCCATCTGGAGAGTGTCTGTAGACATAGATGCTCCTAACCACATTTGATTTACAACCCCTGACACGGCTCCCTGCCAGCTCTCCCTCCCTGTGTATATAGGATAATTAGGTACTGTGTTCCTGCAGTGTTATCAAATGTAGATCAAGCACCATTAAAGCACCCAGTTTCAACCAATTATGTACACCTATCCTGGAAGCCCTCTCACTTACTCCTCAAGGACTATATAGCCTTTGTACTCCCTGAGTAAGGTTGAACTAGCTCCCTGAAGTGGTACCCGGAGTGTTTGATCTCCATTGTGCTCATGGTCTTCCGAGCTCTGCATCTCTCCTGTTCCTTTTGCCTTGGTGGGCTGGCAAGCCCCACAGGGAAGAGGAGAATCACAATTTCTCCTTTTCAGATGTATTATAAAGCATTGATTATATGGATTCTTCTAGAAAACTTAGAGAATGTGGTACAATTGTGAGAGCTTTCCACTTACCTGTTGCCATTCTTTGCTTGTTAATAGGTGGGTTAACTACTTTGTATAATAACCTTGTATCTGACAACCTTGCTGGGATTTGCTTGGTATAATTTGTGGATTCTCCTGGATTTAAAAAAATTTTTTTTTTCAACTTTGGAAAGTAAGATTTTACATTCCTATTCTAATTATTGTAGCACACTCATTTTTGTTGCATTTTGTAGGCTCTGCAGTAGCTCTTTCAATAAAAATGCTAATGGAGGGCTCACTCAGTGATTGGGAGTGTTTCTGGAGGAAAGGATATTCATGAGCTCAATTTTTATTCTAATTTTTCTCATAGTAATGTTACTTATCTCTGCTTACTTTAATTATGTTGGGTTTTCCATGTTGAGTTTCCCTGGACTAGTGGCAATCACAGGTAATCCCATCCAGGTAATCCTAAAGAGGGAAATGAGGAGTATGGGAAGTTTGCTCATTATCTTAGTTCAAGAGTGCCATCTTCTGTTAGACCATTGAAGCAATGTTTAATTGACACCAGAGGTGGGATAAGAAGTGGAGGCCTGCTGATGCTGTGATGCTGTGTTACAGCTCCGGGATTCTTCTTTTCTGGTATCTTAGTTGCCTCTTCTGGTCCTTCCTGCTTGAAAACTGTGGTTCAGATCCTCCTATCTCCCCACATCAGGGTGGGATGTTACCTTCTCTCCCCCTGTAATCCCTGACAGATCATGGCTTTGATTTAGCTCTACTGACAGGGTTTTGAAAACCTATCCACATACAAACCGAAGCTTAAAGAGTCAAAGTCAAAATTGTAACAGATGCAAAGGTCTGGCTTTTATTTACAATTCTAGAATCAGAAAATACTAAAATGATTTCTATAACTAGTGGTTTAAAAATTTTTATCTTTAACAAATGCTACTGCCAGAAGAATATATCTCTTGACTAGTACTTGTATGTGTGTTTGCATAATTTTGCTTTCAAGCTTTCTTTTAAAACAATTTTGTTAAGTATTAAAGCATATAGATTAGTCTATAAGAAATAGTGTGATATGCAATTTAAGGCCAAACAATATGAAATACTTTACTTTTCCTACTTTAATCCTTTTTTCTTCCTTTATTTTCTTTCTTCCTTCCCTCCTTCCCTCTCTCCTTCCTTCCTTCCTTTTTTTAAGTGGTCTTTCTCTTGGATTTCATTTACTGACTTGAGAGTTTAAAAGTTGGGCATCTGATCTATGTTATAATTTGTATTTATCCTTTGACAATTTCATGCATGTGAACAATTTACCTTAAGCACATCCAACCTCCTCACTACCCCTGGATCCCATGCATATGTCTACCTTCCACCTTCTTTTTTCCCCCTGCTTCTACTCCTCCTTCCTCCCCCTTTTTCTATTTTTCTATCAACCCATTGGTCACTGGGTCCAGTTATTGCTGCCTGCATTCTCATTAGTATAGGGTCATCCACCAAAGCATGGTCAAAGCCCTGAGGAAGAAAACTTACCTCCTTCCTCCAGCAGCCATCACTTGCCTTTAGCTCTTTCATGCTGGGCCATTGGTTGACTTAGTCTTGTATGTGTCGTGTCTTATGCTAATGACCACAGCTGCTGTGAGATCATGAGTGCAGTGAAGATGTTGTGTCTAGAAGACATCGTTACACAGAACTCTTCCCCATCTTCAAGATCTTAAATTCTTTCTGCCCCTTGCTTCCAGTATATTTCCTGAGCCTTGAGGTATATGGATGGATGCTGATAGGTAACCAATTTAGACCTGAGTTCAGTCACTTATTCTCAGTACTTTTGAACTGTTATGAGACTCTGCAATGATTGCTTATTACTCACTGCAAAAAAGAAGCTTCTCTGACCAAGGTTGAGAGCTGTGCAAATTTATTGGTATACACATAAATATTTACAAGGTAGTTTAATAACATGCCCAATTATCAAGACAGTAGTAAGTTACTCCCTAGGGCCATTGACCTCCCCAACTATGGGGTTTTATCAGGTTTACAGTACCAGGCATGAATTTCCTTCTGTGGGGCCATCCTCAAATCCAACTGGAAAGCTATTGACTATAACAGTCCTGCCACTATTGCTATGGTATAAGGAGGCTGATATTACAACATGCAGAGTCCACTATTGGTAAGTCTATTGATGGCTTTTTTTCTCCCAGCGACTTACCATATATAGCATCTTCTAGTACTATGAAAACTATCTAGCAGGGAGAGATTCCAAGTTAGTTATTTCATTTCCTCTGTGTCCTTCAACAAACGGCTTTGACAAGATGATCTTACCATCTAGCTATAGTGGACAACCAAAAGCAGTGACGATAGTTTGAAGTTTTTTTTTCAGGGGACCTTTGGGACCTCCCTGACACCAATAACTTCAGTAAGAGATTTCCCACACGCTGAGATTTTTATTTAATATCCCATGTCTTCTGGTAGAAGCATTGTTCCTCCTTGCAGGCTACCTATGTTTGAACTTTTTAACTATATTTTTAATTAGTTTACAAGGCAGTGGGTTTTCATAAAATGTCTTCATACAGTCTTAGTTTTAGTTAACCCTCTCCTAATCCCTCCTCATCACTTTATCCCTCTCTTTGCTTAAATCTTAAACATTAACATGGCCCCTTGACTGTTATATCACGTATGTTCTATTCTATTATATTGTATTATATTATATGTTATATATTATATTATATGTTCTATTATTCCTTTAAGGCTTTTCTCCCCTCATATGAATTTCTATATTTGTTCTTTTAATCATCAGTACTCAAATGCAAGTGTGTATCAGAAGTATCTAGAGAGATTGTTAAACTCCAGAATGCTGAGCCTTGCCCATAGAAATTCTCATTCAGTAGACTTGGGGGTAGGACCTAACTACAATCATATCCATAGGTTTCACATCAGCAGATTCAACCAATCATGGACTGAAAGTAATTGGAAGTAAAACAACTTTCTGCTGAACATGTACAGGTTTTTAAAAATCATTATTCCTGCCACCACGTAGTGTCTGAACTACTGAGTTAACATTTACATTATGTTTAGTAGTATAAGCAATCTAGAGAAGGCATACAATGTGTAGGTGGGTGTACATGTGCTATACATAAATACAAAGTCCCAGAAGGGTCTTGAGCATCCATAGAGTTTGGTATCCACTGGGGTCTTCCTCCAAACCCAGGGAAGGCTGAACTCACATAAGTCTCAGTCCCCCAGGTGCTGCCACTGCTCAAGACGCAACATAGAGAGCTGGCAAGAATCGGTGGTTACCATTAGACTAAGTCTGCCACCTGTATCCATGAGCATGCCTGAGCTGGATTTTGTTGTTTTGAGATTCTTGTTGAATGCTCTTACTTTGAAAAACAAAACAAAAACCTAGACATTTTCTTTGACCATCCATTCCTATAATATTGCTGGGAACACAACTATGGCTTCATTCCTATAGAAAATCACGTCTTCCTTACCCAGAGCTCTAAAACACAGAAACTCTTGCAAGTTTCTCTGGCCTTGTAACTGGGGTTCCCCAGTCTTCCTAATGTGCATATACAGTGAACCTAGGATCACTTCTCTTGCTCTTTATCTATACTTAAAATTCTCCCCTGTAGGCTTAGTATGCCAGCTTTTGTGGTTCCCATAGCATGCACCTTCATCTCCAGAACTCTAGGAACTTCTGTTTGAACTGGGCTACAGTGGCTTATATACTTGGTGGAGGTTGGGGGCACTCTGTGATCTTAGCCACCTGGGTATCGACCACAATCTCTTTACCTAACAGAGTGTGGGACACGAGGTCAAAGGCTTTTTCAGGCAGCAAGCAGGCGATGGAGAGAATCTGGAGACATCAGAGCACCTGGAGATGCAGACATGGGTCTTGGTGGCGATTTGTGAAGAATTAGAAGTAATGAAGGGCTGTTGCTGGTGATAGGTCACACTGAGAAGAGGTCCTGAGATGACTGGACTTAAAGATTTTATCAGTGCCAATCTCCCCTGAAATGTGTTTGTTTCGTGTCAGTATCTTCCTTTGGTAGGCATCTTTCTGACATCTTGGCTTCTCCTTCCTAGGTGTGTTTTGACAACGTACTCTGAAGATTATGCTCCGCAGTATGATTATCCACCACCTGTAAGTACGAAGACTCATAGTCTAATCCTACCTGTGTACACACCTCGTCATATCTGGTGCATTAGTCAGTCTTGGAGAGAAGGGACTGCTGAGACTTATGATGTCTTATATTTATTAAGAGATACTTGCTGCTTGCGAGAATCAATTGGATGTTTAATAGCTACGGTTTATTTTGGAAATTAATGGACTTCTTAGTGGAGAAAATATTATACTATTGAAGACATATTAATCACTTTCTCCCTTGCTTGTTTATTGCCTCCACCTTGAATGAAACTTACACAAAATGAAAACCACCTTTCTATTTACTTTTATCTGATGAGCACACACAAGTATGGGATTTAATTTAGCTCTGGAAATTGAGCATTGATTTTTTTTTTTGAAGTCCAGTTTATAGCTTTAAATATATTTATATTTTAACAATTAGACAACAGGACTGAAGGGTACATCTCCGCTTTAAGGCACTTGAGTAGTCTGAAAAGTGTTGGGTTCACCTCAAGAACAAAGAGTTGAAGGGAGAAAGGAGAGGGGGGAGGAGGGAGGGAGGGGAGGGGAAGGGAAATGTATACAACAGAACCTAAATAAAAGTGGCTTCCTACTGGTTTTACCTTATGCATCTTGACCAGAAAAATAGCTATGAAATAATATTTAACAATTGAAAAAGAAGAGAAAATGCTATTATTCTCTCAAATAGTATGATTACCTACTTAGAAGAACCAAGATATTAAACTGAGAAGTACCCAAGATGAGGAAAAGCTTTCCTTCATCCAACACTAACTAGTCAGTAAATTGTAAAGGAGAAAACCACACAATTATAATAAGTCAACATGAAAAAACTCTTTTGAAGAGAAATTTTCCAAGGTCAATGCAAGAAAACAGACTTTCTAACTTGCAGCTGCTCTTCCCTCACCAAGAGGTGACTATTTCCCTGTCTCTAGAGTCGGGACTGGCAGGTGACTAATTTGGTCAGCAGAGCCTGAAAGAAAAGGCCTTGTGCTAGCTACTTCATCCTTTGCAGTCCTGAGTAACCAGGCTACTGTTAAAGGGAGGGGCAGGGGGAGGAACACTGAAGGGCATGGCTCAAGATAGAGGAAACCATCTTGGGTACCCATCTTGCTTAAGGCTGGAGTCTAACTGCAGCTTCCAGTTGCTCCAGCTTCTGAGACACTCTGGAGGAGGATGGAGCTGTTGGGTTCTTTCCTTTGCTTGCTAAAAACAAAAGCAAAAGGTTCCAAGAGCCGAATAAAAGAGACAAGAATGGGAAACAAATTATTTTACAAATGTACAAGTTTATTGTAACTAGGACCTCAATGGATTTTTGCCTTCTATCAGAATTTAAGATTATAGGTATTATTTGAAAGAACAAATAGAATAAGTAAATATAACGATGTTTTGAAAAAATTGTAAAACCAATTTAACTTTTACCAGTTTAGAGAAGAAAATGATTTATGATATCACCTTTATTGTAGCATTCTTACTATCTTTTTTCTTATTGAAAATAACTCAGTACATAAAAACAGAAACTATGATAGCTTATGGGTAGATGAATTTAACACATATTGAAACAATTATTGCAAGAGAAATGTTAGAGACCCTACAGAAATGAGCAAAGAACATATACAAGTGGTTTGTATTGTAGGACATCCAATTAATCAAATAAATATAGGGAAAAGATACAATTTAAAAGTAAAAAATATGAGCTAATTTAAGTTTTTAAAATAAAATTAGCAATATTTTTTTTCAAATAATGAGGGCGAGGCTAAGCTGGGATGAAGTGGTGAGTTTGATTTATGTAGGAGATTATACACTACTTTCACCCTGCCTGGGAAGAAATTTGTCAGCTTATTTTAGATTACCATTTAACCCAATAAGTCTCCTTGAAGGCAATTTCTTTGAAGAAATATAATTCGAAATAAAGTATTAGCAAAAATGCTAGTCAGTGTGTTATTTATAATAGCAAAAGTTGGAGAATGCATAACTAATAGTATTAGAGATAATATTGATACTTTATAACCACAGGTGGTGATGTGAAGCCTTAACATTGTTCATGGATAGTTCTTAATAAATTTTCACTGAAGGTTAAAATATTAACATAAACACCCATATTTCATGAAAGATATTTGAAAATCTAGAGGAAACTTAAAAACATGGAGAAGTTCTCAATATTGTTGGCAAAATCGGCCACTGAATGAGAAATTACCTTTATATTTTTTAGAATTTTCCACTGAAACAGGACCTATAATTTATAATTAAAAATTATAGTCCATCCTGTTTTTAATTGAATCTTTGGGTTTGGTGGTGTTTAATTTCTTGAGGTCTTTATATTTTTTTGGATCTTAGCCCTCTGTCAGATGTAGGGTTGGTGTAGATCTTTCCCCAGTCTGTAGGATGTAGTTTTGTTCTGTTGACTGTTTCCTTTGTCTTACAGAAGCTTTTCAGTTTCACGAGGATCCATTTATTAATTGTTGATCTTAGAACCTGAGCTGTTGGGTGTTATGTTCAGGAAGTTGTCTCCTGTGCCAATGAGTTTAAGGCTCGTCCCCACTTTTTCTTCTAATGAATTTAGTGTATCTGGTTTTATGTTGATGTCTTTAATCCACTTGGACTTTAGTTTTGTGCAGAGTGATAAGTAAGGGTCTATTTGCATTTTTCTACATGTAGACATCCAGTTAGACCAGCACCATTTGTTGAAGATGCTATCTCTTTTCAATTGTATGGTTTTGGCTTCTTTGTCAAATGAAGGTGTGTGGGCTTATTTCTGGGTTTTTGATTCGATTCCATTGAGCCACCAGTTTGTTTCTATGCCAGAACCATGGCGTTTTCATTACTGTTGCTCTATAGTACAGATTGAGATCAGGCACGGAGATACCTCCAGAAGATCTTTTATTGTACAGGATTGTCTTGGAGATTCAGGGTTTTTTGTTTTGTTTTGTTTTTATCCCTAGAATCCACCTGGTGGATAGAGAGCCCATACACACAAAAGTTGTCCTCTGACCTCCATATATGTTATGACACATGATTCCGCCTCCCATGATGAATAAATACAAGAAATTGTTTTAAAGCATAAGGAAATGAACACATTATTTCAAAATGAATTTCCAACCTGTTCCCTTATTTTCAAAAGATCTGTCTCTGTCTTTAAACAAAATGAAGTTGTGAGTTCTAATCTCATGTATGCTGCTGTGACAAATTCCTAAGTACAAGCACAGGTTGCAGCCCATCCCTTAGGGGAAGGTACAACAGCGGGAGCTTGAAAGAACTGGCCATATCACATTGTCTTAGTTTTCTGTTGCTCTGAGAAGATGCCAGGCAAAGACAGAGTTGATTTGGTGCTTAGTTTCAGGGGGTTAGAGTGTGGGCATCATGGCAGGAGCATGGTAGCTGAGAGCTTACATCATTCTGATTTGTGTGTGTGTGTGTGTGTGTGTGTGTGTGTGTGTGTGTGTGTGTGTGTGTGTTGAGAGAGAGAGAGAGAGAGAAGAGAAGAGAAGAGAAGAGAAGAGAGGAGAAGAAGTGGAGAGGAGAGGTGAGGAGAGGAGAAGAGAGAGGAGAGAGAGAAATATGCATATAAATAAAACACAAGATTAAAAAGCCCAGACATGACATTTTAAGACAAGGAAGCTACAAAGAGTGGTCAATGTGTGAGAGTTAATATGTGATTTAAGCTGTAATAGTGTTTCTTTTATGAACTTGGGTGCCTTTGTGTTTGGGACATAGATGTTAATAATTGCGAGGTCCTCTTGGAGAAGTTTTTCTTTGATGAGTATGTAGTGTCCTTCCTTATCTCTTTGGTTTATTTTTGTTTGAAGTCTACTTTGACAGATATTACAATGGCTATACCAGCTTGCTTCTTAGATCCACTTACTTGGAATTTCTTCTTTGATTTTACCCTGAGATGATGTCTATCCTTGATACCGAGGTGTACTTTTTTAAATGCAGAGACAGATGGAGCTTGTTTTTGCATCAACACTGCTAGTCTCTTTTTATTGGGAAATTGAGACAAATGATGTTGCGATATATCAGTGGACGTGATTGTTGATTCCTGTTGTTGTTGTTACTGGTGTGTGTGTGTGTGTGTGTGTGTGTGTGTGTGTGTGTGTGCACTCACATGTGCTTACTCTTTTTTGATTGCTGGTCTGAGATTAATTATTCCCTGTGTTTTCCTATGGGTAGTTAACCTCTGAAGGTGGAGTTTTCCTTCTAGCACTTTCTATAGTACTGGGGATGTTTAAAGATACAGCTTAAATTTAGTTTTATCATGAAATATCTTCTTTTCTCTATATATTGTGTTGTGACTGAAAGTTTTGCTGTGTATAGTAGTCTGGGTTGGCGTCTGTGGTTCCTTAGAGTCTGCCATATATCTGTTCAGGCCCTTCTGGCTTTTAGAGTCTCCAATGAGAATTCAGGTATTATTCTAATAGGCCTGCCATTGTATACTATTTAGTCTTTTTCCCCTTGTAGCATTTAATATTCTTTCTTTGGTCTTTATGTGTAGTGTTTTGATTATTAAGTGTTGTGGAGAATTTCTTTTGTGGTCAAGTTTGGTGTGTTCTGTGTGTCTCTTGTACCTTCATAGGCATTACCTTCTATAGTTAGGGAAATTTTCTTCTATAATTTCATTGAAAAAATTTTTTGTGCCAGAGTATTTTTAAATTTTACATTTTCTTGGATCAAAGTGTCCATTTCTTTTGTCATGTCTTTAATGCCTGAGATTCTCTCTTCTATCTCTTGTATTCTGTTGGTGAGAGTTGCCTCTAAAGTTCCTGTTCTATTCATTTCCTTTCACCATTTGTTCAGTCATTTCATCTTTAAAGACCACAAGCATATTTGTAAAGGCTATTTTAAGTTTTGTTTTGTGCTTCAGCCATGTTGCACTTCTCAAATCCTACTGTATTAAGATTGCTGGGACCTAGTGGAGACGTATTATCTTGCTATTATGATTTTGCTTTTATTATAGAGTCTTGGCATCTGGGTTTGTGACAGTGGTAATTCTAGGTACTGATAACTGGTCTTGGTCTTTGTTGGGTGGGTGTTTTGTTCCTTGTTTTCTGTTGCCCTCTCCTGTTCTTAGGAGAATGTGGTAGCTGTGTGTTGCCTGGTAAGGAATTCTTCCTCCGGAATCCTACCAGGTTTTGGCCACTAGGGGTTCTGGGTAAAATCTGTTTCTAGGTATTGGGCATTGACACTTAGAAACAGAGATGAGAAGAGGGTTGCAGACAGGAGAGGATGATGGAGTGGAGGAGGGAAGAAATCAGTTCTGCAAGTATTTGCTTAGTTCCCTGAGAATTGGGCCAGAGAGGAAGAAGAGGCCACAACAGGTAGTTGGCTACAAAGCTAAGGATGAGACTGGGGCATGGATATGGAGGACAGGAGGGAGAGTGAATATCTGAAGCTTGCCTACTTGCTTATCTGGCCTACTTGCTTCTTTGACAGACTTGGCTGATGGGTTCACAGGGAATGCCTGCTAGGCTTGGGGCTTGGGATAACTGGAGGAGAGGGAGGCTGAAGGAGAAGTTCTAATGATCTGCTAGAGATGGGGTCAGATTGCAAGTGGGCTGCTACGGAATTGGGGGTAGGACTTGGCAGTTGGATTTGGAGAGCAGATGGAGAGGTGAAGATCTGTAGTTAGCCTGCTGCTTCCCTCCAAGTTCCCAACTCTTAGTTCAACTGTTTGATATGACTTGACCCTGTCTCATTGACTCTGTTCCATTAGAAAAGTATTTATTTTATTACCAAGTAATTTTTTAAAGACCTTGGCAGACATTTCATTCTGTCAATTTGAAAACTGGATAATAAATATTATAATTTTCTGTTCATTTGGTGAGTCACTGATAGTCTACGGTTGTATTTCAGGAAAGTCAGATTCTAAAGTAAGTTTGTGTCATATCTTTTCCCTAGAAAGATTGTTTGTCCTGATTGTCATGTTCCTCCTAACAGTAGTTAGCTGCCATGTATCTTTGCCTCTAGGCCAGGTCAGAGAATTTGGGACTATGAGAGATTTTACTTTCTTTTCAAATGATTCATTTCTACAGGAACACATGTGCCTTCTATAAAGTGGGAATATTTTAAAATTTGAGAGCCCTAGGCTTTGGATTTACATGCAACATGTTGTATCATATGGTTATAAATACAAATCGTTGTCAGAGAAAAATGTCCTCATATAATATGGACTGAAGAATAAAAAATGATATGTATGTTTCAGATGATTGAAATGGTAGGACTAGTTAAAACATGTATCTTAGACAAAAATAGGTGTCAGTAGCTTGTGTTCCATAGGCTGCTGTGAGTGTTACCTCCTGGAACTCAAATGCCGTGATGTTTCTTTAAAAAGTCAGTTTATCTTTTGAAATGATTGTCCACACAAATCTCTCTACTTTTTCTCATACCGAAACCTTATTATATTTGCTATATTTCAAAACTGTGTAGCAATTTATATTTGTGCTCACAGCCTTAGCATCTTTATTTATACCTTCTGTAACAATTTCCTTGTGATTGAATATCTGGACTTACACAAATTCTTTTTCCTTTAGAAAATTATTAAGTAAAGAGAAATAGTAAGTACTTTTTAAATATATAGCAAAGCATGTCCTACTAGTTACATATTTATTCTTGCTGCATTGGCTGAATACTATTATGTTTGTAACATAACCATTGAGCAGAAAGAATATTCAGTAGGAGCCAATTCAGGTGATGTCTGGTGAAGAAATGAGTAAGCAGGTAAAGCAGATTCTTGCTCATTTCCTCCCATGCTGCTCTGTATATGTGCTTAGAAGATGTCACTAGGAAGAGGTGGGGGGGGGGGTCTTCATTTAGGTGCATTGGAGCCACAGAGTTTTTATCCATGATGTATACAAAAAATAAGAAAATAAAGTCTCATAGGTGGTCTATAAAATACATATACATTGGTTTCGTCCATTTGACAAATCACATCACTCACATCAGATGCTTGCTGCTTCAAATACCCTTTAAGAGTAAATGAGGTCCCCAAAATGAATGTACTTATGGGCATCCTAGGGAAGAGTGGCCTTTGCTGTACTAATGCCAGGTGGATAATGGCTGTCTTCACAGTCCACACAAGGTTAGTTCACAGTGACTGATTTGGCCAGGAAACAACCCATTATGCATGTTTATGGATGAGCTGGATGGAGGGGCTGAGACTGCTTTCAAATTATGATACAAAATTAGGCAGTTAACAATGTTCCAGAAGGCTGGTCGCCAACTAAGAATGACCTTGGGGAAAGGGAGGGGGGGGGGACTATCAAATTAGAAAGGAGCCAAGGAACCAGAATGAAACCAGTAAGAGTATAACCACAGAATGGCCTATTGGATGGTTTGGAAAACTTGGCTGAGGATTAGGTATGCAAGTTGATTAAGGAACAGCAGTGTCATTCTATCAGGGAAAATTGTGCTTTGTGTGTAGTACAAAGCACTCTAACCTCTGGTAGAGTCAGCGTGGTTTATTCATAGAAT
This sequence comes from Acomys russatus, assembly GCF_903995435.1. Lineage (NCBI taxonomy): Eukaryota > Metazoa > Chordata > Mammalia > Rodentia > Muridae > Acomys > Acomys russatus. The sequence continues at coordinate 43,381,224 of NC_067141.1, read as the reverse complement.
ACTGGTGACTGAACTATGCTCCTTCATCCTAAAGAATGAGATTGTAGCACCCAGGAAGCGCAGGGTGTGCGGTGGTACGGTCTCGGGCAAGGCTGTTATGTGAGATGCTATGGATGGTGTATCAGTCTGTATGGTAAAAGCATGCCCTTTGTCTTCCAAGTCAGTGACGGTCAGTTGGGAAACCTGCTCACTGAGAAGCCTGCTGTAGCATCCTATCCTGCCTTGCTATGGTCCATAGAAGAGAAAGAAGAAAGCAGAACAAAAGGATGGGAAAAAGAAACCTCCTCAGCCAGTTTTCCCCAGGCTAGCCTTTCATAGGATCTTGCTGCAGCTTCAGTAGGTTCCAGTGTCTACAGGGCTCGTTAGCCCCCTGCATTCCTTTCTTCTCTACCTTTTATCAGCATGTTTTATTGAACTTTCTTAACCCTTTTCTGAGCAGGATATGCTAAGGTTCCTAGAAATTTACTCATCCCACTGTGTTTTGTTAGGTCTTGCTCTGTCACTTCTTTCAAAGTTAGTGTTATTGACTCGCACTGAATTCTTCAACTTCCCTGGTCCTCCTAGATCTACAATAGTCTCCTTACCACTTCTGCTTTTTAGGCCCAGCCATGGGTGCCCTTAACATTTGGGTCCCAGAACACTGCTCCTCCAATTTTACCCAACCTTAGAGAAGTCATCTGCCCTGTTAGCTCTGTACCCATCATTCTGGGGGTACAGTTTTTGGTTATTATATTAATTTAAATATTATAACAACATTTCGAGAAATACACAGGGATATGCATGCACATAAGCTCTGTTAGAGTCAGTTGTTTATCCTCTGGAAACATGCACCTGAACCATGTTTCTTTATCGTAAATAAATTGACATGTAAGCCAGAGCAAGGGCGCGTAGCTATGGTACAGTTTCCAACCTCGGGGGAAATGCATGGGGTACAATTATGTAACCCACAATTTGCAACAGATAGCATCCATGGGTCCTGTAATGTTCCTTACAGCTATTTTTCCCCTGCCGATGATCACTGCTGCGTGTAGGGCACTGACTTCTCTCCAGGCCATCTGTCCCACTGCACCGTCTTCCAAATAAACATTTTGTACTGATGCAATCTCAAATTAGAAATGTCTAAAGTGTGACTCATAATTTCCCCCATAAAACACATCCTCCCCCACCCCTGTGTCTTATTCTTTTTAGTGGTGTTACAACTCTCCCCACCATGCAGACTTGATGCTATGAATCATCTTTGATTCTTTGTGCCCAGTTAGCCATGAAAGTGCTCTAAGCGCCTTCTGTGAAATGCCCTTTCCCTGGATTCTGTGAGAATGTCAGTACTATAATACTTACTACTACACACAAAGCACATGCTTCCCAGTCCTTATCCACCTGCACAGCTCAGAAAGATCCATCAAACCCTAGTTCTGCCTCGGAGAAACAGGCAGAAACCATGGTCTTTATAGCCGTGAATACTGTGCTTGCCAGCAATGTATAGTAATTCAAATGTCTGTTTCTACATATAATTCTATTTTTTAAAATTGATGTTTTGTGTGTTTGTCTACATGAGGATGTTGGATCCTAGAGTTACAGACAGTTGTGAGCTGTCATGTAGGTTCTTGCAATTGAACTTGGGCCCTCTGGAAGAGCAGTCAGTGCTCTAACAACTGAGCCATCTCGTACACACACACACACACACACACACACACACACACACACACACACACACATATTCACCTACATACAATTCTAAACTCTTCCTATAACCACTAAGGAAACAATAGACAAGGATTTTTAGCTCTTCTGTTAGAGTGTTGAGTGCATGATAACTGTCTTCAGCTTGTGTCCGAGGAGGAAGTGATAGCCAGCCTTCTTCCCAACTCTATCACTGTGGACAACACCTCTCCCCACATAAAACCTTTTTTTTAGTGCCACAACTTTGTTCCCATACAAAGTGCTCTAAGTCTCTTCCTCTCCCCATCTATCCATCTCTCTCTCTCTCTCTCTCTCTCTCTCTCTCTGCCTTCTTGTCCTTCTCTATCTACTGAAATTGTTTGTAAAGACAGGATCTCACACTGTAGCTCAGGCTAAACTCAAGTCAGACAGTCCTTGAGCCTTAGCCTCCTAAGTGGGGCCACTATAGGACTGGTCCACTGTATGCAGCTCTGTCTCTCTAGAAAATATTTTCACTTTCTCAAACATCATCATCTGTGCCCTGTCTGCCAAGAACTCATGAATCAGAGCCGAGACTATCTTTTCAAGGCCCTTGTTGTGAGCTTGGCCTGGCTTGTGTCAGGAAACCTGGCTTTCAGAACCACAATCCCCTTATCAGAATGGTTCCCTGTGCCAAAGCGAATCATGCAACCCACGTGGTTTATGCCAAACACCTGTTTTTTTTCTTCTGGATGTATGAAATTTTGGTATGTGCTGACTGAGGTTGGATGTGCCCAGTGCCCAATAAGAACCCTGGGCATGTGTTTCTAGTGAGCTTGCCCTGGGCAGAAGCTTTGCCTTTGTCAGCTCATTGGGGTAGCAGTCCAGAGGTCTGCACCTGCTTTCCTCTGGGCTTCAGCCCATGCACCTGTTCTCTGTCATTATTTTGCTTTCTGTCCTTTTGAGATAGATAGTCACAGTGCTCTGCAGAGCTCTGGCTACCCAGCTACAAGTCTTCCTAGAAAATCATCAGACTCAAGGTGGATTTGAGGTTCCTGACCCAACTTACGCTTCTCTTCCAAAAGAGAAGAGAAAGAATTGTGATAAAAATGCCTATACTCCGTGTCCCCCGCCCCCACACATGGATAGATGCCCTTTGCTAGAAGCACGGTATGTTTCCTGCCCTGGGAGCTGGGTGAGCTGTGCCTCTGCTGGAAATGGTGCTGTGTGGCTCTGATTTACACCAATGTCCATTCCTCCTGATTTACTTTGTGTCACACTCATTCTCAGAACTTGGCCACCACCGAGGAAGCAGAAGCAAACACACAGGAAGGGCCTGTGCAGTCATTCTAGCCAGTAGCCCAGGGCAGATCCCAGTGGAAACCTACCATCAACTACCAGCTACAGTAGTAAGGTGATGTTCCCAGGCCCTGGTCCTCCAGGAATCCTCAGTTTCAGGTTATCCCAGCTGATGCCCTACACATTGTGTTATATCTTTGCTGTACTTTGTCTGAACTCCTGGCCCAAAGAAAGCAATTTACATGTGGTGTTCTCTATCTGTTTCTATCTCTGGCAAGGCACTTTGGTCCACCTAGTGCTCTTTCCTTGTTGTCACCAATGTCTAACAAAGACCACTGCTGTAATTCACAGCCCTTTTCCTTCCTGAGTATAGTTGGAGATGGCTTGGCCCCTTTCCATTCTTATTAGTACTATAGATGCCACAGAAGCCTCTTTGACTCACGTTTTTGTCTCTACTCTATTGTGCACCTCTGCGATCTTTCTTACTACCCTCCTTTCAGAACTGCAGCTACTTCCCATATTTTGGCCACACCATGATACCGAAAGTGGCTCAGGATCATGACTTATTTATTTGTTTGTTTGTTTGTTGGTTGGTTTTTCAAGATAGGGTTTCTCTGTGTAGCCTTGACTATCCTGCACTTGCTTTGTAGACCAGGCTAGCCTCGAACTCACAGTGATCCACCTGCCTCTGCCTCCCAAGTGCTGGGATTAAAGACATGCACAGCCTCATATTTGACCAAGTCCCCTGAATGGGGAGACCTGGTGGCACTCACAGGAAGGATAGCAGGATAGCAGGCTACCAAGAAGAGACTTGATACCCTATGAGCATATACAGGGGGAGGAAGTCCCTCTCAGTCACAGTTATAGGGGAGGGGAGTGAGGGGAAGATGGGAGGGAGGGAGGAATGGGAGGATACAAGGGAGGGGATAACCATTGAGATGTAATATGAATAAATTAATAAAAATTAAAAAAAAAAAAGATGTGCACCGCCACCACCCTGCAGGATTGATGACTCTTAGAGGTCCCTTCTGCTTAACCACCCAAAGCAAGTAAAAGGCAGTGTGACAGGTCACCGGTGATAAGAATTCTCAACTGGATTGGGGCCAGGAGAACTCTAGATTTTTCTTTTCTTCTCTACTATACTTCTTTCTGTTCAGAAGAAAGGGACCCTCCATAGTTACAGAACAGGGATGGGGAAACACTGGTCTTTTCTGCTGCCATGATTTTCTCTCTCTGCTTCTCTTCCTAAGGATTCTCAGATACTGTTTTCTTCTTTCCCCAAGTCATCTGTAAGCCATTGGAGTAAAAGGTATTTTCTGTATACATTTAAGGGAACCCCATGGCCCAGGGGTTGATCACTGGAGTGTTCTAACTCCTCCAGCCTGTGCATTTACAACGAGGCTAATATCTTGCTGAAAAAAAGAATTTTGTTTTCCATGCAGCAAGCCAACATTGCTTTGGTCTTTGACTGGTATTGTTCTGAAACACATTTTAAACTCCCTTTGAGCAAATGAGTGGGAACATACACTGAGGTAAAAACACACTAATTTTTATATTATCCCTTCGTGTTTATTGACTTGCATGGCACTCCTAATGGCTTGCTTGTTTGGAACTCCCATTACCCCGGCTTTGCCCTCATCTCTGAGCTGCAGTCATTGTGGGGTCCCTGCTTTTTTCTCATGTTCCATCTCAGGATTTTTGTTTTCTTTAAAAAAACAAAACAAAACAAAACAAAACAAAACAAAACCCTGCTTTGCTTCCTACTAGAAATTTAAGCTTTCCAGTTCCAATAATTTTTATTTGTTTCTGAATGCCTATTTTGCTCACCTGCTCTGTATGTGGACCTTTCTGATTCCTAGTCATCTACCTTGTGACAAACCATTTGCCTTCACTCTCACTTTCTAGTGTATAGTTTTGACTGCTGCCATAGTTTTGACTCATTTCCTTGTTCCAAGGGCCTCAGGATTCTCATGTCACATGAGAAATTATGTCAAGATGCTTTTAGCAAGATGCACAAAATCCAAGGAGTAAAAGCAGTCGATTGAGATCACATTTTTGAAACATTAGACTTTGGGAAAGGGTCAATACAATAATGTATCCTGTTTCTTACTGACTCTTCAACCCACCTTTTACAAGTGTTGGCTTTAGGGGTTGGAGAGACCTTGGGTTTAATACCACACTGAAAATAAACAAAAAGAAAAGGATAAACTCGATTTCATGATATATTGGCTGTGGGGGGTTGGGGGGTGGGGGTGCTTCCAGTAGCGATCTGGCCTATACACTTTCTAGTTTAGGTTGGCAAGGTTCCTAATGGCCTACTCTAATCTTTGAAGACCTGCTGACTTGAGAATGGGGCGAAAAGACACCAATTTTCTTAGGCCACTTAGAGTCGATTTCTACTTCTGGGCTGAGGCCACCCTACTTCACACTGGCAGCTACACATTGGGAAAGGGGACTCGGGGCAACATAGAAGAGTGTTAAACACTTCTGTGTCGAAAATTAAGCTCAGGTCCTCATTAGCTCTCTGACCACTCTGGTCTCTTGAAACCGACAACAGCAGGGCTATTTATGCCGCGGAAGCTGGCTGCTGTTACCCACTGTCTCCTTTGTTGAACTGGCAGGCGTGCTGGCTTGCGAGTTAACAGGCAGCAGTCTTTTATCTAGTTTCTCCAACTTCAGAATCACTCTCATTAACGCACAGGTTGATTTTAAACCCTTTTACTGAGATATAATCCACGTACCACATAATCCATCCCTTTTAAGTACTTGGCTTGTTTCAGTTTGAGCGATGTTTTCACTCATGTCATGGCATTCATCAGTATTTTATTTCTCTTGGTTCTGAGTAATAGCTGTTTATCCATGCATCAGAAAATGCCCTCTGAGTTACTGAGACCCAGTTTTAACCAGTTGTCGAATCCAGTATTCTCTATAGCTAGTCCTTTAATATTTATGCTGCCAGACTCATTCTTCTTATAACTCTTTGATGTGTCATTTACCTCAAAAAAAAAAAAAATTGTCCTCTCAGCCTATGAGATGCTAAAGGAACACACTGATCTTGCGTTTGAAACTCTCTTCAGGTTGACTCCAGGAAGAAAAGGAATGAGAAGATTCTGATTCTTCTGAATGGATAGTTTTGTTAAGTAATACAAAATCTCATTTAAAATACTTGTATTTGATTGACGGACCATCAATCCATAAATTCCTCTCCATCTAGCTCTCCTTCCTTCCTTCCAACCAACCAACCAACCAACCAACCAACCAAGCCACAGAAAAGTCCCTCCATCCTGAAAGTACCACACAATGACAAGAGCCAAATCCCAAACCATGTTCAAACAGCATCACAGATATTGTATGGCTTTGTGATGTCATAGTTTATACCCTTCTCATCTCCTAAAAGCTTCTGGAGCAACATTGGTCTTAAGTCAGATGTGGTTTGTAACCAGCCTCAGCCAGTTAGCACTGGCTTCCTTTACCCACTCTCCTGGAGTTTTAGGAACGCCTTTATCTATGTGCAAAATGGGAGTAAGATTCAAACCCAGTATCCCATTATGGACCAGAAGATATCAACTCTAAAATATTGTGCTCAGCCCATAGTAGGCACACCACAGGTAAGTGGACACTATGGTTGAACATATGGTTAAAATGTCAATTTAAAAAACTAAGATGAAGGTGTGTCTTTGGTATTCTTTAATGGTTTTATAGCTTTGGAAGTTTCATTCCAATCTTGCTCTGGTGCTTTAAAATTAGAACTGACTTAAAGCAGGAGGCGGGAGATGAGTTTTTATCAGGCCTTATATGATGGGTCTTCCATCACTCCTGGAGTAGCCAGAAAGAACCAGTGTTTCCTTGGGAAATGATCAATAATAGCATCATATTTATCCTTATGAAGCTTAAAGTGGCCTAAAGATAAGCATCTTAATTATATTGGGTTGTTTTGAGTCCGATTTTTAATAGGAATGAGCCTTGGAGCTTGACATCTACCACTGTGGGAAGCATGATTTCATAATTATTAAAGATTTAACACAAGATACTGTTCTTCATAATAATCCTAACTCATCAATAAAAGGTGTTTTAAAAACATAGTTAACTCTGATTAGGTTAGTTTTATTTAGATTACCATAGTGTTTAAATTGGCCTCCATACTTGTATTAAGTTTAGAAACTTTTTACATGCACATTTTTTAAAGTCTTATAAATCATACTATTTGTGAGCTAGATTCTTCTTTCCAGATTGGAAGTATTTATAAATTCATAGCAAGTATTTGGTTGTGCTTCATTAAACAGTTTTTGAAAATTCACCTTTAGTTATAAGAACCAACTTTGGGTGCATGTTCCTTTGAGTATATACGTCAGTCACTGAATATTATTTTTTCTCATTGTAGGCTTGTCCACGTCAAGATGAGTGCTCCACAGTCTACAGGAAGTGCCGTTCTCAGTTCACAGACCTAAACGGCACCAAAAGATTTGGCATCAACACATGGCATGATGAGAGTGGGATTTATGCTAACTCAGAGGCAAAACAAAAACTCTACGCATTGGCTGAAAATCCTATTGTCCCTCGTTAGCAGCTATATATGCAATCAGACCCTCAAACTAATGAAAATTAATAAATGTAGCGGATAAGTTTCCTTAATAAAGACAAGGTTTTCCAATCTAAGGAAATGTTTATATCCATATTCTCATGAGCTACCCTACTAGCTCCCTGAATTTAGCATATGCACCACTAAGATGAGCCACAGAATTCTAGGATGCAATTTTGGCTGCTTACTTTGCTGTATAGAATATGCATTCTTTTATCATTACAAAAATGAGTAAAGATGGCACTATCCAACTTGTGCTTGTCTATCATGTAGCTACATTTTTTTGAGTGAGCAAATTTCATTTCATTTTTGATGATGCTGGGGATGGCAAGTAGGGCCTTGCACATGCTAGACAAACATTCTACTACTGAACTTCATTCCCCATTGACTTCTTCTCACTTAAACAAATTAGTGAAAACATAGTAGATGTTTTTATTTACGTCATATGATATGTTTCAATACAGGTATACTGTGTATAGCCAGGTGAGGCAATGCATGACTTGATCCTAACAGAAGGATGAAATGTTGAAGGCCAGACTAGGCTACATAGCAAGTATCAAAAAGCCAAAAAGCGAAAAAAAAAAAAAAAAAAGGCAACAAAACCAAAAATGAAATACATAATGCATAATGTTCAAGTTGGGTAATTAGCTTTTCAAAGATTTATCATTTTTGTGCGGGTGTTAGGAACATTCCGAGTTCTGTATACTAGCTATGTTAAAATATACAGTTATTGTAACTAAAATTATCCCATTATAGAACACTAGAACTTCCTCCTCCCTTCTAGATGGCCCTGTTTTCTGTCCTCTATCTATTCCACCTCTTAGCACCCTCCTAGCCTGGTGACCACTATTCTTCTCTACACTTTAAAGACAAGTTTTAAGTGAATAAAAATATAGGTTATACTTAGATTTTCGATAAGACTGAGAATTAAAGTTTGGGCAGCATTGGTCCTACAGTGATAGTGAATGTGTGTGTGTATATGTGTGTATGTGTGTGTGTGTGTGTGTGTGTGTGTGTGTGTGTGTATGTGTGTGTGTATGTGTGTATGTGTATGTGTGTGTATGTGTGTGTGTATGTGTGTGTATGTGTGTGTATGTGTATGTGTGTATGTGTATGTGTATGTGTGTATGTGTGTGTATGTGTGTGTATGTGTGTATGTGTATGTGTGTATGTGTGTGTATATGTGTGTGTATGTGTGTATGTGTATGTGTGTGTATGTGTGTTGTGTTGTGTGTGTGTTGTGTGTGTGTGTTGTGTGTATGTGTGTGTTGTGTGTGTGGTGTGTATGTGTGTGTTTGTGTGTGTGTGTCTGTGTATGTGTGTGTATGTGTGTGTGTGTGTGTGTGTATGTGTGTGTGTGTGTGTGTGTGTGTGTGTGTGTATGTGTGTGTGTGTGGTGTACATGCACCCACAGGCTTTAATTGTTCCATGGTAGCTAGTTGTACTCCATTTATTCAAGGTAAAATCTTTTGAGTCTGTAAGATCGGAGGGATCAGACTGTGAGACCTTAGGAGGTTTTGAGGGATCATCTAGGATTAGACAGAAAGAAAATTTAGGACTGTCTTGACTTACCCTCCCATAAATTAGGTCCTTGATGGTATCAGACACCTGGGACTGAAGAACAAAGTGGCTTTCAAAATAGAAGTCTATTTTTTTTTTCAGTTTTAGAGATTGAAAAAGTCTAAACTCCAGTTTCTGGCAGACTTTGTTTTAGTGCAGGGGCTCTTCCTGGTGTTTTGCTGTGTCCTCTGACATAGGAGAGTGGAGTTACACTTCTCTCATAAGACCACAGTATAGTTGGGATAGATCCCACCCTTATGACCTCAATTAACTCAAATTACCTCCTAAACACCATGTCTCCCCAATAGCCATGCTTGGGGCTTAGGGTTCTGCATATGAATTTGTGTAGGATACAGAGGAGCACACAACAGTAGACCAGGGGTCTATTTATAGCATATTCTGGATTCTGGCTGATTTTTGAGGAGAATTTGAACTTTGATTTCTTTTGAGGATGGCTATTTATTAACTGTGTGTGTGTGTGTGTGTGTGTGTGTGTGTGTGTGTGTGTGTGTGTGTAGGTTCTTGTAGAGGCAGTTCTGAGGCACCTGATGTGGGAATTGAACTTGCATCCTCTGCAAGAACAGAATGTGCTCTTAAATTCTGAGGCATATTTCCAGTCCTATAATATCATTTTTATTTAAAAAATAAATTCATGGGCTGGAAAGATGGCTCTATAGTTATGAGAACTGGCTGCTCTTCCAGAAGACCTGGGTTCAATTTCTAGCACCCACATGGCAGCTCACAACTGTCTTGACTCTGATTCTAGGAGATCCAGTACCTTCTTCTGGCCTCTGAAATAGTATGCGATGCTAAATGAACACCGTACATAATTCTTTATTGACAAATTGTGAGATATTAAATTATAGGAAGGAAAGGTGATAAGAAGAAATGTGATAAGCCAAATAATCATTTCTTGCCACTTTATTGCATGTGTCTATATAGTATACAAACATATGCTCAGACATTCATAAATGTGTATATTATTCACTAATAAAAATTGAGGAAAGAATTAAGCTTCCTTTACACAGTCCCAGTGGGGCTCATGTTGAGCATGAGCTAGTTACATGTGACCATTCCCCTGTTGGGTCATCTCTCTGTTAGGACAGTTGCAGAGGGAGGTGAAAGATATGGAGGTCCTTTACTGGCCCAACCTGTGATGCACTCACAAAGGGCCAATCCTAATAATGATGCCTCAGCCTTCATCCGATTATTGCCATAAGTTCCATCAAAACTCTGCCTCTCAGGAGTTCATTCCCACTTGCCATGACTTTTCTTTTGCTGTGATAAAACACATGACCAAGGCAACTTACAAAAGAAAGTATTTAAACCTTCCCAAACAGTTCCATCAGCTGAGAACCAAGCATTCATATATGTAATCCTATGGAGGCCATTCTTACTCTAATCACCACTCCTTAGTGCATCTTTGTTCCCTATTCTAGCTGCTTGCCAATGATTCCTTAATATTTTTGAGAAATAAACTGAACTTAGGGATTACTGTGGGGGTAGGTTTGGTGAACATTGGCCTTCTGGCATCCTAACTTTCCAAGTAAAACTTATCAAAATCCAAGAACTCTGTTGAACTCAAAGAACACATAACAGTGGTGCCTGTACTGTGTTAACTCTTTTATCTGTTGGTTACTCTAGCTGACACCTTCCTAGGATGACTTTCCTTCTACTGATTACAAAGTCAAGTTTAATTATTACTAATTTTCAATAGTATGCTCAACCTGAAATAAAGACGACCTTAGCCTTCATCCAATGTCTAGCATAAATACTATAAAAGCTCTGGTGTAAATATGTGAACACCATACTGTGCCACCATTTGATAGACAATTCCTTTTCATAGGCAGAAAGTTTTAATGTTCACATCCTTATCTTAGAACTCTACCTGTTACCTGTGCATACCATTGCGCTGGCAAACATCACACCCTGAGTAAAAGACCTAGGTCGGCTAAGCTATAAAGGATAAGTTTAATAATCAGTTTTGCTGTGAACTAGCAGAAGGATGAAATGAGAGAGGCTTCATTTAAAATAGTTGAGGAAATCAGTATATTCAAACAATGGCTACTTCTTCAATAGTTGATTCAGCTGCTCAGTGGATGAATGGACCTAATGAGCTCCAAACACTAGTCTGAAGCCCAGTTCTGTAGGACAAAATGCTTGTACTGATGTGGATTTCTTTAGATAATTGATTTAATGGGCTCATCACATCAGGATTGAACATGATTTATTTCAAGGGCTGATCAGTACTGAGGAATGTCCCTTTAGGAAGGGACTGCACTGCCTCCTGATTGGACCATTTCAGGCCTAGGTAGAATTCTGTCTTCCTTACATTTGTTGTTTTTTATGAATAAGGCTGCTATAAACATGGTAGAGCATATGTCCCTGTTGTGTGCTGGAGCTTCTTCTGGGTATATTCCAAGGAGTGGAATAGCTGGGTCTTGAGGAAGCCCTATTCCCATTTTTCTGAGATAGCACCAGATAGATTTCCAATGTGGTTGTACTAGTTTGCATTCCCACCAGCAATGAAGGAGTGTTCCTCTCTCCCCACATCCTCATCAACATGTGGTGTCGCTTGAGTTTTTGATCTTAGCCATTCTGATGGGTGTAAGATGGAATCTCAGAGTTTTTTTGATTTGCATTTCCCTGATGACTAAGGAGGTTGAGCATTTCTTTAATGTTTCTCGGCCATTTGATATTCCTCTGTTGAGAATTCTCTGTTAAGTTCTGAGCCTCATTTCTCAATTGGATTATTTGGTTTGGTGGTGTTTAATTTCTTGAGTTCTTTATATAGTTTGGAATATTAGACCTTTGTCAGATGTAGGGTTGGTGAAGATCTTTTCCCAGTCTGGAGGCTGTCGCGTTGTTCTGCTGACAGTGTCTCCTGCCTTACAGAAGCTTCTCAGACTCATGAGGTCCCATTTATTAATTGTTGACATTAAGGCCTAGGCCGTTGGTGTTCTGTTCAGGAAGTTGTTTCCTGTGCCAATATGTTCCAGGCTCTTCCTCCACTTTTTCTTCTAACCGATTTAGTGTCTCTGGTTTTATGTTGAGGAATTTATTCCACTTGGACGTGAGTTTTGTGCATGATGACAAATATGGGTCTAATTGCATTTGTCTACATGTAGAAATCCAGTTAGACCAGCACCATTTGTTGAAGATACTATCCTTTTTCCATTGAATAGATTTGGCTTCTTTGTCAAAAATCAGGTAACTGTTTTTTTAACTGTCTTGATTATAGCATCCTAATGGCTATGATTTGGTTTTTGTCTGTGTTTCCTTAATAACTGATGATAATGGACATCTTTCACAGTGTCCTTTGTTTTTAAAAAGTGTTTCCTTCAGAAACTTGGGTTATGGTTTCTATTGGTGCAGTGAAAACACCGTGTCTAAAACAAAGTTGTGGAGAAAAGGGTTTATTTGGCTTATATCTCCATATCACTTGCTCAACCTAACTTGTTTAGCCTGCTTTCTTATAGAACCACTAGCCCAGGGGTGGCTCCACCCACAATCACTGATTAAGAAAATGCCCTATAGGCATGTCTATATCCTAATCTTATATAGAAAATTTCTCAATTGAGGGTATCACCTCTCTGATGACTCTACCCTGTGTCAAGTTGACGTAAAACTAGCTAGCACAAAATTCTTTAGATCCCTCACCCATACTTTAGTTGGGTTGTTTGTATTTTTTTTTTTTAAGTTTCATTTTATATTATGTATATGCATGGGAGTTTTTGTACATAAATGAAGTTGCTCATGTAGGACAGAAGAGGAAATCATATTCCTTGGAACTGGACTTATGTGTGGGAAAGATTAAGCTTTGTCACAGGTGGAAGCAGTCTTGGAGGGCTTTTACCCTTGGGGCACCCCATGATACCTTGTGACAGACTGAGTGGAGCCATCCTGGGCCTGGAATTCAGGAAGCAGACCTGGGAACCCCAACTGGGCTATTGTTTTTCTAATTGACACTCAACGGGAGAAGGAGACCGCCCTTCCCATGTGACTCAGGCAGGTGGAGAGGAGAGAACAACAGGTTCAGCCCGGGCTTCGGCGCGTGTGGAGCAGCGAACAGGCCGGACCAGCACGCGGGCCAGAGAGACACCTAAGGACCCGTCCCGTGGAACAGATAGTGGAAGGTTCACTCTTTTGTCCCTTTAACCTTTTTTCCTTCTTGTGTAAGCTAGTTGGGTTGTATAATAAAGTTTAATTGTTAAAAAACAGAGCCAACACTTACAGGTGATTTTGCCCAATAAAGGTGCTGAGAAGTGAACTCAGGTCTTTGTAACCTCTGAGCTATCCCTACAGTCCTGTTATTTATATTTTAAAATTATAAACTTTTTGAAACATAGTTTTGAAAAATGGAATAATTTGAAAAGTAAATAATAATCTGAAAACTTAAAAATAAAATTAATTTAAAGATTAAAAAATAATCTGAAAAAAATGTGTGACTTGAGAAGCAGCCAACAAGACTTATTTAGAATTAATCATTTGAATTTTTATCTACAAACAACAGAAAATTTCAAAGTAGAAGCCTGGAGGATCTTAAAGGTAAACATGTAAAAAAAAATGGATAGTACATGTAGACCCTATGCCAGTATTTCTGATAATGATGATATGGGAAGTCAGGAAAGGAATATTAAGGTTACTCACAAAATGCTGTAGAGACATATTCATTATTTTTTCATCATATTCCTCTATATTTCCTTATCAGCTACTTTAGACCTGATAAACTTATCAGTATTTCTGCTGTGACAGAGCACTGAAAGTCTCATAATCACCATGTAATGAAAGCCTGCCACCTTTCATTTTAGAAGTGAGAATGCTGAACAAGTTGGTATAAATTTATTCATTTCTAGAAGATAATATGCATGTATATATGCATATGTCTCTCTATATAAAATATGTACTACATACATAATGTATGTGTTATATATTGTACAGAAAAAGAGGATTTGTAAGTTTTTGTTAGCTTTCTCTAATCACCTAGAAACATGCTGTCTTAGAACAACAAATGGTACTTCCTGTTTAGTGAGTTCACTAGGTGGATTCCCCAGTTTTATCTAGTTGGGTTGGGATCTAGAATCTTCTCATTCTGATAACAAGCTGTTGGATCAAGGTTAGCAATGCCAAGAGTGCCCTGGCCATGTGTAACATGGTGGCGGAAGAGGCAGGTCCTGCTGACACTGCAGTGATCACAGGATTCCAAAGAGCAGTGGGAGTGAAGCCTCTGTACCTAAGGGGTTTTCAGATATCTGCTTGTGCCAAGTTTATTGAGTCCTGGTCAGAGATGGTCCTGGACTAGCCAAGTCAGTGGGGACTGGCTTTGCAAAGAGACTAGCTAGAGAGAGGAATGGTTTGCATTTTTCCATTTATCACAGCACTCTCTGTCACACATTTCTCATGACAAAACCTTCTTTGTACAAAAGCATGCTTCCTTCTATATAATATTTCAGTCAGAATAGAGACAGACTTTTCTCATTATCTTAAATTAGTGACATGGTTGGCTCCTTTGGGGTGACTTCAGGGTCACTGATCTTGCTGTAGCTGTTAGTGAAACTTTGTTTAAGATCAAGACAATGAGTGAAAAACATGTGAAATAATTATACACTGGTATGAGTGAATGCTCAGGCAATTAACAAAACCAAAAAAGGACAAGAATCTTTTGTTTAACATAGTTGGCTAATTAACATGCTTAGCCTACCAAGGATTTAATGATCTTGCCAAAAGGAAGGAGCTGCCAAAATTACCTTACCGAGAATTTTGCTTCCTGTACAGCAAGCCTGAATTTACGAGAGCATCCAAGCTGCTGAGATCTATGTAAAGTAAAACCTGGATGTCATACTTGGGATGAATGTTCTGTGTGGTACAGGTTGCCTCCAGAGTGTCTCACTGACAACCCTGCAGCAGATGTACTTATTCATAAGTTTTCAGAAGACTGCGCTTGATGGCTCATCTCATCTGTGCTTGTGACGTCATTTCTTTGTTGTACAATCTTGAAAGGTATTTGTGAACAACAGGCAGAATTTCATCATCATGGATGTGTGGTCTTCCAAACTTTAACTCTTTAAGTTATCCTTACAGATTACTTCCCTATCACAAATAAGCAGCATACATTAGCTAAACTGATAAGTAGAATGACCAAAATGAGATGTGGATACAGACACAAAATTGACTTACCCATGTTCTATATATAGCTCTGTAGATGACCCAGGGTTCACTATTAAAATTGGTACTCTGACCTGGGGAGAGAATGGAAATTGGTGGGGAGGGCATCTATGGGGGTGAACCTAGCTGGGATCTCTAACAGCAGGGAACATGAAGCCTGAAGCTGCCACCTCCTGTAGCCAGGTAGAACTTCCAGTGGAGGCAGGGTAACACCAATCCACCCATAAAACCTTCGACCCAAAATTTGTCTTGCCTACAAGACGTGTAGGGATAAAGATGGAGCAGAGGTTGAGAGAATGGCAAACCAATGAGTGGCCCAGCTTGAGATCCACCCCATGGAAGAGAGCCAACCCCTGACACTAACTATTAATGATATTCTACTGTACTTTCAGACAGGACTCTAACATAACTGACTTCTAAGAAGCTTCATTCAGCAGCTGATGGGAACAGATGCCGAGACCCATAGCCAAACAATAGGCCAAGCTGGGGGAGTTTTGTGGAAGAGTGGGAAGGAGGATTGAGGGAGCTGGAGGGTTCAAATACACCACAAGAAGACCCAAAGTAAACTAATCTGGGCCAATGGGGGGCTCTCAGAGACTGAACCACAGAGCTTGCATGGGCCGGACATAGACCCCTAAACATATGTAGCAGATGTGCAGCTTGGTCATCATGTGGGTCTCCTAACAATGGGAGTAGGGGCTGACTCTGTTGCCAGCCTTTGGATCCCTTTTCCCTAGCCGGGCTACCTTGTCAGGCCTCAATGGAAGAAGATGAGCTTAGTCCTGTTGTGACTTGAGGTGCCAGGGTAGGTTGATACCCTTTAGGGGTCTTCCCTTCTTTGAGAAAGAGAGAGGGAAATGGGGGGGGGTGTGGAAGGGTGTGAAGGTAAAACTGGGAGAAGGGTGAGAGCTGGGATCAGGCTGCAAAGTGATTAAATAAAATTAAATTAAAAAATAAAATAGGTACTCTGCAATCAAAGCACCTTCAGTTCCTTTGTAGATGCGTACACCTTCGTGGATTGCTCTACCATGGGCTCTCCATGGGGAATCTGACCGCTACACAAGGCCTGATCAAACAGAGCTTTTCCTGGAACCTTAATGGTTCTCTCTTGCATTCTGCCTGTCTGTAAACCAGCACCACATGAGCAACACCAAATTCTGCTGTCAGTTGGAGTGATGATATCCAGGCCCCTTGAACCATGGCTGCAATGGCCTCTGATTGCCTTTGTGGCTTAACCTTAGAAAACAATTCCCAGGGCGGCCCCCTTCCAGTAGGGCACCATTTCAATTCTCTGCATAAACTCTATTTCCAGGCATTCTCCTTTTGAATGGAAGTCTTTAAACTGTTTGCCTTCCTCTATTCTGAGTCTTTTGAATGAGGTCCTGCTATCAACACACTTTTGCTATTGTCCCAGTGGAAGAGTGAATGACTCTAACCTCTAAAAATTACAGTCGCCTTGTCTGCAAACATCAAATGCACAAATTCTCTTTTCTTCCCTAAATTGTATATATATATATTTTTTTACTTTTTTCTGATCCATTTTTTGTCCCAAGTCTGTGTAAATCTGACTAAAAGCAATGAATAACAATCGTGCCACAGCCTGAATATAGCATACAGTCTTAAATTTTATTTGCCTAATAAATTACTTCATTACTTTGGAAGTCAGTCTCTCTGAGCAAGGTCTTTGCAGGACACATTCTATCAGCCTTCTGGTCTTCTGACTCTAACCATAACAGGATGGCTTGTGTATTTGAACACTTGGTCCCTTGTTGCAGGTGCTGTCTAGGAAGGTGTGGCACCTTTAGGAGGTGAAGCCTTGATGGAGGAGGGTAGCCTTTGAGGTTTTATAACCTGGTTCCAGTGTGCATACAATGTGATCAGGAAGTTTCTCTTACCCTCCACTGTGCCTTCCCTGTCTGTCACCACACTTTGCTCATCATCATAGGCTGTATCCTGGATGAAAAGAAGAAATAAAAGAGGACGAATATGACTACTGCTAGGTATGGTGGAGAAGAAAGTTTATTGTAGATAAAATGGAGAGCACAGCTAAAGGCAGGACATATGGAAGAGTCCAGAATGAATATGTTCAGACTGAGCTGGGCCTTGTGAGGAGAGGGGGAGGGGAGAGGACAAGGGAGAGGAGTTGAAGACCAAGAGGGGCAGCTTGGGCCAAGAAACTGGCCAAGAAGGTAAAGGGTAGACCAAAAAGGCCAGGTAGCCCAAATGGCTGGATTATACAGGGAAGTGCAGCTGAGAGAAGAGGATGGAGTATGCTAGCTATACCCTGTCACGTGTAAAACCTGATAGATGCTGGGAGAACCTCACAGCCAGGTCCATTTTCATATGTTAATGGGCACCTCAGTTAGCAATTTGTCCCAGATTTGAGACCTGAAATATCCCTTCGGGAACTATAAGCTAAAGTCAGCAAGGAAACCTACAAAATCAGCTAACCTGGGCCCATAGGGGCTCACAGAGACTGAACCACCAACCAGAGAGCATCCATGGGACTGACCTTGGTACCACACACATTTGTAATAGATATGCAGCTTGGTCCTCATGAGGGCGCTCTAACAGTGGGAGCAAGGGCTGCCTCTGACTCTGTTGCCTGCTTTTGGACCCCTTTTCCTTAACTGGATGGCCTTGCCTAGCCTCAATAAAAGATGATGTGCCTCAGCCTACTTGATATCCATGGGCGGTCTCCCCTTCTCTGAGAAGAAAAAGAGTGGGGAGGGCATAGGAGGAGGGGAGGGAAGGGAGAGACTGGGAGGAGAGGAGAGAGAGGACGTTCCAATCAGAATGTAAAAAAAAAAAAATAATTAATTAATGAAAAAAAACCCCCACAAACGTTTGTTGCATATTTTATCAAGCAAATGAAAAGAAACTAATAAATACCAGGGGAGAGAGCAAAAGAATGAAATTAAGGCCCAGATACAATCCCAAAGACTTTCTTCTAGATACCTGCAAGCCAGGCCACAACTCCTAAAGAAAAGCACCATAGCGTCCACATAGTAGGTACCACAAGCTGTAGATGGAAAAGACACCTGAGCCTCTAGTAGGGTCATTTCCAATAAAATCCACAGCATCCCGAGTGTTAGAGTGTTTTAAACAATATTGTAGCTATGGAATCTTTTGGACAATGATGGGCTGGTTACGAGCCAGGCAGGAGCTCTTTGAGGACCGGGGATAGAACAGTTTAAAGCAGTGGTTCACAGTCTGTAGCTCACAACCCCTTTGGGGTAGCATATTAGCTATGCTGCATAACAGATATTTACATTATGAGCCATATCAGTAGCAAAATTAAGTTATGAAGTAGCAAGAAAGAATTTTATGGCTTGGGGTCGCCACACCGTGAGAGGCTGTATTAAAGGGTCGCAGCACTAGAAGTGTTGAGAAGCACTGGTTTGAGGCTATGTGTTTGGATATCATGCTGACAAGGGATGGACTTGTGATTCTTAATCTTCATTGCCAATTTGCTTGGGAAGTGCTAGGAAGTCAGTAAAGCACGGCTCTGGGTCTTAGTGGGGATTATGTAAGGAACTAGGGAGCTTTGTGGATACGGGCCCTGTCATCTAATAGGCTGAGGACATGTAAAAAACCACTTGAGCGGGCACATGTCATCCGGTTGCTTGCTGCCACGATATGAGTTGCTCTCTCTGCGCCATCCCTGCCACAATGGATGGAAACCTCTAAAATTCTGAGGCCAAGTAAGCAAGGCCTCTTTTGACTTGTTCATATGTTATTCTATCGCTGTGATGAACCTAACATAGACACTAGTCCATTTATGAGGGCATTGTCTTAAAGATTCCAACTTTTAATATTATTACAATAGTATTTAAACTCCAACATAAATTTGGGAGAAGGACATTCAAAGAGAGAAGGAAAATAGTCTGAAATCTTATTGTGCAGCAGTGTGGAAAGATATATTCATAGGGAAAAATGATAATTCAACTTTGAGGATTCTAGAAGATAAAAGAGTTTTTCTCCGAAGTTCGTTAATACTAATGAACACAGCAGTTAAAAGTTAATTATAAAATCTTAAAAGCATCCTCTATCTACATATTTTACTTTTAAAATCTCTATTGTCCTAGAATCCTTTGTAGAGTTTCCAGGGCACTAACTAGAACAAGAATAAAATATAGGTCATTTTTGTTGGAAGAGAAACATCCAAGTTTCATGAGTCAAGAGGAAAAGAACTCTGATTGCTCCAAATACACTTGTGAGTGGTCCCTTCTGGGCCCTGGTGATGCTCAGAGGCGCTTCTGTTGGTTCAAAAGTCTTCTGGGTTCTACTGCCAAAATTCAGCAAGTAAAAACTGAGAGATGCCTAGTTACATTTGAATTGCAAATGTAGCTTTTAAATTCAGGTATGTCTTATATGTATATAGTATAAATACATGCACTTATCTGAATTCATATTCAACAAGATGTCTTATATTTTATCTGGCAGTCTCACTCTGGCTCCCTTAACATATTGGGAGCACCAGTGGGTGACATAGGAAGTGGACTGGAAATAATTTTTCCACTGTGTTCTGTGGAAGACCATTGCCTTATATCTCCTGGTGAAAAGGCCTAAGGCTCAGGGTGGCCCTTAGGCCAAAAAAATAAAGATGTCAAGACCTTTTTGATATTTTAATGTTTATGCCTTAGCTGGGCAGACTCTCAAGTAGCTCATCTAAGTTAACCCATCTACTTTGCCCCATCCAACCAGGAAACTAGCTATACCAAGTCTGCCTCCCTCATGTGTCCTTGCAAGAAGGCTTTCCTCTTTCCTCATCTGTCTCCTCCAGGAAGTCCTGCCTTCCATTTATCTCTCTGTTCATCTGTAGGCTATCAGCAACTTTCTATTAAAGCCAATCAGAGAATACCTTAGATAGGCGAGGATAGACAAAGACACAACTTCCCACCGTGCACTCCAACAATGTTCTTTCTGGCTCATGGCATCCTTTGGCAGAAAGTCTCACTTGTCCATCAGTTCTCTGCCTTCAAGCCATGGTATCTTCTTTTTTTCCGTGTGTTTCTTATGATTCAGGGGAAATACGTGTAACATGCATGCTCTGGGTCCCATCTTGTTGGTTCTTGGTAGCATTAACTAATTTCTCTACTTTCTTACATTTCTTACACTATTCTTCTGCCCCTATTAAGCACTATTTACATAGCTTGAGTCGGTGTGCTGTTTCCTACCTGCATGCAGAAACAGATGATCTTGTAGAGACTCAGTCTCAGAGGTGCCTTTTGAGTACTGACAACTTTAATTTCTCACAGCACAGGAAGTACTGTGTCTCAGGCTGACACGAGCTACACTGCACTGCCCTTCCTTCTCCAGCATCTGTACCTCTGGTTTCTTTATTCTATCTCTAATTTTCCAGCAGTTTCCTAGGCCTGGCTTTTTTCTGCTCCCTTTACACAATGTCTTGGTTTCAGCTCTTATGAAATCATGCAAAATGGTGATCTTATTCTTTTTTTTTTTTTTTTTGGCATGATATCAATGAATGTTTATATGCAATGACACAAAAGCTTTGGACATTCCAGAGTGTTATAAGATCGCAAGAAATTGGTTATGAAACAATACAATGGTTATGATGGCAATCTTAATATTTCAAATTTACTAAGCCATGGTGCCTGTATAGTCAAAGAGTATTCTAGGTGTTTCTGTGAGGGTGTTTAGCATGAGGCATATTTAAACTTGTGTAGTTTGTGAGAAGCAGATTGATTTCCAAAATGCAGATAAAGTTCAGCTAGTGTACTGGTTAGCTTATGTCAACTTGACACAAACTGGAGTCAGCTGGGAAGAGCAAAACTCGGTGTTTCATCTGACTGTCTGGTAGACATGTCTGTAGTGGCATTTTCTTGATTCAAAGATCGCCCAAACTGCTGTGGGTATTTTCATCTTTGGGCAGGTGGACCTGAGTTGTATAAGAAAGGAAGCTGATAAGGTCATGGGGAGCCTTTGTAGTCTCGGCTTCAGTTCCTGCCTCTAGCATCCTGCCCTGAGTATCTGCCTTGGCATCCCTCTATATGGACTATAAGCTGAAACGAACCCTTTACTCCCCAGGTTTGTTTTTGATCACTGTTTTTATCACACATCAGAAAGCAAACTAGCACAGCCAGCTAGCAGATGCCCGAACAGAACAAATAACAGATTTACAAGCAAGAAGTATTTCTTCTATAAATGGTCTTTAGACTTGAACTCCAATATTGACTCTTCCAGATCTCCAACCCTCTACACCACCTGCTAACTTTGGATATGCCAATCTCAATTACTACTATAGAATACATTACTTTGCATACATTTTTTTCTCCTGCCAGAGATAAATTTCTACCGAGTTAAACAGTGTGCACACTTATAATTTTTATGCCACAAGGAGTCCAAGAGTAAGAACTGCATCTACCTAGTGCACAGTGCAGGCTCTGGAGGGCTCTTACCTCTGTCCACAGAGTGACTGTGTAATCGTTGAAAGTGTTTCAGGCCTCACATCCAGACCCAAAATGTTCAGAGGAACAAGTCTGATTGTCTTTCCTTGAGTTGATTTCTTCGGTATGAGACTCTTTTCTCAGAGGCCTGCTTAGTGTATGCTCTGCTTCATGGCCTCTGCTTTGATTAGCCTCAGAAGACTGGAGTGTTCTGACCTATGGCTAAGGCCAGCTTCCTCTGAATTCTATTGGGTGGCCAACTGAGGAGAATCAGGAAAGAAAGGATCAAGCAGATTTTGCAAAGGCAGCCAGCAAAAGCTTCCCGACGACTCACCTGGATAATGACCACATGGGCCAACATCTAGGGTTGAAAGAAAGAGACAAACCCCGAAGAAAGTAAAGTCTGGGTTTGGAGTTCTGGAAGAGTTTCAGAAAGTAAGACATACCCAAGTACAGACATGAGCACCTCAAAACTACTCACACACTCTTTTCTTTTTGTTTTGTTTTGTTGGTTTTTCGAGGCAGGGTTTATCTGTGTAGCCTTGGCTGTCCTGGAACTCACTCTGTAGACAGGCTGGCCTTGAACTCAGAGATCCTCCTGCCTCTGCTTCCCAAATGCTGGGATTAAAAGTGTGCACCACCACCTCTTGGCTCATGCTGTTTTAATGTATATGAAATTAAATATAGATTACAATGAATTATTTTATTATATGTGCTATGTGTAAGGATTTAATAAGACATTTTTACATTAATATTTAATGGGATGAATTCATATAGGTGCTTGATTAAGTGTTTCTTTATTGGAAATGTGAAAAATATGGATACATTTCCAACTGAATCTCAGGTACTATAAAAAAATGCATCTAACTAAATTTATTGCTATACCTTGAGCCACCCCATATAATTCAAGTTGTAATTGGAAAATACCGAGAGATACAGAATGAATGGCAAAAAAAAAAAAAAAAAAAAAAAAAAAGTTTTTTTTTGTCAGCATTGTGTTCTTTAGATGCAGTTGATTCATATATACTCA
The DNA here is from genome assembly GCF_903995435.1 of Acomys russatus. Taxonomy (NCBI): domain Eukaryota; kingdom Metazoa; phylum Chordata; class Mammalia; order Rodentia; family Muridae; genus Acomys; species Acomys russatus. Next base: position 43,358,543 of record NC_067141.1, on the reverse strand, counting down.
CAAAAGGTCCAATTCAAATAGTATTTCACATGGCAGTTGATAAGATATCAATAATTAAAGGTTGTTTATATGAGCTAAGAGTTGCCCAGCGCTTAAGGAAACAAAGTGCATATTTAGATAGTAGCTTTTGCAAAATTGAAGTTCATCCTACAAAGAAATGTTTCAAAAGCAGCACACACAAAAACCAACCAACCAACCAACCAACCAAACAAACAAACAAATAAAACACCCCAGGAACCTGAGAGTGTTTTTTCTGTTTAAGCAAGATGAAGAAAAGAACAGGAGCCTACCCTGACTTAGGCCTCCAGTTTGTCACAGAGATTACCCCCCAACCCCCGCTCCTGCCCACAGTTTCTCTTTTGCCTTCTGTCCTCCTGCACCCCACCCTACCCCCATTTTCCCCGGGTCTGATCTCCATTCTCATATCTCTCTGCACCCCTTTTCCTACTTTGTTCCTTCTCTTCAACCACTACCTCTGTCTTTTCTATTTCCCCTTCTGAGTGATATTTGAGTACCCCCCCCCCTTGGATCCTCCTTGTAGTTTGTTTGTCCTGTGCTATATAGCTAAAATTCACTTATAAGTGAGTATATACCATGAGTGTCTTTCTGGGTCAGGCTTACCTCACTCAGGATGATTTTTTCTAATTTCACCCATTTGCCTGCAAATTTCATGATTTCTTTGTTTTTAATAGCTGAGTAGTATTCCATTCTGTAAATGTACCACAGTTTCTTTATCCATTCTTCAGGTGAGGGACATGTAGGTTGTTTCCAGATTCTGGCTATTACAAATAAAGCTGCTATGAACATAGTTGAACAAGTGTCCTTGTTATATGGTGGATCATCTTTTGGGTTTATCCCAAGAGTGGTTTAGCTGGGTCTTAAGGTAGAACTATTCCCCACTTTCTGAGAAAGTGCCAGATTGAGACTCCTAGTAGCAGGGGCCAAAGTGACTAAAGAGGACACCTTATAACTGGACAAGACTCCTAGTAGAGGGAGGGGGCATTAACTCACCTACAAAAACTTTGACCCAAAATTTACTCTGCCTACAAGATGTGTAGGGATAAAGATAGAGCAGATAGAGCAGAGATTGAGAAAGTGTCCAACTAATGTCTGGCCCAACCCAAGACCCACCACATGGGAGAAAGCCAACCCCAGACACTATTATGCTTGGAGACAGGAGTCTAGCAGAGTTGTTCTCTGAGAAGATCCCACCCAGCAACATATCAAAACAGATGCTGAGACTCACATCAAACACTGGGCAATGCATAGGCAGTCTTGTGGGAAAGTGGCGGGGGGAGAATAAAAGGACCTGGAGGTGACAGAAGCTCCACAAGAAGACCAACAGAGCAAGCTAACCAGGGCCCAGAGGGGCTTGCTGAGACTGAAGCACCAACCAAGGACCATGCATAGACTAGACCTATGCCCAGATGTATCCAATGGGCAGTTCAGGCTTCATGTGGGTCCTCTAGTGAGGATAGACTGGGTTGTCTCTGACATGGATTCTGTTACCACCTTTTTAAATCACTTCCCCCTGGCAGGACTGCCATGCCAGGCCATAGGGGAAAGAAAGCATGCTCAGTCCTGATGAGACTTGTTGAGCTGGGGTATATGGGAAGGGTGACTCCTCTTTTCTGAGGAATAGGAGAGGGGAAGAGGAAGGGAGTGTGGAGCTGGAAGAAGAGGAGGAATGGGGCTATGACCAGTATATAAAATGAATAAGTAAATAAAGTTTAAAAGGAAAAGAACGTTGGAAAACCATAGAGTGCTTCTGGCAGATACTTCTTTCTCATAAGTAGTTTAAAGGCCAATGGAGTGTGGAAGAAGCTCTTTTGTAGCACAGGTGAGTGGCCCACTTTGGGAAGTGTTATAGTTTAGGAGAATGACAGGAAAAGGTGGAGGCTAAGGCAGCAGATGTCAGAAGAAGTTAGATTATGAAAGGGCATGCGTGTCATGCAGAAGAGGAAGAGGTGGTGATCTTTGACTGTTTCGCAACATGGGAAGATAGGCAAGTAGAGAGGTGACTCAAAAGCAACAGAGGAGGAGAGGGGTCGAGAAGGAAATGGTTGGGAAAAGAACAATGGTGAGGATGCTACTGGAAGAGTTCAGGGGAGAGACAACCATGCAGAAGGAAAGCAGCATGTAGAACTCCATGAGCTGTAGGGTTCAACAGTTCTAATGATTAGTTAGATGGGAAGGGGACCAGAGGAAACCAATGGGCGCATTAGTGGTGAGAACACTGAATGGAAAGTGAGGCCCTCCATGAAAAAGCATCCTGTCCCAGGTATATCCAACATACATTGGAACATCCAGATCACGGGAATCCACAAGCCAATCCAGGTTCCTCTTATATATTCTTTGCCACACCTTAAAAGGAAGCTTTTCTCCCAAAAGTTACAGTGCCACAGATACTTTTAACGTCTATGTCATGTCAAGCTGAAGAGCTAAAGTCCATTTTCTACTGTTCAATGTGAAATGTGTAGATTGAGCTGGGCAAGGTGGTACACACCTGTAATCCCAGCACTCAGGGGGCAGAGGCAGGTGGATCTCTGTAAGTTCGAAGCCAGCCTGGTCTACAAAGTGAGTCCAAGACAGACAAGACTACACAGAGAAACCCTATATCAAAAAAACCAAAACAAACCAACCCCCCCAAAAAGCAAAAGCAAAACCCCAAAAATCCATTATTGCTACTTCCCTATGAGTATTCTCCCTTCTGCCCTTTCCGTAGCAACACTTTAAAGCAGACAACCCTATACACTCTACCCAGAAAACCTCCTTCCCAGACCCCAGGCCTTCAACTCAAGTCAGCCCAAAGTCAGAGACATCCAAGATTCTTCACCATGGCAATGGCTCGGCAATGGCTTGTGGTCATTTTCTCTGCCTGCTTTCTCTGAAGTGAGAGGCATCAAGATGTCTTCCATGTCCATGTCTGCTTTCTTTATTGTCTCATTCTGCCTTCCAACTATCTATCTCATTGAGTATTTTCCTTCATAGCTACTGTCTTGATACTTAGCAAAACCCAGAAATGCCAACAGCTTCTTTTTATATTTTTCTGTGTGACGAAAGAGCTATTTACACACTCCATTGGACTTTACACTACCTGTGGAGATATTGCTAGAAACACTCTTCCCTTGTTTAGAGAGAAACATGTTTTTGGATGTCTTTACTTGGGTGTGATGGGAATGGAGCTTGGAACAATGATCTTGATCTATGGGAGTTTTCTGTGGTTAGAGATGCAGTTTTCAATTCAGAGAAAGTGAGGTCTGAATGTACACAAAGCCAATGAGAGTCATTAGCAATGATGCCATGTAGAGAAAGGAGTGTAGGGGCTGGACCTTCTGGAGTTGCTCAAGTGTTTGGCCAAGGAATGAGTCTAACTTTTCCTGAAAAAAAAAAAGTGTGGTTTACTATGGAATGTACAGTTCCCAGGAGAGTGGAGGTCCTACAAGGTGTCCCTCTGAGAATCTGACAAGCAAGGGCATGGGAAGACATGACAAAATGAGCTAGGAGCCCATTACTGAAAGTTAAGATTTGCATATTCCATCCATCCTGGGCTATATAAGGAGTTCCAAGGAGGTGGGAGCATTTCCCAACTGTATGCCCCAGAACACTCATGCAATACGTCATAACTACACGGCAGATGAGCCACTGATGTATCAAGAGGTAGACTAGGAAGTTAAAGAGGTGGGTGAGGTAACGCAAGTTTTCTTAAGATTTTAGAAAAACTGAAGGAACAATTTGGATGTGTGTTTAGGAGTTCATGTCTTACAGCTTCCTGCAGGAAAAGGAAATTGATAATTACATTCAGAAAGTGCCCACTTCCAGAATAATGGGCATACTTAGAAGGCATCGTTCACTATTTCCTGCCTTGGACATGGGAAATTGCTATAATACAAAATGTCTATGGGATCAGAGAGACAAAAGCATTCTGTTTTGAGGGCTTCACCAGATTACGTTTCAAACTGTTTGCTGTGAAACTTGTACCATCACCTGTGATGTGTTATAGCTAAATATTTAACTTGAACACATAAGCTGTGACTTCTATTTTAATTTATTGGAGATACAAAAGATAGAAAAGCAAACATGAGTGATACCACATAGAAATAACCAGATAAATATAGAACAAGGGACATTCTGGAGAACAGTTGGCCCAGCTTATTTAACAAGTTGGTGAGACTTAAAAGAAAAAAAAAAAAAAAAAGGAGGGCAATTCTGCTACATCAAAGGAGAGAGAGTTTAGACCAGATGAATGTTTTGACCAAACAATTTCCAGAAGCATTTTGTAACATTCAAAGGGGCTGGGCTATAGAGTGAGCATGAGAAAAATAGAAGTTTATCTTGTGGAAGTTGTGGATCATTTAGTAAATAAATCGGTATTTATAAGATAAACATTTTTGGTGAAAAATTTACATATACTTATAACTATATAATATATCCTGAGAGAAATACTTCACAGAGGTTAGACCTAGTTGGTGTGAACAGTGGTCTTTTAAATTTTTGTCTATGCATGCTACCTAGTATTTACACTGCATTTATATTTGTTTAGAATACAAACCCCCCTTTTTTTTGAGTCATTAAAATGCGTAGAAACTGTAGGTGACGCTTAAGAAGATACTTGTTTTTAATGCTGCCAAACAATGAAATAAGACCATGTGTTAGTTTTCTGGGGGCTGCTATTAGGCACTACATAGTGAGATGCTTAAACAACAGCAGGGAATGCTGTCCCACTCTTCTGGAGCCTGAGAGGTCAAGATGTGTGTGAGGGAGGAAGCTGGAGGGGTCTGTGTTTTTGTTTCCTTCTGGCGGCTTATGGGAAAATCTAAACTAAGCCTCCCTCTCTGGCTTCTAGTTGCTCTCTGGCCTCACCCTCGGCTCTGTCTCCATTTTTACACAAGTATTACACATGTCTTTGCCAAAAATCTGCTCTTCATAAAGACCTCAGTGATGCTGAATTAGGGTGTCTCTTATTTCAACGTGACTCATCTTTCCTACTTAAACATACAACCCTACGTGCGAATACACCCACTATCTACTCACTGCCATAGATCTGTGTGGTTTCTTTGACTCCAGACTCAGATTCCCCTTTGGCTAAAACACATAAACACACACCTGTCTTTTCTATAAAAATCCTTCCACTTCTGATGAAGTAGATACCAAGGGATTTGCTGCTTTGCTTTGTTGTTTAGCACATCTGTCACTAGGGGCAAAACTTAACCTTTGGAGAATTGGTATTGATCCTGTAAGCAGGGTTTGCTTATTATATAGGACCAAAACAGGAGAATTCAGTATCAAAATATGTATTTTCTTTTTAAAAAATATTTTATTAATTTGTTCATATTACACATCAATTGTTAGCCCATTCCTTGTATCCTCCCATTCCTCCCTCCCTCCCGCTTTCCCCTTACTCCCCTCCCCTATGACTGTGACTGAGGGGAACCTCCTCCCCCTGTATATGCTCATAGGGTATCAAGTCTCTTCTTGGTAACCTGCTATCTTTCTTCTGAGTGCCACTAGGCCTCCCCATGAAGGGGACATGGTTAAAAATGGGGCACCAGGGTTCGCATGAAAGTCAGACCCCACTCTCCACTCAGCGGTGGAGAATGCCCTGTCCATCATCTAGATCTGGGTAGGGGTTCGAAGTTTACTGCATGTATTGTCCTTGGCTGGTGCCATAGTTTGAGCAGGACCCCTGGACTCAGATCCACGCATCATAATGTTGTTCTTGTAGGTTTCTAGGACCCTCTGGATCCTTCTATTTCCCCATTCTCCCGTGCTTCTCTCACCTAAAGTCCCAATAGGATGACCTCCTCTCTGACCCACTTTCCTGGTACGTAAAGACTTTCATGGGACATACCCCTTGGGCTAGTGTCTCTATATAAGTGGGTATATACCATTTGACTCTTTTTGCTTCTGGGTGAACTCACTCATTATGGTAATTTCTAGTTCAATCCATTTGTCCACAAATTTTGGGAATTCCTTGTTTTTAATAGCTGAGTAGTATTCCATAGTGTAAATGTACCACAGTTTCTTTATCCATTCTTCTACTGAGGGACACTTACGCTGTTTCCATGTTCTGGCTATCAGAAGATGGAGGGATCTACCTTGTTCGTGGATCGGGAGAATTAACATAGTAAAAATGGCCATCTTACCAAAAGCAATTTACAGATTCAATGCAATCCCTATCAAAATACCTACAAACTATTTTCTTTTTTTCTAGACCCCTCAAACAAGTCCATGAAATGCTGACTTTTAACTTGTGGCCTGGTTAATGCTTAAGTCTGGCTCCCTCTGCTGGAGGATATGATAGCTTCCCTCCCTGCTCTGAACTGGAGTCCAAAGACCATACAACGGCTAGGGATTCACAGGTGGGCTTTTCCATTCTGCATTCCTTTGTCGATTTCACTTCACAGAACAGCATGTGGCTTGCAATGGTGGAGAACTTAGGTCATAATCTACCCATCTCTTACTCACCACAATCTACTTGAAGTGGTGCTAACGTATAGCTCAGTCCTTAAGGTAAATACCCAGGGGCATGGCTTTGACATCCCATCTCCCCTTTAGTGGGACAGAGACTGCTAGTCTCAACAGAGGCTTCCTGAACAGGAAGAAAGCCCTAGAGATTTGCTAGGATAACTCCATTTTCCTCGCAAGGGAGCACAGCTGCAGAGAGGCAATTTTCTCCAATTGTGCAACTTCATGATTTTTGATATGCATGTATCACAAATGTAGGACACACTTCTCAAACATTTTACAGGGGCTAATTAGTGAATCCATTCAAGTTATCATAATGTTTTGACTGCCTATGGTATGTCAGACTCCAAGAGACATATAAAGGCTTCTAAGAGGAGGTCTTTGCACCTCAAAGAGCTTATTGTTAATTAAGTTGTATAAGTTATGATTTTAGGTTAAAATAGCTGCCAGGTCTACAATTCCAATTACATGATTTTTTTGTGTGTGTTAATAAGTACTAATTCTTGACAGATGGTTGATAATTTATTTGCATAATCTCCCCGTTACATCTTAGCTCTAGTTCAACAGGTTGTGGATTTTGACCATTTTTTTTTTTCTGCACTAGAAATTGATGCTTTTGAACAGGGGTAGTTTACAGTTAGGCACATGCTGGAGTCGGGGTTCAAAAATTTATTTTGTTAACATGTAAAATGGCTTCATACTGTCCCAGTGAACGACGCTAAAGTTGCTTTTGAACGGAACTATAAAAATAGCCCTAAATTCACCTGTCCTCTAGGGAAACGTATCTGAATATCTAGTTGCTATTTATTGGTCTTCCTGTTTCAGCCTTAATCCATATCACAATGCTTAGAATCTACTCAGGTGTTTTACAGTTGAAGTATTAATTGCATCTGCCTACCATAGTGACAATATTTGTCTACACTTGTATGCATATATAGACCTTCATGGAGAATTAACTAGTAAGTAGAGAGACAAGCCCAGAAGCAATTCTGACTTACTGGTTGGACCACTCTACTGATCACTTATTCTGCTGCTCAAAGAAGCAGTGTGAAGAGCATTTCGTATGGAGGTAGCGTAGCACACTGCAGTGATTGTTAAGCCTCAGGCTCCGGCATTCCCACTCATCAGCCCTGTTACCTTGAGCAGCAGCTTGATTCCATTGTGTCTCATGGTCCTGCTGAGGTTCTTGTGGTGAATACTGAAGGAGCATGCATGAGGCCGTGAACAGGTCTTGGTACAGAGTTGGCCTGTATAAGTATAAATGAACATTATTATTGCTTCATTTGTGCACGCGTGCACATACACACACACACACACACACACACACACACACACACACCCCAAATGCATGCGTGGATCTAAGAAAGGATTTAAAAGTCAATTTACAAAAGAGAGGTGGCTACGTAAATGTCATTTTCTACTGGCTTTGGCTCCAGATGAGGGGGAAGGTATTCGCTCAGGGAGAGTGTCCTGTGGTAGCCATAGGCACCAGGGTGAGAAATCTTAGTTCTCAGCTAATGAGCTTAATGTCAAGCCCCTGCTGTTCTCGTACCTTTTGCTTAGGAGATACCAAAGTACTATGGAAATAAACTCAAGATCATCATCACGGGAGGACACAAGCAAAAAAAAAAAAAAAAAAAAAAAAAAAGCAAAACATTGTAGTGTCAACCACCAAAGAAGATGGATTTGAGTCCCCGAATCCATTCTTCAGAGGTGTCCCTATTTCAAACTCACTTGTCATTCTTGGATTTTAGCATCAAAGACAGGAGTGACTGTAACAGACGGACTCTGTTCTTAGTAGTCACTGGGTGAACGCAGCTGCTGCCTGTCCGCTCAGCACCTAGCTCAAGGCTGCACGATGGAAAATGTCTTCAGGAGCTGCCAATCATCCTGCAGTCAGCAGCAGCTCATTTTCATCAAGATGAACTTATGATTCATCCTGATGCAAATGCGATTACTGCAAAGGACGAGAGCTTGTATACGCATTATGCTTTTAAAACTCAGATGAGATTTAATCAACTGTTTCTCATTTTACTTCATTGGTGCCTCTTTTTACAGACAGCGCTGAGTTTGGATTAAAAATCTATTGGCTAGGCTGCTTCTGAAAGAAAAAAAAACAAAACAAAACAAAACAAAAAACACTAATTGGTTTGCCGCTTCTTCAAAGTCCATCCAACAGGTTGAGTTTTAGATGTTTAATCAGGTGTTGTCTGGAATAGTGTCTACCCAATTACTGACAAACCCAGGCCTTTGATGAGCTGTGAACTCCCCAGGGTGGATCACCAGTACTTGCTATAAGCACCCTGCCACTATTAATTGGGCATCTTACCCCATGTCACCATTGCTGCCATCCCAGTTAGCATTAATGAAGCAGGTGACGTAGATGTCACTGTTCTTTTGCTGTGCACCAGCAATGAATAAGCCTACCAGATAAAGAGGTGCTGACTTCCTGGACTAGTGTGACTTTTTCTGGCTATCTACAGAGAATGTTAAAAAAAAATAATAACTATACGTAATGGTCCTAAGGGCAAAGAGCAAGTGAAATGTGCAGTCAAAAATATCTATAAAATCTGAGTGAGAAATGTGAGAATCTATGATATCCAAATGATGCGCCTGCTCTCCTTCCCATAGCCAGCTCAATGAAGCAGAAACACGTACAAATGGGAACAGAAAGGATTTCTCAACCTGAAAAAGGCTCCCTGCAAGAGCTTGCTAGCTAACCTCATTGCTGATGAAAGAACAGTCAAGTATGTGTCAAGAATTCCAACCCTTATAATCCCTACCTGACACTATTCTAGGGACTCTGTCTAGGGACATTAGGCAAGAAAAAGATTTGGAAAAGAAGAAGTAAAATATCTTTATTCACAAATAGCATGCTTTTATATACAGAAATTTTTAGAGAATCTATTGAAAGCTCTTAGGACTAGAGTCAAGTCAGTTTTCAAAACACGAACTGTATTTTAAAGTTTTTTTAAAAATTATATATGTTTTTTGTGTGTTATACTGATGTGTGTATGTGAGTGCAGACACACTCGTGCCACTGTAGGCTTGTGAAGTCAGAGGACAATATTCAGGACTGGGCCCACTTCTTCCAGTATGAGATTCACGGGTCAAACCCAGGTCACTGGCTTGCATAGCAAGTCACCTTCATCGTCTGAGCCATCTCACCAGCCCTCAAATGTGTTTTTATACAAGTGCAATGACCAACCTGGAAATGAAGTTAAAACAACTCCATTGATGATTGTATCAAAAGAATAAAATATTTAGGGACAAAATGAGCAAAATGCTTGCAGAATTTCTACTTTTAAAACTGTAGGTGGAGTCCTATCCCATGCGTATACAGCAGATGACCTTCACCATTGTTAAGAGGCACTGTCCCCCAAACAAATCTACACCATTAGCCTCAGGGTTGCAGAAAACATCTTTGCATAAAACCAGGTAAAGTTCTGAGGGACCACAAATAGGCCAGGAAATTCTGGCAAAGGATAAAGCAGGTAGATTCACACTTACTGCTTTAAAATTTACCAGGCAGTGATGGATATAAAAACTGTATGACCCTGATACACCACACACACACACACACACACACACACACACACACACACACACACACAGAGAGAGAGAGAGAGAGAGAGAGAGAGAGAGAGAGAGAGAGAGAGAGAGAGAGAGAGAGAGAGACTCCCATAAACATGCAGTCAGTATAAAAGTATAAAATTCAGAGACCAAAAAATTGAATGCACATGCCTCTTGTCAACTGCCTTGTGACAGGTGTGCCCTGACCACTCATGGAGGATAGAACCGTCTTCTTGGCAAATAGTGCTGGCATCCAACTGTGTAGCCACATGTCAAAATGTAAATTTGAACCCTTATTTCAACTTATGTATAAAAACCAGCTCCAAACAAATAGAAGAAATAAGTACAAGATTTAAGAGCATGGGAGGAACCTCTAGAAGAAAACACAGGGGTAAATTTATGATCTTCATATTCATGAAATCAAAAGGTATGAATGGCAAAAATCAGAACAGATGAATTGAGCTTTGTCTCGCTCTCAACTTCATGATCGTTTTTTCTTTAATTTGGTGTTACATACATAAATATGTCTGTATTTTTTACATAAATATAACCTGCTTAATCTGTATAATGTACTTTTTAATATGCATTTTCAGACTGGCCATTGGTTATTGGAAAGCAGTTGGTGTGCCCTCCCCACCCCACCCCCCACCCCCCGAGAGATTATTTCTCCTACTCTTAGCATTTCTCAGTTTCCCATAGCTCTTTGTTCCGGCTTGAGGGATGAGCTTTCCTCCACCCACAGACTTCCTTCTTAATGTGATATAAATGTCATAAGATTTACTTTGGAGAGTTGCACACAGTTGTGCATATACTGAAGACTGATATGTAGCCTGAATTTACATGAGAGAATTGTGCTGGTTCATTTACAGAACTTGATATCCATGTTTGGTACAGGATTCATGCCTCCCTCAGAGCAAGGACCATGTGGGACATCAAAAATACTCACTTTCTGGCAGCAAAGAGGGACAGAGGGAGGAGATGGTTACAAGATACACTCGCCAAGGCCACACCACAATGACCTACTTCTTCCAACTGGATCGCACCTCTGGGAACTTCTGCCACCTTCCAGTAATGTCAGGAACAGGCAATTAAGCCGTTAAGCTCAGGACCTTGGTGGGTGGGTTTATGACACTCCAGTACTGCAGTTTGCAAACAAAAGAGAGGCCATTGAAGGAGAAAGGAGAAATACAGAAATAAAATGTATTCAATAAAGCAGCACTTGCCGAGATCCTTGCCTCTGCATTGCTGAGTGGCAGAGGGAAGGAAGCATGGCCATTGGGTTGCTCACGACAGCTATTGATGTGCTGAGTTCACACAGAAAATGATAAATATACCCTTATATTTTCCTCTTTAATATTTTGAAATAGACATTCAAAGCCAGAGACCATAAAGCCTTTCATTTTTATTGAAAAAAATTTCACACAATATACTCTGATCACACTTTTTCCTCTCCCAGCTTCTCCCCACCCATTCAATTTCATACCCTCCCTCCCCCCTCTTCTTCTTCCTCCCTCTCTCTCTCTCTCTCTCTCTCTCTCTCTCTCTCTCTCTCTATATATATATATATATATATATATATATATATATATATATATATATATATATATATATATATATCTTCCCATAAAGCAATGATCACTTTGTATTTAGAAGAAAGAAACACAGAAAATGTATGATTGTACCTTACCTATGTTCCTAATTTCATTTTAAAATCTGTCTCCCACCAGAATGCACACTCCACAATCCATTTATTCAGCAAGTGTCTGTTGGACCTGTACAGTATTGGAAACACTGCACTGGGAGCAAACTGCAAAATTTCATTTCTTTATAGAATTTAGATTCTGTTAAAAGGAAACACATCATCACACTTACGTAAATCATGAGGTGTGTTTGAAGGGGGTTAGTCTCAAGAAGAAAACAAGCCATAAAACAATGACTCAGTGTGTTCCCACCTGCTCCAGCCCCAGTACCCAGAAGAGGGTCTGGCTCAGGGAGGCAGTAAGTGAGTGGTTGGCTGCATATGCAGGGTTCAAGCTGCAGGCCTTCTAAGGCTTTCTGGTTTACATTTTGGGCTGATTTTTCTTTCCTTTTCTTCCTAACAATCAAGAGAGTTTTGAAATCTGTCTCCCCGACTTGCCTGGGTTTGTTCTCTCAGAGGACAGATAATAGATTGCTTATGCACAAATGTCTCTACAATGCCTGCATATTCTACCTTCACACGTCAGCTTTGCTTATTATTTCTGAAAACTTGAATCCTATTTATCTTACTTTAAAATGAGTTCAATTACACCTTCTTCTTTAACTGTAGCTTGAGGCATTGTGCTTTGAGGAGTTCCCTACTACAGCTAATTCTGATGCGATGTGTCGATTTCATCCTCGTGCTTTTATATTCAGTCAAGATTTATTACTTGACAGTTGTTTTCAAGCAACTGTGCTGGATCCTAGGGGTATTAAATAATGATGTGCCCATCACAGGTAATGTTAGTGATCTTTCTCTACTGTCTGTCAATAGGAAATTTGATATCTTGAGCCTATGCAACATTCATATCTCTGGCAGCTAAGACTGTCTCACTTGTACCCAGCATCCTCAGAACCTTTCCAGTAGCTGTCTCATAAATACATGCAGCATGTGTTTTGAATAAATAAAAGGTTGTTATCTACTAACAGTAATCAATTATATATGCAAGGAGCATACCATTGTAACTGTTTGAATGTGCAGTTTAGACTATCTTTGGGTTATTAGAGATTGGCTCACATTTTTCAGAATCTTTCAGAACAACAGTATCATTATGGAGGTCGACCAGATGACCTATAGCTTGACAGCAGCTCAGGAGCACATTTTTCTACCTCAGAGATCAGCTAACAACATGAATTGATGTTGAAGAACAATTCCTTTCTTCCTCACAAGTGTTATTGCAACTGCTCTCTCACATACCATCACCCAGCTCTGTGAGCTGGTTCTTTATTTTCTATGCCTTGGTTAGATACTCTTATTTCTTCCTTTCATTGTCCTAGTTTAAAAGTAAAACAACATTGGGGTTCGTTAGGATATCTAACACAGACAGTAATTTATAGGATATCAAGTAATAGTAAGCTCTTTGGCTCGTTCCCTCCTTGTGGATGGGAAGAGAAAGTGTAGTGGTGTCTCTTGTTGCTATGGATACCAAGCCTTCCAGCTAGTAAAATCCAGTTCAGTTAGATGATTTTCTCTTGAATGCTCTATCTACCTGGCACACTTTTTAATATAATAAATTATAAGCCACATTAGAAAATGTTATTTACACATGTTCTCCAGCTTTATTTCGCCTAAATCTCCTCCATCTTAACCAGAAAAGATGAGAAGGAGAAATAAATCACAGATTTAGTTTTCCTCTATCAAAGTAGGAAACCAACATGATTAATTCCACACAGCTTTATGTAAGGGTCACAGACGGTTTGGCCCAATTGTGATAATTGGCTCTTTTTCAAAATCTTCAAAACTCTACTTAATTATAAAAAGCCATATAACCACCTTTTCAGCATTCCATTGGCTCATTAAATCAGGTTTCCTTAAAAGAGTATCTTTAAGGTGTATAAAAAATGGGACAAAGCACTAAGCTAATTGGTGGTGGTAAGGGAAAAGAATCACAAAGGCTTCAAAAGAAACTAAAAAAGATATTCAAGGGTAGAAGAGAAATCTATGCCCATGTGTGAAAGCAGTTAGGCTCTTTCTAAGAACACCCATTTCTGAACTAGTGCTAGTTAATCATTATCATTCACAATTGTAGAGGAATGATTTTTAGTGGATTTATAACACTAAAACAGGACATCAGGGCACTAAGATGGCTCAATGGGTAAGGATGCTTGCCACCAAACCTAAAAACCCGAGTCCAGTTTCTGGAACAACCTGGAACCTACACAGTGAAAGGAGAGGATTGATTCTGGCAAAGTGTCTTTCAATCTTTAGTATGTATACAATGCACACACACACACACACACACACACACACACACACACACACACACGCAAGCACGCAAGCATGCACACACACATACACGTACCATGTTGAACTCTTGCTTGGGTCCCTCACTCCTATTCTAACTTACTAGTCTTTGGAGACGGGTCAGGTCCACTGCATAAATTGAAGAGTCTGCACAATAAACATTTTCTGGACTGGTTTGCTGGAGGCTGCCATGTTGGAGCTAAAAGGGCCTGCTTATGTGTCACGAGACTTGGATTTAGCCACAGCTGTGCCTCCAGCTGTGTGGCATCCAATGGATCATTTGGCCTCTATGGTCTTCATTTCATCATCTAAACATTAAAGGTTAGACTATATTATTTTCCAAAGCCCCCTGACATCCTCAAATATCTACACTGCTTTGAAATGTATACACATCTCCACTTCTATCCAATCGATACCCAGCACCAAGGCTAGAAACTGTTTTTAAATAGGCTTATGAAGTTCAAAACCAAATTTAAAGAAAAAACTTTTCACAAATACAAGCCTGCCAGCAACTTTATTTCCATCTTGCACAGCATTTAAACTGCTTTTACACTTACAGTGGAAAATAGGCATTAGCCCACACTGAGGAGGATGGCTCCAAAAACCTTTAGTATTCCTGATGCTTTGCCCAGCTGTGAAGTATGTCATCATATCCCTTCTTGTGCCTTAGAATGCACTAGATGCCTTGTTAAGTGTTTTGTGTGGTTCAGATCACCAGCCCTCACAGTCAACTATGAAGCAGGTTTAGTTGTGTCTGTTTTATGTGTGAAAATGGACACTGTAGGAACAAAGGGATGTCTCTCTCTCTCTCTCCTAAGGACATCTAGCTAGTGTGTGGCAGAGCCAGGATTTGATTCTCTGTTCCTGCTTTTGCCCAAAGCATAGAAACACCACCCCGCCCAGCCCTCCAGTCTTTTGTGCGCTTATCCATGCTTTCTGCATTCAAATGGAAATTCTCACGTGCTCTCCACTCCAGCAGTCCTCTGCATATCTGACTTCAGTGACAGACATCACCTGTGACACAAGACAGAAACTTGGGAATGCCACAAGCCGAAGGTCTTTACATGTGGCTATCAGTGTAAGGTTACTGAGTAAGATACAGATTTTACCCTGTAAAGATGCAGCCTTGGATTCCACTCTGCTGGTGGACCTGTGCTGCTGCCTCCAATGGTGAAAAGGGCCTTGAGGTAAATAAGAGTGAGCCTCTATGTTCAAATGATAGACGGAAGGCTGCCGCACTATGGGCTTTAGAGGAAAATGAGAGGCATCGTCTGAGGATCGGCTGGATGATGCAGTGTGGAAGCCATTTTAGGTCACTGTACAAAGTGCAGTGAGCACCCTGGAGGGGTGGAAGCAGGAGAGCCATGGACTCTAGTTTACGCTTAGAACATACCTCTCTGACTGTCATTTGGCAGATACGAAAAGAAGACCTCCATTCTGGAAGTTGTCATGGCTTTTCCTAGGGTGAGTCTCAGTGGGCTAGATGAAGACAGACAGTTCAGGAATAAGGAATGCCCTTCTGAGATAGTGTCCAGATTTCTCAATGGATTGGATACAGGGTTGGGGAAAGGGAGAGCACAGGTGAGGATGACTTTCTGTCCCTGGAGGAAATGGGGAGATGGCTGTGCCTTTCAGTAAGATGCAGGAGGCTGTGGGAGTAACATCTAGTAGGGAAATAAGAAGAGTGTTCTTGACTCGTGTGATATCCAAGTAGAAATATTTGTTATGGCTCAGCCTGGAGTTTCTAGCTCCAGTCTTGGTTTTAACTGCCTTTCCCTGACTTTCTTCCACAAGTCAAGATCCTATTAACCCTGCTAAGGCTTGGCTGGGGTCATACAACCCATATGGTTAAAAATACTCATCATATCCTTATTGTTCTCAGACTCACACACAGGTCTCAATTTGGTTTTCAACACTTGACTATGGTCCTGGCATTGCCTTTCAGCACTGTCTCGTGTAACTGTCGTGCTCTGTTCTACAGCCTGGTCAACTGGGTGACCTTCCAGTCATTAAACATATTTTGGACCTTTGCTCAGGGTTCCCTCAGTTGGTAATTTCTTTACAATCAACTTGGGTTATTGCTTATCTTTTGAAATGTAATTTGAATGGTGGTAGCTGTCACCAGATTTTTTTTTAAGTCCAGCAGTCAAATGAGATCATTTTTTCTATCCCTTTACAATACGTTGTTAAGATTATATGCATGCACTAGGATTCCATTAGGCTCTAAGGTTACTGACAGACTCATTGTTCACCTAATTTGATTTAAAAAAAAAAACAAACCCTCCATGATAAAATCAAATGTGCTTTCTTTTTCTCCCCTATATTCTTTGCATGTCTTTGAGCCTTATAAAATAAAATTTAGAAATTAATATGTATTGGCCAAGTATAGTACACACACCTGTAGTTCTAGCACTTGTTAAGCTAAAGCAGAAAGATCACTTGAGTGAAGAATTTGGGACCATCCTGAGCAACACATTAAGTCCCTCTTCAACGATAATAACACTTAACTTGAAAAAATCAGCCAAATTATCCTTTAAGTCAATAACGGATTATCTTAGCAAAACAAGCAGCAAACAAATAAATGGCTCTGCCCAGGGGATCTAGCAGTTATATGTTTTTTAGGCTTATAATATCAGAGACATGTACAAACCAATGATGAGAATATATTTTTAAACCCTCTAAGTAGAATATCTGTGTCCTTAAAATGAGTCATATAAATAAAGACTTGGAATCAGAGTCCAGCTCTCACCCAGTCCTCAGCGTGGACTGTCCACTCCCCCCCTGGAAATTCTGCTAGGCCTAACAATAAGTAGTAATTCTACTTGATAGGAAACACTTTGTCCTTAGAAGCCTAAACCTGCCCCCTGATTACTTTTGACAGTAGATATTCAGCAATGAAAGGCGCCCTCTTCCTATCTTTCACGTTCTGTGGAGTGACCGAGTTAGCTCTCTCAGCTCCATGGTGTCAGCTGCGGATGTCCTTATCTGGAGGTTTGTCTGGACTCAGACACCCATATACTTGGTGGCCAACAACTGACTTTATCAGAGCTCTGGAGGGGTGATAGGCACTGTGTCTTCTTAGGCTCTTCCCCACGTAGCTACTCGGTTCTAGAGGTTAAGGGTGGCTATTTCACTCTGTAGTTCCACTACCTTCAGAGCTGTTTGGTGGTGTTTTGTGCTAGCACTAATGGTCAAAACTGCCTGAAGCCTTGATGCATTAACAGGGAACATATGTCCAACTCTGTATGAAATGAATGCCCTCTGATTAGAAAACAGAAAATGAATTAAAAAAAAAAAAAAAAAAGACCCAACTGCTGCCCCTACCCTCTACCCATTGTTCTTGTTATTTCCAGAATAGAGGTTGTAGGGCAGCCTCAGGGCCAGAGAGACATGGTTTAAAGATAAGTATATGAAACCTAGAGCAAGGCACTTGAGTTGAAAAGACTACATTTTTTTTTTTTTTTACAGAAAGCATCAGACTATAATGGTTATTGATTGGAAAAGATTACATGACATAACAAATGCCAATTGCATAACACAGAATGCCTCTTGCATAACAGAATGCTGGACACAATTTAAAAATGATAATTTAATAATCCTATTATTATTGCTTCCATTAGTAGTATAAAGAATTATACTTTTTAAAAAAAAGTTAATTTCACAGCAATGTTTTTTTTTTTTTTATTTGAGGTGTATGGTATTAACTTTATTAGTTATTTTACTTCATATTATATGCCCATGGATAGAATAAAACACATATACCTCATACATTATTTAGAGAGCAATAATATTAAAAAGCTGGGTGTGGTGGCTTATGCCGATAGTCTCAGCCCATGGGAGGCTCTTACGGGAGAACTCTATGAATCTGGGGAGGCAGCCTGTGCTGCAAAGTAAGTTTGAGGTGAGCCTGGGCTACAGAGTGAAAGCCAAGTGCCCCAGAAGTTAATACTAATGCACACAAAGTGGCTGGCAGGTGCCAGCAACCAACAGACAGCATTGTTGCTGTGGCAGGATAGTGAGTAAGAATTCAAACTTAGGGCTTCTGCTGCCCGTCCCATTGTTTTTCCACGACTTCACTCAGCAGAAAGACATTTCTTCACAATTTTGTCCCAACTTCTCCCTGTTTGTGATAGTTGCCCTTCTCAAATGAATGTGCAAATTGGAAAATAAATTCTCAAATCCCTGAAACATACATTTTTTTTAAAAGGATCATGATGATAAGAAATTGGAAGGTGGTAGTTTTCAAAATTGTTAAGGTTCTGGTTTAGAGCTAAGGAGGAATTAGAAGAAAGTAAGCAAAGGTTAAATGCAACATTTGTAACCAATTAGGACTCAGTGCAGTCAGGAATCCCAAGAAAGGGACACTGGAATAACGGACACCAGCAACTGCCTTTGTGACTCTCCCCAAGTGTCCACTGCCTTTCTGAAATTATATATGCATATATGTGTGTGGATATGTACATATGTATAGTTTCAAAGGCTCATTAATAAGTATGTCATGCCAAAATAGTCAAGAAAACTTACGAAGGTTCATAAATGCACAGAACAAGGAGTTTATCTTATTAACCTTTTGGATCCACAAAAGCAAACGCCGCTACTCATGTTTCAATTTTTTTTTTTTTTTTAAGTTTTAAAATTGCATTATTGACCCTCTGACAATGGCAAAGAGACACTTTGTTGGTGGCGTTGTTCTTATATCAGTCAAGGTCAGAGTAGATTGCAATCCTTTGTTCATCCTAGCTTGACACCTGGCTTGGTGTCCAAAGCTGTTTTACACCTAGGACACATAAAAATCCAGTCGAAACAAAACGAATCCAAGCAGCACAGAGCAGGAGGAGGGAGGGCAGAGTGAGATCTGCGTCCTGCCATGCCGCAAGGGGAGGGTGGGGAAAGATGCCCACAAATCTGCTTTCTACCCCATTGTACTGGTGGGCCTTCCACACACAGAGCCCCACCCACCACCACACAGCAGTGCTACCTGCAGACCTGCCACGCCACCCACAGACCTGCCCTCCTGCTCTCTGCACAGGGTGGGCCTTAGGCACCTAGTTGCTACTGTACCAGGGAGCAGAGAGAGAAGATGTCACCCAGGGGCCTGCCTGCTGCATGGCCAGCCTGCAGCAGAAAGCACCACAATGCGTGGGCACGTGGTGGTCAGATGGGAGAAAAAGAGAAGTGGATATCCTTAAGCAATATGAAGAGAGATGGAACTGGAGACTCAAGTATGGAGAGGAGTGGTCTGTTTTGGTTTTGGTTTTGGTTTTTGATTTTTCAAGACAGGGTTTCTCTGTGTATCCTTGGCTGTCCTGGACTCACTTTGTAGACCAAGCTGGCCTTGAACTTACAGAGATCTGCCTGCCCCTGCTTCCCGAGTGCTGGGATTAAAGGAGTGCGCCACCACCGCCCGGCGAGTAGCCTGTTTTGAGTGGCCAGCCCTGCCACCTGGGGCCATGGTGAGGTCCAAGCCTGAGCTGCTCATGATGGCCATGTCTAGGTCCATGGCTCATACATTATTTGGAAAGTAGCAAGGGTTGGTGTCCTTAGCTCATATTATAAACAGAGAAATGAGAATGTCCATAGTTGGGACAGCTTCTGGGGACCATGTGGTTGTCCAGGAGCTGTGCAGCCTAGTCCTGCCCCTCACTCGCTATGGTGCTCTGGAGAGCTGGCCTCACCCTTGTACCTTGCTCAGGCAGCACAGTGGAATTGGCCCTGGTAGCAGGGGTGCAGGTGAGCCGTACCTGAGGGCATGACTGTGAGAGAGCAGACTGCCAGCTCTAGGTTGGCACTGGCACAGAGGTGATGCCCCCGCCTCATTGCCTCCAAGGAGAATTTGCCCCTCAGTCATGAGAACAGGAGAGCTTTTCCTGCCCCTCACCATATGTAGCACTCAAGAGAAGGAACCTTGCACCTCACCTGAGCTGCAAAGTAGAGTTAGCTCTGAAGGCATAAGTGAGGGATAGCTGGCTCTCCCACTCCTCTACTGTGAGGTTGCCTGGGCAGGGATGGGGGATGCCCCTCACCACCTGAGGCAGTTGGGAGAGCTGACCCCTGGGTCATGACAGCAAGTGCAAGTGCAATAGCCCTACTCTGGTTGGCTACAGCACTTGGGAGAGAGGTCCTTGTACCTCACCTGAGCATCACGGTAGATCTGGCCCTGGTGGAGAAGGCACAGGTAAGCTGGTCCCAAGGGCATTAAGGTAGAAGAGCTGCCCCTCACTGGCTGTAGCACTCAAGAGAACAGACCCTACCCCTTGCCTATGCAACACAGTAGTAGAGCTAGCCCGGGGGCTAAGGCATGGGTGAGCCAGCCCCAAGGGTGTAAGAGGAGGGGAAGAGCTGCCCAGCCCCTCGTAGGAAGCAGTATTTGGGAGAGTGGGCCTCACACTTCGACTGGGCAGCACAGTGGAGCTAACTCTGGAGGTATGGGTGCTGGTGAGTTGGCCCCAAGGTCAGGAGAGCACGAGACCTGACCTTGCCTCCTGCAGATGATAGCATTGGGTGACCTAGCCAGAAAAGTGCTGAAGAGCTCACCTTGGTGGTGCCTAGAAAGAAGGGGAAGCCAGCCTGCTGACCAGCTCAGCTACCATCTAGGCTCTGAGTTGGCCCACCCCAAAATCTATATCATCTGTGAATGATTTGGACACATGAAAGGGCCAGTGCTGCTGATCCAAAGCTGCAGGATCTCCACAGCACAGGGCAACATCAGCATAACAGGAGGAGTCCTGCTGAGGATCCAATATTGATGGTGTCACAGAAGCCAGAGGCCTCGAAGTGGACCAATGATTCACTGCACTGATCATTTGCAAATGAAGATGTGTGAACAGAGGGCTATATACTGTGACATACATGCTACAATTTCCTCAATGAGGTGCTTCTATGCTTTGGTTTTTGTTGTTGTTTGGTGTGTGTGTGTGTGTGTGTGTGTGTGTGTGTGTGTGTGTGTGTGTGTGTGTGTGTTATTGAGGGGGGAGATTGTAAGGGTAAAGGGCTGATATGAGGAGGTGGGAAGATGAGCAACACTGGGATGCATAATGTGAAATTAACAACAAATCAGTAAAAGGTTTTTTAAAAGCTACCTCGAAAAAAGTAAAAATTACACTATTTATTCATTCACTTATGAACTGTATTTGTATGCATGTGTACATGTGTACATGCCTTGGGACACCCTGGTGGTCAGAGGACAACTTGTAAGGCTCAGTTCTTTTTTTTTTTTTTTTTTTTTTTCCAGCATGTGGTTCCTGGGGATGGAGCTCAGACTGTCAGGCTTGGTGGCAGGTGGCCTTTAGCAACGGAGCCACCTCACCACCCTGACCACTCAGATATTTTAAAGAATGCTTTGTAGAGGTGAATCTAAGCCTTAGGATGGACTTGGCTCAGTGGGAGAGCATTTGCCCTATCAGCACAAGATCCTGGATTTTTCCCCCAGCACAGGGTGTGTGACAGTTGAGGCAATGAGAGAAGATATGGGTATATGGGTGTCTGAGAATTGATTTAGGGAAAACTCCAATGAAAACTACCTTTCAGAGTGAGAGAGGACTCAAGGACTCACAGAGTGAAGGAAGACAGGAGAGAGTAGAATTTTAATATTAACATCATTGAATAATGGATATATATATATATATATATATATATATATATGGAGAAAAACAGGTCAGATACAACTCTGAATTGTACAAGAATAAAAGGTTATTATTTTTCTGTTTCTGTAAGGCATAAAAGTTTTCCATTTGACTAACTCTTCTCCATGCTGGTACTATTTTAGGGGCTCTGTAGGTTCCCCTCCCCCCTTTAACATTCATCTGAATAAATGTATGTGACATCCGGATGTGAATGCTCCTTGCAGAGTTCTTGGTAGAGGAGGACTCTGACTTTGAAGAAGACCAACAGTTGTAAGGAACATTCTTTAGACTGCTATTCCAGGATCTGAGAAGCTAGGCTTTCTCCTTGTCTCTAAAACAATCTGTGTTTTGTGTGCTTGGCAATCCAAGAAGTTGTCTTTTTCTCCCATAATATATTCCACTTTTCCAGCTGGGGTTAGTCTCAGAGCTTATTGAGTTCTGGGCCTGGGAGTCTGCCTACCAGCCCCAGCCCCAGCCTCTGCTCCCTCACAAAGCTGGCTTTGTGACAGGGATCCTTGACAGTAGAGAAACCCACTGGAGCCAGACATTTCTTTCAGCATCTCATGGGAACTGTGACAAGGGTTCTGGGAACTCACACCAGGCATCCTGATTGTCCTGAAAGGGTTCTATGGCTACATGGTCAAAACTTTCCAATACTGACTTTGGAACACTAAGGGCAAGAGCCAAGAAATAATAACTGTTCCCATGCAAGAAATGTCATTTCAGAAATGATTATAAATCACTTATATCTGAAAAGTCTGGGCAATGTCTGGTACCATGAGGTGATGTCCTGGCTTAGAGAGGAGGTGCCACATGGTCAGTGTTCACAGTCACTGATGAAATGATCTGGGGATAGGTGATGTCCTCCACACCAGAGTTCACAGAAACAGAGACAGGGAGGGACGACAAAAATAACAAAGCTGTTTTAAAGGAATGTCAAGGGTTAAAGTACAGAAATTCAAGAGCTATATGCTGGGCATTAGCACCTTAAGCTCAGGGTAATTGGCATCTGCCTTGAGCATCCTGGGCAGTAAGCCTCTGGCTTTAGAAGCTTGGAGCAATTCCTGAAGCGTCGGAGGTATAAAGCTGTGAGTTGGAAGGCCAGTTTAGGAGCCTTTGGAAACTTGGGGCTGTCAATACAAAAGAAGCTGCTCTGTGCCCACCAGGATGAAAAGTCCTCAGCCAGCAGTTTACTCTACACCTAGGGCTGCACCCCTCGGGTCTGCAGTTTCTCAGCAATCCCGGGTGTAGCCACTGCCCCAGACACAGAATTGAGAGCCTGGTTTGCATCCCTAGGAACAGTCTCAGGACAACCACTAGCTTCCTTTCAGTGGCATTTACATTCCATTCACTCTAGGCATTAGACAAGGATTACTCAAACTTATAGGCTGTACCCCTAGCACTTAAAGACTCAATTTTCTAAAAGAGGTCAGGCCCTAGAAAGAATTAAGAAAAGAGATATGTGTCCTGTTATACGCTGATCTATCTTCCAGTTAAGTGACCAGAAAAACACACTTGATGCACTGCCTGAGCCATAGGTCAAGTCTCTGTGGAATCACAGCGTTGACAGAGCCGCAGTTCCTAACACTGGAATCATCTCCTCAGAGTGCCTCCTCTCTAGTTCCACCTCAGATAACCCTTGTCTTCCAGAAAAAAAAAGTGATCCTAAACATTACCATTTCTAACCAGATAAGATATTGACTGGGTTTTGTACGTACTAGCAGATTGGTGTCAATATTCCTATTTACTGACATCTCCTTTTTCATATTATTCGAATTGATTTTACTTTTTTAAAAAATTGTATTAATTTATTCAGATTACAACTCAATTGTTATTCCATCACTTGTATCCTCATGTTCCTCCCTTCCTCCCGCTTTCACCCTATTCCCCTCCCCTAGGTCTATGACCGAGGGGGACCTCCTCCCCCTCTATATGGTCATAGGCTATCAAGTCTCATCTTGGTAGCCTGCTTATCCTTTCTTTGAGTGCCACCGGGCCTCCCCACCAAAGGGAGGTCATCAAATATGGGGCACCAGAGTTCATGTCAAAGTCAGTCCCAGCTCTCCATATAACTGTGGAGAATGTCCTGTCCGTTGGGTATCGAAATGATTTTAAAGTCTCACTGGTTTGTGCATTAATAAGTTAGTATCCCGGGCTGGAGAGATGACTCAGCAGTTAAGAGCACCAACTGCTCTTCCAGAGGTCCTGAGTTCAATTCCCAGCAACCACATGGTAGCTCACAACCATCTATAATGTAATGCAGGCCCTCTTCTGGCATGCAGGGGTACATTCAGGCAGAGCATTGTATACATAATAAATAAATAAATAAATAAGTTAGTATCCCACACATGTTAATTTTACATTATTTGGAAGCATGCAATGCTTTAAACTTTTAGAGTGAGTATATTTAAGGTTAAGACTCTAGGTTGAGGGGGGGAGGTCTTGGTTGTGATGCTCCTAGGAAAGAGTTGCCAAGATCACAAGGAACTAGTCAAACTCTAGGGCTGCCCAGGAAACTTTAAGATGTTCCTGTTTTGACCAGTGTGGTTTTTTCTCCCCTTCAAAACACAAGAGAATGCTGCATGCTGCATGCTGCCACTTTAGAGGTGAAATGAAACAGTAGATAGCGTTGAATATAGAGAGAAAGGGCTTGAGGTTGTGCCAGAAACCGCAAACACTACAGTGCAAACTCAATAAAGTCTGTGTCCTCAATGCCAGACTTGAAGGAAGACCCCGCCCCCTGTGCTGCAAAGGCCACGGGGTTGGACCTCGCTGCTCTGAGCCTTGTTTTTCTGTTCATCTCTGCTTCAAGAATACTCTATTATTGTCTACCAATGACCACCACTCTGTTTGGGTCCTAGCAATGTGCTCAGATTTTAATATTTCTTCTTGAGAGCGCATCGCGTCCTAGGCATTTCCCAGCTCTGGCTAGAAGTTAAAGCTGCTCAGATAGTTCTGTCGGGAGAATAATGGAGCTCACAGAATATGACCTCCCTCATGAACCCTTGAGAGACGAGGCTTTCCATTCATCTCTGCTTTGTATTCCTGACCTCGAGTTCACACTGCTGGAGGTCATGATGGTCAACATGCAAGAAATGGGTGAGCTTGCTGTAAATGCTGGCATTAGGCGATATTGGAGACAGCTTGTCCCCATAAAATGGCAGTGTATAGACCCCTCCCTCTCACACCTAGTTTCTACCATCAAGTGCTATTTGATTTCCCCTGAACAGCTCATCTATGTCATGGTACTCATTAGCCGCTGTAACAACCATGCCCAGACTCTGGCTGAAAACAATATAGGTTTGTTATCTCACTGTGCTGGGGGCTAGAATACCGCACAAGTCTCCCTGGCCTAAGCCACAGTTTGCACAGGGCTCCAGTCCTGAGGCTCTGGGAGAAAACGCACCTCCCCCTTTTCTGGATCTTCCAAGCCCTCCACATTTCTCGTTCCTCTCTCTTGAATCCTCAAAGCTAGTGATGCTGATCATTGCTCTCCTAACTGTAGTCACATCTTAGATTTTACAAATGTCAGTGAGTGGGTCCATCCGGGTATATTAGACTCCTGAGTTGCATCTGTAAAGCCCGTTTGTCACACAAGGTGACACTTACAGGTTCTAGAGATTAGGGTGTAGACATCTTTGGAAGGTTAGTCTGCTTACTATGGTTATGCAAACTGTGCTTGAGGAGAAGAATAATTCTATCTGAAATATAAAATGCCTGCTGCCTTTTAGAAAGATGATAAAACTCATTTTCAGAGTAGGCTTCTTTTGTTTTAGCTTTCTTAGGAATACACTTTGGTATTTTTACTCAGCCATTTGTTCTTGTTATGAGCTTAAATATGATGAGAGTTTACATGTGGAAAAGAAGAAGGGTGTTCTAAATAACTATACATAAGAACATACTCAAGATGCCTCTCAAACCCTTGACAACTCATTTACACATTGAAGTTTCTTTTCTTTATTTGTTCACAGGGTCTCACTATGTACCCTTGGCTGGCCTGGAATTCACTGAGCCTCTGCCTCCTCAAGGACTGCCTCCTCCTCTGACTCCTCAGAACTGCACCTGGCTTTACCCACTGCAAATTTAAACCCTCTAATTTAGGCTTTCCAGTGTGACTTACATTCCACATTCTTTCTTTGTGGCTGTTTTTGGGAGCATTGCTCTGGACCTTCTCCCTTTAGGTTGCCTACATTTCAGGGACAGCCTGCAAGCTTCTTTTGCCTTACTGTGTGATTTACAAAGATCCCTCCCTAGTCCTTGTTCCAAGTAGACACTCCCCCTCCCAGGTGGCTTTGCAATATTCCAGGGGGATCCAAGATGGCGGCGAGCAGTGTGGACCGCGTTTGGAGGCTCCAGTGAACAATTCAGGGAATTGCACAGATTTCTGAGCCAGGAACACCGAGGTCCGAACATCACGGCAGCAGGAGTGCTCCACGGTTCGGAGGGACCAGGGTGCGGAGGACCTGCGTGCCCCTGCACACGGGAGGAGCGTGGTTTTTCTCTGATCGGAGCGGCAGCGGCAGAGGCAGCAGCACCAGCGGCACCAGCAGCGGCGGCTGAGGTTTGCAGCTCATAGCCTTCCGGTGGAGGCGATTGGTGTGGTGGCTGGTGGGAGTTGCTGCGGGAGAGGGGACTCGGGGCAGGATTTGGGTCGCGTGGAGCCTTTGGACCCAGACTGGACTCGGCGGACAGTTCAGCCCCAGAGTCCCAGGT
Source organism: Acomys russatus (assembly GCF_903995435.1). Taxonomy (NCBI): domain Eukaryota; kingdom Metazoa; phylum Chordata; class Mammalia; order Rodentia; family Muridae; genus Acomys; species Acomys russatus. The sequence goes on along the minus strand of NC_067141.1, from coordinate 43,332,185 downwards.
ACTGGCCCAGCCCAGCAAGCAATTCTGCCTGAGGCACTAACTCAGCGTGGCCATAGCTCCCCTGTTGTGGCGCAGGCTTAGTTGAGCACGCTGCTCCACACTAGGCACCACCTCAGCTCAGCGGCAGCTCCCCTGCGGTGACACAGTCTGGGCGGAGCACTTGGTTTCACCACAGGCGCTAACTCAGAGCAGCTGCAGTTCTCCTGCTGTGGCGCAGGCTTGGTGACGTGCTCGGTTCCATCCTAGGCACCACCTCAGCTCAGCGGCAGCTCCCCTGCGGTGACACAGTCCGGGCGGAGCACTGGTTCCACCACTGGCGCTAACTCAGAGCAGCCGCAGTTCTCCTGCTGTGGCGCAGGCTTGGTGACGTACTCGGTTCCATCCTAGGCACCACCTCAGCTCAGCGGCAGCTCCCCTGCGGTGACACAGTCCGGGCGGAGCACTTGTTCCACCACTGGCGCTAACTCAGAGCAGCCGCAGTTCTCCTGCTGTGGCACAGGCTGGACAGAGCTCTCGGTTCCACCAGCTCTAAGACTCTGGTTGGACACAGTGTGCAGTTTGAATCCAGAATTCCTGGCTGAGATTGGTGGTCAGTTCGGGCCCTGAGTCAATAACTGACCACAGCACACACTTTGGGCCAAAAGGCCCTAGTGGAGCTTGGTGTGTAGTCCCAGCCCAAAAATTCTGGCTGGACCCTGTGTGCATTTTGGGCCCAAAATCCCTAGCTGAGCTTGGCAGACGGTTCAGGCCCTGAGAATCTAGCTGAGTTCTGCCCGTGGTTCGGTCCCAGTGCTCCTGGCTGGACTTGGCAGGGAACACAGAAGGCTGTGGATACCTTGGCCTGACCCAACGCTCATTCAGAGACCCAGAACAATTGCAGGATCCACAGCAGAGGGGGACTGAGGATCACTGGCTGTGAGAGACCAGAACAACAGGGCTAACCTCCTAACATCCACACCAGTGAAGCTTTGAGCTCGCAGCCTAGGGAAATCGTAAGAAAACAAGTGAATCTATCGTCAGACACCCTCCATTTAACTCTGGAAGCTACCCAACAAAAACAAAGACGGCAAGATGTCTAAAGGACAACGAAAAAGCATACGCAAAAAACCCCAAAACAACATGGCGTCTCCAGTTTCCAGCTATCCCAAAGAAAACCACCCAGAGAACTCAAATACAACGGAAATACAAGAAAATGACCTCAAATCCTTAGTAATGAGGATGATAATGGAGGAAACAAATAAAATTCGTAATCAAATGCAGGAAGACGCAGACAAACAGGTGAGAGACATAAAAGAAGCACATAGAGTGGAACTGGAAAAATTGCAGGAAAATGCAAACAACCAGATGAAAGAAATAAGTAAAACGGTTCAAGCTCTGAAGACCTATAAAGAGGCAATGGAAGAAACTCAGGAACATACAAAAAATCAAATGAAAGAAATCAAAAAATCAGTTCAAGATCTGAAAATGAAAATGGATTCAATGATAAACACACAGACAGAAGAAAAACGAGAACGTGAGACCTCAGAGAAGAAGGCGAGCAACACAGAGGTGAGCTTTTCTAACAGAGATGGAAGAACGAATCTCAGGGCTAGAAGATACAATCACAGATATTGAATCAACCATTAAAGAAAATGCCAAATCTGGAAAACTCCTGACACAAAACATCCAGGTGGCTTTGCAGGTGGGGATACTAAACCTGTGATTAGGCTTATTCCCAGAGTCTTGTTGGTTGGTTGGCTGTGGGTATATGTGTGCCCAAGCACACATGCTGTGGTAGTGGCTGTTGTGTGTATCTAATTGTGTTCCCTTGATTTCTTCTTTTTTTTTCCCCTGATTTCTTTTTCAGTGTGTTTGTCATTGGTATATAGGAAGGCTCCTGCTTTTTTGTGCTAATTTTGTAGCCTGCCACATACTGAGACCATGTATTTAGCTCTAAGCATTTTATGGTGGGGTCACTAGGGTTTCCTGCATATAGAATCAAATTATCTGCATTTAGGGAGACTTTGACTACTTTTCCTGTTTGTATCCTTTTATTTTCTTCCCTTGTCTTATAGGTAAGACTCCAAGCTCTCGATTGACTAGAAGTGAAAGGAGCAGATACCCTTCGTCTGGTTTTGTATCGCTAAGTACAATACTCACTTCATAGGAATAGCGTAGACGCTCTCCTCTTTTATCTATGTGGTGGTTTGAATATGCTTGGCCCATGGGAACTGGCATCATTAGGATGTATAGCCTTAGTGCAGAAGTTAGAGGCAATGTGCCACTGTGGAGGCAGGGCTTTGAGGTCTCATATATATGCTCAACCTCCACCCAGTGTGGAATTCCATCTCCTTCTGGCTGCCTTTGATCAAGATGCAGATCTCTCTGCTCCTGCAGCATCAAGTCTGCATGCATGATGCCATGCTTCCCACCATGGTGATAACGGACTGAACCTCTGAAAGTGTAAGCCAGCTCCAATGAAATGTTTACTGTTCTAAGCGTTGCTTTGGTCATGGTGTACCTTCACTGCAATAAAACAGATAATCTGTTATATGGAATAAATGAGATATTTTTATGTTAACTCCCTAAAGTTCTGGTAGAATTATACAATAAATCCCCCCCAGCCCTTTTGAGATGAGAGACTCTATTATCGATCTTTCAGTATTGTTGCTGATAATAGAGCTGTTTCAATTATTCATTTAATAATTTCACCTTGGCTTAATTTTGGTGTTTCATATACATCTAAAAGTTCATCCACTTCTTTTAAGTGTTCTAACTTAGTGGAGTGTAAGTTTTTAAGGTATGTCATTATTTTCTGAATTTTATTGTTGCCTTTTGTAATGTTTTCCATTTCTCAGATAATTGTTATCAATTTGGATCTTTTCTCTCTTTGTTTTGGTTAACTTGTCCAAGGATTTATAAAGTTTCTTCATTATTGTTTTCTAGTTTTTCCCATTGTGAACAAGTATAATACAAGATATGATTTCTATTTTTCTGTATATGATGAGACATTCCTTGCATCTTAGTATGTGAAATTTTTGGAGAAACTTTCACGGGCTTCTGATAAGAATATATATTCTGAAGAGTTTGGGTGGAATGGTACGTAGATGCCTGGAAGATACATTTACTTTACAGTGTCATTTAACTCCAATGTTTCTATACTTAATTTTTGTCCAGCTGACATGTCTATTGGTGAGAGTGGGGTATTAAAGTCATCCTCTCCCACTGTTCTGGGATTAATCTGTGGCTTTACATATTGTAATTTGTTTTATGAAAATGGGTATATCCATATTTTGTGGGAATATTTTAAACTATAATCTCCTTTCAGTAGATTATTCTATTAATCCGTATGGAGTTACCTTCTTTATCTCTTCTGACTAATATTGGTTTGAAGTCTAGTTTGTTAGACATTAGGACAGTTATGTTGGCTTGTTTCTTTGTTATATTTGCTTAGAATAAGTTTTTTATTCTTTTACCCTAAGGTGATCTCTATCTTTTATGGTGAGATTTGTGATAGTACAAAGATGGATCCTATTTTCTAATCCAGTCTTTTACTGGCAAGTTGAGATTATTAATATTAAAAGCGATTATTATCCTGTCATTTTGTTTCTTTTTTATACTTCTTTAGAATCTCTTTTGATTAACTAATCTACTTATAAATCCTTGTGATTATCTTTCTCTTCCGTCCTATTTCTTTAATTATCCTCTTTAGAGTAGCTTAGGTATTAGAAATTCCTTTTGTTTATTTTCATTGTGTAAATTTTAACATTTTATTTAAGTATGGGTATAATAACCTATGTTGGCAGTTGTGATCTTAAATTTTTAAAATTTATTTTACATCCCAATCTTAGCCTCTTCCTCATCTCCTCCCAGTCCCATCCTCCTTCCCTCTTCCCCCACCCCCTCCTCCCCTATTCCTCAGAATAAGGAAATGCCCCCCACCTACCCACCCAAGCTCATCAAGTCTCATCAGGACTGAGCACATCCTCTTCCCCTGTGGCCTGCCTGGCAAGGTAGCCCTGCTGAGGGTGGGAGGTGGTCAAAAAGCAGTAGATGGAATACATATTAGAGACAGGCCCCCTCTCCCTTACTGGAGGACCCACATCAGGTAAATTTGTGTAGGGGGCTTAGGTCCAGTCTATGCATGGTCCTTGGTTGGTGCTTCAGTCTCTGAAAGCCCCTCTGGGCCCTGGTTAGTTGGCTCTGTTGGTCTTCTTGTGGAGTTCTTGTCACCTCTAGATCCTTCTATATTCCCCCAACTTTTCCACAAGACTCCCTATACTTCACACAATGTTTTACCTATGAGTCTCAGCATGTTTCAATCCAGTGCTGGGTAGAGATTCTCAGAGGACAGCTATGTTAGGCTCCCATCTTGTTCTCTCTCTTCAACCACTACCGCTGCCTATTCTATTTCCCCTTCTGAGTGAGATTTAAGCATCCTCCCTTGGGTCCTTCTTGTTACTTATCTTCTTTGGGTCTGTGAATTGTAGTATGTTTATCCTATACTGTATGGCTGAAATGCACTTATAAGTGAGTATATACTATGTGTGTTTTTCTGGGTCTGATCTGAGTTACCTCACTCAGGATGATCTTTTCCTGTTCTATCCACTTGCCTGCAAATTTTATGATTTCCTTGTTTTTAACAGCTGAGTAATATTTTCATTGTATAAATATACTACAATTTCTTTTTCCATTCTTCAGTTGAGGGATATCTAAGTTGTTTTCATAGTCTGGCTGTTACAGTTAAAACTGCTAGGAACAAAGTTGGGCAAGCGTCCTTATTTTATAGTAGAGCATTGTTTTGGTATGTGCCCAGGAGTGGAGTAACAGAGTCAAGGTAGAACTATTCCCAATATTCTGAGAAAGTTCCAGATTGATTTCCAAAGTGGTTGTATAAGTTTTCACTCCCACCTGCAATGCTGTCGCTTGAGTTTTTATCTTAGCCATTCTCATAGATGTAAGATGGAACCTCAGAGTCATTTTGATTTGCATTTTCCCTGGTGACTAAGGATGTTGAACATTTCTTTAAGTGCTTCTCAGCCATTCGAGATTCTTCTTTTGAGAACTCTCTGTGTAACTCTGTGCCCCATTTTTAAAAATTGCATTATTTTGTTTGTTGGTGTTTAATTTCTAAGCAAGCTTGTAGCTTACGTCAAATTAAATGGAGAGGAACTTAAAGCAATCCCACTGAAATCAGGGGACAAGACAAGTCTGTCTACTCTCAGTGTATTTCTTCAATATAATACTTGAAGTCCTAGCCAGAACAATAAGACGTCTAAAGGATATCAAGGGGATACAAATTGGAAAGGAAGAAGTCAAAGTATTATTATTCACAGGTGATATGGTAGGATACATAAGTGGCCCTCAAATTCTACTAGAGCACTTCTACAGCTGATAAACACCTTCAGCAAAGTGGCTGCATATAAAATTAATTCAAAAAATCAGTAACTCTGCTGTATACAAACAATAAATGGACTGAGAGAGAAATTAGGGAAACAACAGCCTTCACAATAGCCACATATAATATAAAGTATCTTGGTATAATTCTAACTAAGCAAGTCAAAGATCTATATAACAAGAAATTCAACTCTCTGAAGAAAGAATTGAAGAAGATATCAGAAGATGGAAAGATGTTCCATCCTCATGGATCAGTAAGATTAACATAGTAAAAATGGCCATCTTACCAAAAGCAATCTACAGATTCAGTGCAATTCCCATCATAATACCAACACCCTTCTTTACAGACCTTGTAAGAACAATTCTAAACTTCATATGGAAAAACAAAAAAAACCTAGGAGAGCTAAAACAATCCTATGCAGTAAAAGCACTGTTGAGGTATCCCCATCCCTGACTTCAAGCTATACTACAGAGCAATAGTAATATAAAATGCATGGTACTGGCATAGAAATAGACTGGTTGATCAATAGAATTGAAGACCCAGAAATAAGCCCATACACATACTGACACCTGATTTTTTTTTTTTTTTACAAAGAAGCAAAAACCATACAATGGAAAAAAGATAGCATCTTCAACAAATGGTGCTGGTCTAACTGGTTGTCTACATGTAGAAAAACTCAAATAGATCCATATTTATCACCTTGTGTAAAACTCAAGTCCAAGTGGATCAAAGATCTCAAACCTAAAACCAAATACACTAAATCTATTACAAGAGAAAGTGAGAAAGAGCCTTGAACTCATTAGCACAGGAGACAACTTCCTGAACAGAACACCAACAGCTCAGGCTCTAAGATCAACAATGAATAAATGAGACCTCTTGAAATTGAAAAGATTCTGTAAGGCCAAGGACACTGTCAATAAAAGAAAAGGGCAGTCTACAGATTACAGATTACATCTGATAAAAAGGACTAATACCCAAAATATATAAAGAATTCAAGAAATTAAACACCAACGCTCTCTGTTTTTAATGTTTTAACTATAAAATGTTATGATTAATGTCTTATGTGGATTTCTATATTTGGTGTTCTTGTTGTTTAGGATGGGCATCTCCTTCAGATTTGGTAGTTTTCTTCTATGATTTTATTGAAAATATTTTTATACCTTTGGTGTGATTCTCCTCTCCCTCTTCTTTGGCCAAGGTAGAAGATTTAGTTTTTATCATATACACAAATATAGGTGCACGCGTGTGTGCGCGTGTGTGCACACACACACACACACACACACACACACAGAGAGACAGAGAGAGAAGGAGAATTTTAAAATTTGTCATTAGCCTTTGTCATTAACCTTCAATTCCCTTCTTGTTTTCAAGCCCTGACATCATTTAAATGTGCCCCATTCTATTATTGAAGCTTTCCACTGAGGAGGTTTATTCAGTTTTTCACTTCTAGCATTGTTTCAGCCTGGCTTCTCTTCAACACCTGATCTCTGTATTGAATTTTCATATCTTAAATTGTCATCCTCGCTTCATTCAGCTCTTTGTGTTTCTTCTCTTGAGTATATTTATATTTCCTTTGGGTTGTCGAACATAGAACCCTCCTCCTGACAAGTTTGTCTGGTGATTCTCCCAGGTTGCTCTTCCTGGGGGCTGGTACCCTGGGAATAATGACTCCTGAAGGAGACAGGTTGCTATTAGTTCATGTTAGTTTTGATTCTGCACTGAAACATGTGCACTTGGGAGTAGTTTGCTAGTTGTGTCTTTCTTTCTTTCTTTCTTTCTTTCTTTCTTTCTTTCTTTCTTTCTTTCTTCTCCTTTCTTCCTTTTACTCATGTCAGCTTTCTTTTCTCAAGGAAACCATTTATAGAACTCAGGAGAGGATTAAATCTTACTAGGTTGGAGAGCTTGTTTTCCTCTGAGGATCTAGTATCCTGGGTCCCAGGATCTATCCCTAGCTAGCTTCTCAAAGCCAGCTACTGTCTGCACTGACAGTTGTTGCCCAGGGGTCAAAACACCCCTACACGGGCTCTGCTTCTGCTGCTGTCTGCTGGGCTTTGTGCACCTGAATGCCTTATTTTGATTTAACTCTGACCCAGTCCTTACTTCCACAGCCTCCTGCGTGGAGTGTGGAATTCCGTGGGCCAGGTTCTGTACCTGATTCATCTCATCCGTTCTCCCTGAGCCCACAGCTTCCACCACGAGCCATGAAACACCTCCATCTCCTTGCCCTGGGTCTCCCCTTGTTCTTATAACTTCACTCACAAAGGCTCCACTTGCGTGACCTAATCACTTCTCAAAGGCCCACCTGTTAATACCATTACACTGGGGATTAGGGCTCAACACATGAATCAGGAGACATTAACTTTCAGTCTATGATGAAAGGTGTCACGTATCCTCATCTCTGATTTTTCATGTGATTTGATTAATGCTAAGCAGATCCCCCTGGGAGCTTTGGAAGACAAAAGTTCACATCGAGGAGCTGTTTCTGAGAAAACATGGTAGACAGATGTTTGGGCTCTCTGTAGCAATCTCACTGAGGCCTCAATGGCTTTGTGGGGTCACGAATCAGAACATGGAGCTGGGCGTGGTGGGGCATGCCTGTAATCCAGCACTTGGGGAGGCAGAGGCAGGCAGATCTCTGTGAGTTTGAGGCCGGCATGCTCTATAAAGCAAATCCAAGAGCACCAAGGCTGCATAGAGAAATGGTTTCTTGAAAAGACAAAAGAAAAAAAAAAAAGAAAGAAAGAAAAAAGAAAAAGAAAGAAAGAAAATGAAAAAAAGAATTAGAACACGGAACACCCAGAACACCCACTTTCACAGGCAACAGCAGAGGTGATGAGTGGCCTTCTGATTGTAGAAGAAGTTATGAAGTGTAGTTGTGGAGCTGAACTACCCTGGAAACTCAGCCCACTGCCTAATTCTATCAGTAGAGAAAAGCCCACAGGTCACATGGGAAAACATGACAACAGGTATGTGCTTTCTTCTTGGATTTGCAAGAGAGGTTTCTTTGTTGTGCTAATGTGCTCTGGTGTATACATACCTTCTCTGGCACTAGTCATAGCTAAAAGTCTGAAAATATTCAGTGGTTTTACGTCTCACTACATGGGAATGCTTATTTGCACAGACATCCTTCTGTCAACATAGATGGCTACATGGGTAGGAATTGAGGCGAACAACACAAATCATATAATAATAAGTCCCTACTACCCATGAGGGCTCACAACACACAATAGTGTTCCTAATTTTAGTACACACCGTGCTTTTGATCTTGAGATTCCTCAAAATCTTGACTACAGGCTCTTCTTTTGCTTGGACTCACTTAAAAAGGATATTTGCCAGTAGCAGATGAAGTTAATCTGAATCAAATAGAAACGTGATCCTAACTACTGGGGGCATAAACTTTAAATAATTAGCTAATTCAGCGTGGTTTTTCCCTCTCCTCTAATCAATTTATGGTTTGTTTTTGTTGTTGTTGTTTGGGTTTTTGTTTTTTGTTTTTGTTTTGTTTTTGCCACTTAGATTAGATCTTGGGGTAAAGTCCAACTGAAGGCTGAATAGTAACATCTGCTCCGACCCATACTCACAATGTCATCCTATCAAGTCTTTCGATATTTTCAAGTCACCTCAAGCTAGTAGCATGCAGTTGTGAGGTCAGAAATACACTAAAAGTGTAAGTAAGTGCCAGAGAAGGGAACCCTTATTCTGCTGGTGGGAGTACAAACTGGCACAACCACTGTGGAAATCAGTGTGGAGGTTCCTCAAAAAGCTGGAAATAAATCTACCAAAAGATTCAACTATGCCTCTCTGGGGAATACACCCAAAGAACATCTTACCATAGAGTTACTTGTTCATCCATATTCACTGATGCCCTGTAATAGCCAGAAACTGGAATCAGTCTAGCTAACAACTGTATTAGTACCCCCATGTCATTTGTATGTCCACCACTGGGTGGCACCAGCTGCCAGGTGTCAGATTGGTTGCACAGGACAAGTTTGAGGGGGCTGTGTATGGCTTCCCTGTGCATCACTTTCTTGGAGTCTGATTTTCTATCACAGCTTTGCGTGTTAGGGGCTCACATGTTTGACCATGTGACCTCTTCTTTCTTAGGCACTTTTTCTCCTTTCAAATTGTTTCCTTTGTCCTTAGAGGGCTCAGTCACCCACTAGCCAATGGCTCACTAGATTTGTCCTCCAAAAAGGAAAGTGACAAAGAAACTACACAGCTGGTCATGAAGACTGGAGTCCAAATGGCCAAAGGCACAGCTTCTAAAGGAGGAAAAGAAGACATATTTTACTCCATCAAAAATAAAAATGTGCACCAAAGAATGCTACCAAGAAACTAAAGTCAACCTTAAAGCAAAAAGTAAATTTGCAAATCACATATAAAGTGAGCTAAAGATTAAAGAATTCTTATTGTGCAATAACAAATAGACTGGAATTAATTAGAATAATCTAATTTATGGGCAAAAGGGTCTGCTAAGGCCTAAAAGATACCCAAAGGACTAGGAAGGAAAACAGAAGATGGTCAACATCATTAGCCCCAGGGAAATGAAGCCCTAAAAAGACCTAACTTCCTACCCACCAGGATGGCTGTCCCTTACAAAGGAAAATGGTGCTTCTGAAGAGGAGATGTGGAATTCTTGTTTGTATTACTGGGACATAAGATATTTGCAGCCACTGTAGAAAAGTTAGGCAGTCCTTTTAAAAGTTATGCATTTCTCAAAAAGCTAAAACAAAAAAACCAATAACAACAACAACAACAACAAAAGCAAAACCACATGAGCATGGTGGCTCACACCTGTAATCCTGGCACTCTTGTGCTCTTGTGAGTCTGAGTCACGCAAGGCTTTATGAATTTAAAACCAGGAATGGTATCATAGTAAGATCATGTTAAATTCAAAAAGAAAGAAAGTTAGAGTGACTGAGCATGCCCCAGCAATCTTATACAACATACACAGACACACACCCCACATATGCACTTGTGCCCAAGAGAGTTGAAAGCATATTTTCATATGCTTAAGAATGTTCTTTTAAGCTGGGTGTAATGACTCACACCATTGATCCCAGCACTTGGGAGGCAAAGGCAGGCAGGCCAGCCTGGTCTACAGAGTGAGTCCAGGACAGCCAAGGCTATACAGAGAAACCCTGTCTCGAGAAGAAAAAAAAAAAAAAAAAAAAGAAAGAAAGAAAGGTCTTTTATTGTTATCTCCAAGAGGTAGTGAAAACAACCCAAATATCCAATAACTGACGTTGAGACAAACAAAATACAGTGTATACCTATGAGTGGGATTTCTGGGTCTCGTGCTTGGCTTTTTGAGAAACTGTAAGCCCATTTATGGGAATCCCCTTTTAAATCTGCTTCTTCTACTGCCCAAGGCATGTGATGGCAGGGATCAGGAAATCAGCAGCAAGTAATATCTGTAGTCATGCATTATGTAGAGCCATCCCTTTCAAATGAGCTTTTACTGAAAGCTTGCTCTGTGTGCCTGGTACCAAAGCTGCACAGATCAGTAGGCTGTAGCCCCTCCTCCATAGTGGGTAAGGAAATGGCTGGGGTTATACAGGCAGAGAATAATGTGGAAAATAGACACCTGGCTCCTGCCTGGGGATGCTCACACTCTAGTGGAAAAAGATTGTAAAGAAAATGAACACAAACAGGACCTTAAATGTAAGCAGAAATGGAGTTGAAACAAGAATGGGTCTTCATACAAATGGTGAATATTAAGCCAAGTTTGCTTGGTGGAAACAGGAGCTGGGAATTGCAGAGACAAAGAAACACCCAAGTTGTGGAGGGATGGATTCTGTGTGAGGGCTCAGGGCACTGCAGTGCTCATGCCTGCTCCGTGCCTGGCTAACTGCCTATCTATTGTGTCTCTAGGCCTCAGTTTCTCTAGTTTTGGAGATGAGGAGACTGGGTCATCTCTAGAGCTATTTAAGATTTTTTTTAAATGTTGCTTTTCAGACTGTTATGGAAGACAGCAATTATTTAAATAAGGTAGGAAAGTCATGGGAGAAAGTATATAAACTAAATTTCTGTCTGACTTGGAGTCCTTATTGGCATCTGAAAAGGTGCGTTTCACAGGCTTATCTTTGGAAGGGTTGTATGACTGATGGGGTTTTTATGAGCAATTGGGACAGGAGAGCGATGCAACCTCACATACCATCGATTCTGACTAAATACTCCTGTACTGTCTAAGTCCTTGGCATGATACACTTGTGACTCAGCCTGAGGTCACAGTAGCAGTAGCTGTCCTGGGGACAGACAGCATTGTCATTGTTTTGAGACAGGGTCTCGCTGTGTAGCTCTGACTGATCTCCATTCCCATTCCTTTGGCCTCAGCTGAGTACTGAGATAACAGACATACACCGCCATGACTGGCTGACACACATAGAAAAATTTATCTCATGCTCCTTGCTGTAGTAGGTACAGAAGCAAGACAGAGGGCAGGATGAAAAATGCCTTCAGGTGGCCAAAGCTCAGAGCTCCTCCACTGGCCATATGCTGTCTTCTTTACTGCTCCAGTCCTTTTTTCTGCAGAGTCACCTTCTCGCCTATAGCAAAAGGTCATGTACACAATAACTATATAAATGCTCAGCTGGAAAGTAGGAAGGACAAGGTACTGATAAGGAACTAAACATCTGCAGGAAGGCTTGCTTCACAGCTGCCAGCAATGTCAGCCCTCAGGGTCCTGAGTTCTTTACATTGCCCTTCTGTGACATCAGCTCCTCGAATGATCTCTTCTTGAAGTCTCAAGATGGCTGCAAGCCCTGACCTGTGAGCTCCCTGTCTACCTCTACAGCCTAGGGAGATTTCACCCCAAAGTCCTCCATGGAAGTCCTGAGATTACTCTGCTGATCTCACTGAGGTCACATCCTCACCTCTAATCTAGGCGAGGTAACTGTGAGGTGCACTGGTGCTGCCTGCCTATGGGCAGAATGGAATTTTCATTTCTGAAAGCATGTCGCTCTCCCTAAGTTAAATCAGCGGCCTGCCTTTTGCTCATGTATTTCCAAGACCAGCAAATTGTTTCAGGCCCACTTCCAGACATACCTTAGGCATATCTCTTGTTGCTATTCTAACTTTTCTGAGCCTAAGCACTCCTGTCTAGTCAGAGTACTAGCTACAAGCAGGAATCATGTGGGTATGGTCAGAGATGCTTGGGCACAGAGAAGTGGGCAGCTGTGAAGACTGCTTTTCCCTGTAATGGTGATGAGGTGATGTCATGATTTCAATTCTTCAGGCATCTGTTGGGAGGCTCCTGTTGTTAAAAGTGGATGACTGATTAGAGGACAAAGAACACAGGGCCTCCACTCATTTCTAACCAAAAAGGAAAGCCAGTTGGTGTCACAGAAGGTATGGTGACCATGGGAGGAAGTGACCCAATCACCTCGGAATTCATAATGGCAGGGGAGAGGAACAAATGGGCATGCTTAGTCACACCCATTGGCTTTTCTTTTTTTAATCTGAAGGCAGTAAATAAGTTTGAAGTGTGTTTCTAAAAGAGACCATCACTTAAGAAGAATATGTATCTTAAACACACACACAAAAAAAGAATGTTTACTTTGTAATCTTGGCTTGTGGTAATGAGAAGGCTGCAGGGAGTGTCACTAGGAACCATCCAAAGAGATTTAGAAAGAACAGAAACAGAATTTTGAAGGAAGAGAACATAGTCAAGGCTGAGCATGAGATCATGAGCACAGATTTGTACCAACGAAATGTACAGAAAAGCCAGCTGGGAATAAGTTGAGACTTGAGAAATATTAAAACTGAAGCGGCTCTTTTCTACCATTTTCTTGCTTATTTATTTTTTTTTTTTTAAGGGAGAACATGGACAAAGTGAAGAAAGGTCATTAGAACAGGCAGTGTCAAGAAGATGACAAAGAAAAGTAAAACTATCCAACTGCCACTTTGCTCCCCCATTCCATCCCAACCCCCACGCCGCCACACACACCTTTTAGAAAAGGGCTTTTCAACATGGGAAGGCTTGCATTGCAGGAAAAAAAACTATTCCAAAGGAACAAATACCCTAGGAAGAGCATTAGCCCACCAGGATTCATTTCTGTAACAAAGGCAAATAAATGGCATCCGAAGATAAAGAAGCAACTATCTCAAGTGATGGATCTTGGGGTGAGTAGTAGGCAGAACAATGACCTCTTTCAAAGACAGCAGAATCATAGTCCCCGAAACCTGTGGCTCTGTGACCAAATGACCTCATATGGCAAAAAGGACTTTACAGATGTGATTAAGTGAGGCTCTTGAGATGGAAAGATCCAACCACCTAAATGGGTCCATTGTAATCACAACCGTTCTTATGAGAGGAAGGTTGGGGGTGGGGTCAAAGAAGGAAAAGATGATGTGAGCATGGAAACAAAGGTTGGGGTGATGCCTCTGGGGGCTGGGGGCATGAGCCAGGGAATGCGAGCAGCACCTAAAATCTGGAAAAGGGCAGGGGTTGTCCCATCAGAGCCTCTGGGAGGATCCAGCCCTGCCAACACCTTCATTTTAACTCGGTGAAACTGTTTTTTTTTTTTTTAATTTTTTTCTCTCCAAAGCTCTACTGTGTTGTTTGAAGTCAGAAAATCCATGGAAATATGTTTCAGAGGTAACAGGAGGCTAACACAGGCTCAGAGCTAGAGACGCACTGCAAAGATGAATGTTACAGAAGGACAGCAGTGAGCACATCCCAGGATTATGAGGTGTTACCGTAAGCAGAAACATGGCATTCATCATTGATGAAAATTTGCATTTGCTTATATTAAAGTAGGCTGAAAACACGTAGAAAAGTAGGTTGTCACCAGAAGCAAGCATATACAAACACGGTGAGTCCAGTTTTGAAGGCTTATTCTCAAGGATGTGTTTGTATCAAGCAAACAAACAAAACTGAAAAAAAGCTTTGGATAAAATTCCCGATGATAATAATTTGCTTTTAAGACAAACAAATGCAGACCAGGTCATGAAAAATTTAAGGAGATTGATAGTTGACTGAACAGATGTGCCAGTGTGTTGTCTAATGGAACAGAGCCATTTTGGAAAAACAAAAGCAAAAGGCAAATTAATCTTCTCAGATATTATTTATTAGTAATATGCATGGTTCTGTAAATAACAGCCTTACTACATGGGTGGGTCTTTAAAGAACATCCTTATTACATGGGTGGGTCTTTAAAGGACATCCTTACTACATGTGTGGGTCTGTAAAGTACATCCTTACTACATGGGTGGGTCTTTAAAGAACATCCTTATTACATTGGTGGATCTGTAAAGTGTGACTGAAAAGAATCTGTATTCAAAAAAGTCATCTTAGATTAGAAAACGTGAACAGAAGCTAAACGTTATGACAGAAAGAGAATGAGTGTGAACTCTGGCATCAGGCTTAAAAGTCGTGAAAGTACAGCACAGATGGATGATGTAAGGAGACCTGGAGTGGCAGGGACTCTTATCTCAGAACAGAGGGCATGGTGATTTTAACTGATGGCGAATGGAACTTAGGAGGAATGTGGTCCATTTTCAGCTCACCGTGGCGGCCGTTTTAGAAGCTGCGCCTGGACTCACTGCTGGTGGAGGAAGTATAGGGTTTCGCTCACCGCACCAGCAGAATGCAGTGTGAAGGGTTCGGAAGAAATACATAAATAGAGTATGTGCTTGGGTTAAAGAGAACAGCCTGGGCATTATGGAGCCCTATCACCAGAGATGTGAGGAGGACCTTCAAGTCTAAGGCTGGGGTGTGAGTATCGTCTTCTCTAGAGCACAGATGTATTCTGTTTGAATGTATGCTAAAACTTTTTATTGATTCTTTGTGAATTTCACATCATGCACCCCGATCCCACTCATCTCCCTGTCCACCCTTCACCCTTTCAACCTCCTCCAACCCCACCCAAAAAGAAATAAAATAAGATATAATTTTTAAAAATCCTGTCATGGAAGCTGTAGTGTGTCACAGTGTGTCACACAGGGAACCCTTTGTCCACACATCTTTACTTGCAAATGCTCATTGCAATGAGTCGTTGGTCTGGTTTGAGGCCTCTGGCTTCTCCTACTCTGTCTAAACTGGATCTTCACTGGGACTCCTCTTAGATATCCTGCTGTTGCCCTGTGTCATGGAGATCCTGCAGCTTTGGATTTGCAGGACTAGCCCTTTTATAAGCTCTGGCAGATCATAGATAGGGTAGATGTTGAGGTGGGCCAGCTCAAAGCCCTGGATCCGAGCCTGGGCTGTAGCTGAGTTGGTCCGCCAACCAGCATTCCAGCGCTGCCCTGGGTAGCTCTGCTTCTGCTGACAAGGGGGCAGAGTTGGCTCTACTGCTCTCATGTCTTAGGGTGGAGGTGGGGGAGCAGGGCCAGCTCATCTGTGCATTCACCAACAGTGAGGGGCGCCTCAGCCATGCCACCCGGAGGCAGATGAAGGGCAGGGACAGCTCTCCAGAGCTCATGCCCTGGAGCTGGCTCACTTGCACCAGGGTTAGCTCTACTGTGCTGCCCAGGAGAGGTGTAGGGCCCATTCTTCTGAGTGCTGCTACCAGTGAGGGCTAGAGACAACTATCCCACTCTCATAACCTCTAGGCCAGCACTCCCACCTGCCACAGATGGTGAGGAACAAAGCAGGGGAGGGCATCGTTCCCTTACTCAAGACACCCTTGGCAGTTGAGGGCCAGGGTCAACTCCCCTGCACTTATGTTCTCGGGGGATGCTCACCTGCTCCCTGCCTCCAGGATCAGCTTTACTCTGTTGGCCAGAACCAGCTCAGTACAGTGCCTCAGGCCGCAGACCAGACCAATGACATCTGCATGACCTTTGCTGGTAGTGTAGGCCTGGGACATCATCAGACCTCAGCTACTGCAGGAACATGGGCCCAAACATGGCCCTTGGCAGCAGCCTGGACCAGGCCTTTACCACAGCCTCCTCATATCTGCCTCTTCTTCACTGCCATTGAGTCTCCAGTTCCACCTTTCTCCACAGCATACAACCCCCTTGGCTTTGCTTCCTCTTCCACCTCTCTACAGTGCACTCCATCTTTCCCATCTCTTCAAGTGGCACTTATGGCAGGTGCTTTGGTGTCTTTCTTCTGGCCATTGTGGGCCCTACTTGAATATATGTGTTTCCAATAGGCCCAAGATTAATTTTAGCATTTATTTCCCAGAAGGTGGCACTGTGAGAGGTTGTAGCAATTCAGAAAGTAGGACTGAGCTGGAGGACTTGCCCTTCTGACTATCTCCTGTTACCCTCCATCTGCTGGCTTTCCACTATGGTGTAAACAACTGCCCCCCCCCCCCCCCCCCCCCCCCCCCCCCCCCCGCCATCACACCACCACGTCTCCATGATGTTCCTCCACAGCTCATGGGACCAAATATCTAAGGCATGACCCCTCTGAAACAATGAGCCCAATTACAGCTTTCTCCCTTGAAGCAGCTTTTAGGTCACAGCGATGAAAAGTGACTAAGACGTGAGTGTCAGTATTAAAAAGTAGACGAGGGTAGGTGAGAACTCTCTCTTGAGGTTAGATCTGACAAGTGCTCAGGGTCTACAATCAAGACCGGGCAGAGTGCAGATCTTCAACTTCCTCATGTCTAACTATGGGCAGAACCCTACACGTCTCTGTGTCTGTTTCTTCACCTTTAAAATGTCACTAAGGACAGGGTCTACATATATTACTACAAGAATTAAGTAAGGTAAAATATATGACGTGCGTACACTTGTTCCTGGCATGCAGTGGGTCTGAGCAAAAACTGGCAAGTAGCTATTGTTACCATTCAAACGTTGAATGTGTGGGCAATAAAAACATGGAAAGGAAGAAACAGTCACAGAGAACATGATAAAGGCAAGAATCAAGGGGCTTTGCTGAGCATCTGAACTCTAGTTGATCCATTCGTGGTCTTTCTGAAGCATTCCAAGCTTTGCTTCTGCCGAGGCTGCCAGGTAGAGTCTGAAAGACCTTCATCGTCTGAAGCTTTCTCCTTCACATGGGCCCAGAGCGATGCTCATGTTTTGTTTTGGCTTTTACATGACATTTCTCAAACCATTGCCTCATGTCTGGTACATGTCTCACTCTACCAAGTTTTAGTGTTGTTTTATATATATGCCTTTCTATCTTCTACAACGTTTGGCCGAGTTTCATGAAGGTAGTGCTATTCCAAACTGAATGTAGCTCTCCAGTACTCACAGAGGATTATTTCCAGGGCTTTCCTTCCCCCATGGGCATCAAACTGCAGAGGCTCAAGTCCCTTTTATAGAGTGATATAGTATTTGCAGTGAAGTCACATACATCCTCTACTAAACTTCAAATCACTTTGAGATTACCTACAAAACCTATTACAATGTGAATGTGATATAAATAGCCACTATTCAGTATTGTTTAAGGAGCAATTGAAAGAAAAATGTTTGTTCAGGTTCAGTTTAGACATTAGTTTCCCCCACATATTTTTGATCTGAAGTTGGCTGAATTCTTAGAAATGAAGGCAGTCTACACAACTGAAAATAGGGAGTAGGCTAAGATAATGACTCGAAGTTTTGTAGCTTGTCTTGGGGAAAGTGATGGCACATGTAATGGCAGAAATATATACAAAGGAGATGTTATTTAGACTCAGATGTTCATGGGTTCAAACTTGGGATAGAATGAGTTTATAACTTACTTTGGCTTAAGTTATAAAAAACACTAAGAATCAATTCTTTGTTTCTTTTGGTCAGTCTCTCTTAAATCAAGCATAATTTCATAATGTATGAAATTATTCAATATAAGACTATTTCCCCATGAAAAAATATTTGCATGTTCTGGCCATGTGAGGTGGTGGTGGTAACATTTGTATCTTTCCAAAGTGAGCACTATGAAATTATTAAAATTCCCAATGCTCATGTTTGGGTTGCTGTGTGATTATGTGGCATTCAGTCAGAGCTGTGCACTGAGTTTAGGTATGACATTTAATGCTTGTGGGTCCCTGCAGTTCTATGTTTCTTTTCAGGGTGATGAACTTTTGATGCAACCTTTGGGAGACACAACCATCAGTGGGCAACTCTGAACTCTCATTATACTTGGGCTTCAAAGACAGCTCAGAAGGAGAAGGCAGGGTGAGCTCTCACACTCTTCTTAACCCCCGCTTTGCTCATAATGATGTCTATGCTTCCTGTACTATCCCAAGTACCCACACAGGAAGAGGAAAATAACATTATGGGGATGCTCTATGATTTCAGTCGATGTGGACTACTGAATCAACCACTAGATTGACAGGAGTAAAAAGAGGACCATCAGCCTAACACAGTGTGCAATTATTGTGGTTGCAAATCAGAAGGGACATTCTAAAAGCATCAATTTACTTTGGAGGGAACAGTGGAAACCAGCATGCAATGTATCACTTATCTAGACTTAAGTGATGTTTTTCGTGACTCTGATGAATGTAGGCTCCAACAACTGAAGGAAATATCCAATCAGGCAGAAAATGTTAAGTGTCATCACAGGGACGATCTGGCCATGTAACAGTAAATAGACAATAGAAAGCAGCCATGAGCAGAGCTCAGAGAGGAGTGTCATGGGGTCCTTCACCTCAAGTGCCTGAGTCAGGCTGCCTTGTTTTGTTGACACGGGTGTTAAGGAAAAAGAAGGTCATGAATCTGGATGCCGTTCCTCCTAATATCAACCATCTGCCCAAACGTAACCTCTTTAGTTCCTGGCTGCCGGTCAGCTTTCACGGCTCTTTTCTTCTGTAGTGATTATGAAGCATCCTTAACCGGTACTCACCAGTGTCACAGCACAGTGGTTTGGAGGCCAGCTCCTTAGTTCTTTAATGATGGGTCCCCTTCCCTGCCATGCGAATTTAGATAGTGAGCGTCGAAGAGGGTGGCCAGGGAAGTCCACGTTCCTTGTGGAAGTCTCCCAAATGAGACCTGTTTTGAGAACAATTTTTAGGAGATTAGAACAAAGAGTTGAACAAAAGGGTGCAAGGTCAAGGTTAAATACCTCTGGCTGAATGGGGAAAGGGCCTGAAGGCTGTTTTTTCAGGGTTCCTCCACCTCCAGGAGCTGGAAGGAATCACTGTTGCACTAACGCACCACAGCTGTTCAAACAGAGGTGCTAACCTCAACTGTCTTAAGCAAAAGTGGCTAAAAAATAATGTTTGAAAGAAGCGACAAGATGCTATCTCTAATTTGGAAGAGTTATGCAACAGAGGTCGATTAGATGAGCAGGAGAGTCAGAGACAGGCCTCCAACTATAGCTATTTTGCTTAAGTTTTGACTGTCCTTTGGTTTGATGCTCATAGTGGGTTATTCCCACCTGAGTCTGTGAGATCAACTGTGCATTACATAGCTAATTCAGGAGAGATTCTAAGAGATTTGAGGGCATATCCACAATTATCACACTCTCTGTTCTATCACATGCCTAAAACTGGACCGATCCTTAAACCATTAAACAAAAAGGAAGCCTTCATTTTGTCAGCTCTGTTTCCACATGTCAGGAAGCTATAAACAAATAGAATGTAGGGCTTGGTTAGGGCTCTCTCTTAATTTGCATGTGCGCATGATTATGTATGTAGGCATATGTCATATGACGTGGTCCTCAGGACTAACACCTACATCCTTTGATACAGGGTCATTGTGGCCCAGAGCTCACAAATTACATCACACTGATTGACCAGTGGGCTCCAAGGATTATCCTGCCTTTCCCCTTGTCAACACTCAATCACAAGCACAGGCCTCATCCCCATGCCCAGCTCTGTCCGAGGCTGCTGGGGAGTCAGGTCCTCAATCTTGTGACACTAGCAGTTGACTGACAGAACCATCTTTGCAGCTCTTGGTGGAGGCTCTTGCTGTACAGTCTTCAGGACATGGATGCATTTGGCTCCCTTCTAGTCATCAGACAGCATTTTCCGATTACCTGTACCCTTTTAAGGATCAGTTCAAAGTGTTTTAATTGGTGGCATCTCGGGGCTGAGTCCCTGTCATCTGTCTTGGTGTTTTCCTCATCCCTATCTTTTTTGTTGTGGTGTTCAGTTCACAAGGGAATGCTGCAAAGATTTAGAGCCCGTGGCAGAAGACCTGATGAAGTCAGAGGATGTGGAGTGGCGGATTTGCTTCATCTCTCATGAGGTTCCTGCTGCTTGGAGATGGATGTGGAAGTCGAGTCAGGAGGGAGGGCGCAGCTCATTCTAGAATTCTGCTCTCTTTCCTTGTAACTGCTGTGTGATGTACAGGTACCTGGTGAAGGCAGAAATCCCCTCACTTCAAAGTTCTCTGGCTTTTGTCCTCAAATCTCCGTCATGATTTCAAGCCAGTTTAGATGAATGTTCTGCTGCTGGGATTTTCCATTTGGCCTTGTGCAATGTGGTTTTTTTCCCCTTTTAACTCTTCCTTCTTCGGATGCAAGGCGTGTTACAAGAGGTTAACAATCCAGCAGTGGTGCAGCAGCAGGCAGCAGGAGATCACAGTGAGCTACTTCTGTGCACAGAAGTCCAGTCCTTCCCTCTGAAGTGGAAACCCGTGCTCTGAGGGTGGGGGAAGGGCAGCTGCCGCAGGGTTGTTTGAGGGACAATTCTGTTCCAGGAAGAACGGTTTCATCAACGCAGCTGGGCTCAGCAAAGTTTGCCGTTCTCCCTCACTTCGCACTGGCTAGCAGAGCACACTTAGGATCCAGGAACTAGAACTAAGGACCCTCCCTGCCTGTCGCTCATGCTATGCTAGAGCTTGAACTATGTTAAACCATCTTAGCAATAACCATCTTAGGCTAATGAAGGTGGCTCGGGCAACTTACTGTCAACAGAGGAAATGTTTTGGCAGGAACCTGAAGAAGGGCTGCCGTTGAAGGTTTGCAGAGCACTAGTGGAAAGCAATGGGTCAAAAAGCACACAGAGAGGCGAGATCAAGAGCTACACTTCTCTCTCAGGGGCTTCTTATTGGCTTGGAGTGAGAATTTATAGTACTAACCCAGAGGCAATTTATTTTGTTTTGTTTTGTTTTTTTTTTAAGAAAAAAGTCATTGAAAACAGATGACTAGAAGCAGACAGATGCTTTGCAGTTCATAGAATTCATCCTGTCACCTAATATCTTCATCCTTCCCTTTTTCGCTTTGTCCCGACAATCTTGTGGAGATGTATAGTTTAGGCTGACTTCTTAAAAAATAGAAACGGACCCAAAAAGAATAGAGAGTGTACAAGTGTGTGCAATAGAATTGATGTTATGATCAAAAGCTTGGCATGCTGGGAAATAGAATGAATGTACACACTCAAGTCAAGTAGATCTGGGGTTGAGTTCTTGTTCTTCAGCATAACAGCTTTGTAATGCTGGGCAAGTAAAGTCCACTTACACACAACCCACACACACTTTCGTGTTCTCATCTATAAAGTAGCAGAATAAATACTTCCTTATTGACTTCAAGAGGGGGGAGCAAAGATTTATGTAAACATGTTTTCTATATAATAATCCATAAGGTAGGTGAAATAGGGCAGAGGGTTACACTGTGAACCAGTGCTAGGCTCAGATTATGGAAGAACTAAGTATAATTCAGCTGTGTCTAATAGGACTCTCAGTCACAAGGGGCAGAGGTGGGCCTCAACTAACAATGATATGTCATGACCAAGCTTACTATAGTTTCTACAGAAATTGGTGATAAATAGACCGTTGTGAAGAAGCAACACGCTAACAGTTGGACCTTTGAACATCAGTGTGGTCCTCACCATGGTCTCAAGGCTTAAAAAGGAGGATTGTCACTTTGCATGGGATGCCATGGCCTGGGAACTCAGTCCCTGCTCAAAAAGATCTAGTATGTACTTGCTCGTGCATGCCTTTTTAAACATATGTCATTTGTTTGCCTATTGGGATGATCTGGCAGTAAGCCAAAGTAAAAGCCTGTAAACATTATTCCAGTCATAATTCTCATCGAGGCCTCAAATTTGAAGCACTGGACAAGAGTCTGGCCTAGCTTACTAACTTAAGCCTGAATTACAAAGCTGAGGGATAGCTTAAGGAGTGAGAAAAAATGCCAAACGGCTACATATATAGACAGGGGTCTGATTTTAATGGATATATTCCTGTTAGAGTCATTAGTACATGAGTATTTTTTTTTTTTTTGAGAGTCCTAGGAATAGAACTGATGCTTCAATCATTATTCCTAACTTGGATCATTCCCTTCAATATCTAAGTTACCAGGGGAAAGAAATATGATTGGTCCACCATAGTCATGGGTCTAAGGTTCCACCTACTTCCAATGAAGGAAAGACGTTTTCTTGAAGGATAGGGAAGAAGAGAAGCTGTCTCTACCTGTCCTTTAGTTGGGACTCTCAGTAGAGGACTCTCATCTGCTGGTGTTGGAAGCGTACGGTCTCTGGAGTGAGATGTCTTGGCAGAGCAGAGGGAGACAATGATCCACTGAAGCTTGTCTGCTGCAGCACCTGAACGTTAACAATATCTATACAACTTCTATGGGGTACCACACAACTCAAACACAGCAGCCCTATAGTCTGGACAGGAATCTGTATTTAAATACCCAGAAGGAAGCTAGTCTCCAGGCTGTGTGCACAAGAAGCTGGTTTGAGTCTAGACCCTGCTGCAGAGAGACACTTACCTTGCAGCCAGAAGATGGGGACCAGAGGGCCGCAGAAGAGGTCATGGTAGGTTTGGTCTCTCAGCACTCTGGGATACTGAGAAGCAACCGGAAACAGCTTTGGGAGTTGTGGGTTTGTCTCACCATGTTCTAGTTTCTCCTAGTCACCTTATTCTAAAGCAGCTCTCCAGGCCTCAACCTATCTCCCTAGGCAAAGTAACTGTATTCTGAAGCATGGGTTTCTGCCACATGTCCTTTCTTAGTGTCTTTGAGGCCAAGTACCTCCCCTCCTCTTTGTACAACCCAGTCACAAACTGTTTCTAGAAAAGGTTATAAGGTCTTCATTCACACAAAGAAAAAATAGTGGCCAGTGTCTGCAAAAAACATGTTGTAAGAACTGAACTGTTTGCTCACCTCTCTTCAGCTCTGTCCATCTCACCATCGCCCTCTCTAGGAGACTGACTTCTATGAACTCCTTTGCCTTTGCCTTCTTCTTGGCTTTCACTGATGGGGATATTGGCACTGGCAGCATTCAGGAGAGGACATTCCGCCTACCCCTATTGCGTGGACCTTTCCTCCATGAGAGCTGCTGTTCTCTTATTTAAAAGCCCTCTCCTTTTTCTTCAGACGGAGGACTGTTAAGAGGCTCCCTGCTTTGACCTACTTCATTCTGCTTCTGCATGTCTTGCTGGTGTCCCTTAAACCTGAGCACATCTTGGCAAATGATTCCTAAATGACCTCTTTTTGATTGCATTTGAATGCAGTACCTATTTGCTGAGCAGTCTCGCTTGGAAGGTTGGTATTATTGCTCCTACTTTATAGATGAGAAAGTATGGTCCAATGGCTTGATGAGATTCAGTGCTAACCAGGACATCCATTTACATAGCTCAGATTGTATGAACATAGCCTACCCACTGTCTTGGTGTTTTATGTCAGCCTTCTGCTTTACACTCCGGCTTCTCAGGCAGTAAGAATATAGTTGTCAATGAGCATCCTCTTCTCATCACACACACACACACACACACACACACACACACACACACACACACACGATCCAGTCTTTTTCCCTACCCTCAAACACAATCTGGGTCCTCATTATCATGCTTTGAAGAACATTTTCTTCTATAGTTAGAAAGAATTGCCTCAAATCCCTTCCTCATTCTGGAATAGCTCCTGCGATTTCAATATCTGCGATCCTATTAAGCAGAGCTCTTAAATGTAATTATTGGAAAACAACTTTAATAAAATCTAACTCAAGGCAAGTCCTGAAATACCCGATAGTAGAGGAACCTAATTAGCTATTTCACTCTCTCCCCCATACCACAAAGCACTTTGGAGTTCTGAATAGCCCTCATAGATTACCCAGGCTCTTAACCTCATTTTAAGTAACACAGACCTTCTTAAAATGTGAAAAGTCTTTGGATCTTCTCCCAGGACAATTTCACAATTGTATATACTAGGTCTCATTCTTGCTTTCTCAGGCAGGCATACACATACACACACACACACACACAGACATACACAAACACACACACACACACACACACAAACACACACACCAAGCACATGTGCATGGACCTACACAATTTTACTTACAACTATTTTGTTTTTTTATCATTGTCTTCCTAAAGGCTCTTCCCAGGCCCCTAGATTAATGATCAACTTTCTCATTCTAAGCTAGTGTCTTTGGTTTGCATGCAAAATAAATTACCCAGGGTCACACAGCTTATTAATTGCCATATTAATCTGATTTGTATAAATTTTTTTCTCTAGTAATGGACTTTCTCTTCCTATGTATATGGCCTTGTCTGTGGGCTAGCTCAGGTCTCTACTCTATGCCACATTTACTCAGGAATGTGGGGGTATCTGATACCACGTGTCATCATGAAAAGAGAGCTGGAAAATCTGATTATTTTTTAAAATGACATCTCAATGATGTTTGTAGTCCATTGGCTGTAGCAAATCATATGGTCATGCCTAACTTCCAGGCTGGAGGAGAAGTCACTGTCGAGTACAGGACAAATGATATCAGGGATTGGAAAAAGAAATTTAATCTTTTATCCCAGATGTTTCACTCTTTCCTGGCTGCCTACCAAACTCTAATTCATCTGGATGTAACACACACACACACACACACACACACACACACACACACACACACACAAATCTGTATAGAAAGGCTCAATTTTCTCTACAAAGTTGAGACAAATAATTTTCCTAGTGCTAGAAAGCGATATGAGTGAAGCCTTCTAGGAGAGAAAAGTCGTCAACAGTTTTATCAGCTGTGAGCCATGCAAACTATATTCCCGACCAGCCAGGTAGGATGTGCCCACTGGCACAATAGTGGCATGACTGTTATGACTGCTATGGGGGTAACCAATAATTTTCTGATTGAGTCTGAAGTTCATCTAACTGGAAGAATCGATGCCTGGTACTGTAAACCTAGTTAAAAGCCCATGGTTAGGGAATTTATAGATCTTGGGGGTGGGGGTGGGGAACCTACCACTATTGCTTTACCAGTGTGGAAATAGTATCAAACTGCCTTCTAAATACTTACATTTACACTGATAGATAACACTGCTCAGAGAAGCCTTTATCAGAGAAGCTTCACTTGCAGTGGGCAATGGTTAATGTGGTAACTCATAACTTGTCAAAGTGTTGAAAATAAGTGACAGTCGGGTGCTCAGCTCCAAATGCACATCTACATCATCCCCTCAGGCTCAGAGAACATCAGTGCAGAGGAAGCGGAAAGAATGTAAGAGCCAGAGGAGGGGGGAAAGAGCCGTGAACCATCAGCTTCTGGTTATGGCATGGTTATTTCACACACCGACTCTCACTAGTGGTGGTGACCTGCATAAGACCCGACCTACAAACATTCCATTATGGATGAGAGAGAGGAGAAGGCGATAAGATGTAATGATGGTGGAGCACATGACCAAAGTACATTGTATATGTGCATGGAATTGTGAAAGAATAAATAAATTAGAAAACTATAAAACAGCAATAAAAATCGAGCCCAGCTAGAGGCTTTTTGTTTATCTTCCTTGAAATGCTCTTTTCCTGGTGCAGTTCACTCTCTATGCTACCATAACAAAGAGAGCCTGCTTCACGCCATGGGCCATCACCGGTTTTACAAAAACACTTTCACAGTAAAGCATCTTCTATGATGGTCTTTCTTATGTTTCCAGCACTCATTCAGCCTTCCTGGTCCCCTGGAGCTTGGGACCCAGGTTGTTATCAATGCAGATACAAGGTGTCTCTGGGCTTTTCTGATGAGTGGTCACAGTGTCAGCTCTTGTTTTTCTCTCTGGTTCTTCATTCATTCCACAATTTACTGAATACCTGTTTTGCTCCAAGGATTCTACTGGGCTAAATTAGGATAGATTCAGAATCTGGCATAGGGTAGAGCATGAAAACTGGAGTGTGTGTGTGTGTGTGTGTGTGTGTGTGTGTGTGTGTGTGTGTGTGTGTTTATATCTTGAAATTAATGTATGATGTTTAAAAGCACATATATGCTCTGACACATCAGGTCAGCATCTTGATATCACCACTACTGTAAAAGTCATAAGATCTAGGGTTATTTTAATACCCATGTACCTTAGTTTTTTCATGTTAGATAGGGAATATGGATGCTATAAAACTGCCTTTTTCATGATAAGAACTAACTGAAACAATATATACAAAGCATCCACCATAATGCATGATTTATAGAAAGTGTTTAATATAGTTACAGTTCTTACTGTTATCAGAATGCTTGTTGGAGAACAGCAGTGTTGTCTGCAGAGTAGATAGTGAGGTGAGGAAACGAGTCCAGGACATTTAATAGACATGTGTTAGATCTCAGCTCCATCACGGTGGGAATATGATTTGAACCAATCATTGCTCTGGAGAGCTTTAGCTTCCCAGCAGTGTGTGCCCCTCGTCCTTGTCTTGCAGGGTGTTTGGGGGCACGTGTAGGAATACAGTCCTGCAAGTCTCATGTATTGAGGTGTGCTGGAGACAGGGAAGGAACATCGGTTCCTCTTGATGCTGTGCGGCATATGAAGGTGAACCAAGGAGGCAGCCCTCTCTCTCACCTTCCTCTAGCTCATAATCTCATTGTGGAGACTGGACATGGTTACAGGTCCAATGTAATAAATGACGTCCCTATTTGGTAGTGTAATGACTGATGTCCCTATTTGGTGACTGCCGTGAAAGAGCTGTAGCTAACAGGTGTGGGAATTTGCACTATGTAAGTAAGTAATTTGGGCTGAAGAAAAGGTGCTTTGACTAAAAAGAGACTTTAATTTACAAGCCAATTTCTTTCATCTCTCTTTCTCTCATCCACCCTTTCTTCATTCCTGAACCTGAGGGTACCCTATTATGACCATGAAAAGCTCCCGTGGAGAACAGAGATCAAGGCCCTCCCTCCGGCAGTTTGCTGATGTTATTCTGTTTTGGCTCACCATATTCACAGCAGCCGAGTTAGGATTCGACTTGTGCACGCCTCGTTTTCTCATTTGCTGCCTGAGATTCCATGCCCTGGAACCTGGAACTGGAAACTGGAACGTGGAAAGACTTCCTTGACATTCAGAATCGATGAGCGAACAGGAGAAGCATTTTACTGGAGGCAAGGCAGCCAGCGATGTGGGGCGGGGCTTTGGTTCTTAGCAGAAGTTTAGCCTTCCGTGGCCAGCTGCCTTCATTCACCTCATTACCAAATCCGATGCCTCTGAGGCATCCCTGGGCTTCCTCTCCTGGAAGTATTATAGCCGAGGAGGCTCTCTGGGTGTCATTATTACTTCCTCTTAATTGTGGCCTCTGGACTTACTTCCTCAGAGTTTGTGTGTTTCATTTCCTTCCCATATAACTCTTTCGGGACTTGCCCTATGAAACAAAAGACTTGTGTGAAAGATCTCAGAGCTAGCAGGCCTCTTCTTTGCCTCATTATCTGTGGATTTGGGCCGCTAATTAATGCATACTTTTACTCCTGAGTTTCCCATAAATCCTGCCTCTTAGCTCCAGGAGATTGGTGAGCACCAGGAGGAGTGTTTGGGCGTTACCCCTCCCCCATGTGTTTTCAACTGTAGGTGATGAGCACGCCCTGGGCCCAGGCAGAGACTTCCTCATCTCGCTGCTGCCATCTCGCTGCTGCCTTTGTTTGTTCAGTCCGTCCACTGAGATGGTAGAAGCCTTCTGGTTGTTCTGTGTGTTTTGGTTGCTCACTCTCCCACCCCCATAGCAACACCGTTGTGAATCGAGCAGCCATTTTATCTATCTTCACACACATTCCTGGCGGCATTTCATGGGTAGACTGCAATGTGACAGGAGCAGCTCCATGGATCTTCCTGGAGATTTTGGGTTTGGGACTGAGAGATTTAGGTTAGTCTCTTCATGGGGACTGGAGATAGATATGACATTGAGAATTAGATGGAATTTTTCTTCTGTGTGCAGTGAGAGAAAAATGGAGCAGCACGCAGAAAGGAGAGGAAGAGAGAAAAGGGAAGGGTGGCTCCTGAAGGCACCCGGAGCCTCTCTTCCCATGGGCTGGACTCTTCCTTGGGTAGCGAAGGCCCTCAACCATTTCCAATAACATGTTTTTACTCAGATCAGTGCAAGTTGATTTCTGCCTCAGAGAATCAAAAGCTCCTTATTAATAAATTTTTTTAAAAAAACTGAGTTGCCAGTTTTATGGTTTTGAATAGCTTACAAGGAGGAAAGTTAGGTTTTAATATTCATCCTCACAACAGATTAGGAAAATGCAAATATTTTAATGTACTCAAGAAAAGTCACCAATTAAACCCAAAATAATTGATAATAGGGTCTTGATTATATATTTGTACACCATGTTCATACATGGTGTACAACCAAAAGATAAACAAGCCAAGTGCTCACTGACAGCTGAATGGACCAACAAATGTGCAGACTGCATACTTGATGAAATAGAACATAGCCTTAAAAAGGAATGTCCCCTTTTGGGTATTAGCAGAGGAGATCCAGTAAGAGGCCTGAGCACGAGAAGTTCACCCGGCATATGTCCCCTAGCTTTTAAACAACGAATCAAAGATGACGTGGCCCCTATATTCTGCAGTTTTAGCCCTAACACAGACTTTCCTTAAAGTTATTTTCTGAAACGTAATTCTGCCTCTAAAAGATATTTTCAAGTTCCATATCAGTTTTAAAAAATTATAGGTTACTCAGGAGGCATACCCTATGAGTTCCAGGTCATCCTGATCTGTATAATAAGTTCCAGGTCAGCCTGGGATTAACCCCCCCACTCCCAGCCCCACCCACAAAATGATGGGTTAAAAAAGAAAATCAATTGGGATATTGTCAGTCAGGAAGAATTTAACTGAACTTTTATTTGCTAGTGGCTACTCAACATACCGCAAAGGAGAAGCTTCCCTAAGTAGATGGGGGTTGTTTTTTGTTGTTGTTGTTGGTTGGTTGGCTAGTTGGCTGGCAGGCTGGTTGGTTAGTTAGTTGGTTGATTGGTTGGTTAGTTTGTTAGTTGGTTGGTTGGTTGGTTAGTTGGTTGATTGGTTGGTTAGTTGGTTAGTTGGTTTGGTTTCTATACTGATGATCAAACCTAGAGCATTTGGGAAAGTGCTCTACCACTGACTCATACCCCAAAACCTGGTTTTGAATTCAAGGGAGTGTGACTGGTCCTGGATCCTTTAAGTTCTTTGAGCCTCTTGGGTTTCTGGCATTAACTCATACAAGCACATGCTGTAGGTTCCATGTCCTATGCAAACTTCTGGGAACAGAGACGTGAATAAGAGATGCATTATTGGAGAAGGCTGACCATGGAACCCATCCCTAAAGTCTCTAAGAAGATCAGCTGAGAAAGGCTCCCTGGGTAGAAAGTACAGGTTGAGGCTCATGGCAGTGAAGCAGTTTGCACAAAGCCAGGAGGATAAGCATACCTGGGGTGTTTGGAGAATTTTGAAAATGCATTATGATGGAACTGAGGAACAAAAACTTTCTCTCGGTAGAGGATGGAGCTGACTAGGGGGACCTAGGCAGGTTGATGGGTGGACCATCTGTGGATAGTCTGGAAATAGTGATTATTTTCTGTTTGTGAGTTCAGTGGACCACCATGTGCTCCAAAAGTCTCATTAACAGCAATCTGGTCTACACTAGACTCTCGCCTCTGCTTTGTGGTATGTTGAATAGCCATCATCAAAGAAAAGTTTATGTGAATTTCTCCTGAAATAGTCCTCACTGATTTTTTTAAAACTCATCATTTCTTAAACTCATATAGATTTTTTTATTAATTAACTCATCTATTTACTTTATATCCTGACCCTAGTTTCCCCTCCCTCCTCTCCTCCCAGTCCTTCCTCACTTATACAGAATTTTAGAAATACCCTTTAGTGTCTATGGTGGTTAATTTGTAGTCAACTTCATATAGGCTAGGGTAACCTGGGAAAGAGGGAGTTTCAAGCAAAAAAATGCATTCACTAAACTGGCATGTTGACAGCGTATAGGGCATTTTCTTGTTTAATAAATGATGTGGAAGGGCCCAGCTCACTGGAGTGTTGCTATTCCTAGGCTGGTGGTCATGGGTGGTATAAGAAAGCAAGCTGAGCAAGCTATGGAGAGCAAGCCAGTGAGCAGCATTCTTCTATGGTCTCACATTTCAGTTCCTGCCTCCAGCTTCCTGCCTTCAGTTCCTTCCCTTCATAATGGACATAAGCTGTAATCCAAATAAATCTTGTCCTCCAAGAATTCCTTTCGGTCATGGTACTTATCATGGTGATAGGAAGAAACTTGAATATAGCTACATTTGAAAAACAATTTTGGGGTAAATACATAGGGTTAGAAGTCCAGAATAAGGAGCCTACTTAGTCTTTGCCTCATCTTCCAAAAGACAAGGAACTTAAATTGAGAGATGGCTCTGTGCTCTCATACCTGTGATCTTTTTCAGTCATCCTATATGGGAAAGTAGCACGTAGGAGCAGGCTGAGATGTCGGGGCAACTGGATGAGGCAACTGTGTCCTACCCTGAAAGGACCCCCAACTTCCTCTTAATAGGAATAACGATTTCAGTGCAAGTGACTCACTGACAGTGCTCTCTGGAAGAATCCACAGAGGCATGAGGATGTGAAACACTGAAGACGAGGCAGCCAAGAAGTAGCAGCTAAAGCCTGTTCCCTTTGGGGAGCCCTGGGAGGCATGCAGCATATACAGCTCCAAGTTCCCTGTCAAAGCAGCAATAGGCCTGAAATAGTGGTTCTCAGCCTTCCTAATACTGTGACCTTTTAATACAGGTATTTGTGTTGTGATGACCTCCAACCATCAAATTACTCATGTTGCTACTTCATAATTGTAATTTTGCTACTACTATGAATCATAATGTATTCTGTGTTTTCCATGGCCTTGGGCGACCCCTATGAAGAGGTCACTTGATTCCCCCACAGGTTGAGAACCACTGGTCTAGAGTGTCCATCAGCCACTTCCTGCTAGTGAGTGATTGTCTTAATTTCCTCCAGTATTATTTGTCCAGTTTTGATTGGGGTGGGGAGGAGGTTGGAGCAAATCCAGAGTCCTGCACATATGAGGCAAACACTCTGTCACCAGTCTTTCCCTTAGACTTCTGGTTGTGACTCACAAGGGCCAAACAGGCTACAGGGATTAAGACATTATCCAGTAGGTACTGCTGTGCTGTCTGGAGAAGTCAGGCTGCCTGGGAAGGGCAGGGGGTTGTGACTAGAGCCCTCAAGGGGTTTGCTACAATTCTGGTCTATTTGAAGCAGATTAATCTGCAATTTCTGTTCGTTGCCTTGAGAGTCCAGAATTTTCCCTGTGATTACCTTTGTTATGATATCCCAGAAATCCTATTTCTGATTATCTGACCATTTAACTACCCTCTCACCTTTCATTTTCTAAGTCCTCGTTTGTTTGCTTTGCATGGTGTTTTGAGGGTCATGGAGATTGAGCCAGTGCCTCCCACATGCTAGGCAGGTGCTATAGCACTGGTGACATTCTCGGACCTCTTTGTGGTTCATTTTGAGATACAGCCACTTAGCTGTCCAGACAGTCCTGAACTCACTCTGTGGCTCAGGCTGGCTTTGAGCTCGCAGTCCTCCTAAGTATCTGAGATTACAGGAAGTCCAACCAAGTCACTAGTCTTAATTTATCCACTAAGTACTCTAAACTACACCATAGCCATGCTAAAATGACACTGCCATGAACATCAACTATGGGTTTTTTTTAATGTGGTCTAATGCTAACATATTCTTGAAAAATTCCTTTAATTTTGTCTGTACAAGGTCAGGAAGAGTGGCTTAGTGGTTAAGAGTGCTTGCTGCTCTTACAGAGGACTAGAGTTTTTTTTACTTCCCAGAACTCAGGCTAGACATCTGTAACTCTAGTTCGCAGAGATCTGAAACCGGCTTCTGTACTCTAAATGTACTTCCTTCCCAAGCACACATATGGACAAGGACACACACACACACACACACACACACACACACACACACACACACACACACCCCATCTGTACAAAGTCCCAGTATTAAAACTTGTGTCTTCTTGCTATTGAACAGGATAAAATTCAAGAGTGTGTTTTTTACTATGTCCCTAAATCAACACTTTCACATCTCTTCCACCCCCGTATAAAGCCACACTAAGTCCTAGCCTCCACTCATCCCTTCTCTCATCCCTTAACTCATGCCCCACTTTCATCTTTGCTTCATTTATTCTATGGATTCACTGAGCATCTGCCAGCTGTGCAAGGCAGTGGTGCAAGTCAAGGTGCGAGATGATGTTGTGGGAATAATGAATCCAAAGCATAGCTTCTAAGATCAGGTGGGTGTGAGTGCAAGGCTCATCTCTGCCTTTGGCAAGTCACTTCATCTAGATTATAACTGGAACACAAATTTTATGGAGTTATTGTGAACATTAAAGATACAATGCAAATATAATAAGCCCAGATGCTGACACATATTAACTGATTAATATATACATAGATTATTATTTCCTGTTATTATATCCAATTATTCCCATAGAAGTAGATAAGAGAAGAGTTGGTCGGGTAAAGCTGCATTATGTCAGTAGTACAGAGGAAAGGGACTCACTCCCTGGTTCACTGGGCAGGTGTTAAACACTGAAATCTGTCGATATCACAATTAGTGTTAATGATATGTTCTTTAAGTTCTTGTGATACCATTTCTTTTGATGCCCAGTTACATACTATCACTAAGCAAAGACACTGGGGGCAGGAGAAGGGGGCAATTTGCCATACCATTTGCTAACTATTGTATTGCCTTTTGTGGTCCCAACAGCTTTAAGCAGTCTAAAAGCCGACGAGACCACCCTGATACCATCATTGGTCATTTGAACACCCGTAGATACCTTGAGGAAACTACAGCACAATCTCACCTGCTTGCTCTCGTTCTGAAAGGTGAGGTCCTACTTGAAACTATTTCAATCCTGTATGGACTCTGGGTGATGGGTAAGAACACAAACCTCAATTGCAAGAGTGGTTTGCCATTTAGGGCAGACATACCTTCTCTGGCTTTTTATTCCAGCTGTTTTGCTCACCTGGTGAGTTTGGCTCAGTGAAAGACTCCTTTGCTGTGGGTGTTTTCTTGTCTGCCTCTAGGTAAGACAGTGGCAGCAGGGGCAGATGGCTAGCACTGATAGGAGAGGCAGTAGCAACAACAGGCTGTGTTCCATGTACATCAAAGTGATTGCATGCTCTGGGACCTGCCAAAGAGGCAGAGCCACCTGACTGGCAGCAACATCAAAGTGACAGCAGCAGCACACCACCCTTGGTGTCACCCATTACACCAGCCTCAGCAAAAGCCCACCGAGCAGTTCCAGAGACTGCCAGGGCACAAATGGTGAGGGAGAGAAAGAGTAGAGAGCTGAGGTTGAAGAAGAATTGGAAGCCACAAAGAGCCAGAGAAGGGAAACTAAAGTTCCTGGTTACTGGAAAAGAGTTCCAGAGAACTGTCAAATCTTTAGGACCAAGAGGCTCAGATATCTCAGGCCTAGCAACTCTAACACTGGTCCCCGACTTAGGCCTTGGCGCAGGCTGTAATACTTGTAAAGCTAAGATCGGCTACATGAGACCTGTGGGAGAATATTACA
Source organism: Acomys russatus (assembly GCF_903995435.1). Lineage (NCBI taxonomy): Eukaryota > Metazoa > Chordata > Mammalia > Rodentia > Muridae > Acomys > Acomys russatus. Next base: position 43,298,214 of record NC_067141.1, on the reverse strand, counting down.
TTAGAGAGCTTCTCTGGGGCTGCTCCCACCTGCCTGTTGCTATCATTTGCTGCTGCCAAATGTCAAGGAATATGAAAGCTGCTGTCATCTCTGTCTCTGTCTCTGTCTCTGTCTCTACATCTATCCCTTTCTCTATCACCTCTATCTCTATCCCTTTCTCTATCATCTCTATCTCTATCCCTTTCTCTATCATCTCTATCTCTATCCCTTTCTCTATCATCTCTACCTCTATCCCTTTCTCTATCATCTCTATCTCTATCCCTTTCTCTATCATCTCTATCTCTATATCTATCTCTACATCTACATTATTTGTATCTATATCATCTCTATCTATATATATATATATATGTCATTGTCATCTATCTCTAACTCTATCTATATCTCTATATACAGAGAGAGTGGGGAGAGGTTATATTAGACTGGTGTATAGGCTGTGGTCAGGGTAGCCCAACAATGACTTTCTGCCACAGATTGCACAGACTAAACAGAGAGCACTTGACCTGAGAAGATAGGGTTAGAAGAAGCCGCCTAAACATGTAGGAAATGACTGCACTTATATATTTAATCATATAGTCACATAGCGTGAGCTCAAATCTCTTCTTGAGTAACATGGAACAATATCCTCTCATGGTGCATTCAAGCAGTAGCTGTTGACCCACCACAGTTATATGCAAAGGGAAAGTGAGAGAGCTACACAAGAAGTTTGGGGAAGTAGACAGTGTTGTAGGCAGTGATTGACTGGATGTCGGTGGGATAAGTGTTACTTTGTCTGTCTGTGTTTCTGTACATGGAGGCAATGCACATGCGCCTTAGTGTACCAGTTGAAAAGCTGGGTGTAATGTACACAGTCAAGCTACTGAGCACCAAAAGTACTAACTTCATAGAATCACAAAGTACCCTACCCGTTTTCTTTATTCCCATCTCCTAAAATGGCTGTCACATTGCTAACTCACAGCCTCTTGATGTTGCACGCGCGCGCGCGCACACACACATACACACACACATATCCACTATCACTCCCTCATTTGTGGTTCATAAACCCTTTATTTGATCAAATAATGCCTTCAGCTCAAGGGGAGTACTTTTCTCAAAGAACACTATACTAGAACTCTGAGGCTTGGGGCTCTTAGAAAGGCACAATATGCTGTAACTGCAAATGCTCGCTATTTCTGTTTGCTTTGTATGCTGTTAAGAGTGTGGAAAATGTTCAAATAAAGCCAGCTAGAAAGTAGCTCATTGATTTTTATAGTGGAAACAAAAGAACCAGAGAGCTCAGGATCACTTCCTGTGACCATCTTCATTATAAGGATGGAGGAGGCATAAGTGTTGTGTCTTTCCCTGGCCACAAAGGCCACAAAGGCCACATGCCACTGGCCATGAGTTACCAGCACTCAGCAGGAAGGCTTGGCCACTGGGCGCATTCACCGAGCTACATTCTAGGCGGCAGTTCAGGGAAAAGTTTGTTTGCTATGGCACCACTTCTGGCAACGCAGCTGTATCTTTTCCACTGAGGCCACGGATTGCCAGCAGGACCTGCCTTACCTGGCACGGCTAGTCAGCGCTGGTTGGCTTTGCAGAGCTATGCCTGCTGTCCAAAGCCAGGGTGTGGCGATTTGAACAGACCTAGGGTTTTGAATCTATTTTTTTTTTTCAACAACTTTCATGTATTTGCCCTTCTATTTCCTTGTGTAATCACTCCTGTGCTTTCCTCTCAATTTGAATTTTGAACATTTTAGGGGGTGCTTTTTCAGTGCATGCATTTAATTGACAAACCCTTTATTTCTTTTTGCCCCAATGGATAACTTGTAATTATGGAACTGCTGTCACTTTGAGTTAAAACTCAAACAATTTGCCTGTGACTTTTTTTTTTTTTTAAGATGAAGGTTCAGTGGAAGTAGATATAACTTGGAAAATGATTTACATAAATTGTGGACAAGTGAGAATGAATCATTCAGATATTAAAATGAATGTATATATTTAAAATTATGCCAATGGGGAGAACCCTCAAGAATTTGAAACTGATTCCTCATCAAAAAATCCACTTAAGTGCTTGCTTTGTTTGTTACTTAAAATTCTTTGATTGCTTTAGGATCAAGTTCAAGTGCATAGGGTCAGCCTACACACCATCTGGCTTGTTCCTCTCCCGCAGCCCCAACCCTTCCATTCTAACTGCTGTACAGCCAGCTCCCTTTACTTCCTCTCATCTCTGGGCTGTTACCATTGGAATTCTGCCCACTCCCCTCCATCTATGTAATTTCCATTTGCCAGGCCTCAGCTCGTAGGTGGCTTTCTCTGACGAACCTTCTCAAATGTTAGTCTAGGACAAGATGCTCTGTGTTGTGTTGGATCATCGTAAGAGAGCATCACCTGGTGTGTTCTTATTTTCCTCATTAGCCCATCAACTTGCTCAAGAGGAGAGACAATATCTGGTATCATTTCAGCCTGTGGACCCAGCATAGTAACTGAGTGATACATAGTTGGTACACAATAAGTAATTCTGTTTTTTAGTGATTTAAAAAAGTGTGTGTGTGTGTGTGTGTGTGTGTGTGTGTGTGTGTGTGTAGGCACACATGTGAATATAAGGGCTTACATATTTCTGAAAAATGTGGAAGATTTCTTCAAGCTGGAGTTAGAGGTGGTTGTGAGCCACACAATGTCGGTGCCTCGAACCAAACCTGGGTCCTCTGCAAGAGCAACCTTTACTCTTAACCATAAGCCATCTTTTTAGCACTCAACACATATTTCTTAGCTGCATGGGTACACAGGAACACTTGCTGAGAAAAGGAATCACAGTCGAAGTTAGCTTTAAGGTTTCATGCTGTCCATTATAACCTAGGTTATCCAATCAATGCAGTTGAGCAAATGTTGACCCGCAGAATGTGCCCACAATTGCACTCAGTCCTCTCTCGCCCTGTTTAGTAACTGCTGGCCCTTGGCCTCAGTGAGCACGAACAACACACACAGAACTCTGAGCTACAAAGGCCTCGCTCATCGCTGGTTCAAAAACTGCGACGCTGTTGACACAACCATCTGCTAAACTCACCTGTTAGGACAGCCCTCGGATTGCCTGTGTGAGAGGGAAATCAGAGGCAGCCATTGAAGTGCATTCCTGGAAAAGAGAGCAGAGCAGAGCAGGGAGAAAACTGATCCAAGACTCCAGGCATGGGCTTTGGTCTCCCTTTTGTTACTAGCTGGCTATTTTCACAGAGGACAAGTCACCTAGACTCCTAAGATCTTGGCTTTCTCAGCTACACAGTAAGTAAAAAAACGAGTGGATAGTTTCTTAGAGATGCCTTAGCTTTAATGCTGCAGCGCTAATACTGTCAGTCGGATGCAACTTCAGGAAGGCATAGTGGTTACTGCCTGGGGCTCATTGGGTCCATGGGTGATATCCCACCTGTCAGGGGCACACCTGAAGTTGCATATTGAATGAGGACAGCGAACATAATTTCATACCACCCACTTACAGACTTTTGTGTGTGCATGCACAGGTAACTAAAAAGAACTTTGAGTTGAGGATTGAATAAGAAGAAAGGCTCACAGGAAACAAGCCATCACTCTACAACCTGTTCGCTCTTGTCCTTTCAGACGAGCCCCAGGGGACTGACTGTCTGCTCTTGTGCATACCCTTCGAAGGTCGCAGAGCACACTCCTTCCAATGGACACTTACTTTCAGATAATTGCTTGGAGTTCTGCAGCTCTTGAAATTGCTCTGTGTATTTAAGCAATTAGCAATCAGTTTTCACATCTTATTGCTGCACATGAAGATCTAAAACATAAAAATGCAAATTGTGGGGAATGAAAATAGATTTGAGATTGTTTGCACATAACTTGATCTTTATGAACAATTAAAACTTAGCAGATTTTTAAATCATCTTTGAAGGTACTAAAGTAAATAGAATAATTAAATCACCTATGTGTGGATTTAGTAAAAAACAAAAAAAGCAGGAAAATTGTCATTCTGAATTTTAAAAAGATTGCCAAGTTTAGCTTTGATATGACCAAAGAAATACACTACAGGGCAAAAAAAAATTAAATGTGATGCATAAAAGTCAAATCTTGGCACTCTAACAGGTCTTATACTAGTGACTTCTTCAAGATGCCATTAAAGGCTTCATGTTGTGAAGGAAAAAACAGAAAATAATTTAAGATGAATAGTTTGAACTCGAGAATTTGTCTGGGGTTAAAACAGTAGGCATTGCCAAATGATACAAAGTGATGTAAAAAAAAATGAGAATATTTATTTTTATCCTGTTTACTTTCTGTGTGTGAACTTGAAACTGCATTACTAGTCAAGAAATTCATTTTTTCCTGTCACCATCTGCCTAGGTTACTTCAGGTAAATCACTTTAAGCTCTCCAGAGAGAATTGTTGCTATGCATGGAAATACCGTTTTATAAAAGGGTGACTAGAAACTTTAAGGAAACGATGAAAATATGCTGACAGGGATGACACTGTAATTTGCAGCCTTATTGCAAATTAAATAAATTCTGAAAGTAGATGTCCACATTTAATTGGAAAACAAATGATCCAGTTTCTCTCTGTATTGGATCAGCTTCCGGTATTGAATTGGGATGTCTGTCCTGGAAAGGGCTTGATGGCTGGCCCTGAGTTGTAGGTATAAGCTCCAGATTACAGGTGACAGAATTCCTGAGGTTTTTGATCTGTACAGCAAAGCGTAGAACAGCCCTTTCTAAGTTCCGAGTCAAAGCTGCCAATGTGTTGGGACATCTGGAAACTGAGCTCTTCTGCTCAGAATGATGTACAGTAGTTCCATTTTAGAAGTCTAAGCAACTTTCCCCAGGGAATATGTACAAATGAGCAGTTGTATTTTCTTTATTGTAAAATTGTGTGTTCACTTTGTCTCAATGACAATATAAAAGTCTGTGCCACCTGCGGACTGGGGACTTTATGCTACCTTGTGAAACCCAGACTGTTGTGAGGAATGGGGGAATGTTGGCATTAAATCACAGAGAGGATTACCGCGTGGAGTTCAAAGCCTCACTACACAATGTTTAGGAAGAGAGCCTCATTTTGAGACTGAGCTTTGCTGTGGTCTGTGGCCTTGCTCCCCACCAGTGGATGTGCTGAACTCCTAACCCCCAAAGTGATGGTCTTGGAGGTGATAAGGCTCTCGGAAAGTGTCTTCCTGAGGAATGACATAAGCATACTAACAAAGGAAGCCGCATAGCAAGCTTGTCCCTCTTACCACAGGATGGCACAGCAGGAAGGCCTTCCCTTTCCACTGAATCCGCACGCGGTGCCCTGACTCCTAACCTCTCATCTTTCAGAACCAAGAGAGATAAATCTGTTAGAAGCCTTCCCAGCCTGTGGTGTACTTTTGTTATAGTGGCCAGAGCTGGCTAAGGCAAGCTAAGAGCAGATGATCAGAAATGAATTCTATGCAACTCCAGGATTGAGCTGGAGGGACCAGCTGAAGATGCTGAGGAGGGAGAGAGACACAATCCATAGCAAAAGGATTTTGTTGAATGAAGGAGGGGGTGGCACTGAACACTGATTGACAGGGCAGCATAAGAAAGGGTGCATATAGGGAGTTGTGAGTAGTGTGACAGTCACAGCAAAGGTTTCAGAGGTTACAAATGCGTGGGCAGAATGTGAGGGGTCAACAAGAGTCAAGGGTGGTGGACATCAGTGAGTACACATGACTGGCTACCGAAAGTGTGTTCCTGAGATGCTGTGTGAAAATGGAATTATCCTAAACTACAAGATGCTTATTAGTTAGTTCAAACAAAGTGACATCTGTCAGGGAAAGAGTTCCTGGGTAACTCAAATCCTAGTTCTCCCGAATTATTTCTTTTGCAATTCAAGATTATGTTTATGTAAATTTTCTTAGGGCAATAGACAACTGAATGAAGCAGCTGGAAGAAAAATACTCAATTGTTTTAGTTTTGGGTGTGGTGGCAGTAGAGCACAGACTGTTCCCAACTGAAAGAGACCTTTGCCATCCCTGATCCAACTCCTCATCCTCCAGCTGGGAAAAACAAGGATGAAGTGTTCAACCGTAAGCAACGCCCTGAGCTTTAACTGAAGGTTAACGGCTCTGCACATCCCAGAGCTGGCTGGGCAGCTAGAGGAAGGACCCCACAGTCCTCCCTCCCACTGACAGGTCCTCCTCTGCATGCACTTCACAGGGGCCAGTGTGTTGTGTGGAGAGAGGCCAGCACACATGCCTGCTCTCACTCTTCTCTGGGGGAGGCGGCGGGAGGGGCTTCCCACTCCAAAGGCCTGTAATGGTTCGTCAACTCTTTAACCTCTGCTTCCTAAGACTAACCTAAAAGGATTCATTGTAAATCTCCAAGGCAGAAAAAAAAAAAAAAAAAAAAAAAAAGAAAGAAAGAAAAGAAAAAAGAGAGGAAGAAAGAAAAAAAAAGAAAAAAGAAAGTTATTGGTTCCCCTATATGGCCAGGGACTGTAGTAATATATTGTACAGAAGTAGACAAATGATGCTAAAAGAAAATGTATCTCCCAGGAAGCGATAAAGTTTTAAAACTGAGTGTAGGAAAAGAACAGAGGAGGCCAGTTCTTCCAGAAGTTGTCAAGAATGAAACTGATCCAAGTTCCATAGAGCCCAGGGAACCACAAGTGAAGATGCCGTAAGCCTCTAAAAACACGTCACTTTGCCCTGGCTTTCACTTCTCCGCACACCATCTAACTTTGCTCCTTGTCATTTCTCCTCAGAGATCCCACATGCATCTCTAGTGATCCAGAAATAAGGCCTTTATTTGTGACTGCAGAGAGTACATCAAAGAAGGACTTCGAGGGAGAGGCAGAGGGAGCAGAGAGAGTGTGTGTAATTCTCAAGCAGAACATCTTTATTCTCCGTAAGCAGCATAATTCCCATGCATAAGTATGGCTCAGATTTTAATATCAGAGTTTGAAAATATTTTATTTTTCAGTAGCAGCCTTGCGTCACCTATTTCTTTCTTTTTTTTATTGGATTATTTTGTTTGTTATTGTTTAAGTTTTTTTTTTTTACTTTTATTGAATGTCTATGATTTATATGTCATGCACCAAAATCTCTCTCCTCCCCCCCAGTAAAATAAAACAAACAGACAAACAAAAAATCTTGTCACAGAAGCTGTAGTGTATCACGTATTATAGCCTTTTGTCTACATATGTTTACTTTCAAATGTTCATTGCTAGGAGTCATGGGTCTGGTTGGAGGCCTACACTGTAGTTACTGGATCCTCACTGGGACTGCTGTTGGATATCCTGTTGTTGCCGTGTGTCAAGGAGAGTCTTAATCTTTGAAATCTGCAGGTCTGACCCCTTCATGCGTTCCAGCAGGGCATACATGGGGTAGATGTTGAGGTGAGGTCCACTCAGAGCCCTGAATCAGGATCCGCTCCCATGTCCTCAGGGCAGGACCTATTTCTTTTTAAATATAACATTTTTATTTATTTTTTGGAAATTCCATCCTTGTATATAATGTATTTTGATAATTTTCATCCTGGCTTCCCATCAGCTCTGCCCTTCCACCGTGTCCACATCCCAACTTCATGCCCTCTCTCTGTTTTTTTTTAAATGACGTATCCGATCCTATCAGTGCTGGCCATGTGCACATAGGTACAAGGTATCTACCACAGCATGGACTACCTAACAGGACCCACAGCCCCAAAGAAAAGTGAAGCCCCCACAGAAGAGATCAACTGCGAATAGCTTCTCAGCTTCTTAGCTAGAGCCAGGGCTTCCTAAGCCCCTCCCACCTCCTTACTGAAATGTTGACTGGCTTAATGTTGTTCTGCCCTTATGTAGGCTGCCACAGCTGCTGTGAATTCATGAGTGCAATGGCTACATCAAGCCCAGGAGACATTAAGCTGTCGTACTTGACCTTTGGCTCTAAATAATCTTTCTGTCCCACTTCTATGAGTCTTGGGAGGAGGTAACGTGGCATGGATGTCCACAGTTAGGCCTGAACAGTCCACAGACACTTTTATTTGTGCTGTGACCAGTTGTGAGTCTCTGTATTAAGCACCACACATTTTTGGTACCTATAGCTGTTTATCTCTGACTCCTGGAAAATAAGTTCTCCACCACCCTGGCTCCTTTACCTCCTCCAAAAACTGTGCCTCTGTGACCATCTGCTTTACTGTGTATGATATGGCTAAGTGCTGTTTCTTTTTGCTTCTGTAACTTGCTTAGGCAGACATTCAAGGACTATTTTAAAGTCGCTTTGACCATCTAATCTTGGCAGAACAGAGCAGCTCTTGTAGTTTCCCCTTTAAAAGTCCTTCCTACACCTGTTTCTTTGTGGCAGTCACTGATTTGGGATGGAGATTGCAGCTCTGCTAGAAGGTTTAAAAAGTTTAACTAATTACAATTTGAATTGAATCTGGTTGTCTTTTTCCCAGTCATCTCAAACTCCACAACAGACTTAAAGCACACTCCATGAGATGGAACCCATGCCTGACACTGCTTTGGCTGCTAAGCACCTGAGACTAACCCCAGGCTTAGGATTAGCTTCTACTCCAAACGAACTTTGAACAGGTACCTGGAGTGCTGTCTCTGCCCTATAAATTTTAGATACTTTTGTCTCCATGAATTTTCAACTCTGTCTCTTTGGCTCAGTGATTCTCCTGTACTCTTTCTTCTCACAAATCCCCTCCTGTCTTACTGTGACCATGGCAACCTTTATTGAGGAAAACATTTAATTGGGGCTGGTTTACAGCTCAGAGATTTAATCTATTATTGTCATGCAGGAAACATGGTGCACGCAGACATGGGTGCTGGAGAGATAGCTGAGAGTTCTGCTTCTGGATAGGCAGGAAGCAGGAAGAGATTGCCAAGCATCTGAGATCTCAAAGTCCACTTCCAGTGACAGACACACTTGAAGTCAAGTTTTGTGACAACAATGCCACACTTACTCCAACAATGCCATTCCTCCTATTAGTGCCACTTCCTATGAGCCTTTGGTGGCCATTTTCCTTCAACCACAACTCTGTCCACTAGGGAACTCTACAGCTAGAGCCAATGTAACCCTAAGACCACCCTCCCTTGTCTCTTTTTCATCTACCAGCAGCCCTACTGCCCATGTCTCAAATGAGGTACTGAGCATGTCCTCCCCAGCAGCACATAGACCCTTATCTAAGACTGATCCTAGTCTAGGTCACAAAGCAGGTTTTCACAAATACAAAACAACTGAGATAATTTCTTACCTCTTATCAGATCACAGTAAAAAAAAAAAACTAGAAACCAATTATAAGCGATATAACAAAAACTACACAACACTTGGAGTCTGAGCAGTATGCTGTTGGATGGCTGGTGGACATCTTTGAAGAAACTGGGGAGGGAATTACAAAATTCCTAGAACCAAATGAAAATGAAAGCACAATTTACCAGGACCTGTGCAGTACATCTAAGGTAAGTCTAAGAGGAAAGTGTGTAACTCTGAGTGCTTGGGTTAAAAATGTTAACAACATATTAAATAAATAACCTACTGTGCACCTTAATGCTTGAGGCAGGGGTGGGGGTGGGAGAAAATAAAGGAAGAAAAAGAAGAAGAAGAAGGAAGAAGAAGAAGAAGAAGAAGAAGAAGAAGAAGAAGAAGAAGAAGAAGAAGAAGAAGAAGAAGAAGAAGAAGAAGAAGTCGTCCAAAGCAGTAACAAAAACCAGACAAGACTCACCAAAGAAATTAATGAAATAGAAGAAGCTAAAAGAGCAATATACAGATCAATCAAAGAGTTAGTTCTTTGAAAAAATAGACAAGATTTACAAGCCCCTACCCAATATAATCAAAAGAAAGAGAGAAAAGGCAATTTGTAAAATTTGATTATGAAAAAGGAGGTGTCACAATAGATTCCTACAAAATGCAGAGGATCATTAAGGAATGTTTTGAAAACTCATAGACAAAAAAACCTGGAAAATAAAGACAAAATGGAGACATTCCTGGACACTTGAAACTTCTTTGAGATTCCATTTTACCTCCATCAAAATGGCTGTCATTAAGAAAACAAATGTCAAAAGGTGAGTAAAGAAACTTATGCACTGTTGGCATGAATGCAAACTAGCCTACCCACTCCAGAAATCAGTCTGGAGTCCTCCAGAGACTAGAAATAGAGATGACTTGTGACCCAATTACAGCACTCCTGACTTCATACGCCAGGGATTCTAAATCAGCATGCCAGACCCACTTGCATATCCGTGTGTTTATGTGCACACTATTCTAGGATAAAAATAAAATCGGGGCTGTGGAAAAGGAAGAAGAGATCAGGCGGGGAACCAAAGCAGAGGATGGAACATGAAAGCAGCAAAAGGAAGGATTGGGGGGCAGAAGGGGACCAGGAAGACAGGGAAGTGAAGGGGAGAAGGCAGTGGGGAGTGACAAGAATACAACACAGTAATTTGTGCACAAAAACATGACAGCGAAACATGTGTCACTGCATGCTGGCCAAAAACTTAATAAAATAAAATAAAAATAAACTGGGTGTTCAGAATATTTTGTTGAGTTACAAGTTATGGTGAGAATATGTTGGTTATCACAGCAGGCCGCAGCATTTCCAACAGTAGATGTTTTACAATTATGCAATCTTTCCCTAGCTGTGGTTGAGAGCTTATTTTAGCCACTGCCACTGATAAGTGCTAAGAAGTGTAGGCACCTGAAGCCCTGCCTGGGTCTCACACTGGAGAGCAACAGGGCATGCAAACACATGAACTTACTGGGAGCACATGGGCAGCGGTGCCTCTTGGCTGAGAGCTGACGCTCAGCACTGACTCAGCAGGACCCATAACCAAAACACACTCTTGTGACTTACACTGTCCAGGTCCCAGCAGATGCCTCTTTATATCTCCTGCCTTGTGTTCCTGGCTCAGAATGCTGCTGACTATCCTTTCTGAATGATGCTGTGAAGGCTTTGGGGGCAGTGATTGCAGAGACAGACACAATAGTGTGTTGGGAGCATTTGAATATTAGAAATTAAGATAAATTCGTTGCCTTGCCAAGTTCTCCCCGGCAAGTCTCTGGAATATAACAAACTTTTACTGATCATTTATTATTTCTCAATAGTGTCAACTAATTATTTTCTTTCTTTTTTTAGATTTATTTTAGTGTTTTTATGTGCACGTATGTTTTGCCTGCATTCATGTACGCATGTATGTATGTATGAAAAAGGAAGGCATTGAGTTCCCTGGGACTGTAGTTTCAGCTGGTTCTGAGCCTCCATGTGGGTGCTGGGAACTGAACGCAGGTGCTAACCCATCTCTCCAGCCCCCAAGTGTTTATTTTCTCACTCCTCTTGTTTCTATATGTTTTACCCAAAGTGCATTTAAAATTACTGGAGTGTTTATAATAGTCCAACACGGCAGTTGAAAATGCTTGGAAATATTTTAATAATTCCTGTCATGTTTGTTTGCATGCAGATGTAGTCATAAAATGAATACAATGTCCTTATCAATCAGATAGATGCTGAGTCCTAGAATTCTGAGTAGGTTAAGGTTAAAAATATTTATATGTTTATTAAGATAATGGCTTTATATAAAGGCAAGTTGTTATAATTGCAGAATCATTTCAGTACTTTAATATCCTATATTCATAAGCTACATGTATTCTGACTTAATTTTAATACATGATTTGAGTAGCTCTGAAAAATAAAACTTCAGAAACAAGAAAAATATTTTAATTTTATGTTTAAATTTAATAATTGATAAGATGTATCCACAACTGTATACTTTGAGTGCTATTTTAGTATTTTTTAATGAAATTGTAGTCTTTGTGTGTGTCTTTCTCTGTGTGTGTGTGTGTGTACCTATGTCTATGTGTTGCTGGGGGCCGAGCCCAGGGCCTCCCACATGCTAAACAAGTGCTCTACTATTGAGCTGCGTCTCCAGCCATCATTTTGCCTACCCTTAAACTCACTGTGTAGTATGCTGAGTTTGAACCTTTGACATACCTGCCTTGACCTCTTCAGTAGCTGAAATGACAGCTCTACATGACCAGGGCTGGCTACATCTCAGTTTTAAGGAGCTGAAGGGGAAAATATGAGCGTCATTATGAAGATGCAAATCCATCAAGACAGGAGTATTTGAGAAGGAGAAATTTCCCTAGTTTGTGACTACCTGGCAGAAACAATTTAAAAGGAAGGACTTGATTCACAGTTTCAAAGGCATCGATCTATGGTCAGCTCAGCTGACACAGGGCATCGTAACATGGTAGAGCTTCTAGCCTCAAGGCATCTGGGAAGGAGAGGGAGGGGAAAGGAAGGAGGACAGAGAAGGGTAGGGAAAACGAGAAGATGAGGTATGCTGTTCCTAGCCATGTCCCAGTGCCTGGTTGTTCACCTCCTCCAGCCAGGCTCCACATCCCAATAACACTATGATGACATACCATGCTATGAACCCAACAAGAGATCAATCCATTGTTAGAGCAAATCACTTCTCATTATTGGATTCACCAGATAGGGACCAATTCACTAACATGGCTTTGGGGATGTACTTTATATCTAAGTTATAACTGTTTCTAGGGTAACTGTGTGTGTGTGCCTCAGATTGGGCAGAGAAGGTGGGGAGTATAGGGCGACTGACTTGAGAGTCCTTACTTCCTGGACTGCTAATTATCCCTCTGCAAGAGGGCTGCCTCTTACTGGCCAATCGTCCTGTGGCAGAGGCTAAAGGCAAGTAGGCATTGCTTTGGGACAGGACTCTAGCGAACAAAAGACTTGCCCCAAGCACGGTACTGAGGCAGACATCTATCCATTCCTACATGGATGTCAGAGTTTGTCATGGGGCAAGTTGGGTTATGTGTGTGGTAGGAAGAAAAGCAGATATGGATCACCTGTCCTACTTCCTGCCCAAAGCCCTCAAGGACACACCAGCAACCAGCTAGTATGTTGAATCCCCAGAGGCACTTTCAGCTACTCCTGGAACATTTTCTACACACAGCAGAATTGACCCAGGCTCAGAGCTAGTGGAAAACATCCTGCTCAATAGGGTAGGAGACAAAAAAAAAAAAGAGAGATTATTTTTATCTGTTCCATGTGATTAAGAATAGTCTTTGCAGCAATGTTTTATAAACAATTTAGTCATAAGCACCTCGCTAGGCATGTCTCCCAGGACAAAATTTATGGTCTGCCTGTGATCGGCTCTGCGGGGTTATTTTGGCTGAGCCAAGATTGATGTGGTGTTGTCTTCCTGCCAGTCGCCAAACTAGGCACAGGGCAAACTTTAGAAAGGAGACGCTGACTATCAGCTTTTAATGGACTCCTTCAGCTGTGTGAGGAAATTGTGTCTGTGAGGAACAGCCACGGAAGCAAATCAGAGACGCGGAAAAAAGAGCCGGGGTCATTTATTTAACTAGCAGGGAGTGCATCTCTCTTCCCTAAGCAACCATCTGAGGGAACCTCAAGTTGATTACTGCCTGTTCCACAGTGAAATGTTGATGTGGGTTACAAGTAAGCCAAGGACTGTGGACTGTAGGAAGGATGAACTGCACTGCAGTCTTACTCTCCTGCAGCCCCTAGATGAGTGATTGCAACCTTAGCTGTCCAATACCAACACCGGGACAGCTCTTAACAAGTGTTGCCCAGATCCACTCCATCCCAGTAAGCAACACTGTCTTGGACACGGAACACTGGCACATTCTAGTTGTTATAGCTTCACCGATGATTGCAATGTGTAGCCAGGGCTGGCCTTTGCTAAGCTGCCTAGCAAGCTATTGGTTGCATGGCAATTGCTCAGCAAACATTCAATAAACTGAACTTGGAGCAAGTAATTTTTCCAGGTGCCACTTTGAGGGAAAAAAAAGCCATGAGGAATGGGCTGCACCCTTACAGTTGTTGAACTGCAGGTAGAACAGCTTGTCTAGTAGTGCAGCCCCATGTCAATAAAAATGGTGTGTGTTTGGAGCAGGGCAGGGTGGGTGGTTTTCATCTCTGTTGAGAAGCAATGAAACAGCGGTGTGGCTAAGGCTTCCTTTTCCAGCGTCAAGTCCAGGGTTGTGATGAAATCATTCGCGTTTTAAAATTGTACCACATTATTGCCTTTTGCAGAACAAGTAGCCTCTGTTCAGATCCACTCATTGCTCATTTGTCTAAGACAGATTCAACTTCCTTTGGTTCCTGGGGAAAAGCTGGGCCGACAGGCCCTGGCAAAGGGATGAGAAAGTTGCTGCTCTCTAAACTAAACGCACTCTAGATCACTCAGTTTTGTACTTTAAATTTTTGCCAAAATATGGGTCTGGAGTTAAGGTTAAAAATACAAACATTGGATAAGCTGCTTTATTAAATAATACAATGAATAAAAAACAGGTGGATAGACAGAAGAATGGCCAAATAATGACGTATACCCCGGTTGCTGCCCCACTCGCTCTGTAAAGCCAAACGAAGGTTCATCTTAGTACAAGAGTGACAAAATCACAGAGGCAAACACTACAGTTCCAGGAAAAAGGGGAGAAGGCCAGGCAATGAAGGGCAAAGCTGGAGCCCCTGAAAAGAGACCCTGAGGTGCTGATACGTGAAGCAGTAAGGATGAAACCTAAGGTTCAGTAGTGACCACAGGATGCCATGGATGCCTGTAACGTGCACTGAGGAAAGTTGCAGGTCCTGAGTGCAGCTGGCCCAAGAGAGAGGCCACACGGAGCACAAATGGCAGACATATAGAGCTAAAGTCACACAAATTCTTTAGATCCAGATGCTGCCGCTGTGTTGTCTAGATTTTGGATGGGGAGCTACAAGGTTTGGTGTTCACCTTGCCATGTGCCAGCCTTGCTTTGATCCAGCATTTTCTCTTCCTTCCCTTGGGAGTGAGAACACTTACAATATGTCACTGTAAGTTAAAGATGTGTAACTTAGAAAGGATTTCATGGGGGCTCATCATGAAGAGATTGCATCAAAACTTTGGACTCTTGAACAATCTTGGGACTGTTAAGAATTTGAGGACTCCTAAATTACAACTGAATGGATTTTCATTACGAGAAATCCATGGAGGCCAGGGTAGAACATTATGGTTTAAGTGTAAAGTGTCTCCCATGGGCTCATATGTTTGAATACTTGGTTGCCGGCTGATGACACTGTTTGGGGAGGTTGTCAAACCTTTTGGACAATGGTGCACAACTGATAGATACTGATAACTAGTAGTGGGCCTTGGGAGTACAGCCATGTCCACTTCTGTTCCAAGGACTCTATGTCCTGACCTATGTGATGTGAGAAGCCACCACTACAAGCTCCCACCACTGCAAGCCCCTACAAGCACAGACCAAACCAAACCAGTTGCCGTGCAGTTCCTGGCATGGTCATGTGGATCCCCTGAAGTTATGAGTCAAGGTAAAACCCTATTTGGTAAAGAGATTTGGGAGCCCAGATGGGTGGAAATAAGATGAGGAAAGGCAGAGTGACTGTCTTTGTTAGAGGTGAGATTTTCGGTATCTGCTGTTAATATAACCCTCCCAGTTCTGTTCGCCATCAGGATTTCCATAGGCGTGTACTCCAGACCACTTGCAATTAACTAGATCTGAGTTTACAGTGGTTATTCCCACCTTGTAGATCACAGAACCAGTTCAGGATGGCTAAAATCATTAAATCTTTGACATGAGGCTAACGTGTGTTGCCAAAAAAAATGTCTCCTAGACTATGAAGTTCCCATGGTTCAGGGTCAAGAAGGCAGTAGAAATAGTCTCCTACCCCAGCTCTGAACTGTTCATATCTCTGGGCCAACAGCAAGGCAGTCCTTGAACAACCAGTTTGCTTCCGCAGTAGAAGCTGTGGTTTCTCCTACTATGACGTAAGCAAGGCCTTCTTCCTGTTCACCACTCAATTCAGCACGGTACCTGCCATCCTGAGCAGCCAGTGGGGACTGTTGTAGTGGGTCTGAGGCTAAATATGTATTGAGTGGGTTTATGTTAGATATAAGAATGGAGTGTTGCCCGTTGGTTTGGGAAAGCAGCCTATGCATGATTACCTTTTGAGAATTAACTGTGTTAGGAGAAGGGAATCAAGAACATGATCTGACACAGAGCTAGAAGAACATTAGAAGAAACAACACGCTGTATTAAAAACAACAAGACGGGGCTGGAAAGGAAAAGAGGTTTCCCTTCAAAGCCAGAAAAGGAGCTTCATTAAAAGGGCCAGGTTAAAGTAAGAGAGGAAGAGCTGCCAGATGAAGTCCGGAGAAGGGAGGAGCCAGGGACTAGAGTGGCCCATAATTGGAGGCTATAAAACTGACAGGATAACACAGCTTCTCAACTCTCTGTCCCAGGGAGAAAGCTGAAGAGGGGCATGGCTGGCTTTCTCCAGGCTGTAAAATATGGGCTCTTAGAGTACCTAGCCTTATAAAGTGATAGGCTTATAATCTCTCAGTTTGAATTTAGTGCAGATCAATTTCATTTTGAGAATTTCCCCATTGCACAGTGTGTCAATTCTTAACCTCTGTATACCTTGGGTAAAGCATCAGTATGTTTGCTTAGTAAGAACTAATCCCTTTTTTTTTTCTTTTCTTTCTCTCTCTGAGTTGAGATCAGTGAATGTTGGAGGGAGAAGAGAAGCCAGAGGGTGAAAGATAGTAGCAATTTGTGGTGATTGCATGGTTACGTTTCTGGCTGTGGCCACCAGAGTCCACTGAGGAGGAATCTGGCTCACTGTTAGATAGAGATGACTTGGGAGCAAATTTAGTAGAAGAATTTGCAGCAAGCTGAAACCTGTGTTCTGCTTCTTATCTGAAAGCCTTTACCTCTTCCAACCTCCTCTCCTTCTGGGACCCAGACAGAAACAAACTTCCCCATTCACTACTGTAGACAGGTGTCTCCAGACACGTTCCTTCATTTCCACAGCACAGTATTTCATGCACCATTAGGGTTTTTGTGAATGTGCCCCAGCGCATGACCTTTTTTACGGGAAATTGCAAGCAGAAGTGCTCTGAATCGTACTTCTTAATTGCTGTTTCTGTCCACAAAATGGGAAAATTCCTTTCCTAAGCTTCCAGAGTCTCTGTCCATCTTTAGCCAAATGAAATGTGTGCCATCCTAGAAGACAGGGTCCCTAGGGAAGGCAGGATCCTGAAGGCCATGGAGCAATGCCATGGACCACTTGGGACTGAGAGATAACAAGGGAAAGGATTCTTAGGCCCAGATGACCCTAAACCTTAGCTCAACTCATTCCTACCTGGTGTTCTTGGGGAAGTCTCTTCCCTTCCCAGCTACTCTGAATCTCTGTTAAAGGTGTATGCATCTCTATTCTGGCCATACCTCTGCACCCATTGGTATACTTTCCTGTAAAGTATCCCAATCGCCCTGTGAGTGATTAGACACCATTACAATGTACACTTCCAAGATGATGAAACCACAGCCTTAGCCAGAGTCTAGCTATGGCCTGAAACCGACTTTGCTTTCTGAGTCACTGGAAAGTCCAAATGTCATGTTGTGTGTAGAAGACTTGGAAAATAGTAATTAAAAGATGACAACCGAGGAAGCCGACACCCTCAGAGTCGGAGAGGACTGTTGCTGTGACTGGTGGTAAGAGAGATTGGTGAACTGCTTCTCCGAGCCTCAGGGACCTCGTGTACAAGCAGACCAGATCATAGCATCTCCATGGTGATAATGGGAGTGAAGAGAAACTATTTCTGTGAAACTCTCAGGATAGTAGATGGGATATCAGCCGCACTTATGTGAAGGTCAGGAGCATGATTTTGAGGCAGGGTAAAAAGACAGGGAACATTACAGTGACATTGAAGGCACCTTGTGGCATGCATGGGAAAGAAAAATGGCCCATAGTCTCTGGGCATTGCTTGCCTGTCTAGCTGATGGTGTCAGGAAACTCATAAAGCCAACATGATATATGGAGGAGCCCATGTTAGTCCACAGACATCTCCAAGAAGGATGCTGAAAGCAGTAAAGGAAACTGCAGTCTTAAGGCTCCCCTCACTTTGCTAAACCTAAACAATGCCCTTCATGTATCTACTCCAAGGTTTTATTTATTAAGGAAAATTCTTTAACTTTTAACTTTATTATAAACTACACTTTGGGGCCAATGTTAAAATGAAAGAGAGGTTTCTTAGCAAGCTTTAAAAATTTAACTTGAGAGCCACCAAACTGCTATCTATACCCTTTGTAAAAAAGTCCAATGTGACTCTGCCTTGAGAAGTCCATTCCACGCTCGGGTGTGTCGCTCATTCCTTGCCAGCATGTCTCTTTCTATCTGCCCTGCTTAAGATTTATGTTACAAAACATCTCTTTCTAACTCTACTTCATAATGGCTAACCTTGAAATTGTTTTCTTTCTTGAAGCCACGAAACCGTGGTTTTTACTGAGTGGAGAAAGCTCCGTAAAGAGAAAAGGCACCATTTAAAATACTGCAGGGGATTGACTAGGGCTGTGCCTCTCTCTCTGTCATGGGATGGCAATGTCACATACTGATCATAAAGAAGAGTTAGCCCAGCTTCTTCTAGGCCTTTCCTTGTCTTGCACTTGCCATCCTTCACTACCGCCTTATTCCTATGTGTAAAATTCAGAGGGAACACTGATTGGTTTCCAACAAAAGCACTATGTACTGTAGGTAACAAGTGCACAAGCCTTTCTCTGCCTCACTGGAATGAAGCTCTGCATCCAGTACTTCAGCAAACACTGGGCCTTTCTAGCCACACCCATTCCTTACTAGCCTCAAACAAAGGTTCCTCCTGGGGTGGTGCTCTTCCTACCCCACCTTCCAATCCAGGCTTCTTTGTTCCTTTTGTGCCTTGGTGCTCAGCTGCCAAGTCTCCCCACAGTCCCTATTTTATTCCTCCTCATTTGCTCATCATGGGGCCCAATATCCCTTCAGCATCACTTCCTGGTCCTACAGTCTCTCTTGTCAGATGAAGCCATCCTTATTGTAATTGATGGTGAGGAGCTTTGCTTTGCCCAGGCTTGTGTGGTCTCACCTTGCCACTCCATATTATCCACACGGGAATGTGGACCCAAGAAAAATACCGGTTGAGTTTCAGATTGTGTCTCTCAGCATCAGTCCTCCAGATGTTTCCAGTGACCCACGAGTTTTGGTCCTATAGCTGAATTCCTGTCCACTTAGGGTACACTCACAATGTGGCCTCACTCTGATACAAACTGTGGTTTTATACTTGTTAAGAGCAGGATAACTACTTGGGTGTCCTGCCACATGCCTATAGTCTAGGTACTTGGCAAATAGGAGGTGGAAGCAGGGGGACCAGGGATCAGGAATTCAAGGCCATCCTAGCTACCTAGTTTGAAGCCAGTTTGGGTTACAGAAGATCTTGTCTCAAAAACAAACCAAAGAGTGAACAGACAAAAAAAAAAAAAAAATGGAAGAGAAGAAAGAAAGAAGGAAAGAAGGAAAGAAAGAGAAAGAAAGAAGAAAGAAAAAAAAAAGAAAGAAAGAAAGAAAGAAAGAAAGAAAGAAAGAAAGAAAGAAAGAGTGAGCTCAGGATGCACTAACTTTGGGATTGTCTCTGATGCAAATGTACCCTTTTTAAAAATAGCAGCTGGAAATAGTTTTTGCAAGGTAGTGTTAAAACCCAAGTATTGGGAACTGGGAACTGGAGAGGTGGTTCAGTGGTTAAGGGTACTTACTGTTCTACCAGAGGACACTGGTTCAGTTCCCAGCACCCATATGGGGGCTCACAACTGTTTATAACACCACTTCTAGGGGATCAGAAGACCTATTCTGAGGGTATAGGGCATGCACGTGGTCCATACATGCAGGCAATAAATGTGTGTGTGTGTGTGTGTGTGTGTGTGTGTGTGTGTGTCTGTGTGTGTGTGTGTGTGTGTGTGTGTGTGTGCATTTTAAAAAATGAATTAATTTTAAAAACCCACCAAGTATTGGTCAATGCACACATGCTTTGGTGATGGAGAAGACAGAGTGTGGCTCCGTCTCTTTCTGGCCACTGCAGTTCAGTTTCTCAGAGAGCCTTCTCTAGTCTCCGCAGCTTGTAGGGATCGGCACACCTTCCTTCTCTCTCTTCTTCCCAGACTCGAAGAGCAAAGTAGAAATCATAGAATCTGCAAAAACCTTACCAGACCCCAGATGGGAGCCCAGGCCTTCCCCCTGACAAGTGTGCATCCCTAGCAAGTGTGCTGCGTGTGTTGTCATGCAGCGCAGTGACTGCCACCGCAGACCAGAGCACCCTGGCATTGGAGAGAAAAGCACTACAGCAGGAAGCTTGCCCTGACCTCTCTCTCTTCCCCTGAAGCAGACCGTGCATTTTCTCACTATGAATCCTCATTGCGCCCAAGGGGAAGCACAGTTCTTGTGTGTGTTGACAAAAGGAGACAGGGAGAGGAATCTCAGCTTACAGTCCTTGCTAAGACTCTGGCAAGTCCCTGTCATACGATGATCACACCTCCTTTGCGCAAGCACACTTCTGTCTACCTGCTCTCTTCATCAGATTTACCCAGCAGAAACACACACAGTGGTCCCTGTCTCTTTGGGTCGTCATTTTCTGAAGGATATGTATCACATAAAGCTTGGGTGAATAAGTGGTCAGACTTTTCTCTTGCTTTATTGCAGGTAGGTCCTCAGCCATTTGCCCAGTGGTGAGTGAGGACATCTTTTCTTCCCTGTAGCCTCCCTGTGTCTACAAAGGTCTATAAGCCACTCAATAGGAACACTTTCCTCTGATCATCCTGATTCTCTGATGTTTTATGTTGATTCCAGGGATTAAAAAAAAAAAGAAAT
Source organism: Acomys russatus (assembly GCF_903995435.1). NCBI lineage: Eukaryota > Metazoa > Chordata > Mammalia > Rodentia > Muridae > Acomys > Acomys russatus. The sequence goes on along the minus strand of NC_067141.1, from coordinate 43,277,584 downwards.
GTTTTTAATGTTTTCACCATAACGAAATTATCAATGTTTTAGAAGATGTGCATGTTCAAGTGACCTAAAGATGACACAACATATGAATATACTGGACTGTCATATGACACCATATAGATATGTACAACCTATGTCTCTTGTGTATAAATTAAACAATTAAGTCTGTAGAAAGAAGTAAACACCATAGCAACCAGGAAGTGATATTATAATACAAATGTCAAGCAAGACATTCAATTAATAGTGACATTAGATGCTTGGGCAAATGTACAAACTATGAAAACAAAAAGGATATTAATAAATTAGAATACTTTCTGTTCAAAAAGTAGAATTGTCATTCTTAAAAAAAATTTTTTTTTCCCTAAAGATTGCCTTGTTTGGACACTGTTGGGCAAGTGGGCTTGTTCTGACTTGTGTGTGTGTTTGAGTGTGTGTGTGTGTGTGTGTGTGTGTGTGTGTGTGTGTGTGTGTGTGTGTGTGAACCTTCAAGTTCTTTCCGTGGCCACAGTTTGCCTCCCAGGGCCTGAGGCAGCAGGCTGGTATCTGTGGTTGGGCTGCCTGGTGAGCTGGCTTCAGCTGTGCTTCAGAATTTCCGTTGGCCTCTAACGGCCACGCTCCTTGAATGTGTCCTCAGCTGCTTCAGCCCCAGACAGGCTGTGTACTGAGCAAATGCTTCTCAGTGATTTCTTTCTTGAGAAAAGTTTTAATAGTGTGATTTTTTTTCCCTCTTCAAAAACTAATCCCATGGTGCTTGGCAGTTGGGAGTACTAGACTGGCTCTATGGTGAAGAAAATTTCCTAAAAGTAAATAATACAGCCTTTGGGGTGAGAAGGCTGTTAATGTTGAATGCACTTCTGTGTCACTCACCCATACATCAGTTCTACAAGCATAAGGTTTTTCTTTAATCCTAAGAATGTTTGGATTTGTTTTGTTTAATGCATGCCACACAAACTCAATAAATTATCAGACATAGTTAAGGACGCAAGAGGAAAAAGCAGCACTTGTGACATATGAATGCACAGTCAGCGAGCTCTTTAGGCTTAAAAATCTATTGCTTTTGGAGTGTGTGTGTGTGTGTGTGTGTGTGTGTGTGCGTGTGCGTGTGTGTGTGTGCGCGTGCTGTTTATACATGTTCCTATGCACAGGGACCACAGGTCAATGTCAGTGGCTTCTTCCACTGCTGTCTCCATTGTGTTTTTGAGACAGGGTCTCTCCCTGAATTGAATGCTCAGTAATTTGCCTTCATTGACTGGACAGCAAACTCTGTGTTAGCACTGGGTCAAGCCATATGTTGCTGCTCCCCCATCCCTTTTTACCCCTCTTCTGTGAATGCTGAAGATCTGAATTCAGGATGCAACAAGCACCTTACCCATTGAGCCATCTCCCTAGCATTGCGAGCAATTTTTTTAAAAATCTACTAGCATATGTTATTTGCATGACAGCATCATGACATTTTCACATCAACCATACCCACTCCTGTTTTAACCTTTTTTCCTCCCTCTGTGACCCCACTAGCCCCTGTGCCAATGATTATACACCCTTTAATCCCATACATTAAAAAAAAAGATATCATGTGTTATAGAGAATGTGTGGCATTTGTCTCTCTGAACCTGGGTTGTCTCATTTAATATGAGGCTCTTTAGTTCCGTCTTTATTCCTGGGCATTACATAATTTCATTCTTATGTGCCTCTGTGTATACATGCAACAGTTTACTCTTTTAAGTGTTTATTATTATTATTAATGATTGTGTGAGTAGTATCTGTAGTGTGTGTGTGTGTGTATGTGTGTGTGTGTGTGTGTGTGTGTGTGTACCCATGCCTGCATGTCAGGATCAGAGGACAACTTTTGGAAGTTTGTCCTCATCTCCCATCATGAGTTTCAGGGATTGTACTCAGGTCATCAGACTCGCACAGCAAGTGCTCTTAGCTGCTGAGTCTCCTCACAGGCCCGAAACCACACTTTGTACATGCGTGTGTACATGTACACACCCACCCTTGTGTGAGCACAGGATGCCTCTGTAACCTGGTCATGTGACTAGTGCAGCAAGGAACATCAGTGTGCAGGCACAAGGAGTTAGTTCAACTCCATGCTTTCTAGGCCCCTTTCCCACGCATCGTCAGAACTATCGCACCATTGTGTCTCCCCTCGTGCCAAGTGGGAACTCTGTTCCTTCTGTAAGAAGCGCCATTATCCTAAGTCTGAAGAAACTAGCTTGACCTGAACTGCTGGATGCCCTGGGACCTTAGGGACACCCTGTCAGTTGCCTTAGACCTGATGAAAACAGTATTGCAGTGTTCATTTGCATATAAACAGAATAAAACCACAGTCTCCCTCCCCTGTACACAAGCGTAGTGTGAACAGCCCCTGCTGTTCCATAGCAGCCATAGAGAGTGCAGTATAACCAAAGCCATACTGACCACTGGGGAGATATTGGATCATTTTGTGGAAGTGAAGACTTTTACTCTCCAAAGGGCTGCTGAGGTGCCTGTATCTGGTGACTCCTAGGGAATTCAGGAACCCGAAGGGTAAGTCCTCACAGATCATAGATAATGTGTTACATCAGCGTGCCTTCCTATCCCCAGCGAGGACATGCCATCCCTCAGAAAGGTTTGCCTCAACCTTCTGCAGCCACATCTGCAGCAGATGTTGAGCACTGAAGGGGACGGAAGTATGAAGATAATGTTTCTTACACCGTCTTTCAGTGGTTCCGAGAGTTAAAGTTACTTTATCTCCAAGTTACAAATAAGGGAACAATGGCCCAAAGACTAACTGGCCTCTTCAATAGAACTCAGAAGCAGAGAGGTTCAAATCCTTTCTCTAGGGCAGTGGTTCTCAGCCTCCCTAACTGCGGCAACCCTTTAATACAGTCCCTCGTGTTGTGGCAAGTCCCGCCACAGAATTACTTTTATTGCCACTTCATAACTGTGATTTTTGCTGCCATTACAAATCTTAATGTAAATATCTGATGTGCAGGATATCTGATCTGCAATCCCTGTGAAAGGGTCATGACCCACAGGCTGAGAACCACTGCTCCAGTGGTTATGCTGGGTTGGATGTTTTAAAGGGCTAGACTGGTCTTGGGGTTGGGAAACAAACGCTAGAGATGTTGTAAAGAGGGTTTTATTACAGGAAGGTAAAATACTGCGCTTGCCGTCATGCTTTAGTCTGAATTCATTATCACAGTACTGAAAGCCTTCTGTGACAACAACCACTGTGGTGCCTCCTGGGAGCAAGCATGACTGGATAGACCTTTATCTCTGAAGGTCAGATGTCATTTAAAGAGTAGGTACCACCTTAAGCCAAGGTATGGGTGACACCGTATTAATTTCTTGGGAACCATCAGATAGGAAAACAGAAGCAGTCATCCCTGTTTCTAATTTCTTCTAAATGTTTATGCTTTCTCAAGGCAAAGGACAGTGTACAACTTCGTGCTAATTCACTCTAAGCTCAGCAGATTCTAAAGTTGCTTGACATCTTTTAATGGCCTTCTGGAGGGGATAATGAAACCATTGCCTCATCCAATGTTGGTATTTGTTGCGGCATTTTGATAAATAAGGCCCTGCTCTGAAAAGGAGCTATGTTTTTTTAAAAAATATATTCTTCACTGTTTCTTTTCCAAGGGTGTCCCAAATAGGTTGGCTACATATATTTGTGTTAATGAGATGACCTGGATACAGCACCATTGTGGTTCTAGGCAATAAAGCCAATTTGATTGCGTTATTTGAGCCCCACTTTTGCTGAGATAGTTAATTTCATAACAGTCCCAGGTGGCAAGTATATTGGGAGAGTTTTTAAATAGAATATATTTGAACATGCCACTAGCTATCTTAACATGGTAATTATAACTTAGGCTTGGGCTACCTTAAGTACACAAACTAATTTTGAACCTTTGCAGGGGCTTTCGTGACTCAAATGACTAATAGCTAAAGGAAATCACAGCCTTTTCTTGTTTGAAGACAACATGACCGTAACTATATGGCTGAATCCTCTCTTTGTTTCTTTATAGTTTGGTTGCAAATGGCCCTGAATGCACAGCACCTAGACTAAGCATACTGTACTAACAAATGATTTGATGGAATCAAGTTGTTAACAATTTTGTAATAAATGACACTACCACGTTTTGTTGTTTCTTGAACAATTCTGTTGTATTATTCACCTCCTGATGAGCTGGCATTGGGAGTGGACAAGTTGGTTTCTAAGCCAGGGATATGCATACATACATTCGGTGTACTTAACTTGAGGACCAAAATGGTAAATCTCACTAAAATTGAGTTAAGTACATTGCTCCTTGGCAGGTTTGCTGTGAGACTGTCAAAGGAGGCATATACCTTTAAATAGAGGATTGGCCATCACACGGCCAGGCATTATGAACAGAAAGAGGGTGCAACATGAATGGCCTGGCCTGCCTCCATTCATTGTGGCACGAAGGTCATAGGGTTCTCCAAGGACTACTGGCAGCATTATTCTTGTTTTGTTTTGAGCAGGTGAAAGGAGACATTCTATCACTCCTCGGTTTGTGCCAGGTAGATTATCACTTTTTAAAAATCCTACAAGATGTTCAGACCAAGGGCACCCTGGGAAATTCTGTGGCTTCAGTCATTGTATTCATTCTATTTCCTTCTCTTATGTGATTGCTATAGCTAAAACCTCAAGTACTGTGTGAATATCCCCGAGCTTAGTGGGACTGCTTTGAGATTTTCTCTATTTTAGAATGATGCCCTGAGCTTAGTGGGACTGCTTTGAGATTTTCTCTATTTTTAGAATGATGTCGATGGTACTATTGTTTGATCTCTATGAGTTTGTGTAGTTTCTTCTGTTCTTATTCTATTAAGGTCAGATGGGATAGAAGAAGTTATTTCAGTGGGCTGGAGAGATGGCTCAGTGGTTAAGAGCACCGCCTACTCTTCTAGAGGTCCTGAGTTCAATTCCCAGCAACCACATGGTGGCTCACAACCATCTATAATGTGATCTGATGTCCTCTTCTGCAGATAAAACACTCATATGTAATAAATTTTTAAAAAGTAAATATTTTTTTTAAAAAAGAAGAAGTTATTTCAGTTCTCCCATATTTGTTAAGACTTGTTGTGCGACCCTAGGACATATGAGCTACTTCAGGGAAAATTTTCACGGGCTGCTGAGGAGAATGCACCATGTAGATAGAATATTCTGTAGTTGTCTGTTAGGTTCATTTGGTCTGTGGTATCATTTAACCCTGATGTTTCTGTTTATTTTTGCTATCTTGGTCTCTATTTGTGACCGTGGGATTTTGAAAACACCCATTATTATTGCAGTGGCATCAATCTGTGACTTGGCATCAAGTAGCATTTGTTTTCTGTAGCTGGGTGAGACTGTGTGCAGTGCACATACGCTTAGAATTATGTCTTCTTGATGGTGTGCTCCCTTAATGATATGAAGTGCTCTCTCTCTCTCTCTCTCTCTCTCTCTCTCTCTCTCTCTCTCTCTCTCTCTCTCTCTCTCTCTCTCTCTACCTCCTACAGCTAGGAGAGCTTTCTACCTGTGTTCTCCTGGATGTGTTTATCGTTGCTTTCAGTTTGAAGAATTCCCTCCAGTATCCTCTGCAGATCTGGTATAACAGTTATAAATTCCTTAAGCCTGCTTTTGTCATAGAAAGCTTTTCTTTACTGCACATAGTTTTCCTGTGTGTAGCTGATCTGGATTGGCAGCTGCGGTCTTTCCAATCGTCAGATACTTCTTTGCAGATCCTTCTGTTTTTTGTTTGTTTGTTTGTTTTGTTTGTCTTTTTAAGTCTCTACTGAGAAATCAACTGTTTTTCTCATGGGCCAGCCTTTATAAGGGACATGTTTGTTGCTGCTTTCAAACCATTTCTTTGTTCTGTATATTTAGTGTTTTAATTATAATATGATGTAGGAAATTTCTTTTCTAACCCTATTTAGTGTCATATCGAGATTAGCATGTTTTTCTATATTTAGAGAAATTTCTTCTATGATTGTATTGACATTGTTTTCTATGACTTTGGTATTGAGTTCTCCTTTGTCTATGCCCATAATTTGTTGATATGATCTTTTCATCGTGTCCCCAAGATTTCTTATGTTCCTTTCATACTTTCATATTAAATAATTTATTTTTGTCATTTACTGAGTGTTCTAATTCTTTCACCTTGTCTTCAAGCCCTAATACTCTGCCCCTGTGGCCACACTATTAATCAGGGTGTCCACTGATTACATTTGACTAATTTAAATTTCATTTATAGCATTTCAATCTGGTTCGTCTTAAGTATTCTATATCTTTATTGCATCAATTTTCATACTCTGTAGAGACTTTTTATTTAAGTAAAGTGTTTGTTTTATTTTATTTTTAAGGTGACATCACTTTTAGTTACCTTCTACCATTGCCCCCACCCTGGTCTCATGTTTATTTCATAATGTAAAATATAATCAAAATTTAAAAGTCCTCATAGTCTTTACAATTCCTACACTTTAAAAGTTCAAAGTTTTTAAAAAGTTGTCTTATTTCATTTATTTTATTGTATGTGTGTGAGCATTTTGTCTGCTTGTATTCATGCGTGCCGTGTATGTGCCCAGTGCCCACAGAAGTTAGAAGGCAACAGATCTCCTGAAACTGGAGTTACAGGTTGTTGTGAGCTATCCAGTGTTGAGACTGGCAACAACTTCCTTTGGAAGCATAGTGTGTCAGTTTTCTTTCTACAACTGTGATAAAACATAGTAACAAAAACTTGGAGTGGAAAGGATTTATTTGGCTTACTTGTCCTGATCATAGTCCATCACTGAGAGAAACCAGGACAGGAACTGAAGGCAGGAAGCTGGGGTCAGAAACTAAATCTGAGGTCATGGAGAAACAGAGATTTCTTACTTGCTTGCTCTCCATGACTTGCCCAGCCTGCTTTCTTATACAACCCAGGACCATCTGCCCAGAGATGACACCATCCACCATGGGTCAGGCCCTCTTGCATCAATCGTTAATCATGAAATGCCCCATACACTTGTCTACAAACCAATTGGATAGAGAAGTTTTCTTAACTGATGTTCCCTTTCCTGAATGACTCTAACTTACGTCAAGCCGACCCACCCAGCACCGGCAATAAGCATTCTTAACACTAAGCCATTTCTCCAGCCCCATGCTCAAGCTTTTAATATTTCCAACATTGATAAACATATGTTATTTAGAACATGTTTAAGCATATTTGCATTATAAGTCTCTGTATGTAACATTATAGGATTAAACTGTAGGAGTATGTAAACTGGTGACAGATATTGCCGTGCTGACCTGTATAGAGCATACACACATTCGACTACTGCCATGTACAGGAAGTCCTTACACCCTCACAAAGCACTGTTCTCAGATGCTTGGGTTTTATTGATACAAGCACTTTTAGTTCTGTTTGGTTTTCAGTTTTGTTATTTGTGTAAATGTGAGGTAGGATTCTGCTTTCCTGTGTTTAAGGACATTTGTCTGAATCCTTAGAAAGCTTTTATGCACCATATCAATATAAGACAAATGTTTGAGGTGAGTGAAAAGGTGAGGTACTCCATATTTTAGTGACCTAAAAAAGACTTTCCATAATTCCAAATGCCTCTTTTTCCTGAGTCTTGACAGAGTAAGCTGTGGGCTTTCTGACCCTTTGTATTTGTTGGAGTTCTGATGTATCCCAGACCCCAGCAGAGATTCTCAGGTGGGAAAAACACCCAGATATGTTATGATTATGTAAATGCCCAAAATGATATCCTTCATTTAAGGCTGTCATCCTTTCTACAACTCTCTATAACAGCAGATTTGAGGTGAATGATGAGCCTTTGGGCTTGGGGTGCTTTTTGCAGTCCTCCTTTTTCATCTATTCTGCCTTTACAATCTCCTCTATTCCATCCTCTGCTAATATTTTATTTTATAGATTCCTGGGAGACATGACATCTAGTTTTTTTATAGTGGCACTATATAATAAACAGCAGAGAATGGCAGCAACATCCTGAAGTCAAGAAGAAACAAATTGGCGTGGTTAAAAAGGCCCCTGTACTGAAACAAGAAAACCTGCCAGGTACTTAATCCAGCCATGGGCTTTCTGTTTGCCAATGTTTTGAGAATGAATGTCTTCATCTGAAACCAAACTGTCCTAAAGGTGGAGAGAAACAATGGGCTTAATGCACATTTTACAAATAAAGTCATGTCCACAAGTATTAGGGGGTTAAGGTTTATACAAATGTAGGGGAGCAACTATTTAAACAACTCCTGTGAACAAGCTAAGAACTGGATCCAGACTGTTTTTCCATTTCCCATTTCCAAGGTACCTTGGACTCCTCTGTGCTCTCTCTAGCACTGCTTTGCCAGTGTTAAGGACCACACCGTGGTTTGTACTTACTTGAGGTTCCATATTGTTCTTGCTGTGTCTAGATTGTGAGACTCCCAAAAAGACCACCAGGACTTGATACCAATGCAATACACACAGGGTCCTTTAATTTTCAACTCAAGCTGGGCTCTGACTGTCACCAACACAGTGATATGCAGAAAGAGCACTGAATTCTGAGCTGGGGGTAAATTTATAGGGTCTTTTCCCTCCCAGCACACCCAAAACATCAGGGGAGTTCCAGGCTGGCAAGTGCCTATTAGTTGAGATACAAAAGGGGCATTATGCTTTGAGAGTGCCAAAATCACAAATAGTTCTGGCTTTCTTCTCTCTCTCTCTCTCTCTCTCTCTCTCTCTCTCTCTCTCTCTCTCTCTCTCTCTCTCTCTCTCCCCCTAGTTTCCTAGCAATCTTATCTCCTGTGGGTTGAAAGGAATGCAAGACTCATTGCTGGTTCTTCCCTGCAGCTGGCCAGATTATCTCCTGTAGGCCTATTTCTCAACCTTTGCCCTAAGTGACCCTGAAATCTAATTTTAGCTCTTTTGTTATCTCATTCTCTGTTGTAAAAAGATGAATTACTCTTTCTATATTAATCAATACAATAAATTTGAGGGCAGTAGTTTTCTTTAACCAGCTAGTTCCGCAATGGCTGACACAGAAAGACTATGATTTATTTTTAAGCTCTAAGCACTATACTGGGCAGATTCTGAGCTACTCTAATCCCAGTGCCTTTACAACCCACATAAAAGCCAATCACTTTTTAATCTGATGATTCCAGGGGCAGCTTCTGCTCCACCAGTCTGTTCCTACAGCCACAAGCTCAGCATCATCTTGCCTTCTTGCAACTCCCTGCCCCTCTGCTCCTCTCTTTCTCTTCCATTTCCTCCTCCCTCGAACCCAAGCCAGGGCACCTAAAAATCCACCTCCCTCTCTTCAACCCAGTCATAGGTTTCAGCAGCATCTTTATTTAGCCAGTCAGGAATAATTGGGGAACATTCCTTATCATCACACGATTACAGGAGATAGTTCAACTTTCATAACAATACCCAAGGCAAAGTGATAACCAGATGTCAAGGCACTGAAATCAGCATTTGGAAACACAGTTGGACCTTCCTTCAACATTCTCTGTGCTTGTACTTTATGCCTGGGAACAACCAGGGCACTTTGGAGAAATCACTGAATTTTACTAAATTCTTCTTTTACATACCCTGCCTAATTTCTAAGTAGTATGTCAGTTATACAGATGGAATTTGTTAAATCATCAAAGCTTATGGCTAAGATATAGTGCTTATAATTTAATGTGTGTTAGGCCAGTACTAATCCCTTCCCATGTGTTATCTTGTTTCACTGCAGGAGAGAGTGGCTGTTGTCATCTTTTGTTTACAGAGAAAAATGGGGTTCTGAGAGGTCAGTAAGTTTGTTTCAAGTCCTGGAGCTGCTGATTGGTGTAGCAGAGATTTGAACCCAAGAAATTTGGTCTGGGAGCAAGCACTAAGACTTAACAAACAAAACCTTGTTAATCATGGAATTAACCATGAGGTTCTAGTAGGAACCAGCTGGGCATTTCAGACAGATTTTTGTTTTCCTTCTATTCATTTTTGAAGTGACTGCTGAAAGATATTTAGATCAGTTGAAGGAAAGTACTTGGAACTTGAAATCAGATTTTAGGAAAATATAAAATCAGGATATTTCCTTTCAGGCGTTATTCCATTGCTCTGGAGTTTCCTTGTGTGCTAATTGCTCAGAATGGTTGCTTTGAATTTGTTGACACATTATAATTCATGTTTGCTCTTAAAATATAGCATTTCCCCCACCCACTACAATGGTAAATTTTGTTTTGGCTATTCATCGATGTAAAGCAAATTCCCTTCAACAAGGTAGCATGATGAAGGTCCACATAACTCTATGGAAGGATTTAGTGAAGCCCAGTCAGCCCTATAATTCTTCCTCTTTGATTAACGTTTTTAGCTGAAAGAAGAACAATAAATCATTAATATACCTCCTAAATTCTAAACAAAACTGTATTGCCTTAGAATATATTAATTTATTTTTAACATTCATGTCCATTTTTAAAGAATGGCTTAGTTCCAATATTTTAACAACTTAAATGATAACCACCAGTCTGCCAGTCCAGCATCCAGAGTTGCTCATTGCATTCTCTCCTGTAATGAAATTCATTAATGATAGCATATTTATAGCTTATATGGGAAAGGTCATCTTCTTTTGTATATTGTCCTCCTTTAATTAACTTGGGGGTCCTTGAAAGCTACTTAAGCCTGCAGGTCTTGATGGATTTATCGTTTTCCTCTTAAAGTAAAACAAATGTCACTTGTATGTAAAGAGTCAGGCTAGGGTTTTCATCTTCAGAGCGTCTTTGAAAGTTGTGCGTTTGAGAGGCTCTCGGGAAAGCAGGCCTGAATTCAGTCTTGCAGCTTGGTTGCCCGAGGATGAACAAGAAGAGTAGGAAACAAAGACAACAGTTCTGACTAGAAAGGAAGATGGCCGTCTTGCCCGTTTGCTGAGTTGCTTCCTTTCCTCCGTATTCAATACCAAACAGGTCATCAAGACAGCAGGAGGCAAGATGAACTGGGTCAGATTACACTGAAACTGGGAACCAGTGTGTCTCGGCCTTTGAAATCCATAACAGGGACAATGCTAACAGTTACACATAAAGTCTCATGTCATTTTTGGATTGATGTTTGTGGACAAAAGTGAATATTTGATAATTCTTGCTGAATAAGTTATTTTTACAGACTCTCTATAAATCTGAAAGGAGCAAGTGGTCTGCTCTTGACTTCTACATGCAGCAGACTTAATCAACAAGAGTGAATTTAATGAACTTCCCAAACACTTGGTGGTAAGGCTACTATGATATTTTCATTACAGAGCCAGGTAAACCAAATGATAACAAGCTGAAGAGATTTGCTTAAGACCAATAGGAGATCAGGGAATTGGGGGATAGAGATGGTATTCAAAATATCCTATGTCAATTATCATTTGGTTATTCTTTCCTTCATCCATGCTTTTTTTTTTTTTCAGAAATAGAAGAAAATTATTCTGAAAACCTTTTTCCAAATAAAGCAAACTTTTTATATTTTTGCTGTCAATAAATTTATTCTAGTATTCTTGATTTCAGGTGAAATAAATTCTAGGGGTTCAATTCCAAACATTACTATTACTACTATTACTACTACTGAGTCTCATATAGAATACCAGTGGCAGCCAGCTCACAGGAGTCTCCTCCTAAACTCTTAGGTAGATTGGGCATGGAAGGGAAAGTGAGGCAGTGATGAGGTGATGGACAAGCTTTATTGAATCCCTCCTGCTAAGACTCAGTAGCTACTGGAACAATAGCAAGGCCCAAACTGGTTTCAGTTGTCTTTCAAAACTACAGCATTTCATATCCTCATATTCACTGAGTGTGCTTTTTCTGGGGAAAGACCCATTACTCATGGTGAGTTTGAGTGTTATCCAAAGGCTCTTCTACTATTCTACTATCTCCATTGAGTTAACCTTGTGGGTATAAAGTTTTCATCCATGGATGTTGACTAGCCCAGTATGCAACTGAACTTCTGTACTATATGTAGATATGAGAGAGAGAGAGAGAGAGAGAGAGAGAGAGAGAGACAAGACAGACAGACAGACAGACAGAGAGAATGTTCATGTGTGTATAGGTACACATAAATGATGCCACCTTATATTTTGAGAAAGGATCTCTCACTGAACCTAGAGCTCATCCTGTCTCTGTCCCCCTGTACTGGAATCAGAGGTGCATGCTGTTACATCTTCTCTCTCTCTCTCTCTCTCTCTCTCTCTCTCTCTCTCTCTCTCTCTCTCTCTCTCTCTCTCTCTCTCTCTCTCTCTCTCTCTGTGTGTGTGTGTGTGTGTGTGTGTGTGTGTGTTTGTGTGTTTGATGTGGTGTACTAGGAATTGAATTCAGGTCTTCAGGCATATACGGCAAGCACTTTAGTAACTGTTCCATTTCCCAAGCCCCACTACAGGGATTCTTAAAAGATTCTAAATCTTCATCAAGGTCCATTAGATATTCATTATGACATTTGGAAATTGAAACTACAGAAAGCCAATGGTGCAATGCAAGCTTTTTAAAAGGCCAGAGATTATAGATTCCATCCCAAGGACCAACAATTAAACTATCAATAAGCCTCATCAATTTCAACAGAGGCCAGCATATAATACACACATGTATAAGAACCTGCATAGTCTAACAGGGATAGTGTAGTTTTATTCAGCTCAATCATCAATGGTTATGCAAATAAGTTTGACTTGGTTTTTGAGTGTATGTGATTTGAATTTGCCTTTCAGGTTTTACAATCTTCTTGTCTCCGTTTTCCTGGTAGTTCATAAAGCTACACCTTAGTAGGAGACCATTTCAAGCATTGTTCTGGGAATTTTTGTGTGCTAATCGGTTTAGAAGCTCATAGGACTTTATTAAATCTTTAATTTTTCCCATTCATATTCTTTGTTGTCTTTTTCTGCAACTCTATGCAGATATTGACCTTCCTAGATTACTTAATACAATGTTGTTGTTGTTGTTTTGTTTTGTTTTGAGACAGTATCTCATTGTATAACTCTGTCTGGCTCCCAACTCACTGTGTAGACCAGGTTGGCCTTGAACTCACAGAGATCTGCCTGTCTTTGCTTCCTGATCAATAAAATGGTCTGTGATATAATGTAACATTTAATATGTTTTTATATAAAAGCAGACATAAATACATATTTATATTCTATATAACCAGTTGTTCTGTTTTCTTTCTGTTGCCTTTTCTCTGCTTCCTAGGGGTAGATCAACATGCCCTTCCAGCTTTCTGTTGGGAGTTTCAACTCTGCTGTGTTTTTAATTTCTAAGAGTTCTTTCATGTTCCCTGAATGTGGCTTTTGAAGTAACATTCCAACCTTATTTCTGGGATTTCATATCACTGTTCATCTCTTAAAGGACTTTAATAATAACTTTATTTTGAAGTTTTTTTTTTTTTCTGCAACATAGTTAATTTTTCCTCCAAACTGTTTTACTTCTTTATTTTCTGTTTGTAGTTTGCCTGGTTGATCTCTATCTTGCATGTTAGAGTTCTTCCCTGTCTGTCTTGGGTGTCTGGTCATGTCCAGTTGTGGGAGAATTAAAAAGTTGACCAGAGTTTCTGAGTGCAGAGCAAGGGATCTGGCCAAGTGATATGCTTTAGGAAACCTTCTTATCAGAAGAGTTAGGTCTTTCTTTTTGGACCCAGCAGAATCCTCAGAGATAGCTTTTTAAAAAATCTTTTTAGTTCTTTTACTAGGAAAGAAAGTTTCTGGTGAAACCGTTCTGGAAGTTGAGTGAGTAGACAGGACGCAGTAGAGAGTCTGGGCCTCTGGGGTCTCTTCCTCCTCATCTCCTTCCACTGAGTTCTGTCATGGTTGCATTGCATAACTCAGTCTGCACCATCCTGCCCAGTAGACCCTCTCTTACTTTCTCTGGAAAATATGTATCATTCTTTTTCTAAGGTGGGGAGACATCCCCAGGAGCAAAGGTGAAGGAGCCCAGGGCAGCAGTGTTTCTCCATGCCTCTGGTCCTTCCTGTTTTAAGCCATGTTCTTTGCTCCCATCTATGATGTTACTGTCCTCTGGATTCTTGATAATCCTTCAATAAAAATTGGGGCAACTTCAAGTTTGACCTTCTTTAATTTGTTTGATTGGTTTTTATTGGTCATATTCTTTGGGGTTGGGGTGTTTTTGTTTGTTTGTCTTTGTCCTCTTCCTTATTTTCCATGTACTTACAGGTGTACACAT